>NC_051163.1:150122370-150832560 GCF_013339745.2 Dermacentor silvarum | reverse complement strand
CAAGGCAGCGATGTTCTTTCTTTCATGTACGCATGAAATCTGATTTCTTGCAAATTCTTTCATTCTAACTTGTTTTGCAGCACTCAAAAATTAAAACAAATTTCCTCATGCCAGTTCCATTTAAGTCTTCCAGCAGGTAACTAATGGCCACTGTCTATCAGATAAAAATCTTAAGTAGTAAAAGTGAATAAATCGCTTGGTATGTAATGACCTGCCCAGGAACCTAGTAATGATGGCAGAAAATGCAACTGGATCGTGCAACAAGCAATACAGCCCAATAAACTGCTGCCATGGCACAACTTATTGTAATTACCATGTCGTTTCAGAGGTAGATAACGTTTAGTGAAATGGGCACACATAATTTAACCAATAAGTAAGAGTCTCAGTGTGCTCATGCAAATAGTGCCATGATTATTAAGTTACTGGCTACCAAATAGAGAAAGCAAGTACTTTTTAAATGTTTTTTACTGTAATGCTTGTATATTATTTATGTTCTACTTATTTCAATTTTGAGAAATGTTTTACTTTAGCGCCACGCAAACTTTACATCTCTTCTCTCAGTACTCAACTTCGTTATTGTATCAAGCGGCTGGCAGTTTGTAGATTGCGTTAGGATTTTTTTGATCTCAAGGCACACATGGCTGTACAGTTAACAAATGTTTGGCTTCAATAAACAATTCATCTAGGAAAAATGCTTTTTGTCCACATCAATTTTGAGCTGTTGATTTCATGAAGGAGTATTGATTTTTTGTGTTAAGCCAATTTAAAAACTGGCATAATGGTTTTGCTTGCAGCTCTATAATATGTTTTATTACAGGCTATATTTAAAAGTGGTTTTGATCCCTGGGTGACCCAGGTCTGCGATACAAAAGTGCCTGCATTTAAGTTTGCTCCTGTCAACTAGTATGCAAGGACCACATCAATATGGCATCAATGGTAATGCTATCAGACTCAACGTAGCTCAGCGGTATTTAAAGAAAAGTCTAGTGCAGTTTTCAACACTACTCACCAAACAGCATATTTAAGTGGGCTCTCAAGTGATTTCAATAGTGATGTTCAACACTGCTCCAATAATATTTAAATGGTGTTGCACCATTGACTAACATTGCACGTTAGGCTTGTTGGTATAACATAATGGAGGCAAAAGGTGTAGTGCATCAGAAACAGGACACAAGAGGATGAACACAGACAACACACGTTTGGCACTTAACGTGTGTGTTGTCTGTGTTCTTCCTCTTGTGTCCTGTTTCTGATATGTAGCACCTTTTGCCTCCCTCAAGCAATATTGAGGTTTAACGCTCATCCAATAATACTTCAATGGGGTTTCAATATTGATGTTCAACAACGCTTCAATAATATCTCAATGAGGTTTCAATATTGATGTTGAATACTGCTCCAATAATATTTCAATGGGGTTTCAATATTGACATTCAACACAGTTCCAACATTATGTCAATGGGGTTTCAATATTGGCATTCAACATATTTCAACAATGTCTCAACAGGTTTTCAATACTGACATTCAACCCATCTTCAACAGTTCTTCAATGGGCTTTCAATATTGGAATTCAACATGGTTTCAACAATCCATCAATGACTTCTCAAATTGAAACGACCCAATGATGTTTCAACAAAATGTCGCGGGCCAATTTTCAACGCCTGTCAACAATTTCCTCAATAATGTTTCAACAAAGCCTCAATGTGCTTTCAATGCTATTTGTTGACATTGACCAATGACTTTTCAACAACTTTTCAACAATTTTTTTTTGTAAGGGGTATCAGCTTTTGTTCGAGTTTTCAAACGGCGCGTACTCGGCCCTTCCGGTTTGGCTACATATTGCGCGACGTTTCTCTTGGCACGACGTTTCTCTCGGCAGTTACAGACGTTTCCTAGGAATGCGCGCGGAGACTATTATTACTTGATTTTCTATTTTGTGTCTTGTGTTTTATGAAAGAAATGCTTCTTTCATTTGTATTTTTATGTGAGTATATTGGTATTTCTATATTTGGCAAGCAGAAATGAGTTCATTGCAAAGTTGTACCTCCCAGTGAGCTGCATATGAACCCAAACAAGTTAATCCTGTCTTTGCTATTGTACGTATAACAATTTTAAGTACATACAGCTGTAGTTGGCTTAATCGCTGTAGGATATTTTGTTGTAAAAGTAGAATTCTGTGTACTATTGTACTGCTGCCATGCAGAAATACTTTTTTCTTGTACCAAGGAACACTGACAGCGTTGAATGAAATATAATGAGGTGTGGTGTATTCTACTAATTTAATGAAAAAAAATTTCGTCTGTCATGTATCAGAGATTAGTTTACCTTGTAGAAACAATGTTGTGTTATCTCCTACACTACTGCTGTTGTCCTGCATATTTTGTAATTTTGAAATGTATTTTGTTTTAGGTATTGAAGAAGCGGCAACAGCCACAGGAAGTAGCCATCTTATCCAGCACGTTATGGGTGAGAAATCGTAGCAGGCACTTTGGCATATCTCGTTAGCGGTATGATGCGATTTGTTGTAATTTTTTGTCCTTGTTCCTGCCTTATTCATTTTAGTATTGTGCAAATGGTAATACGTTAACATAGAGACAGAGTAATCACTCAAGGGCGAGACATGGCTGGAGGAGACAAGACACATAAGCCTCCTTTGTCCGTGTATCAATGTTGCGCAGTTACTCTGTCCTCATTTACCAACAAGCCAAAATTTCTCGTCAGGTACGATTACTAATTCTCTGTTATTACAATTTCATCAACGCAAAAATGAAAGGACATATGTACACACACAGGAGCACGAGAGACTTCAAATGATGAAGAGTCATAGAACAAAGAGCATTGCTGGAGCCAATGTTTCGACAAGGAGAATAAGACAAGTGTTAGCGTGTTGGCTCCAGTCACATTCCTTGTTCTACCACAATTTACCGTTAAAAGGAACCATTATTGCTCTTGCTGAAGTATTATGCATTACGTAATAAAAATTAACAGGGTGAAATGTCAAGAATGTGAAAGTTTTTCTGTAATCTAATGCTAGAGCCAAGACAGGCAGAGAAACAAGAATAAGATTTAGAGAAGCACTTTGTTAGCACTACCCAGTTGGCCAGCTTGATTCGCAGCTTGCACTTTATTGCATTAATGACCATAGAAATTAGTAAATAAATTAGCTTGATTTACTTTTGTCAAGAGATGCTGAACTTGGATTAAGGCAGGTTAAAAATATACAATGACATTTTAAGATGGCAGGCTTGCAGTTGATTAGCACACCACTTGGGGGCATGAGCTCAGGTTCAGGTTGCACACTCTTTTTCGTCTTTGCTGGCATTTTCATAAACATAACTTCAGCTTCGTTATTGTTGGGGTTCTAGTGTTGTAGGAGCTAACTGTTTACCTTTATTTGTATTGGTAACCACGTTACACGGACAACTGCTGCATTTTTGTAAATTACGACATGGTAGGACTTGGAACATTTGTGCAAATTTGTTGCAGGTAGAACTTGGTGGCTCCTGCCTTCCACCTTGGAACATTTGTGCAAATTTGTTGCAGGTAGAACTTGGTGGCTCCTGCTCCTGCCTTCCACCACCACCCTGTCCCGACTGCTTCGACTAGAGAGTTGGCAACCTTAGTGATAATGTCAAGCAGTCCAATGGCAGATGGCGAGATGCAGGTAAATACATGCAATCCAGCAGTTTATAGACTGAAGCAGCCTGTAGCCACTCAGCAATGAATTAACCGTGAAGTAGTTCCACTATTCCACATTCATCTATTGGTGCAGCAATGCTCAAGTCCACGCAATTTGTTTTAGCCGCCAAAAGGCTATGTGGATTAGACGAACCACGATGCACATTTTGATACTAGTGGAAACCACTTATGCAATTTTTTTTCGTGCTTAGCACTAATAAAGCTTTACCAATTTGAAAGCAATACAGTGTGCTCTCAGAAGTGATATTTGGCATATTTTTACTAAGACCGCCTCATTGTTAAACCTGCGGATAAACATACGCAAAAACTGAGTTTTCTGCGAGTTCATCCTTATCTTTGTGCGTTTCTGCATGAGATATATATTTCTGAAACCATTGTGCGTACACAGTACATGTCCTGAGCACTTCGGTCACGTTAGTTTACAGCTTTTGCTAGAAGCCATTTCTCTGAAAATAAAAATAGGTCATTTTGCCATTTTTATAGGCCCATAATAAACTGATGATCAAGGAAAACAATTTTAGGTGTAAGGCATCTTCATTCTCCAGAGAAAAATTTGTTCTGCTCTCACATTGAAGAAACCGGTATCTTGGCTATGCCTTTCGGTGCCTTAGAACAAAATTCACATCGAACTTACACCAGTAAAAAAACATGTTTCGCCTAGAAATATTTCACAAAATGATAATTTGTCTGATATTGAAGGGCCTCCAATTTTTCAAAAGGAAATCCGAAATGGTCGAGGGCTAGGTTGGGGGGGGGACAGTTGGCATGCAGTAGCCTTCTTACAGAAATGGGGCATACGGAGGGCCAAGTAACATACACTTGACATTACGTTAAGGTGAAACTATTGATTCACACAAGACAAAATGACAAGCATTCTGTCCTATAAGTAGTTCCTTGCGTTTATTTATACTTTTTGCACATTTATTTACCTTCAGTCAGGTGATCTGTGCCTGTTTTCATTATCTGCTATGCGTAGATGGTAAGATTGAGATTTGTCCTATGGTGAAGAATATTTTGGTGTTTATAGATGTGGGCTTCTGTTTTTCAGGTTGCTGCGAAATTTTACCCGAGCTGGGCCACACACTTGAGCCAGGCCTCTTGGAAAGGATGCCATAATCAGACTCCAGGCGTCGATGTCAGAGGATGCCAGGGATCAAGGCAACCTGTTGTGCCCCACTATTCAATGTTTGGTGACCCTTCTATGTGTTTCACCTATTTCGCAGCTGTACCTTGGCTGCCATTTATCCAAACAGCATCGCCAGCTGTGCCCACTTGTTGATCCATGGGCAAATATTGGCATGGAGTGTTCCCTGGGCTTCATGTTCTATTTGCTCTTCAGGATTCTTGGCAAATACTCTTGTTATAAGTTACATGTTTTTAGTACCGACTTTTTAATATTTCCTTTCTCTTGGAATTCTTAACATCTCCTGCTATTATATCTGTATGTATGCCCAGTTTCTCGTAGTTATTTTGTACTTGTGTATGTAATTGATAGGTTCTCAACTCTTGTAATGCGTAAGGCTAAAACGCTGACTTACATCAGGTTTTGTTCATTTATTAATCTGCAGCGCTTTAAAACGTTCAAGAATTTTAACTCAACTAGTGCCCCATAGCAGGATAAATTCAAGAGCAAAATTGAGCACCTATTTCAAGCACCCATTATTTTTTAAAAAAGAAAGAATGTAGGAGCATGAAAAAAAACAGTATTATAGTAGGAAAACCTGGCTGCCCATCATAAGTGTCTTAATAATGTGACTTCCTTTCAGTGCAATGATACCAGTGGCACTGGTGGATGTTTGAAGCATGAAACCCATGATACCCTTGCCATTCGTCAGTGTGGCAAATAGGCTTGCCACACTTACGAATGCCAACGGTACTATAGGTTTCATGCACACATTGGTTGTGTTACACCTTATGAGAATTGCATGTCTCGAACATGAAAGTTTACAGCAGTGTTTGGAATGACCACTATATTTCCTAATTTTCAGTATTTATGAATGCAAGAGTAATGGTACAGATGATGTAAAAATTATTTTACAGGCTATATGCCTATAGATACACGCTTCTGATGACACAGCACCGACATGTGGTGGCGGGATGTATGTCTTTATTTCAGATTTAAATATTGCCTACCAAGCCTGGGTTAGTCTACTACATTGAGAGCCCATGCACTAGAGGGAAGTGAATTAAACTAAGAATGATAAACATAAAAATATCTCGTTCGTGGCACTAATTTGACAGTTGGCAAGGTTCTTTCTGCATTCCTTTCCATATTTGTCATATATTTTGTATGACTGGTTTCATTAATGTGAGAACAAATATCTGTTTATTGTCAACGCAGTTGATGTCGCCCATTTGCACACCATTCCTTTACAGGCTAAAAATTCAATGTAATAATGGGGTGTTTAAGGTTTTGCACACTCAGTGTTAAGGGGCGCAAATGGTGGCTACAACAGAATGCACGAAAGAACAAAAAAAATGCAAGTAGGACATGGGGCTTTGGGGCAGATGCCTTGGTGTGCTATTTCTAAAACTCCCTGTGGTCTGCCTGAATACAGTCTAACGCTTTGGTAGAATACATTGGAAGCCACTTATTCAGGCGAAATGCTTCTCGAAACAACTTTTTAAAATTATTTCAGTGAGAGATTTGAAAAAATCCTGCTGCATATAGTTTTATATGCAGATTTTAAATATGTCAGTGGTTTTTGTGTAGCTGGTATATTTTTTTAGTTATGTCCTACACAGTGGCAAAGTATCTCCGGGCACTTTAATGTATATAACAGTTTCACAAGAATGATCGTGCTGTATCTTATTCAGCTCCTAGACCGCAAGTGCCGATACCTACCCAAACAGCATGTAAAATTACTGAAACTATGCAAAAGATAGGACACTTTAAATAATTTTGAAAGATATTGCAATTTCAAGTAGATATTAGCACTCTACATACCTTGAAGAGTATCTAAGTCAAATCTCGTTAGTATCGGACGATTGTAAGTGCACAAAGTTATTTGCATGGGATTGTGAAAAAATCATTAAAGTGTACTGAGCTTTACATAGTCCCACTAAGTTTACATGTTTCGATAGATATCGGCACTTTGTCACCTACAAAGAGCTAAGTTAGCGCAATGCTTTTTGTGAAAATTTAATACAGAAGAAACTGCTCGCAAAGATCCCTATACGTTTTGCCATTGTTTAAGACATAACTGAAGAAATGTAGCAGCTAAACAAAAATAACATATATGAAATCAGCTTGAAGAACCCTCTAATTGGCTTAATTTTCAAACCTCTACTACAAAAAATAAAAGAAAATAATTTTGAGTAGCATTTCCCTTGAACACAAGATTTAGTAAACAAAACGTGTCCCTTGCTATAGTTGCCTTTAACATAGTGACACAACTTCTATATAATCACAAGGAATTTAGATCACAAGAACTTTATATGAGTTACATGCAAATTGGTGGCACCTAATGTAACTTAATGCATTTACTGAGAGTAAATTACAGTCGTTATGTAATCTGCTCTTAGGATGACTTGTGATGAGTAAAAGAAGCCTTCCTCATGTCTCTAATTTCTGCATCTGTCTTTCAGCTTTTTCTGTATGTGTCTTTTACAGCTGCATGTGTGCAGCTGAGTTCAGTTTAGTTACCACCTGGTCTGCTTCCTTCCTTGTCCTCATGATTCATGAGCTATCTTTGTGATGCAAAATACAGCTACCTGTGCTACATATTTTGCCAGCGTGATTGATTTATGACAAGTCTTGTATTAGTGCTTATTGAAATCGTGAAATTGTTGGTGTCTTAAAAAACTTAGTCCTAAAAATGCATGTTTAGGTCAACTTCAATAAAATGTTTAGCTTAAACATTGCTGTATGTTTTTTGTAATATTGTCAGTTTTCAAGTTTGTATGCACGGTTGCAGATTGTATGAAAGAATAAAATTGATGCACAACTTTTTAATATGGTGTTTTTCAGATCAATTTTCAACTCAAGCTAAGAAACATGCATGAGTTGTGTGGGAAAAGTGCCAACAAGAGTACCATAAGGTAAGACAGCTGTTTTTACTGTTAAATTGGATTATCGATTGCCAACCAGTTGCTGTCTTGAATTTTGTACTGCATAGATTATGCAATCTAAGTTGGAATATTGTTTTTATTGCACTTCATTATCTGGTTCTCCTTTTTGCACCAGTGTAGCCCTTTGTTATATTTTATGTGTACATTATTTGCATAGGAGGTTACATCCCAAGTTTTAAATAAAAATATGTCTGAGGGAACAGTGAAATAGGTTTAGCTTAAGAACCTTTTGACATTATAAAATTATGACTTGTGTTGGGGTGAATTGAACTTTTGCATGAGTGACATACTATTTTATGGTGTCATTATGGTTCAGAGTGACATTGCAGTGTCATGCACATACAGCTGCAAGGTGCATATTGGGTGTTTCTTTAAAACTGTTAGCTTGGTTGGCCATTGATTCCAGTTTAATAGTAAAGACAACTGTCTGGTGTTCATGGTGATTCTCTGCTGACTGATACATTTGACACTTCCACAAGGCGGTATCAAATCTCGGCCGCGGTGGCCGCATTTCGATGGAGGCGAAATGCAAAAACGCCCGTGTGCTTGCGTCGTAGTGCACGTTAAAGAACCCCAGGTGGTCAAAATTATTTCGGAGCCCTCCACTACGGCGTGCCTCATAATCGGAACTGGTTTTGACACATAAAACCCCAAAAAGAAGACACTTCCAGAAGACAATAAC
The DNA here is from genome assembly GCF_013339745.2 of Dermacentor silvarum. Lineage (NCBI taxonomy): Eukaryota > Metazoa > Arthropoda > Arachnida > Ixodida > Ixodidae > Dermacentor > Dermacentor silvarum. Next base: position 150,824,111 of record NC_051163.1, on the reverse strand, counting down.
AAAATGATGGAATAATCACTTTTTGTTGCTAACCTGCCTTGTGCTTAGCTATGGATTCATTATTATTCTATGTTGTCTTTTCACGATAGTCACTTTGCACTGTCGGCAAAAGTTTGTGACTCATTTTCAAAAGCGGCTCGACACTGCCAGCAGAGAGTCGAATTACTTACATGGATTGGTTAGTTTACTCTATTTGCAAGAGTCCTGACCATGCACTAGGGGTATCGCGACACATACTAATGGAGTCATCAGACTCGTCAAGAATAGTTACCCGACTCCTTCAACAGTGGTCATGTGACCCTTTATCTTGAGTCCTCTGACTGACCTAGAATAGTTAACAGACTCCCTCAAGAGTAGTCATGTGACCCTTTAGCTCGAGTCGTCTGACTCACCTAGAATAGTTAACAGACTCCCTCACCAGTAGTCATGTGACCCTCTATCTTGAGTCGTCTGACTCATCTAGAAGAGTTAACAGACTCCCTCAGCAGTAGTCTTGTAACCCTCTTGAGAGGGTCCAGGAGACTACTAGAAAAGAGTGTGCAAGACTACTGCGTGAGGAGTTAAGTAACCACCTTGTATACATCACAGATAGTCTTCGGACTCTCTGGCGAAAGGGAGTTCGGGTGTCTCCCCCAAAGTGTGTCATATATGTGACGAGTCCAGACTCTTCGAAAAGAGTAAGGGATACTCTTTTTTTTCTTAGTGTGTAGGCGCAAGACCGCGTGACAAAAATTATTTCTCTCAAAATAAAACACGCACACCAGCCTTTTATTAAGCGAAAATGCGACAAAAAATTTCCCTCAAAACATCTCGTTTCTTTCTAGGTGCAAGACAGCGGGACGAAAAATTAGCAAGATAATACCCACCACAGCTTAAGGTGCACAACGGCTGATTTGACGAAACTTGCACTGCGTAGGAAAAATAGACCACACTCGGGCGTCTGGACGGGTTTCGAGCCGCGAGCGCTGGCAACTCCACTAACCGCGGTGGTAAGCGCAAGTGACGCCTTGAAAATTTTCTGTCTTCATGAGTCAGACGCCCCAGCCTTGCTCCACGTTTCAAGGTATCGCATTTGAAGCGAAGAACGACGCGCGCAGTAGCAGAAAACCACCACCCGCATACGGGCCTCCAAGCCTGTGACGGCAGGCGCCACTAAAAGTTACCACGTACCAAACAACCACGAATGTTCCGGCAACCTTGTGGGCCTATTCCGCCCCAGAAGGCACCGCGCACGGGGCCCCTGAGAGAGGGAGGGGTGGCTTCAGAGGAGGTTGGCTTGCCGAAGCTAGCGGAATCACGTGACGCTCCCTCCTAGTATTTTTTACCTCCATGCTCGCAAGAGTCGCCTCCACCCCCTCGCCTTTGGCTGCCTTTTGAGCCGCTCATCCTCTTTGTTTATTTTGTTTGTGTGTCTTTGTTTTCTGTGGCGTGCGCTGCCGGGCTGCGCGTTCCTTTGCGTTTTTTTCCCTCTCCCCAGTGTGCGACGTAGACCCCACGCGCCTGGGGCGCCTTGATGATGCTGCTGCTCTTTCCGCTGGTGCGCCTGCGACCTCTTTCTATTCTCGTATCTTTCAGTCCCCATCCCCCTGTGCAGCGCGGTTGAGGCGTCCTCTATTGAGCGACAGTTATAGCGCTGCTCTTAACTCAAACTTTCACCCTTTCCAACTATAATCTCCTTTTCCTGAATAACGACTGAGTCGTGGTTTAAGTGACCGGCGGTTCTTTCGAAGAGAGAACCGGCTCCCTTTCTCCAAAAGAACCGCCGCTCACTTTTACTGAACCACGGCTCGCTCGCTCTTTAAAAAGAGCGGCTCAAAAGATCCGGCTCGCCCCTGAGCGACCCATCTCTACTCTGATGACGACGCCGGACCTGGCCTGGGGATGGGGCGCGGTGGACGAAAAGCGCTTGAAGCCGGAGAGAGCCGAAGCGATCCTACGAACTATTCCTTCGCAGCCTAGGCACCCCAGTCTGTGCTCGGAAAGCATAATTTGCCCGTCACGCTGTCTCCGCAGATGAGGGCCTTCGCCTAACTCGGCACACAGCTAGCGCACTGGCGTTTTGGAAAGGCAAAAATGACGCTGAAACTCTACGTCGGTCATTTAATTTAACGGGTCCAGGCGGTCATATTAACGCTTGCTGCCGTTGGATGCGATGACACAGGCTGCTGTTCCCGCCGCCATGTTCGCGAGTTCAACTCGAGAGGGGTTTCGCGATGTACGAGTTTGGCCCGAGTTCGCCTGTCAACCAAACCATAGGTTACGCCCTGCGCAAGGCATGTAACTCTTGTGCGCGCACTCACCACGGTTGGGCCTCGCCCAACTTAATTTTCTGCAACAGCGACGTGGTGCAGAAGTGAGAGGCACCAACAATCTTGACCGCCGACATAAAACACACACAACGCACTGTCGTCGGTGTTGTACTGCGCAGCACTATCAGTACTCAGCAGCACTATCAAAAACAAAGCGTAGACTTTCGCTGGCTTATGCAGATATCTTCTTAGGCTTTTATGGCCCCACAACACGGTTCATTGTCTACATTGTGGCGACGTACGCGCAGCAAATAATTATCGGCACGCCACTGCAGCTGCTTGCAAGGCGTCGATGCGCCGTGGTGAACGACGATCCTGAGCAGTGCGTAGTGTTTTCCAATGACAACGTATCGCAGCTGTCGTTCGAGATGGCTGCTCTGTCATCGGTGATGTATCGGAGCCGCAGTGTCGTAAACACGGTCAGCGTCGAGAAACGCTCGCTTTTCTAGACCCAGTGCGATGGCATTTCTTCATCACAAGCACGGCACACTAAACAGTTGCAAAACCTTCCTGCGTTCGAAGTCTAATTTCCTAACTGTACACAAGAGCCGTCACCCGCCAAAATGCGATTGCTGCACGGTCGTTACGATACCCACCTGCGATCGCTGTTGACTTAGCAGCAGAGGAAATCGGCGAGCACATTGGAGTGAACAACATCCTAAAATTCTGCGTAAATGCGCACGGAGGCACCTTCACTGGGAAAGCGATGACAAGCGATGAATTGTGTCGCTGGACAGCATGCTCTTCGCAATGCATCGCGGAGGCTTTGCGCACGCAGATAAACTGGTGCAATTTCGCTGTGCTGCATCCGTACGGACCCTAGAATACCGCAGAGTCATTTTGCAGCGACAGCCGTTGCTCCCTTCTGCATGGCTAGAGTGTCGTTTCAATTGGTAAAGCGACGGCCTTAATAGCCGCCTCAGTGAAGCACCTGTGGTGAACAGCCATGCCGCAGCGCTGCGTTGCCATTCCCCTAATAAGCAGCGAATGGACAGATTCTCATACCTGACTTTTTCGAACACAGCGCTGCAGCGCTCCTCGCGACTCTTCGATATGAGCTCCCTCGTGCGTGTGACCCTCTAGAATGTATTCGCTTGGAAGCTTTCGCCTGACACTCGCCACTCGCGACAAAAAAAGTGCAAAGTTTTATAATTCGCTCAATCTCCGTTTGTCAACATAAGTCTATATTATTCAAAACGAAAAACCGATACTTCAAGTAACAAAATGTTCGTCAGTTGTATTATTTTAATTTTAAAGTATTCGATTCAGCCAAAGTGTAGGTGCAAGAATGCAGCGCATGATCCTGTTTGCATACGACGGAGGATAGAAACAATGCCCGAAAGAGAAGGCACGCCCCTTGACGCGCCCGAGAAAGGCGTGACAAGCGGCTCACGGCAAGGCAGCGGGACCGTCACCGTATTGCTAACTTGCGTTAATACGTTGATAGCAATACGCGGCGCTGGCGCGTTTTGTTGCGCTGTCTTCTGTGCTTGAAGCGCGGAAGCATTGTGCCGCGCAGGGTGCGCTCACGTTGTCATACGCGGCTTTATCTCCACGTTTCTTTTTGCCTGCTATTTTTGCACGTTCCTTGCTATCTCCGTTAACTGACTGCCATCGAGCAAACTCGGGTAAAGCTCGTGCGAACGAGAAACTCGGCGCATCCTGCATAGCACCCTGGCCTAAGAGAAGGTAGAGCACTGCACGGGCTCGGGCTTACCCGAAAGCCCGGGCCGGGCCGGGTAGAACAGTTTTTTCACAGGCTCGGGCCGGGCACGGCGTGTGCTTTTTCACCCGGGCCCGGGCCGGGCTCGGGCTTTTTGGTGGTGTGCATGTGACGTGCATTGGATTATTCTCGGACGTCTCAACTCTGAAAAACATTATTTTTCGGGCTCGGGCCGAGTTCGGGCCGGTTTCGAGTGGGGCTCGGGCCAGGCTCGGACCTAAGGTAAAGGGTGGCGGGCCGGGCGGGTAACGTAGATTATTTCGTCTCGCCATAAAAGTTTTGATCGGGCTCGGGCGGCCCAACGTAAAAACGGGCCCGGGCCGGGCCCGGGCCGGGGCCGGGCCCAGGCTGAAAAAGTCGGCCCGTGCAGTGCTCTAAGAGAAGGCATAAAGCTTGGATTGATGTTCTTGATCTGCACATAAACATTATTAAAATGCAAATTTCCATTCTGAAAATATCGATCAAAGTAACGATACGGACAGAGTTGCCAGCATCACTGTCAATAATACCATGTTTAGCGAACGCTAATTCATTCTAAGCACATAACCTATTTATTAACATGCACTTTATCACTTTGTGGTCTAAGATATTGTTGCAGGGAAAGGGAGATATAAATTATGTTTACAGAATATTTACAATCCGTCTACTGGCATACAAGAAACACAAGATGGACACAACTAGACCGCACGACACCAGAGAGCGTCTTTTTCTGCACTGTCCTCAGGTTCGTCTCGAGCAGTGCTTGGTAACATGACCCACGGCGGCAAACGTGCTGTCACGTTGCTTACTAGATCGTCCGATTGATGATGATGATGATCCTTTATCATGGCTCACACCCACTGAAGGGGATAGGCCCAGATTCGGGCGGCAGTAGGTAGCTAAAAACAATTTGTTTTGAAAGTGAGAAACGCAAGGTAAATAAAGCAAAAACAAAAACAAAGGAGATTTCGTATAAGTAGACTAGTGTGCCAACGAGCTGTCTGACTAGCTGAAGGGTGAATTTTAAATAAGGCTACAATCAAAGCCACAATAAATACAATGTTACTAACAATATTGAAGAAACAAATTTCAGTGAAATGAATCCTGATCTGATAGGTAGAATAATGTTACAATAATTGGCAGGGTAATCGGCTTGTTTCAGTTAAAAATTCAAACACTGCCCAATGAACGTCTCTGTGACAGTTGCCGAGGGTTGAGCCCCCAAATGATAATAATACTGGTCTATTTAGTATTAACCCAATTTTGCAGAGTGGAGCTTCGAGTAATTGGAGCTCCGATTGGTATCGCTTGAGGTGGGTGACGTGGACAACATCGGAGAGCGTCGTCGCCGTCTGTACTGACCTCAGCTCCGTCTCGAGCAATACTTGGTAACAATATGGTAGAAAAACACATTTATGCGACATTTCCCCACATCTTTAAATAAATTGAGCAGCACTTATTAGGCCCTTACCGACTACTGACTAAAGCTTCTTACAGACCATGGGACATGTCCACAACTCTTATTATCAGATTGCTGGAAGTTTCTCCTGCTTTCTTACTTCAAGGAACACTTGCATATTTACAAAGTTATTATGAACCATTCATAAAGTAGCCTATGGGTTTAATTTATCGACAAGATGAATGGGCTCTCAAGTTGCTCTTGTTTAACTCGTTATGTTTACATTTTTTGGGAAATAGGTGTTCCAATTAAAATGTTGTATATTTTTAGGGGTGTGCGAATATTCGGAACTATCGGATAATAAATTGAATATCGTCCTGTTTGATTCGGTCTTCAAATCAAATAGACATTATTCGTAAATGCGAATATTTTTCGAATACTTTTCGTATATTTCAAAACTAAAATATGCATAAAATTGGAGCCAATGTAAGCTTTCACTTCCACTGACATAGTATAGACATACAACATGACAGATACAGAACATTGCAACACAACAGGGACCATGAATAAGAAGACACTGTCGTGGTCCCTGTCGTGTTGCGCTGCTCCATGTCTATTGTGATTACAAACCAACTAGCCCGGCAAGGTGCCCTAGCATAAAACACCAGAACTTGCTTAGTAGAGCAGGCTAAGTCTCTTAGCCGTACTTGATATGCTAGGCAGCAATCATTCACGCTAACTGAAAAGTCCTGTGCATGTGAAGAAACTACTTACTTGTTCCTTCATTTCTGTTTTTAATAAACAGCGCTTCATAACGTAGTATGCAATGACAGAAACTTGCTAACTTTAAGAATACTAGAATGTGAACATCATTTTATATGAATCGTTACAACAGCTGTGCATTATTAAAAATATATGCGATATATGATTCAATTACATGAGTATTGATTACAAATAAACGATTGATTGATTGAATTTGCATCTGGAATATTTCATTCATATTCAATTCGGTCTCAAAAACCACTATTCGCACACCACTAATACTTTTATTGTAGGTTCTTCAGAGTGACATTTCGAGAAAAAGTGGGCAGATGTTTTAAATGACTATAAAGCGACAAAGCGTTTTAGTACTCGAATCTTACATATGGTTTATTGTATGCAAGATAAAGTAGCATGAATTGTTTATTGTAATGAAATTTACAAAACTTATTTTAGTAAAATAGGTGAAGCAGGAATACAGCCAAACTACTCCAGTGACAGCCACATAGATGTAAGAGAAAAATTAGCTTGGAAAAAGCCGAGGTGCGACAAAGCCGTAACAATTTTCTTGAAGTCCCAGAAGATTGCAGCACATCCAGCGTGATGCTAGGCGACGTTTCATTCTGAAAAGGCGCGCTTTTTATTTTCGAATGGTCCTTCGCCGCCAGACATGTAAGGCGGTGACCATCAAAGCGCTACAGAAGCCAATTCACTTGCATATGGCTTTTAGAAGATTCAGCATTTCTTCGTGTAGCTGCCATGTTCTGCATATGTTAGTGTAACCAGGTTGGCGCACAACTACAGAGAATACTGGTTCTAACAGTCATTGAGGCAGGAAACGCACTTCGTTATAAGCACTATTTTCTTCAAAGTTGGGAGACCTTGGAATAGCCATTGGATGGCGAGAAGTGCACTGAAATTGCATGTCAGCTCGTAAAACGTAATTGTAAATGAAGCGGCACTCACTTCTAGTGACACGATAGTATTTTATTTGGAATATGGAAAAACGCAAGTGATAAACTTTTGAATCATGAAAGTTAAAAGAAATAATTTTAGTTGCCAGTAGTCCCCCTTTAGGTTTCTTCATAAATGGCATAAAATTTTTTCACCATTTTGTTTCTAAGCAAGCAAAGTTCACTTCTTTGACATCGAGGATATTCATAAAGTTTTTCTGCCACAGTGTGTTGTTGCTCTTTGCCCTCACCTACATTTATGCTAAGAAAGTCTAAGGCCACTTCACTTTGAATGCAATAAATTGGTCATGCTCTGCAGTTGGACCCGCGAAACGTTTGAATAAAGCCAAACAAATAAATAAATTTTGTTATAACGAGGGCATACTGTATGCCACAATCTTGCATGTGGAACTTAGTTCTTAAGACTTGTTCTGGTCTTCTGTTGTTTTTGCAGGCTTCACCTGTTGCAAATTTGCTGGTACCGACATGAAGAGCCTCCTGAAGTCTCCTGAAGAGCCAAAGTTGGACAGCTCAAACCAAAACACAAGTGTTGTGCATCTGTATATCTCGACATTTTACGTTCATTTATGTTTGTTATGTTAGTGTCCTGAAGAACCCAATTCCGAATTCTCAAACGAGCTTGCAATGTGCTTTTGTACCTCATGTTAATTATGCTGGTGTCCTGTAGAAACCGTGTTGGATGGCTCAAACCAGAAACGAAGTGCTATGCTTCGCAATTATTGATGTTTAAATGTTAGCGTTATTTAGGTTAATTATGCTAGTCGCCTGAAAAGCACATATTTCATGGCTCGAAGCAGCATCCAAGTGTTGTGCTTTGTAATTTTCCCCAAATTTTAAAGTTAATTTTTGATATGGTTCTACTGAAGATAGTGTTTGTTTACTATGTTATTTTTAGGTATCTTGGGTAATTTCAAGCCAAACTACCCCGTTTCTTGCGAAGATTTTCCATGATGGCACACCATTGCAAGTTTGTTTGATTATCAAAAGTAGGTAGAATGAGAAATGTTTCGAAATTTTGTTTTCATACGAACACCTGCAAGTGCATCTGTGCCATAGAGTGGTTACGTTCAATAAAAACTATTTTACATAAGTTCGTTAATATAGTTACTGAAGCCCGATATTGGAACCATTACGCCACGGACAATTTTTCTTCTTTATTTACAGCTTGGCTACAAGCCTAAACAGGTGTTCGTGATCACAGATCACGCTCGCTTATATGTGGTAAACCATCCAACTTTGACCCCTCATCTGCATTGCTGTCAATCGTCTGATGCACGTCACGTACTTTCACAACTATTTACACAAAGTATTCATGCACAGATCGGCCTTTCATATCACAGTGTCTGTATGCCAGCAAAGTACGCTATACTGCATGCAGTCTGAGAAAAAGTTAAAGTTCGTGAGTTGAAAATCACGTTCAGGCGGTAAAAAACGACTGCCACGTGGCTTGAGGGGTAGGTGTTTAAAGTTATCTGTTATATATCCCAAAAGATTATGAAGCTGAAACTATTGTATGCCTCAGACGCATGCATGAACATGCGGCTTAGAACGCCCTTATAAATTTCACGCCAGGCGTCTCAATGCGCTGACTTATAAAGTCAGCGCATTGAGACGCCTGGCGTGTTTCGATTTACCTACCTCGACAGGCTGAACCGTTGCAGTTAGCAGTAATTGTGTGTGTTCCCAGAGTATTCCGCACTTATAGAAGTCTACATTGCTCTGAAATTTAGGATGGTGAACGCAGATAAAGCGTATAATAAACAAAGCTACTGAAGCGTTTGAATCCACAAGCATGAAGATCAGGCAAATCCATGTACGTCCCATCATTCCTAATGGGGGCTGAACGATCACCGCGACAGATTTTCCTCTAGTAATCATTGTATGAAACTCTGATTGACACGGAGGGCTTCGTGGGCTGGGTATCGCCATACCACGTACCACCTATTATTAGAACCGATAGAGCACGCCAGTATATATTGTCACTATTCAATAACCTGCTTAACCTCCTCGCCAATGGTCTTGGCGAGGAGGTTAAGGCGAGGAGGTGTTTTTACGAGCGTGAAAGAAGCCCGCGAATACACGCAAAGTGCCTCGAAGGGCCAGTCGCGCGGCAATTCTGCGTGTGTTCGCGAGCTTCTTTCGCGCTCGGAAAAACACATTTATGCAGCACGTATTGAGCAACAGAAAGCTGTATTGGGAGTTTTGCATGTTGCTCTACAATTTTCTTATTGACACTTTGATAATTAGAACAGTACTTATCGAGTTAGATAATTCATTACAATTAGCTAATTAAATCTCAGTAGCGAAAAATTACTGGCGGCTACTCCACTGTACTGGAAATAATACGCACTAGGTTTGCTTCGCGTAACGCCGTTCCTCTTTTTTTAAATCGCGCGGCGTGATAGCTGGGACACCCTGTATATATCCTGAAACTGGTGTCATTCTGGACATTCATTCCAGTGCATATGCCTTGTAAACTCACCGGCTACAATTCTGGTGTACCGGCTACCGGCAATAGGAGCCGCAAAGTAAATAATTAAGAAGTTATCCAACTTTATAAATTTATTCATATGTGTTTTCATTTCTCGTGCAAGTAACGTCTGCCTTTATATGACTTATGGTTCTGCAATGAAAGGCGCCCTTATTTTAATTGGAATATGGAATATCTTATATTGCTTAAGAAGCATGTTTACGTCTGCGTACGTTTCATTTTATTCCTTGCGTATTGAGGTTTTCGAAAGGGGTCTAAAATTACTTTTGTGACGTTCCGTTGACAGGTGACATGTTGCCGGCGTTGAAAGGAGGTTGAAGCTACTGAGGCTCCAGCATTCTTAAACACGTTGTGCTGTTATTGTTTATTATCTCGTAGCCATTTTCTCCCATGTGCAATATTTCTGCATAATTTGCAGCATGTTGCACGTCTCATTGTTAAACTCGAGAGGAATGGATGGCGGCAAAACCTTTAGTGGGCACATCTGCGGTCTGTGCTGACCATCCGCGATTGCTAGCTACCTCGCTTGTATTCGCATTGTCTGTTCGCCGTTCCCTTCGACGCCTGCGCACCGCACACTTATAGTCCTAGGAGCTGTGCATGGACAAAAGTTAGAAGCTCCAAAATTGTGCCCTTCGTACATGGACTGCCTTCTATGACCAACGCGGGCTCTTTCTAACATTAAATAAAAATAAAATTGAGGGCAATGAATGGGATCCATGCGACAGTATAATGCGTGTGCATTAGTTTTCCCCTCTTTTGCCCCTTTTGTGCCTTCCCTTTTTGCGTGTAATGATGAGACGTGCTACGATCTTCTTCTTAACCTCGGCACTTCCGTCGACGCTCTTGCGCAGGATCACTCTTACAAAGGGCGGCGCCCATCGTCATAAGTTAGCTATAGAGAAAACCCCACACCAAACACGTCCGTCGGGATGTGACTACCGACCCCGAGGTTCTTCCAACCACGACAGCGCACGTGGATGTGATTATAATTACCTGGTGGTGCCTGCGATCTACGTCACTCTGCAAGAAACTAAGGCCTACAGATCGCTTTAGATAAGCGATTATTTTGGATGATAAATATATCAGCCAAGATCTTCCCGACATGTCTCATTTACGTCTGTCCTCGGCAAAATCAATGAACGCACGTTACTTCCCATTCGCAAATGAAATCTTGTTCGTGTCATTATGCATTCGGTTGCTCCTGTCTCACATAAACTCAGGCTTGTGTGCACAGATTTTCTTTTGTCTATGTGTGTGAAACAAAAGCTGGTGAAGCACAAATGAGGTTTGTGCTGCTTTCCGTGAGATTTGGTGTGCTAATTGGCAAGTACTCCCTGACGGTGGAGGGGGGGGGGGGTATTTTGTTTTGTGAAACACAAGCAGCCCCAAAACATTTGAGCATGCGGCAACATTCCGTGCTTACCGTGTGTTTGAGCCACGGTGTTAGCTATTTTGAGCATAGGGCAGTAAGCGCGCAGCTGCAGGACATAAACCAGTTTATCAAAATCTGCATTCGTTTTACATCTTAATATGTTTAGACAAGCATAAAAGTGGGCGCATTGGTTCTCATTCACGACCAGAGGCAGGGCAAGGACCCAGGGGCAAGGAGAACGATATGGCAAACACTTACGCCATGTCTGTCGTCTTAGCTTTTTTGTTTTTGTAGTGTAGCAGTGTCAAAGTGGAAAAGAGTGTATGCGTATATATATATATATATATATATATATATATATATATATATATATAGAATGCAACTGACGATGTTCTGCTCCGGACCGTTGTCAGTTGCACTTCGTTTCCTGAAGAATGTGGTTGACACGGTTTAAGTTACTGCACTGGTGCCTCGAATAGGCGCGACGTAATGCTCACGCATTTCTCTCGCATTTACCACTAAATCGCCACCGAATTTCCTTGTCTAATTCCTTGCGTTTCTCCCTACCATGAATCCATTTCTTAATCTGAAAAGGAGCCCTGCATGTTCTGGAAATCTTTTTTGTTTTTTGCCTGTTCTTCGGGCTCGCCACCGGCACCCACGTTTTTTCGACAGCAGTCTGCGTTTGTGCTTTATCGCTTTCGGTAATGATGATGATGATTGTTGGAGTTTATTGGCGCAAGGGCCAGATGTGGCCAAAGAGAGCCAAGGCGATGATAATGGCTTGTCAGTGGTATGAATAGTGAATTATAAGGTGTGGATAAAACAGATGTGGCATGGCTGTAAAGGGGCCTAAAAACAGTCGCTGTAAGGTGCGTAAAATCGGTAGGTAATAAGATTATAGCAATGACTAATGAGGTGTGCTATGGATACGAGAGATGCAATGTGAAAGGATGATATACTAAAATAGGTCACAGGCCCTTCTTTCGCTCCCACTTACCCCTCCCCGTTGGCGCTGAGCCGTGCTCCCTCAAGGGCTGCAGAAGATAGCGTCAACCTTTCCCTTTCCCTCAAGAACCACTTATCATCATCGGAATTTTCGAAACGCACTACTGCCTAAACAGAGCCCTTGAAGTGCAAGGGCCTGGAGGCATGTGCTATACTGTACTCTATCGCGGCGGCATCCTCTGGAGAGAGGATGCGCTACGTATTTACTGGGCTTAGATCATGTAGGACTACATCGCTCAAAAAAGCGAGGACTGCTTTGGTATTAAAAAGCGGTTCTTTGTCAAGAGACATAGCGGGATGGAGAGGGATAGAACAGCGGTATGCCAGAGGAAAATATTTCTTCCTCTCTCTCTCAGCTTCCCCACACTCCAGGAGGACGTGGAGGACAGTGAGCCTCTCGCCACATCTACCACAGGTTGGAGGATCATTACCATTCAATAGAAAATTGTGGGTACCATATGTGTGTCCTATTCTGAAGCGACAGAATAGGACATCAGTTCGCCGTGTTTTCGATGCAGAGGGCCAGAAACCTAACTGGGGCTTAATCAAGTGAAGCTTATTATTGCGATAGCAATTATATGGACACTCAAAAGCAGATTTCTGCCGTCGCCGTCGCCGTGAGGTTCCATATGACGTCAATGGAGATGAAATCGTCGCCGCGCGCCGCCGAACGCTGTATGTGCGAGTCAAAGGGCGCGAGGGACGCGCGCTTTCACGGGGAGTGAACACACGGCGGAGAACAAACGCGCGTTCTGCGCTGTGTTCCCTTAAGGGCTGCAGAAGTAGGCGTCTCTTTCCTCCACTACAATCACCATATATGTAGAGTAAACGTACCTTCTTCCGACGCGCGAAAGGCTGTGGGGGAGGGGGGGACGGGCAGGGAAGGGAGGCGACGTTTAGCTGCGGCACCAAGTGCCTATTTATATCAGAGGCTCCGGCAACAGTCACCAACGCCGCACGCATTTTGAGCGAACGCGGGCAAAACGCCGGCGGCGTCGACAACAGTTCTGCGTGTTGCCGGTGCTGCTGCATGTACAAGTTTATACAGCTGATAAAGCTGCTATCATTACTCCGTATAGCTCTCTTCAAGTTTGCTATCGCAATTGATGCTTCGCCTTTCAGGTGAAACTGCGACAACTTTTTATTTGCTTCCGCATCCCACAAGCGTTGCCAGTGGCTTCGCAGTTTCTTGCGCAAGACAGGTTTCAAATCTGTTACAGGGACAGCAGCTGTAGGATTAATAGCGTGCGATGTTATTGATGTGGCCATTTGGTCGGCAAGAACATTACCCTCTATATCTCTATGCCCAGGCACCCAGCATATTATGATTTGTTGTTTAGATGCATAAACAGAGCAGATCAGTGAGTAGAGGTTGATAATTACAGGGTGTTTATGTTTTTGCGGCATCATTAACGCTTTAACAACGCTTAAAGACTCGGTAAATATTACAGCATTTTGGAGTTTCAATCTGTCAATGTGTTTTACCGCCGATAGTACTGCATAGGCCTCTGCCGTAAAGATACTTGTTTGGGGATAAAGTACATCGGATTTCGAGAAGGACGGACCGACTGATGATGATGATGTGTGGTGTTTTATGGCGCAAGGGCCAGTTATGGCCAAAGAGCGCCATGATGATGTGTGGTGTTTTATGGCGCAAGGGCCAGTTATGGCCAAAGAGCGCCATGCCAGTGTTTGTGAGTGTGCAGTGGAGCGATGAATTCTGAGAAATAGATGAAGTGTGGCGGTAAAGGGGCCTAAAAATAATGGCTCTAAAATGCGTAAAATATACATGCACTAAAATCATGGCAATGACTAATGAGGTGTACTATGAAATGGAGAATGCATTGAGAAAGAATGACACGATATTTAAAATATTTAAGATGTAATTGGAAAGAAGCACTACTGCTTAACAGAGCCCTTGAACCACAAGGGCCTGGAGGCATGTGCTTATACAAAACTACTATCACAGCAGCATCCTCTGGAGGGAGGATGCGCTATGAATTTATTGGGCTGATAACATGTAGCACAACATCGTACAAAAAGCCGAGGATTGCTTTGGCATTAAAAAGTGGTTCTTCACCAATAAACATCATGGGATGAAGAGGGATACGATAGCGGTATGCTACAGGAATATATTTTCTTCTCTCCGTTTCGGCTTCCCGACACTCCAGCAGGACGTGGAGGACGGTCAGCCTCTCACCACATCTACCACAGGTTGGTGGTTCATCACCAGTGAGCAAAAAATTGTGGGTGCCGTACGTGTGTCCTATTCTGAGACGACAGAATAGGACATCAATTCGTCGTGTTTTCGTAGCTGAGGGCCAGAAACCTAACTGTGGTTTAATCATGTGAAGTTTATTATTTGTTTCAGCGTCCCACAAGTGTTGCCAGTGGCTTCGTAGCTTCTTTCGCAAGAAAGTTTTCAAGTCTGTTGCAGGAGCAGCAGTTGTAGGGTTAACAGCCTGAGATGTAACTGATGTGGCCATTTGATCTGCTCGAACATTACCCTCAATGCCTCTATGACCCGGTACCCAGCATAAAATCACATGTTGGTTAGATATATACGCTTTACACAAAATGGAATAGAGCTCATTAAGTACAGGGTTTTTGTGTTTACAGAGTGATTGCAATGCTTTCACAACACTTTGCGAGTCCGTAAATATGATAGTCTTTTTGAGTTTTGATTTCATTATAAACTTTACAGCCGATAATATTGCATAGGCCTCAGCCGTAAAGATACTTGTCTCCGGGTGCAGTACACCGGTTTCCGAAAACGATGGACCGATGGCTGCATAATAAACCCCGGCATGTGACCTAGAAGCGTCCTTGTAAAACTCTGTACACGAGTACTTGGATTGAAGCTCTAGGAAATGCATTTTAATGTGCGCCTCTGGAGCGTCTTTCGTGACCTCTACGAACGATGTGTCGCAAGGACGGACCGACTGCCGCATAGGAAACGCCAGCATGTGACTTTGATGCGTCTGTGTAAAATTCAGAGCAAGAGTACTTCGACTTTAGTTCTGAAAAGCGCATTTGAATGTGTGTATCTGGCGCATGTTTTGTGATTTCAATAAACAATGTGTCACATTCAACCAGCTGCCACTGCCATGGCGGTAGCAGCTTCGCTGGAGGCATTAGGCAATGTTCAAGTAGTGAAGCACCCATTTCTTCACTGAGCTTTCTCACGCGTAGCGAGAAGGGCTACTTCGCTGTTGGTCGATTATTAAATAGTTTGGCACATGTGGTATCATTTATGGTAAAATAGGTATGATGTGCACAGTTTGAATTTGTTTAAAGGAAATATGTAAAACTGGCATAAGTCCTCTGAAAGTAGAGTGACCACACGTTTGCTTCCACATAGAGGCTTTGTACGGCGCTTGTCCTGAAGGTCCCAGTCACGAGGCGAATTCCTAAATGGTGAACAGGTTCCAACATCTTTAAAGCACTGGGTGCAGCAGACTGGTAAACTATCGCCCCGTAGTCAAGTCGTGCGCCGATAAGGCACCTGTACAAGTTCAAAACGCATTTCCTGTCACTGCCCCATGTTGTACGCAACAGCAGCTTCAATACGTTCATTGTTTTCAGGCACTTAGCCTTCAAGTATTTGATGTGGGGAACGAATGTGAGTTTCGAGTCCAATATGATGTCGAGAAACTTGTGCTCTTTGCTTGCAGGTAATGTGGTACCAGAGAGCTCAATAGCAGGGTCTGGTACTATTGCTCTCTTATTAGTGAAAAGGATGCATGTGCTTTTCTGTGGGCTCAACCTAAAACCGTTTTCATCAGCCCATTTAGCCACTTTATTTAAGGCATGCTGGACATGTCGTTCGCAGACAGCAAAGTTGCACGATTTAAAACCAATCTGGACATCATCTACATATACAGAGTACAACATCGTTCATGGAATAGCCGTGTGTAGAGAACAAGGCCTGGCCCACCCTTACACGAAAGGTACGGTTAGAAAGGTAGCTTTGAACAGTACTCAACATGTTGCCGCGGACACCCATAGCGGAAAGGTCTCGGATAATACCGAAGCGCCATGTGGTGTCATACGCTTTCTCTAAATCAAGAAATACGGAGAGAAAAAACTGTTTGTGTATAAAGGCATCCCTTATGATTGCCTCAATGCGGACAAGGTGGTCTGTAGTTGACCTACCTTCTCGGAAGCCACATTGGTAAGAACCTAGTATTCCGTTGCTTTCTAGGACACAGATTAGGCGCCGGTTAATCATCTTTTCGAAAAGCTTGCAAAGACAGCTTGTCAAAGCAATGGGTCTGTAGCTACTAGGTAAGGACGGGTCCTTGCTCTGTTTAAGTATAGGGATTACTATAGCGTCTTTCCAAGAAGGTGGAATGGAACCAGCCGCCCACATGGCATTAAAAAGAGAGATGAGTGTCTTTTGTGTTTCAGGGTGTAGGTGCTTGATCATTTCATACATGATACGGTCTGCACCTGGTGCCGAGCCGTTGCAACAAGCGAGAGAAGGTTTATGTTCAGCTAAACTAAACGGGCAGTTCTAATGTTCATTTCGGGCACATTTCCGATCGAGGGGCTGTCGCTCTGCGCGCTCTTTGAACCTCAGGAATGTTTGTGTGTATTGAGATGCACTGGAGACATGTTCAAAGTGTTCGCCCAGACAATCTGCCGATCTGATCCTCCAGGCCATCTCCTTGGGTGCTCGCTAAGGGCAGCGGGTTCGTCTCACGGCCCTTTAATTTATTCACCCTGTTCCATACTTTTGCCTCGTCTGTGTAGGAATTTATACCAGAAATGTACCTCTCCTAACTCTCTCTCTTTGCACGTCGACGTGTTCTTCTGCCTTGCGATTTAACCTGTTTGAAATTAATAAGATGTTCGGCAATAGGAGAATCGCGAAGCAATACCCAAGCTTTGTTTTTATTTTTGCGCGCTTTACGACATTCTTCGTTCCACCAAGGAATGCGGCGCTTTTGAGCCGGTCCGTTAGTTTGTTTAATACATTTTGTAGCAGCGTCAATAATAAAACCAGTTAGATATGCTACGGCGTCGTCTACGTTAAGAGCAACAATGTCATCACGGCCTAAGTGTGTTAGCTCTCGGAACAGTTCCCAGTTCGCCGAGTCCAGGTTCCATCGAGGAGATGGTGACAAGCATCCATCTCGTTTCGTTGAGTTCAACATAATTGGGAAGTGGTGGCTTCCATAGGGGTTCTTGAGAACGGACCACGCCAGGTATGGCATTAGTGTGCTCGACACTATGCTTAAGTCTATGGACGAGTATGTGTTATGTGTAATACTGTAGTACGTAGGGTCTTTCTTGTTCAATGTTCACCTGAAAAAAACTGCAAATTTTCTATAAGGCGCCCTCGCGCACCACAACGAGAGTCGCCCCACAGGGGGCTATGAGCGTTTAGATCACCAGCGACTATGTATGGCGGAGGAAGTTCTTTGATGAAGCTCTGAAATTCTGATATGAAAAGCTGATAGGAAGGGGGGGTGTAGATGGAGCTAATTGTGACTAGTTTACCAAACAACACTGCTCGGACAGCAACTGCCTCAAGGACGTTCGGAGCCTTAATTGCTGACATGCAACGCCCTTATCGACCATTACGGCCACATCCCCTAACGAGGCGAGAGCGTCGTCGCGGTTTTGCGGAAAGTGACATATTGCCTTAAAACGTTCGTCTGTGTTAATTTTAGGTGTGTTTCTTGCACACACATCACCTTTGGACTGAATTTGCGGAGGAGTTCTTTAACATCGTCAAGATTACGTAGAAGTCCTCTCACGTTCCATTGTAATACATGGGTATCCATAATGTAAATGAAGCTAGTGATGTGTGTACAGAAAGATAGAAGTTAGTTCACGACACCTTTCCAGACCCCGTGATGCGTGGTTTTCCTTTCTTCCCGGTGCGCTCCAGGGAGCTGCACCGTTCTTTGGGCGTCTGAGACGCCGTCTTTTGCTTGTATCCATCACCTCGTCTGAGGCGGTGGATAGTGCCCGTTCAGCGGGGACGTTTGTGGGGGTTTCGGGCCTATCTGCACGGGCAGTTGCCCTAGGTCCGGCAGGCCCGCGGGTCTGCTGGCCCTCCTTGGCAGGGGGCGGAACAGCCCTGGCTGCTCCAGCCGGGGGGGGGGGGGGGGGGGCTGATGGCGTGACCGCCGTCACACTCCGTGTGACTTGGGCAGCAGCCGCAAAATGTGGCGCTGCCCCCCGGCGCGCCACCTCGGTGTACGAAGGACTGGACTGATTGTGGATTGAGAAACGCTTACGTGCCTCTGGGAAAGATAGGTTTAGTTTAACTTTCAGTTCTCTAATTTGTTTCTCTTTTTTCCACGAGGGTCACGATCGCGAGTAGGCGGGGTGATCTCCTTCACAGTTGGCACAGCGGGTTGCTGAAGTACAAATGTCAGAGGCGTGTTCATTTGAACTACACATAGCACAAGTAGCGCGCCCTCGGCAGTTTTGCGACCCATGCCCAAAACGCTGACACTTGAAGCATCGACGCGGATTTGGGATTTATGGCCTGACACGAAGCTTGCAGTAGCTGGTTTAAATTGATTCCGGTAGATTGATAGTTCCGAAAGTAATGATAATGTGCTTGGTATGTACTTGCTTGTCATCTCGCCTTAGTGTTATCCTCTGCACCTTGACTACGTTTTGGTCTTGCCATCCTTCAAGTAGTTCGCTTTCACTTAGTTGAAGGGGAGAAGAAGTCGACGACTATGAACGCACATGTGCGAGCACATCAGCTCCCGTCTCTACAAACGTTCGTGGATCGGATTTTTTGCCTCAACCCGCAAGAACTGTCCATCATTCGACGCAGTTTGTTGCAAGGAACAAGCGGATACCAGAATCATACCGGTGGGTGGATTTTTCGGTCTTCCCCGAGACCTTTTACCCCACGCCACGTTGGCGCGCAGCTACGCCTAACGTGCCAAACCAGACGGTGCGGTCGGGCGGGCGGCGAGCCTAGGCCCAACGCGTCGTCGAGCTAGAGAATGGCCTCCAACACATCAGTTGTAGAAGGCATGGAAATCAATCCGGAGGAAGCGGAGTGCTCAGGCTGGATCCAAGTCGTGAGCAAGAAGAAGAAACACACCGAGCGGGATGATTCTAACGTGCCCACGTCAGCGAAAGGAAGCGGTAGTGGCGGCTGCCGCACTGCCCCACAGAACGTATTTAGACGAGTCGTGGAAGCTTCCAGAATCCCGAACCTTCCTAGGGATGACTTTAAGACCATCATGCGGCCTCGTGGAGGGTTGGATGTTAAGAAGACAGACCTTATTATGTTCAAGCGTGCGCTCGCCAAGGCGGCTTCCCTAACAGCGGAGCAGGTGTTCGACGACACGTTGTGCACGAACTCCTTCCAGAACATTCTTGTGGTTGCCACGCCATTCGAGGCGAACGCGCGCGCCTGCGCCAGGGTCCAACAGATCTGTATGGGTAATATCGTCATAGCAGTAGCGGCCTACGTGGCTGCGTCCGACGACACATGTAAAGGAGTGATCCGCGGAATCAACCTGGATCTCAGTGATGCAGAACTGACGGAGATGATCGTCAACCGGAGGAGCCCCGGGCTCTGGGTGTTCGAAGAATCAAGAAGACACCAACAGTGATCGTGTTGTTCGACGGACAAAAGGTCTCCCAAAACGTCCTGTGTGATGGTGTTCGCTACCCTTGTTCCTTGTATCGCAGGCAAATGGACGTTCGTTACGCGTGTGCAGAATTGGGCCACAGGGCCGATGTTTGCCCGAAGGGCGAAGATCAGAAAAAATGCTGCGGATGCGGAATGCGGACACCATCAGAGGATCATCAATGCAATCCCAAGTGCGCAATTTGTGGTGGCGCACACCAAACGGCTGACCGCAAGTGCAGACAGCGCTTTCAGGTGCCGTACATTGTGTGCCAAAGACGGCGGCGCCGCAGGCGCGCACAGCACACACAGCTGGCGTCAGGTCCACGTGGCTCCGAAACATCTGGCGGCGGAGAAGCAATGGCGGGAGAGAAGACATTCTCCTCCCCCCGCTGCAATAGATCGGCATCTAGAGGGCGCTCCCGCTCTCGTTGCAGGGGGCGCCGCGGCAGCAGATCGCGCTCACACTCCAGAGGGCGCGACAATAGCTGCAGACGATCCCGTTCGAGAGGACGTTCAGGCTCCAGGGTCCCAATCCAGGAACCAATGTCCTGGGCGGACAAGGCCAGGCTGAACATCCAAAGCGGCAAAAAGGTAACACAGGGCATCTCGCCGGAGCATAAGAAAGAACAATCTGAGATTTTAATGCTTAAGAAAGAAAATGCAGAACTTAAAGAGGCACTACGAACGTTGAGGTCCGAGTTCGAGCTCTTCCGTAACTGACGTGAACCCCCCGAAATAGACTCACCCATCCCGATTCAAGCAGAAGGGTCGAATAAGCGCAAAGCTCTTTCTCCCCCCGCGACTACGGAAAGAGAGGCCATGCAAACTGACCAGACCCCCGCTCAGGTCCCTAAGCCAGAGCCAAACGTACGCGCGTCTTTAGCGGCGATTGAGGAATCCCTCAAGCAGATGAGAGAGGCCTTAGCCATTCAATCAAGCACTATCGAGCACATGGACGGGAATATCTCCCACCTGACACGTAGAGTAGGAATCCTCGAGTCTGAAATGAAAATGATAGACTCTAGCAAAATCAAGACAACCACCGCTAGCACCAATAGAAAAGCCAAGAAAGTACAGCAGGATCCGGATAAGACGAGTTCGCTGCAGGCTTTGCTAACTTAATAGATTTCAAAATGGCGGGACAAACCGGAAACATAATTATTTGGCAGTGGAATTGTGCAAGCTTCTTAAGGCGTAAAGCTGCTCTACTGCACCTCATCAAATCACAAGCCTCAATGCCGCACGTCCTGCTCTTGCAGGAAACTCTCAGCGATAATGTAAATCTATCGGGCTACCGTTCGGTTAGCCATAAGGGAGAAAATGGCAGAGGTATCGCCACGTTTGTCAAGAAAGACATCTCTTTTCAAGAACACGAAGTCAAAATTTGTAACTCGGATAAGAGACCCGGTCTCGAGGCACAATTAATTGAAATCATCCCCAATGGCAAAATCCGGCGTAACATGTTCATTCTCAACTTGTACAGCTCTCCTTCGGCTTATAAGCATAACCTCCGCTCACTCCTAAATAGAGTCGTAACCACCGCGAGATCGCACCCCTTAATAGTGGCTGGAGATTTCAACGCTCCCCACCCGGCTTGGGGTTATGTAGCACGAACAAAGAAAGGGGCCAATCTAGTGGCAGCTAGTACAGACCTAAACCTAACGCTAATCTCGGACCCACGTTTCCCAACGAGGCTGGGAAATTCAGTCGCCAGAGACACGACGCCAGATCTCAGCTTCACTAGAAATGCTGAGGCGAAATGGTCCAACTTACAGGAGAACTTCGGGAGCGACCATTACATAATAGAACTCAGGATGGAAATAATAGCACCTCCCCCCAAAACCTACAAATACACAGACTGGGACCTCTTTAGGAAAATAAGAGGTGAAGACGAGGCAGTATACGACACCTTCAGTGAACTTTTTGTACAGATCCAGACGGATGTCGAGAAGGCCACCTAGGAAATAGTCACAGAATTTAATGCCCCAGGGATGTATGCAAGGTTAGCGCACCTCCTGGAAGCCAAACGCTCTCTCCTCGAGAGATGGAAAACACAGATTCAATCGGAGACTGCGGAAAAAGATCGCCGAGCTCAATAGGCACATTGAGGAGCATTGCTCCGAATTAAATAAGCAGCAATGGAGGGACGCCTGCTCGGCAGCGGACGGGAAAATGCGAAAAGGAGGTAAATGGAGCCTCTTCAAACATCTCCTAGACGATGGACAATCGAAAGGTAATCAGAGACTAGCCATAGACCGACTTATTAATAAGGAGCTAATGGACGGCATCTCAGAAGCCTCCATATTTAGGAAACTAGCCAACAAATACCTTCCACTTGACCAAAGCTCAAGCTCTTCCCACCCTCGATAGGAGGGCGCGCCTGCCCCAGAGCTGGACGCTCCCTTCTCGGAAGCTGAGATCAGGGAAGTGCTGCATAATCTTAACGGAAGGTCTGCCCCAGGCCCCGATGGAGTCACAAACCGGCTCTTAAGAAATTTGGACGACAAAGCCATTCATTCCTTAGTGAGCGAGATAAACAGGGTATGGGAGGAGGGTGTCGTACCGGACAGTTGGAAAAAGGCCACAGTGGTCCTAATCCCCAAGCCAGGTAAATCACCTAGCTTGGAGAACCTCCGTCCTATCTCCCTTACTTCTTGCATTAGCAAAATAGCGGAACATGCAGTGCATAACAGGATATCGAGACATATCGAGCGGAATGAGCTATTCCCGTACAATATGGTGGGTTTCAGGCCCTCGCTTTCCACGCAGGATGTCATGCTCCTGCTCAAAACGCAGATCATAGACTCTCAAAACAAAGATGTGAAAGGGGTATTCGCACTAGATCTATCAAAGGCCTTCGACACAATTACACATGACTACATCCTTAAGGAGATGTCGGCCTTGAACTTAGGAGTTAAATTCTTCTCCTTCGTTGAATCTTTCCTTGAGAGCAGGACGGCGGTCATAAAGTTGAGGCAATCAGTGTCGGAGTCTTTCACACTCTGAAGAAGGGGCACACCCCAAGGGGCAGTTATCTCACCACTTCTGTTTAACATAGCAATGCGCAAATTGTCGGAAAGCCTTGCAACAATTGCTAATGTAGGTCATGCATTATATGCTGACGACATTACAATCTGGTGTCCCGGAGGATCAGAGGCGACGGTCGAGCAAGCTCTACAGGAGGCTCTAGACGTTACAGAGTCTTTCCTGGACGGTACGGGACTTGCACTATCGCCTGGAAAGTCGGAACTCCTGCTGTACAGACAGGCTAGACGAGGTACTAGGGGACTCACCCCACTCGATCAGGTGCCCATTAGCGTTCCTACCAGGAATGGGTATACCATGCCTAGAGTAGACTATCAAAATTCTAGGGCTTTTATTAGACTCGAAGGGCTGCAACGCAAAGTCTATAGCTCATCTCCCCACGAAAACACAGAACAATCAGATTAATTATGAGAGTGTCGAACAAGAAAGGCGGCATAGGCGAGGATATACTCCTTAGGGCTCACCATGCTTTCCTCATGAGCCATGTCATTTACATAGTCGCGGCCCTCAATTGGACAAAAACAGAGAAATATAAATTAGATACGCTCATGCGCAAAAGTGTCAAAAGGGTACTTGGTATTCCAATCACGGCTAGCACAGAAAAACTCATGAAGTTGGGAGTACACAACACCACTTCGGAGTTAATTGAAGCGCAAAGATCAGCACAAATTATTAGATTATCGAACTCCAAAGCAGGCAGAAGACTATTGGATGCGGCAGGCCTCCGTCCTAGTTTTAATCAGGGAGAAACCACGCAACTTGATAATCAAACAATGAATTCCTTTATTGTAGACCCTTTTCCACGAAACGTCCACCCACAACACAATAAAGGTCGAAGATTGGCAAGCGCTAGGGCTTTCCTAAAGAACTTATCCGGAACGGAGACCTTTGTTGACGCGGCGCGACACACGAGCTCCGACAAGTTTTCCGTAGCTATAGTCAATGACAGGGGAGATCTCCTCTCGGCAGCTTCGCTAAAGACCTCATTGGTCGACGTGGCGGAGCAGGCTGCTATAGCTCTCGCATTACTTGATACAACACGCACTACAGTTTACACGGACTCCCGAGCGGCAATTAGAGCGTTCGCATCGGGATTGATAGCCAAACAGGCAGCCAGGATTCTCGACGGCAGACCCCCCTCAGACACTATTCATCACATAGTCTGGTTCCCAGCACACATGGGATCAGACGTATTACCGGGTCACCTGAACACCAATGAGATAGACCACGACCGTGCGCGAGGTTTCATACGCCGTGACGGGATGGTGTCTCGGGTGAGTTCGGGAGAGCTCTTCCACAGTGATCCTCTAGTTACTTTTCAAGAAATCACATCACATTACAGAGGGGATAGGCAGAGTTTTCCCTCCCCCCATAATAAGCTCAACAGATCACAATCTAGCACGCTCCGCATGCTCCAGACGGGGTCCTACCCCTCTAGGGGCTTTCTGAACAAACTTCACCCCGACATCGATCCATTCTGCCCAGATTGTGGCACTGAATTTTGCTCATTAACTCACATGCTCTGGCAGTGCCCTGTGTTACAGGATTTTAACCAAGAAGAAGACTGGACGAAGGCCATCACAGATCCCAGACAAGACGTCCAACTCCTGGCTGTCCAGAGGGCCCGTGAACGAGCGGAGAGGCACGGCCTCTCTGTTCCGACATGGGACTAGCCAACGGCTAGCAGGCCCCCCTGCCTAGCTTCTCAGGACCTAAATAAAGTGTTTACTACTACTACTACTACTACTACTACTACTTAGTTCAAGAAGATCATCTTCCGAGACTACCCCGCGCACTGTTTTCATCGACCTGTGGGGGCCCACAGACACGGAGATGTCTCCAAACGCCACAAGTATCGAAAGCCTGTCGTACTGTGGTTTGTCACGAACTTCTAGAAGAAGATCGCCGCTTCACATCTTCGTTACTTTATAACCTGGGCCTATTGCTTCAGTAAGAGATTTGGCTACAACAAATGGCGAGATCATTCGGACTGTCCTTGTTTCGTGCTGGCTGTGTATAACGTGATACTTCGGGAAAGACTGCTGCGGTTTCATAAAGAAATTAAAACCTTCATCTGTGCGCCCCCTTTTCAGGGAGCGATCAGGTAGTGCGGGAAAAGCATTTGCCATGTAAAAATGGAAAATTAGGCGGCGATGGTAGCCACTCACCACCGAGCCCAACAAGGGGACGCTACAAATTTAGAATATTTGCAGACGGCGGCCATCCATCGCCGCTATAACCCAATATAAAATACCCAAGGTTGGATAGCTACACCAGGTTAACCCTTGCCGCCCAGAAATTCGGAAGTGAGAAGAAGTGACTAGAAGACAGGACAGTTGGAAAAGTGAGAGAGAAAGACAAAAGATTGAAGAGGGGGACAGGAAAAGGCGACTGCCGATTCCCTCCTAGTGGGTCAGTCTGGAGGTGCCGTCTATGTGAAGCAGAGGCCGAAGAGGTGTGTTGCCTCCGCCAGGGGGCCTTAAAAAAGGTCCAAACACCCAGCATCGGCTCAACCTCCACGGATCCCCCTTTCCCCAGACACGGCTAAGCCGCGCACGTCTACACGCTGGAGGGTCCAACCCTCGTGTGCTCGGGTCCGTGGTGTCGCAAAACGCCAAACGCCTGCTTACGCAGACGCCCCTGCGGGAGCTTACGGTAATGACACAGACCATGTTTTGGGTATACTGCAGCCCTATTATATGGCTATTGCAGGAGTGGGAACGATTAATTAGCACACAGGCAAGTTAACATCAGCAGAAAAAAATACAAGTAAAGCAGTCTACATATTCGATAAGTACTCTTCTACACTAACTAAACACTTTGGACAGCAACCGGCGTTCGCTGGTGCACCAGAGGGCCCATTACTAATTGTCCTTGTTTTCGTGGGATTATTTTCGGACGCTGATACGTCGGCTTTGGAATTTGGTCCGGCGTTGGCGCCTTGTTCACGAGGTGTGTGACAACTTTCTGTACTTCAGGCAGCAATGTCCAACAGACCACATGGATTTGTGATTAACTTTAGTAGGCTGTGGGCTTCACATGCAAGATGTGCCAACAAGCCCATGTCACTACCCTTCTTGTGAAGTAGTCGTCTTTACTTATTATAATAAGAAAAATTTATTGCTGTAGGTGTTTCCTGTACTGCTGAAGAGCAAACCAAAGGGCCGCTGGCTGGCGAAATGCCGCAGGGAGCATGAGGAGAGGGAAGGAGGAAAATGAGGTGGGGGGACAAAAAGAAATGGTTATAAAAATCTGCATGGTATAAGCATTCTGTCTGTATTTTGAAAAGCTTCTAAGGGTCTTACAAAATCCCCTTTTAAGACGGGATTTTTCTAACCGACTTTAAAAAGGATTCTCGAACTTCTTTATATAGTCAAATCCGCCGGACATTAGCAAAGATACACGACCTTTAATCACCCTCTAAATGGACCGCACGGATTTTTAATGCGTCTTTCAGACGTTCATATTGTACTGCCTAATCAGTATGGAAGCAGTCTTCTATTGCTTTTGTGCTCGCTGAGTGACTGCAAGTTGTCGCACGTTTGTCCAGTGGGCGTAGAATCACCGAACCGAACATTATTCCAACGCGTTCGAACGCTTTCGAATGTATATCAGGAAGCCTGTCAGCAATCAATATTGTCCCACCGGTAGCGGAACTCCGGCAATTCCTTCGCTACTACTTGCCTCAGTATTCAGTATCAAATTAAATACAAAACAGTACTAATAAAATGCACTAACAACAATAAGAAAACGTAAAAAACTTCAGAAGGTAAACTGCAAGAAATCCACCCTTCTCCGGGCGGCCACGAATAGGCCACGCGCTCCCATAGAAGGTTAGGCCTTGCGTAGAAGCGGAGTCCGTCTGCATGCGATCGACGCTTCTGCAGCATTGGTGCTGCACCAAGAAAACACTAAAATAAGAGGGCACTCATGTACAGGTGCTCCCAGAATAATTCGGAACGCCGGACACGCAGCTGCTTGGCCGCGGAGCGCGCCGGCGGATAAATACAGGCAAGATCTGCGCATGCGCGGTTTCCCTAGCGTGCTAGTTTCGCTCCTTAGTGTGTCTAGATTGGCGTTGTTTTGCTCCAAAAAGGCAGCGCTAGGTGCCCTTTAGTATTGTGCAACGGGGACAGGGCGGATTAATGTCTGTAGCACAG
This sequence comes from Dermacentor silvarum, assembly GCF_013339745.2. Lineage (NCBI taxonomy): Eukaryota > Metazoa > Arthropoda > Arachnida > Ixodida > Ixodidae > Dermacentor > Dermacentor silvarum. The sequence goes on along the minus strand of NC_051163.1, from coordinate 150,797,271 downwards.
TATGCGCCGCAATCTATAAATAAACACTTCTGGATTCCTTGCAGCGTATTCTCGCCATGATGTGCATCCCGCCTGGGAGACAGCAATGCTTTGCCTGATAACGTGCTAGTGATCTAACGTGGTAGCTCGAAAATAAGGCAGCGATGCCCACAACGGCATCGCTGCCTTATTTTCAACCGTGTTAGCCGGTCCTGCGAAGTATTAGTTCTTGTTAAATTATCTCCAGGTCCGTGTTACTAGTAGCTTCGTAATCCTAGGATAATTTCGACGATTACATGACCGCTCCCCAGGGAGCGGTCTGCGAACGTCTTTGATAGTGGCAAAAAAAACAGTTTAGAAAATGAAATAACGCGGCACGTTCATCAAGGCCAATTTCACACACAGGAAGTGACTTCACGCAAAGGACACTCTAATGAACTCTTCAAGACTCCAGTCATTTATTTGCGCACCACGTTACATGGTTCGCATATATTTTGCGCCAATCAATCACGGAATCGGGACCATTGGTAGCGAGTATCCTTACATTTTGATCGCGTGTCGGCGTTTGTTGGCATAGATACTCATTTTCTTTTGCTCAGAGGGAATATACAATGATAATCAATGGTAGTCTGCGTGATCCGAAAGCCAAAAAATAGTGTGGAGAACGTAGTAAATCTGAATAACGGGAAGAACACTGCGTTTATGTTTTTCCACAGCAAACAAGAAGAATGAATGGAAACGTACCTGCGTTTCGTCTAAAGCGGTTGGCATAGCTCCACTATCAATATCTCGCGAATGCGCCGTCCACGCGAAACGCAGCTTGTAGCCGGCGTGGAATTGACTCGTAGAGCGAATCTACGAAGTCCCTCCTCTCGTCTCTCCTCTCGTCTCTCGTCTCCTCTCGGGCGCAGTGAGGGAGCTCGACGCCTCCTTCACAGAATCCGAAATATGGGAGGTGCTCCAAACGCTCAACGGTCGCTCTCCACCGGGCCCGGATGGAATCTCCAATAAGCTCCTCCGAAACTTATACGGACATTCAGTAGCGTTGCTCACCGAGGAAGTCAATAAAATCTGGGAAACAGACCTCGTCCCCCACTCCTGGAAGACAGCCTCAGTGGTGCTCATCCCGAAACCAGGCAAACCTCTTGCGCCGGAGAACATGCGGTCCATCTCACTCACGTCCTGCGTAGGCAAGGTGGCCGAGCATGCCATTCGCAACCGTATATCTAAGCACACAGAAAATAACGAGTTATTCCCTCACAACATGGTCGGCTTTCGGCCGGCACTCTCCACACAGGACGTCACGCTACTTATAAAGAGGGAAATCCTTGATGATGACACTAGAGACACTAGGGGCATCCTGGCTCTAGACTTGTCCAACGCTTTTGATAACATCTCACACCGCTTCGTGCTAGACGCGATCTCGGACCTGGGCCTGGGGCCACGATTCCATGCGTATGTTAGCTCCTTCCTCAGAGATCGCAAGGCCACTGTCAAAATCATCATCATCATCATCAGCCTATATTTTATGTCCACTGCAGGATGAAGGCCTCTCCCTGCGATCTGCAATTAGCCCTGTGTTGCGCTAGCGTATTCCAACTTGCGCCTGCGAATTTCCTAACTTCATCATCCCACCTGGTTTCCTGCTGTCCTCGACTGCGCTTCCCTTCTCTTGGTATCCATTCTGTAACCCTAATGGTCCACCGGTTATCCATCCTACGCATTACATGACCTGCCCAGCTCCATTTCTTCCGCTTAATGTCAACTAGAATATCGTCTATCCCCGTTTGTTCTCTGATCCATGCCGCTCTTTTCCTGTCTCTTAACGTTACTCCTAAGATTTTTCGTCCCATCGCTCTTTGTGCGGTCCTTAACTTGTTCTCGAGCTTCTTTGTTAACCTCCAAGTTTCTGCCCCATATGTTAGCACCGGTAGAATGCAATGATTGAACACTTTTGTTTTCAACGACAGTGGTAAGCTCCCAGTCAGGATTTGGCAATGTCTGCCGTATGCACTCCAAGCCAATTTTATTCCTCTGTAAATTTCCTTCTCATGATCAGGGTCCCCTATGACTAATTGACCTAGATAAACGTACTCCTTTACAGACTCTAGAGGCTGACTGGCGCTCCTGAATTCTTGTTCCCTTGCCAGGCCATTGAACATTATCTTTGTTTTAGGCATATTCATCTTCAACCGAATTCTTAGACTTTCTCGATTAAGGTCCTCAATCATTTGTTGCAATTCGTCCCCATTGTTGCTGAATAGGACAATGTCATCTGCAAACCGAAGGTCGCTGAGATATTCGCCGTCGATCCTCACTCCTAAGCCTTCCCAGTCTAAGAGCTTGAATACTTCTAAGCATGCAGTGAATAGCATTGGAGAGATTGTGTCTCCTTGCCTGACCCCTTTCTTGATAGGTAACTTTGTACTTTTCTTGTGGAGAACCAAGGTAGCTGTGGAATCCTTGTATATATTTGTTAAGATATTCACGTATGCCTCCTGTACTCTTAGATTACGCAATGCCTCTATGACTGCTGGTATCTCTACTGAATCAAATGCCTTTTCATAATCTATGAAAGCCATATAGAGAGGTTGATTGTACTCCGCAGATTTCTCGAATACCTGATTGATGACATGGATATGATTCATCGTAGAATATCCCTTCCTGAAGCCAGCCTGTTCTCTTGGTTGGCTGAAGTCAAGTGTTGTCCTGATTCTATTGGAAATTATCTTGGTGAATATTTTATATAGTACCGAAAGCAAGCTAATGGGTCTGTAATTCTGCAATTCTGTAACGTCTGCCTTCTTATGGATAAGTATAATGTTGGCGTTCTTCCACCTCTCTGGTAGACTTGAAGTTATGAGGCATTGTGTATAAAGGGCCGCAAGTTTTTCAAGCATGATATCTCCTCCATCTTTGATTAAATCTACTGTTATTCCATCTTCTCCAGCCGCTTTTCCCCTGGTCATGTCTTTCAAGGCCCTTCTAACTTCATCGCTAGTTATAGAAGGAGTTTCTGTATCCGGTTCATCAATATTTCGAACGAAAGTACCTTGACTGTTTTGAGAACTGTACAGGTCAGTATAGAATTCTTCCGCTGCTCTTACTATGTCATCTAAATTGCTGATGATATTACCATGCTTATCTTTCAGTGCATACGTCTTGCCTTGTCCTATACCAAGCTTTCTTCTCACTTATTTCATGCTGCGTCCATATTTTACGGCTTCCTCAATCTTTCTCACTTGATAATTTCGAATATCCCTTACTTTCTCCTTGTTGATCAGTTTTGACAGTTCAGCAAATTCTATCTGATCTCTTGAGCTGGACACTTTCATGTTTTGTCGTTTCTTTATTAGGTCCTTTGTTTCTTGGGAGAGCTTCCCTACTGGTTGCCTTGGTGCCTTACCTCCCACTTCAATTGCTGCTTCTGAGATCAGCCTAGTTACGGTTTCATTCATTACCTCTATGTTATCTTCATCTTCCTGTTCTCAAGCTGCATATTTGTTAGCGAGCACCAACCTGAATTGGTCTGTCAAAATAGGGCAGGTCAAATCCAAGGAATTTACATTGGGAGCGAGAGGCACTCCGCAAGGGGCGGTCATCTCTCCCCTACTGTTTAACATCGCCATGAAGGGCCTCTCGGAAAGACTGGCCACAGTAAGAGGAACTGGTCACGCCCTCTACGCGGATGATATTACCGTGTGGTGCATGGGAGGGTCTGACGCTGCAGTTGAGAGTGCGCTCCAAGAGGTGTCGACATCACAGAACACTTCCTACTAGACACAACCCTGAGTCTGTCACCAACCAAGTCCGAACTTCTATTGTATAGGCCCACCCGACGGGGGGTTAGGTGCTCCACACCCTTAGATCAAGTTCCCATAACCCTCTATACGAGGGACGGAGAACAAATCCCCAGAGTGGATACCATCCGGGTCCTCGGACTCTTGCTGGAATCTCTCGGGGGCAACTCACAGACTGTAGCCCGCATTACCACCAAGACGGAGAACATGCTTATGGCCCATGCGCGCTCAATCCGCACGCCCGCTCCGCATGCCTCCGCCCTCTTGCGGACGAGGGCGGAAGGCCAAAAGGCGGATCGTGTCGAGAAAGTCGTCGTTCGCTGCATCCGCACGAGCGGATTGCACGCGCACTCCGATTGGACCACGCGGTCTGTTGACAGCTGGCAACCATTCGGCGGAGCAACGTGTTCGAGGTTGGCAACTACCTTTGACAGCAGACGACACTGGCATATTTTTGCAGATGCGACTTCAAGTTTCCGCGTCACAGTGAAAATGCGACTTTAGGCTGTACATTCTGTTCTGCATCCGCATGTGTTGCATTGGCGCCGTCATCGTTGTTCGAAACACCGCACAATCATCCTATCTGCGCCACCTTTTAAATATGTATTTGCAATCGCATCATGTCGCAACATGGGACGTATTCTCGCACTATCACTTTCAGTGCACGCTGCCTTCGTATTGAGCAAAACCTCTCGAATCATCCAACGTGCCGCGCTCTACGTTACGCGAAAGCGATAGTATCGCCGAGCGATTCTACCGAAATCCCCGTGTTCGCCGCGTTGCCGCAGTTTTTGTAGTGCTAGTGACAGTTCGCACGAACACGGAACACACGCACGACCGTCGCGGAATACAGCTGCGTAGGTCGACAAGACACCCCTCTTTACCAATGAGCTCGCGTGAGGCTCCGAGTACAGCTTGCTCATATGCTTGCATTTGCTTGTTCATGCTTTTTTTTTACTCTGCCAATTTTAAGAGTGTGCACATGAAAAGTGCACAAAGATTAAGCAGTACCATGACAGGCATGCTCCCTCTCTCAGCCATGGCATCAAACAAGCATGATCGACTTGACACCGTTTGATGCTGTCAGCATCATACATGGGTGTTCTATTTTTATTATTTTACCCTATATCAAAAAAATAAGCTTGCATAGGATGCACATGATCATTGAACTATTGCAAGCTATACTCAGGTTATTTGAGTGAGTTGGGCATGGGCTGCATGTTATGTAGTAACAACCTAGCTAGCTCATTCACAGCCATATTTTAAGAAAATGAAAAAATCCATAGCATAACAGACAGCTGGCCAGTACCTGTTTTCCATCCGAAAGCAAAGCTAGATTATCAAGTGACTAAGCTTCGCAGTGAGTGCAGTGACCTCACGTTGTGTGAAAAGGTTAATGTAGTAAGTGGGTTTGTGTTTGTCTTTCTTAATTATTGGCTGCATGACAATGTAGTGAAGGGTCATATGGCACAAGACAGGACAGCTCAAAAAAGTGAGGAAACAATTGTTGCCATTTCTTATTTTCATAACAAACCAACAGATGGTTCTTTGGGTTCCACACTTTTTTTTAATACCTGCACCGCCTGAAGACATTATTGCTGGGGGAAGAATACATAGTATTTGCACGAGGCCGGCATGAAGCAAACAAACTACTGCATGCGCTATTACACACCAACAAGAATAACTTTCTTTTGTTTTTTCTTTCTTTCTGCGGTTTTATGCGCCAAAACCAGTTCTGATTATGAGGCACGCCGTAGTGGAGGGCTCTGGATTAATTTTGGCCACCTGGGGTTCTTTAACGGGCATTACAACGCAAGCACACGGGCGTTTTTGCTTTGCGCCTCTATCGAAATGCGACCGCCACGGCCGGGATTCGATCCCGCGATCTCGTGCTCAGCAGCGCAATGCCTTAGCTGACTGATCAACCACGGCGGGTGAAAACAGAAATAACCACGCACACTGTTATACATCTAACAACAAAGCTCGAAAAGCCACTTCAGTTCGGCATTCAGTAATTTCTTCTGGCAGTTGATTCCAGTGACTTATGGTGTATGGAAAAAATGAGCCATTAAAGACATTCATTCTAAAATTAATTTCCCTTATTTTTCATTGATGATTACCTCTTTGAGATGTAAAGTGAGGGAGCAAAAGGTATGTTTCCCTGCCGACTTTAACCATGCCCCAATAAAATTTGGAAAGCATTTCTAATCGATTTTTTTTCTGTGCCTGCTTAATAATTCCATTCCCAGCCCATCCATAGGGGTAGTGACACCTAGAAGTAAAGTTATAATTAGTAGAAACAAATCGAGCTGCGTGGTTTTGTACGAGTTTAAGCATATCAGAAAGGACTTTAGTTTGTGGGTCCCAGACTGGATAGGCATACTGCAATATCGATCTTACATTACTAAATTGAAGTAGTTCTCCAATTTTGGGAGCTGCTGTCCTGGAAGTTACATTTAACAAAATGCGGCATTTTGCAAGCTGCCGCTGTTACATATTCATCCTGCTTAGTCTAAGTTAGGTCGGACGAAAAATAAACCCCAGAATATTTATACTCACCCACTAGCGATAGCTGTATAGTATGTAATGTACAATCAAACAGGTATGGATTACATGAGTAAAATAGACTAACAAATCAAAGCTGAGTAAGCTGAAAGCAACTTTGTATGTGCCTTAGATAATCTAATCCTCCTAAATATAGCTCCCCTTATTATCATGTGCTTTATTTACTACTTATTCATTATGACGCCTGAACTATACAGTGCCACCAGGCACTGCTGTATTCCTGCAGGCATGTTAGAACAGCTTGGCTATGAAAAAGCATCCCTTTCCATCACTGTGAAATAAAGGTGGTGCACATTTGCTGTCAGAATATGCTTATAAGCATAACTACCCAGGATTCGAAAAAGCCTTTGAAATGTAAGGGTCGATGCTCAGCTATGCTGGTGTGACATCTTACATTTATAGTGTAAGACCGCATCGATGGACAGGAGGGACACAACACAAATATTGTGTTGTAACCTCCCAGTCAGAATGCAGTTAGTCTTCTGTGGTTTTAACTGTGGTTCTTAGCTACAAAAATGTGAAGAAATCTGTAAATTCAAAACTGTTTTAACTAAACTTAGACACCATTAAAAGGAACATAACACTCAGGTGTACATTTTTTGGTCACACCAGCTCTTTGTGCTGCACGTCAAATATGTATATACATATACTGTTACAGGGAGAAAAGACGCTTGACAATACATTTACAAGATATATACAATGGGCAGAAGACAGGCATACAAGATGAAGCCTGTGCGTGCAAATAACGGCAATCGTCGTCTTCGTTAGTCCTGTCATCATCATTTGCTACTGTAGTGCCTCATAGCATGATCCCCGGCGGCGAAGGCGCTGTCCCGGTGCTTGGTAGGTTCGAGTGATATCGCTTCAGTCGAGCAACGTGAACGATACCAGAGGAGGATCACGGCGTGTACGTATCGAGAGGTTGTATCTCGTAGGTCACGTCTGTCACTTGACGCAAGACACGGTACGGGCCTGAATAGGGCGAAATCGGATTCTCACAATGACCAACTCAGGATGCTGATTTACAAAGAAGCACGATGTCACCAGGGTGAAAGGGGGCATCGCGGTGACAAGTATCATATATGCGTCGTTGCTTTTCCCGGGAGGTGGTCAGACGCAGGTGTGCAATCTCACGTACCTCTGTAGCTCTAGATATGGCATCATGGGCATATTCTGATGTTGTATCGAGAACGGCTGGGAGGATCGTGTCAAACGGTAGTATAGGGTCTTGTCTATGCCAGAGAAAAAATGGAGAAAAACCAGCAGAGTCATGGCAGGACGTATTGTAGGCAAATGTGACGAACGGCAGAGCGGCATCCCAGTCACAGTGGTCGGTAGAGACGTACACAGCGAGCCACTCTGTGAGGCTGTTTGTCTGAGGATGATATGCCGTTGTAAAGTTGTGCTTTGTAGCGCAGGTGTGCAAAATATTATGGGGTTTTACGTGCCAAAACCACGATCTGATTATGAGGCACGCCGTAGTGGGGGACTCTGGAAATTTGGACCACCTGGGGTTCTTTAACGTGCACCTAAATTTAAGGACATGGGTGTTTTTGCATTTCGCCCCCATCGAAATGCGGCTGCCGCGGTCGGAATTCAATCCCGTGACCTCGTGCTCAGCAGCCCAACACCATAGCCACTGAGCAACTACGGCGGGTCGCAGGTGTGCAAGATGTCCTGGACAATCTGTGATAGAAAGTAGTGGCCCCGGTAAGTAAGGAGTTGCGGGGAGCGCCGTGGTGAAGTATCACAACTTCGAGAAGGAAGTCAGCGACGTTGGTTGCACAACTGCTAGGGAGAGCCCGCATGATCGCCTACCAGGTGGTGTAGTCCGTAGCAACTGCTATCCGCTTGTTCCCACTAAGCGATAGAGGAAAAGGGCCAAGACCAACCCGAAAAAATGGCTCAGATGGTATTTTAATGGGCTGAAGACAGCCAGCTGGTAAGGATGGTGGTTTTTGCGGTGCTGACAAGATTTACAACAAGCAACGTAACAAAATGGAACGGTAAATATTGGGCCAAAACAAAAAATGCCGATCACGGTCATGTCTTTGAGACTCCCAGATGACCAGTGGTAGGAACATCATGCAACTGTGTGAGTACAGTCTCACGCATGTGCTTGGGGACTACCAGCAGCAGTTCAGGGCCATCAGGGTGCATGCTGTAATGGTACAATATGCCATCTTGCAGCACGAACATACGCAATGAGGGGGAACTTGTAAGGTCCGTCCGGATGAGAATGATGTCTCTCGGGTAAGGGTAACGCCGCTGCTCATTTTTGTTGTCGCCAAACGCGGTAAGCGCGAGGACAAGTTGACACGCCAGTCTCAGGAAGGTCTGCTGGGTTTATTGGATGACGTGACAAGCAATCAGCGACCTTATGTAGTCGGCCGTCTTATACACCACTGTGCAAGAGTACTCCGATCCCACCGATCGAGACATCCAGCTGGATCTTTTAAGGACGAAAGCCAGCATAGGGCGTGGTGATAACCGTGAAAGGCCGTCCATACAGGTAGGGGCGAAATTTATCCACTGCCCAAACGAGGGCGAGGCATTCACGTTCGGTGATTGAGTAATTGAGTTCGGCTGGTGACATAAGGCAGCTAGCGTAGGCAATGACACGGTCGCATCCGTGCTGTTGTTGTGCCAAAACAGCCCCGATACCATGGCCGCTGGCATCGGTACGAACTTCCGTTGGAGCGGACAGGTCAAAGTGGCCAAAAATCGATGTCGACGTAAGTCACGTCGTCAGTCCTGTCATCATTGTATGCTACGAGACACTGCAGTAGCGATATATAAGGTGCTCATACAAATAGATACCGACGCATCCACATCCAAACGGCCGGATAGGGCAAGGTAAAGGTTGCAGACCGGCTTACAAGAGGCAGGGTGAAGATTTCCGGCGCTGGAAATCGGGACAAGAGCAAACAAACTTGTGAACGTAGCTGTACATCCTGCACCAGTAATACCGCTGTTGAAGGAGCTGGTAAGTCTTGAAAACTCCGAAGTGCGCACACTGTGGATCAGCATGGAAAGCTACGCATACTTCGGAACGCAGACTCCGGGGTACCACTAACAACCACTGGCACCCGTTGGGGTTGTATTTGCGTTGGCGAAGCAGGTTGTCGCGAACGGCAACATGATGTGCTTGGCGAGGCAACATGCAATTGCTTGGTTGCTCCGATAAACCAGAAAGCAAGTCTATAAGGGAGGCAATCCAATGGTCCTTGTGCTGCTCAGAAGTGATGGTGTTAAGGTCGAGCAAAGAAACAATAATGTCGCATAGTGAGGAGCAGGCATTGTCAGGCAAGAGACAGCGCCGGTCGGCAATAATTTATTTAAAATTGGCAAATATCGCAAATTAAAAAAAAACTATGTTTATAACTTCAAAGGAATGAAACATTATATCACCAATCTGCAAATTGCACCTAATGGTACATCTAAAGCGACCTAAGTTGATACATTACACTGGTGTAGTAGAAGTTCCTCCGTACGACCGCCACATTAATTGCATGCACAGTGCTGCTGGTTTTTCACACACTGCACACTCCAAAAAATTTAGGTACACATGAATGCAAAGCTAACATCAAGCTATTTGGTATTAAGAAGACACCATTTATTTGCAGTTATTAAATGCTGAGGAGCACATGAGGAACACCTCAGAAGCATAAGAAAAATTAAAGGGGAACTTAGTTATCCCTACTTGGATGAATGCGAAAGCACTGCGACCACCAAAGGTTGTGGGTTTGAGCGAAAAGTAACAATATATTAATTAACTGTGCCATAATTAACTTCACCTTAATTAACACCAATGCCAGTGGGTTCGACTCCCACCAATATTGGGTCATGGGTTCAAGTGCCGTAATCAACTCTATCTTAATTAAATCTGCCTTACTGCCCTGATTGGCTCACTTGGACTTTTTGGACCATCATGGTCATGCCAATATGCTGGATTTTCTGCCTCATAAGCCATATAATGCTTCCACATTAATAAGAAATAACTGCATTTTTGCGTTCACTCATCTAGTGCCCTGTGCCAATGACAGCACAATGAAACAAGGAACAGCACGTCACCACATGCAATTAGTGTGTTGTGTTGGCTTGAAGGAGCCAATAAGTTTAATACTACATCACCAAACATTGCTTTCATGTCGTGCAGACATGATGAGACTCGTTAAATAACAAATTGCGTTGATAATTGTGACAACATATCTCTACTGGCAGGAGCGGTGAAGGTACGAAAAAACACTGAAAATGGCCACTTATATACATATACAAGGTGTTCAACATTCAGTTTTACAGAATTTTTAGAAATCGCCTGTGGCAGGTAGTGTAATTCTTATCCTTGAGCTGGGTTATTTGATGAGGCGGACATTAATAGCACGAGAAATCTTAATGCACATTCAACTAATTCACAAAAATTGACTAATGAACTTCTTTGTTAAGTAATTTACGACACATATTGCTATTTCTTTTGCAGGAGTGGCACGTCTGCAGCAGTGGCACATATCCTATAGTTCACAACTGCAACAAATGACCCCGACTATGGGAGGTTATTGTCCAAACCGTTCAACATTTCACAAAAGACTTGTTCTCTTTTTTTTTGTGCACGCTGTATTTTTTCATAGTTCTATATATTACTATTGCTCCGACAGTGTGCTGACTTGGGCTGGTCAGTACATACATAAAACATCGATTTTGAACGGGACAAAGGCCGAGATGAAAGACACGAGCACTGTTGTAGCGCATTGCATTTTTGTGAACTCTGGCCTGCAAGCAGCTGTCACATTATACAGGTCAGTCAATTTAGGTATAAGAACGTACTACAGTGTCAGCATCTAACTACCACACAGAAGTTGTGGCACTGCATTTACTTACAGCAACATATGTTGGTGCTAGGGTACAAAGGGTCAACCCTTTGTATACCCTGAGCATACAATAAGTGTAAACTTTGTTTCCACTTGTCAAATTTCCAATTATATTCTGAATGACATGAGCCAAATTTGTAACGCTATTTTAATAATCATAAAAAAAACTGTACACAATCGTGTACATCAAGTACACCAAGTTACGTGACGTGAATGCATCGAAGAAATTCGATGTTTCATTCTCTTGAGTACAGAAAGTGATTGAGAGGCCCCTAATGAAAAGTAATGAAGATATAGAGATCCACTTTACACTTTTGTCATTGTAAATTGGTTCATTGTGGGTGTTGGAAAGGTGGAGGCACTGTTCTGGGCCAGTTTTGCAGGCATTATGATGTATGGCATTCCACACATACTCATAATGATGCCAGGAATTTGAGGCCATGCAAACCACAAAGCGAAATACTGATTGTCTATTAGAGCAATGGAATGGGCACCAAGACAAGGAGGCACAATCAAGGACATCGGAGGACTGGGTGGTGCGATGAAATTTTGAAAATCATAGGCATGCAATGAAGTCACCAGACACAAGGAAGGGATAATTTGAGATTGTTGGGAGAAGCCTGAAATCTGCAGTAGATGTAAATTAGCTACATGATGACGACAGAAGCCTACTGTGTTTTGGGAGGTCTAGCGTATACAGAATGACCGTCTTCAAATAGTTCCATTAAAGGGAGCCTGAATCACCCAAATTGTTGTAGACTTTGACTAAGTTGTGTCCACGCACATGAATGAACTTCATTTTTTCGATCATAACTACTACACTCTTCGACTGGGATTGCAGAGTATGTTGAACGCCATGAGAACAGTTACATTGCAGTAGCTCTGGAATGTGACTATAGCACTCTACCTTTCCTAGTGGTAAAGGACCCATGACATTAGGACTTCAGGAATTTCATGCTTTTATTTTCTTTTGTGTGGCAGGTGAATGAATAAAAACGCGTTAGATATGCTGACGTAGGTGACATATCGAGCCTCCGAGTGGCAACATTTGTGGATGCTCTATTCAGTATGCTTTACTGCAATATATCCTCCCGAGACCTGAACACGACTATGGGACATAATCCCTCTTCAAGGAACTACACGTCATATATTGCCATGTTGCTGCCGCGTCCTGTATTTTCACGCAATCTCAGTTACTTCAAAACACACCTTGAGGTTGCTTTCATCCGTCTGGGACGGCACAGAGGTCTAGGCCAATTTATTGTCAACTTTCTCAAAAGTGGATGACAAGAATAAGAGTAAACCACTTCTTTACAGTTACATATGCACCGTACTTCATACCCAGAATGAATATTTTGCATAATCCCCTACAAATGAATTTAGCAAAAAAGTTGAAGGCAATGTGCAATGTATTGTACAAGGGGTCTTAGAGGACGATGTAGAGTAAAAATACCCCCGGACAAACTTTTGTCGCAGAAGTGGGCACAGTAAACTGAGACATCGAAGGAATGAGAAACCAATGAGAAACAAGACCACCAATATACTGACGAGTGTGCTTCTTGGCAGATACCGTAATTTATTTCTCACAATAGACCTTTCTCCGCAACACACAAGCGGCACCAACGGTCCCACAAGCATTTATGAGAAATGCTTGTATGCCGCAGAGACCAGCTTTGCACTTTTGCTTTCCCCCTATGCCATTCCAGTACCTGGAATGGCACAGGGCACCTGTCACCAGTAGTAGCTCAAGCAAATTGAGCAACTTGCCGCACGTTACTGTCTCATTCAAACAGTAACTTCACTAGGGGCGTGGAAAGACAGCCCGGCAAGGAAGACAGCACGCATGAAGTTAGGAGCCATCCCTGCTCGCCCGTTATCTTTGCACCCACCAATGATCACCAACAATTAAATATGGCATGCAGGCCGCATAAGCGTCAGCCGTGCACAGTCATTCACAGCTTCGGCAGGGGTAGAGCAGAAGACGCGTGCTTTCCTTGCCTTTCGCACTTGCTTACGTCACCTGCAACTCAACCTAATATTGAGCGCCGTGGGAAGATAATGCCCATCAAGCTGCCATCCTTTTCAGCTCACTGTTACGTGCTTTTTCCCGCACCCAGAGTGTCTGGGTCGCTCATTTATATGGCTTTCGTATTTAATACGGAACAGCATGGTGACGACAACACCCAAAATTTGCCTGGAGTGTTGATAGCATTGTTTTTGCCAGAAAGTTAGAAATAGAAAGTTGTTAGCAAAGGGTGTATAGAAATATATATATGGGTAGGTTTCGGAAAGCTGGTTGGGCCCCAGCCCCCCCCCCCCCCCATCCCCGGAAAAATGAAAACTTTCCGCCTATGCTTGTTACCAATACGCATGAATGGAAACTTTATTGTGAGCTACTTCACTCTTCTCAACATGCAATGCAATGTTGAGAGCACCAAGACCATATATTCAAGGCTAGTACAATGGTTGCTCATGAAAGACAGAGTAGTGTCCTCCTGTGACCCGAACACAACCATAGGACATAATCGCTCTGCAAGGTGGTTTTTATTGCCTACTGTTATATTATGAACTTGGAAAAACAATTTTTTTAATTTATATACCACCGTTAGATGCCAAAAGCTGCGTCCCCATGTACTTGGCATCTCCAATACCTCCTCATGGTTGCTATGGTAAAATCTGCATTTCATTGCTTAAACGCAGAGATGCAGATGGAACTACGTGTAGTACATTGCCATGTTGCTGTCGCATCCAGCATTTTCACGCAATCTCAGTGACTTCGACACATACCTGAAGGCTGCTTTCGGCCATCTGCAACAACACAGGCATCTATGTCAATTTAGTCTCAAATTTCCGAAACGCGGATGACAAGAATATGAGTAAACCACTTCATTACAGTTACACATGCACCATACTTAATACCAAGATTGAATATTTCATTCTGAGTATTCATTCTGAGTGAATATTGAAAAAAAGTTGAAGGCAACATGCAATATATTGCAATGTGTAAAGGGTGCTAGGAGGGTATGTGAACAATTTTTCGTTTTGTTTTTATCTACACATAAAGGTACATCCCGCGCCCCTAATGCGAGCAACTAATCAGCAAGTACCCAGACCATTTTTAAAACGCCCACACAGTAAAGTTTCTTCTCCGTAGTGTTGAGGGACGAGGTCCCTATGATGTAGATTGGCGGGGGTGAAGTATCAGACAGGAAACGTAGTAAAAACTTGAACAAACTGTATTTACAGACAGTGCGAAGGGCAGGCCCTAACTCTTCTACACCTAGCTGGGTGTTAGAGCCGAGGACACTGTCGGGACGTACGTACGGAGCCTCACCGTTCTACCACTGCGTGGTTACAGCCCAGACTGCCCGTGACGCTCCGTACTCCGTACTGCGGTTATAAAGGCAATAAAAGTAAAGGAAAAACAAAAATGGGAAAGAGAAAGCAGAAGACCCCAGCAAGAATGGAGTTGTGCTTCCTCTCACTGCTAGCGCTGGCTGTGCAACCAGCCCACCCCTTTCCCTGCTCAGTGCTCACGGCTCTCGCATTCCGATGCACAGTTGTAGATGGTCACGTACACTTGACCCCCGCTCACTCAGCTGCCAGTAGCGGACAAGGCTGTCAGACACGACAACGCGGCTAATTAGGCGCGGGGGAGGGGGGGGGGGGCAATTGGTTTCGTGGTACGTTCTTCCCGTGTGCCAAGGAAAGTAAAGGTTCGGTGCCCGGCGACGCGTTTTGTACTTGACTGTGACGAGCGAGAGCCAGTCATTCACTTGGGTTAGGCCGTTCTTTCCAAGAGAGCAGAACCTGTCACTGCTGTCAGTCATTCGGCCTTGCAAATGACGCATACCTCAATGACGCAAGCTCGGCCTTACACACCATATATGCACTTGTTTTATGAGATCATTGTGGCAGCAAAAGGGTGATAAAAGATATTTCATTTTACTTTTTTCACAAGCCACGGTCTCACTGGCTCTTTACGCACCATTTGACAAATGCAGCATTCTGTAAACGAAGTTCCCAACGATGGAGGCGACATGCTTACCGTCAAATTTAAATATCTGTGAAAGCACATCTGCTTCGTGATGTCTTCACTGACTGTGGTATTCCTTTCACATTTCTTGTATTGAGATACAACTCTAGATGGTTGTAGGCATGTGTACTTATGCTCTGAGGTGCATCAAGAAACGGTGCCTTGTTGTTTCGTTTCATACTGCCACGGCACCAACGCTGTCAATAGGCGGTTACTGCCCGGGCAAGCCTCCTCGATCGACGTAAACTCTTTCACTATATTACACAGCATGCCCGCGGAGCACTGCTAAATAACCTGAGAAAAGTCTATGTGGGGTCCCCAAAACTCTGAGTAGCATGCATGTTACAATAGTAAAACAGAGTTCCAACTAGTATACAAGAGCTGTGGTACAATACTATAACAACATATGCTGCCAGTGGGTTACAAAGGGTTGAATAACTTGAAATCACAGATTAACACAAGAGTGTCCCCTAATCACCACAAAAGAAGAGCTGTGGCGCCGTATTTACATAACATGCAGAATGTCAAGGCACTCTTTTCCACACCATGCAATTCGTCTAAGTTTCTGATAATTAGTAATCCATGTGCTTAGTACAGACACGACTACTTTTTTTGCACAATGCGTAACAGCTGATACCTACAAAATTCTTATTTCATGTGGCAAAGTATTACACAGGGACAATGGGCACTGTCAAAATAACAGTCGGGGAGCATTGTAAATCTGTGAAAAATGTCTTTGTTGGCTAGCTCTGCACTGTGACTTATGCTTCAGACATGCATTCTTCTGTCTTGGCACAAATATTACACGGATTATCATTCTGCCAGAAAGAAACAGCAAGCATGGGCTCACATTAGGCAAGCGTGTGAAAAAAGCATAATCTGGCAAATTTTCTGCGCATTGCGAGTGGCGGCATGTGGAGTGTTTGCTTCAAAGATGAAACTCTTTGAAATCGGGAGTAGGATGACATGATGAATCGCGCTGCTTTATTCTGGACGGCTTCGGGTAGATTGGTAAGGGTGATCAGGTCGGGATGCCAAAAGACTGATGCATATTCCAGAGAGGGACGCACAAGGAAAGTGTATGCTTGAAGCCTGGTATCCCTGTCGGCCAGATACAAGCGTCGCTTCAGAAAGCCAAGTTACTTTTTCGCATTTGCAGTCAACCATTTCGTGGAAGTTATCACTTGTGTCATGTCCTGCACATCTGTATCGTTTCGCACTATACACCAGTGAAATTTATGGTCAGCATCATAGCATGTCTTTTTCTATATGTGCACGGGTTTCTGTAACAACACCGACTTTTCACACCAAGTCACTGTGGTCCGGAAAGTTGTTCATTATTAAGGCATACCTCGGAAATTCTGAATATATTACTAATGTAAGAACTCCGTGAACATGAGAAGAAGGGGGGTAAAGTTTTTTTCTAAGGATTGTTGCGCAGCTTGCACGGGACTTCAGATATTGCTTTAGGCACACATACCCATATGAAATTCTTATGATTATAGTTTGTTGGTCAGCCTTATTCCTCTTTACATGCATGTGACCTATTAGCAATGGCAAACTTCTAAAGACTAAATGAAATATGCGATTCTCATCCACAATATAGCCTGCTGCCATGTCACTGGTGTTTGTACAAACAGCTGGTACCAGCGAAACCCAGACAGTTTAGGATCTAGTGTATGCAACACACTTGTATCCCCCAAATATAAAGCTGCTTACTTCGTGCAATGTATAAATTCCTGCTATTGACACTACTGTCCACATAATAAAAAAATCAAGGCTGCCCGAAATTGGCATTCATGGCATTAGTGCCCAGGCGTGTCCACATTTCAGGACAGTGCAGTATGTCTTGACGTATGTAACTATTATGATGTTCCCTAAATTACCCTCACCGATAGAAGCATCTTCAAAAGTGCAGTAAGAACTTTTGAAACAAACGACACATGTACGAAGCTGAAAGAGCGGTGTGATAGGGCTTCTCTATCGGGGTACTACACAAGAAAATGCGATCGGAAACACATATGCACAGTCTACTTCTGAGTATAAAACGCGCACTTAAAACGGGCACTTTTACGCCTAGTACAGATGCGACACATGAATATCCCGATTGGTATCTTGCGAACACTCCGTAACAGCAACAACACAGCTCGAACGTGGCGGTCACCACGGCGCATCGCAGGTGGCAATACGGCTCACGCAGTATAGCACACGAGGAATGACAGCGATACCGAAGCAACAAATCTTATCGCTACTGATCTTGTCATCACTTCTAAAGGTTGTAAAGGACTGGCGTTCTCCACTTCGCGGCAACAAACTGCATACACCGAACACATACAAGTCGCGTACGCTGGGTACGCCGATCGGACACTTTTAACTTCGCCACCGCCCTGAACATGTGTCGTATACTCAGAATACACAGGTACGTGATGGCCTTCTCGTTTTCAATGCACACGCGAAGCACGGCACAAGAAATCACGAAGTCGACGGCTTCAAATATTTCTTCCGACGCTCGCGCAAACACAACACACTTCCTCCGCTCCGTCTGTTTCTGTCGGCGATCGCCCGCACTGATGAGGCCTAGGAGGGTACACCGGCTTGCTGCCTTCGATGACTATCTCCGTGGGTGCTGGATAACTCTAGTAAAAATCACAAGAACGAGAAAAAATCGACTGTTTCTGCCGCGGCTGTTGCCTAGGCCTCGCGTCACCACTTCGCTTCGCTTCGAGCAAGCGCCATGTTTGCCGTGATGACGTCCTCCGCCGTCCGCCTCGTACCAGCCAATGAGAGACGAGCAGGCATGTGGATGGAAAAGTGCGTCCGCCCGTCCAGACGATCGGACAGGCTTCCGCCCCAGTCCGCATGCATGCGGAGCGGGCGTGCGGATTGAGCGCGTATGGGCCATTAGGCTTATCCTCAGGGTCTCGAATCGCCGGGGGGGTTTAAGTGAAAGCAATCTCCTCAGACTCTACCACGCGTTTTTTATGAGCCACGTTAACTATGTAGCTGCCGCGTTGCGCTGGTCTAAACGGGAAGAGGCCAAAATCGACGCTCTCATGCACAAAAGCATCAAGCGCGTGCTGGGTTTACCACTCACTACCAGCACCGAGCGTCTCATGCTACTAGGCATGCACAACACCCTGTCAGAGGTTATCGAGGCCCAACGTGTGGCCCAAATATTCCGACTCTCATCATCGCGAGCGGGGAGACGCATTCTAGAATCCGTTAGATGCGGTCACCAGGAAATCACGGAGCGCAACACGACTTTATCACCCATGGTCCGAGATACGTTCAAGGTAGATCCCCTGCCACGTAACGTCCACCCTTAATACATTGTAGGGCGCCGGGTAGCCCGGGCTCGTTTACTATTAAAAGTTGCTGCGGCCACTCCGAATCTTGCATGTTTCGTTGACGCCGCCCAGTACGGGCGCTCTGATCACTATGTCGTAGTTTCGGTTGATTCCAATGGCACTCTCATTAACTCAGCATCCGTGCGGAAGGTTTCTGCAACAGTAGCCGAGCAGGTTGCTGTAGCTATAGCACTGAAGGACCCTCTACGTCCCCATATCTTTACAGACTCTAGGTCTGCAGCCCGAGCGTTCGCCTCCAGCTCGATCTCAAAGGAGGCGGCGGCCATCCTCGGTACCGAAGGGGCTGCTGGTTGTCATATCATAAAATGGTTCTCGGCCCATATGGGAATCAATGTGCACTCTGAGGTTGTTAACGCCAATGAGTTAGCCCATGACTGCGCGCAAGGTATAACACACCGCGGTGGTTCCGGTAGACTCACGGGCGCCGACTTAGGACTGAACAGGGATTCGCTCCTCACCTTCCATGAAATCTTGGCACATTATCAACTCGCTCGGCAGGCCTTTGCGCTACCACATCCTAAACTCACTAGACCACAATCGTCGGCCTTTCGCATGCTCCAAACGGGGTCGTTCCCCTCCAGGGGCCGATTCATTCCCTTCGCGCCTAATGTAGAACCCCACTGTCCAGACTGTGGGGAGGCGTACTGCTCTTTATCTCATATTCTCTGGAAATGCCCTGCGTTACGCAACTCATCGCTTACCACTCTAACGGACTGGGAGACAGCCCTTAAGAGCGGTGACCTCTCAGAGCAACTACGGGCTGTCCAGAGGGCCTGCGACAGGGCGGAGGACCACGATCTTCCGACCCCGACGTGGGTGCGGCCCGCGACGGCTACGGGGACTCCCTGAAAAGGGAGGTACCCTAAAGCGGTTCCTCAGGACCACCAATAAAGTCCTTTATCCGTCTGTCTGTCTCCTCTCGTCAATTGGGCGCTTCCACTCGCACGTTATGGCGAGCCAGAGCTCGTAGGCACTGGCACCTCCCAGATTCAGCTTGGACAAACTTTTCTTCATTGCGCCCCACACGTTCTCAATAACATTGAAGTCTGCACCTTTCCAAGGCCAGTCAAGAACGCGAACACCACGTTGTTGAAGAAGTTTTTTCACAGCTCTGGCGGTGTGCACTGGGCTCAAGTCCTGTTGGAACAAATAGCAGCCATCTTTAAATGGCCCATCCAGAGCGTATGGCAATAGGTGGTAGTCAAGAATTTCGGAGTAAGCTTCAGCTGTGAACGATGGGGATAGTCGGATTAGCGGACCGAGGCACTCTTTGCAAATTGCTCCCCAAACGTTGACAGCACAGCGGCCGCTGCTGTAGATCTCGGAAGCATATCCAGGCTCGTATCTACACGAAAAGAAGGGAATAGATAATGGTCTTTCCACATAAAATACCGCTTGCGCGTCCGAAGAATTTGTGCTTAAAAGATCAGAAAAACAGGAAAATACCTGCAATTGTATGGACTCCATACGCGGCACTCTTGATTCCATCTAAATTAAAAAGTTCATTCATCTGGAAATATGACTTCCTTCTATTCTTCAGTCGTCCAACGGTCATATTTCCTGGAAAACTCATGGCGCCGGGATTTTGGGCGCTCCGTAAGGTGTGGCTTTTGTGCCGTGACAAATCCACGAAGACCAGCCTCTCGCATACGCCTTCTAATTGTCTCCGTATTGGCTTGCAGCTTGAGGGCTGTCTTGATCTGGCGGGTGCTCTGAAAAGGATCAGCAATGGCTGCAGCAACAATGAGAAGGTCGGACTTTTCCGATGTGCATCGGTGTATTCCGGATCGTGTGGCATCTTTAGGTCGGCCGTCTTCATCCCTGTATGCTTGGATTATTCGGTTTAGCGCACTTATAGACGTTTCTGTGAGGCGGCATATCTTGCGTTGAGGTATACCTTGTGACCAGAGCTCAATTTTATTTCTCCGTACATTCATCGGCACTATTTTCGGCATGCCGCCTCTATTAGAATAGGGCGGCTTGGGCTGCTGAGCACGAGGTCGCGGGATCGAATCCCGGCCATGGCGACCCCATTTCGATGGGGGCGACGTGCGAAAACACCAGTGTACTTAGATTTAGGTGCACGTTAAAGACCCCAGGTGGTCCAAATTTCCGGAGTCCCCCACTACGGCGTGCCTCGTAATCAGATAATGGTTTTGGCACGTAAAACCCCATAATTTATTTTTTTAAGAATAGGGTGGAATTCGTGTGACTGTCCTGGTTTAAATATGTTCGTATCTATTTATCAATCGAGCCGCCGATATCATCACGGTTGCATCAGACGAAAACGCCGTCCATTGCCAGTGCTAGTCAGGGTCACTTACCATAAATATTTTGAGCAAATGATAAATACGGCCCAAATGAAAAATGAAAAAAAGGCGCCCAAGCACACGAACATGCACACACGTGGGCTTATGCTCCAACGCGCGTACATGCGCAGACACAGCTTGTCACAGACACCAGCCTCCCTTGACAAAACGTTAAGGGGCACCTAGGGTTACCATTATGGAGCAGCGCAACGCAAACTAGATGCACTAGGGAGCCACGCTTGTACGCTAGGGAGATGGCGCACGCGCAGACCTACTTTTTCCACGGGCGCGCTCCGCCGGCGAGCGGCCGCGTGTGTGGCGTTCCGAATTATTCTGGGAGCGCCTGTACGTGGTATACCGCTAACGAAATTCTAGTCTGCAAGGACAAACCACACAGCGTCCCGGGTGGGCGATTTCTTTGACAGTTTTGTTTAACAGCGGAGCTGTTTATGCCAAGCGTAATCTGTCTGTCGCAGACAGAAAAAACTACGCGGAGCGATAACGTCACCTCACATTGCCTAGTAACCGCTGGCGCAGGTGCGCGCTCACTTCGCCTGACACAGACACCGCTCCGACGAGCTCTCGCCAGCTGCGCGCTACTACGCATGCGCCATGACGTCATCCCGGCGCGTCTATACTTGCCGCCTGTATGACATGTTGACCTTTAATCAAGGACAAAGACAGAGAAAGAGAAACACAAAACGAAGACACGGGCGGTAACTTGCAACTGCCTGTACACCTGTACAGCGACCGCCTGTATACTGTGCATAGCTTTCGCCCCACTTCCCTTACGAATTCGCCACCACCTGCGCACTGGTGGGCATGCGCCGCGAGTCAGACGTGACGTCACGGTCAACTGTGCATGCGCTCCTTCGTTCCGTATGAACGCCGGTGTGCGGCGGCGGCGCGCCAGATGTAGACATGGGGAGACCAAGGTTCACACTGCCGAGAAAGAAGCCGCTTACCAAGAATGGCGGCGCGCTGCTAAGCGAGTCTGCCAGCGTCGACACCGATTGTACCGAGTACGGTTAGCCGAAGAAGCTGCTGCAAAACGACGACTGTGAGCCAGAGACCCCTAGTACGTCCGACGAGAGAATGCTATGTCACGGGAAAGGAAGCGTCGGCTCCGAGAAGATCCCGACGTGAGAGAAGCCGAGAACGAACAATACCGGGCCCGTAAGTCCGTGAGACGCGTGAACGGCCGGTTCGAGCGTGTGTTTCTTACGCTGGAACCAATGTCACTTCAAGAAGACTCCTATAATTTCAGGATACTAAAAGTATCGTGGAATTCACTTTCTCGATCGCTTTTTCAATCAGGTGGCATCTTAGACGATGCCCTCTTTAAGCCAATGTTTAGGTAAGCACCCATTAAATATGCTTCTGCTGCATATAAACCGTCTATATAAGTAAAGATTTTATATAGCGACTTCTTTTATTACATATAACAAAATTCTGACTTTCTAACACACCTTCAGTTCATATTCCCTGCTGCATACGCCGGTGCTATTTTGGCACATTGAAACTTACATAAAAGTGATGTGCATTCTTTATTCTGCATTCAATGTTCCGTGTGCTCAAATGGAAGCAATTAAGCCAGAAGCTTGTTAATAAAGAAAGCCTCTATTCTTCAGGTATGCTGCTTAGACATTAAAGTACATACATGTGTTATATCGTGATTTATTGTTTATTTCCTCTGAACGGAGCGGCGCTCAGAAGCCGTGCTTAGTTAATCACAAACAATACTGTCCGCACTGCCATACGAAAAAACTCCGTGACAGATCCTACTAATGATTTTCATAAAAACAGTGCATGTTAGTAAACTGTACAATATAAGAAACTCCATTTATTGAGTACTATTGCTCCAAGGCCTATTTTTGTTTTTAGAACTAATATAGTGATGGACGGAAAACTAATTCCATATAAAATGGTTCATATGAAGTATACTTTTATGTTCCTTTCGATGGGCCTGCTGATCGAAGATCGGAGTACAAAGAAGAAATCATTTGTTCAAATCGCCCCACCAGTTAATTGTAAGAGAATCAAAATGGCTTATGAATACTATGCACTTGACGTCACAGCGGTGTGTTTCTCTTCGTGACGCAGGCTTTACCAGTCATATTTGAATATATATTCAATCTTTCCAGCAATCTTTTTTAATGTAATAGCAAAAGTAACTCAAGAACTAAAGCCGATTTGTCGTCATAGAAAAAAAATCACCGCCCAAACACTCCGTACACACGGCTAACCAGCGATGCTGAAACATGCGGCCCCGGTGTTTAGGACTGGGTGAATCCCGACGGTTCATTCAAGTATTTCTCGATTATTCGTTATGTTTTTTTTTTGTTTCTTAATGAGGTTACACGCACGTTCGGCTGGGATGGAAAGAACGACGTCACCAGGTATGCCCCCCGCTGTCTACTGTTGCTTGAGTTCGATGTCTCGAGTTTGCTCGGCGGCGTGGTTAGCAGCATTAGCCTGCCATTGCCACTTGCAATTCTTCGAAATTAAATTGCTTCAAAATTAAATCTCTCCGTTACGTAAGATAATGAATGACTCATACCCCCTTAAACGCGGCCTCCCTATTACGACCACAGAAGAGTAGTGAAATTCTACGCTGGAAAGATGAGTGGCAACGGAGCCAGCTGGGAAAAAATTGCGTGTGGTTTAGCTTTGGTTAACATTGGTTGATAGCGAAAGCTTCACTGCCCTGGCTAAGC
The DNA here is from genome assembly GCF_013339745.2 of Dermacentor silvarum. Classification (NCBI taxonomy): domain Eukaryota; kingdom Metazoa; phylum Arthropoda; class Arachnida; order Ixodida; family Ixodidae; genus Dermacentor; species Dermacentor silvarum. The sequence continues at coordinate 150,773,629 of NC_051163.1, read as the reverse complement.
CCATTGTCGATTGTCGTTTGCCCTGGCTAAGCCCATTGTCACTGCCCTGGCTAAGCCCATTGTCGAACAGAGCAGAGCCAGCAGCCGGGCACTCTACATGCGCTCACGCTCCCTTGTATTGCTGCAGGCAACAACCATGCTGTAATCATCAGGCAGATGACATCATTCACCGCCAGCTATCCGAACTGACTCGTGGTTCCTTACAAGCCCAGAGTTTCACCACGTGTCCTGTTTCTGCGCATGGCAAACGCCCACGTCGGTTCTATAAAAGGAAGGTGGGCCCGGCCAACTTCACAGAGCAGAGCCAGCAGCCGTGCGCTCTACATGCGCTCACGCTCCCTTGTACTGCTGCAGGGGGGCAACTATTCTCTTGTATTTTTAGCAACTTTTAGCTGATTGCATGGTAGTCACGGTTGCTGGCCTGCTCAACCATAGAGAAACATACTTCGTAAGCAGTGGCCACAAGGGCCGTTTCGCGGCCGAGAAATTGAGGGTCCGACCACCCGCCAGATGGCGTGTGGTCGGACCCTCAGGTGGTCCAAGAGCCCCAGGTGGTCCAAATTTCCAGAGTCCTCCACTACGGCGTGCGTCATAATCAGAACTGGTTTTGGCACGTAAAACCCCATAAATGAATTAATTTAATTATTATACCACCGAGAAGAAATATATATGGCCTGAGATTAGTGAAATTTATTGGCATAAAAATACGGAATGACTTACCATTTGAGGCAAAACAAAACAAAAATGTATCACATTGGTTAAAAAAATTATCTTTAGCAAATTTCGGCAGAACCTGTCTAAATATGTTCATCCAATGTACGCGACAAATAGTATGCACTAGTTTACAAATATGTTTTGTATGCTAATTTGCAAACGAGATTTTTTTTGTCGTACTAACCAAGTGTTCCTTTCATTCTATACTGCTTTTCTCTACGCTCTATGTGTTCGTTATATTGATTTTGTGCTATAAAGTGTCATTGACAAGATTAATAATACATATTTGTAAATGACCCCACTACTAGCCTTTGGCTAAGGGGTCATCAGTGTTTGCTCACAATTTGTATTAACTTTGAAGAAATAAACTTCAAACTTGAACTTTGGCCGAGGTGTGGTTTCGCCCAACTCTACTCGGGAAACGGCGGCAATGTCTCCTTTCAGGGCTCCGCAAAGGCCTAAATATAGTCCGACGTAGCGTGAACGCGTGCAGACGTTATATCACGTTGGCGAAAACAACAGTGGCTATAGTTCGACCGATGATTCGACGTACTGGCACCGCCAACGTAACCGGACTCCCGGCCAACGCGGTCCGACGCTCCCGGCGTCTGATGACGCTCGCCCGCGTGCAGATTGACTATAAACGCCCCTTAATGCTCTCTCGTGGTTTGACCTCTAACTCTCAAGGTGAAAACTGTTGAGTCGCCGACGGCTGCCCTAGGTAGCGTAGTGAAGCTTTCGCTTCTAGGAAGCCTACATGCAAGCGCTGCTTTAACAGCGATTGCATGTAGGCTCCCTATTTGCTTCCAAACAATTTCGTGCTAAAGCAAATCCCAGCTTCGAAATCACACCAGCTTCTTTCTGGATCCATTAGAAGCTAACACTTGTACCACACAGTTTTAGGCGTACATTTACTTTGCTTTAGGACGTTAGCCTGAAAGATATGAAGCGAGGTTAAGGTACTTAACAGCTCTTTCTGCACATTGAACTTTTCCGCAACACTATTTTGATTAACCAAAGTTAACCAGAACAATCATGGAGGCTTTATAAACGCGCCTAAATGCTTTCTTGTGGTTTGCCCTCTAGCTCTCAAGGTGAAAACTGTCGAGTCGCCGACGGCTACCCGAGGAAGCGTAACGAAGCTTCTGCTTCAAAAAGACGATGACGACGAACGCGGAATCAGTGGCACGAGTTCGTGCCAAGCACGAGCGCAACCCAGAGGTGCCAACAGGTGCGACTGTTTTCACAACAAATCCGTGCAGGGGCGGCGCCTCGCCTTGCTGACGTATGACCATTTTCTTTTTTTTTTTTCTTCCTCTCTGTTTGGCGGCGTTGGAACGAAGAACACGCTGGGAAGGTAGTGACTAGGCTTCCTCTCTGTTTGGCGGCGGGAACGGAGAACACGCTGGGCTGTTGGTGACTAGGCACAACTGTGTCTGCTGTTAAGGGCTCGATGCTATTTCTAAATAAACGCATCACAACCGTCACTAACTTCAGCGAAGGCCGTATTTCTCCTCAAGCTCTTCGTATCCTCCGCCAGGTACCACAATATAAAGACAGCATGATCCCCCTGACATGGATCCCGGCCCATGCGGGCCCTGTCCACCCACACCTCCCCAACCTCAACGAGGTCACCCACTCCATTGCGCGAGGCCTAGTCAACCGCGCCGGAGACACTGGAGACGAGTTGGATATCAGGGACAATCTGACCACTTATAACGATCTCGTTAAGGCATTTTACCTCAGTCGCCGAACCTTCCCCTCACCTCACCCAAGTTCAGCCGGGCGCAGGCTACCACACTGCGTTTGCTACAAACAAATACGTACCTTTCGCCCGCCCGCCTCCACCTTATATTCTCTGAAGTTTACAGTATACCCCCCATTGCCGGTGCTGTGGATCTCACCCGGCTACGCTTCCGCATATGCTGTGGGAGTGCCCAGCACAGTACACACACATTAACACCACGACCCTCTCGTCGAGGTTCCGTGAGGCTCTGCGGAGCTCCGCCCTCGATGACCAAACCTGGGCGACCCAGCACGCCCGTGAGGCGGCGGCGAGGCAAGCCCTCAACGTCCCCTCATAGGAGGCTTAGGCCCAGTCATCATAAAGTGCTAGTTCTACAATAAAAGCTTATACCACTTATAACGATCTCGTTAAGGCATTTTACCTCAGTCGCCGAACCTTCCCCTCACCTCACCCAAGTTCAGCCGGGCGCAGGCTACCACACTGCGTTTGCTACAAACAAATACGTACCTTTCGCCCGCCCGCCTCCACCTCATATTCTCTGAAGTTTACAGTATACCCCCCATTGCCGGTGCTGTGGATCTCACCCGGCTACGCTTCCGCATATGCTGTGGGAGTGCCCAGCACAGTACACACACATTAACACCACGACCCTCTCGTCGAGGTTCCGTGAGGCTCTGCGGAGCTCCGCCCTCGATGACCAAACCTGGGCGACCCAGCACGCCCGTGAGGCGGCGGCGAGGCAAGCCCTCAACGTCCCCTCATAGGAGGCTTAGGCCCAGTCATCATAAAGTGCTAGTTCTACAATAAAAGCTTATTCCTCCTCCTGTTATGATGATCCAAATATAATCTAACTATCAGGGAGGGAGAAGTCTACCTGACTGGAGTAGTATTTCTTTATTTGGGGTGTTGCGACGCTGTGCTCCGCAACACCCTAACGACCGCCGCTTCACGTCGGCGCCCGGCCCCGCGGCTTCCGCCTCGGCACTGGGGCACAACCGACCGCGCCGCCAAACAGAGAAAAAAAAGAAAATGGTGATAGCAAGAAAGAAAAGGAAATAAAGGTCGTGTCGAGGTGGCATTCGAACCAGCGTACCCCCGGTCCCACAGCAAGTGCCGTAACCACTAGGCCATACCACCACTTTTTTTTCTTTGATGCATGGAAAATAAAACTGAAGGTATATTACAGTGCGGACATAGCTACACACTTAAAACTCGGGCAAACACACACATGCGTCCAAAAAGTGCATCCAGTCCGGCGGAGGTTCCTGCGCAGCGTAGACACTTCTTATATAAGCTGCACTTTCTTTAAAGAATGATCTTGTAGATCGCGGGCTTTCGGCATGGCGATCACACATTCCAGCTCTCCATAGGCTATACAAACCCAGTACTATGAACATGTCATAGGGAGGACCACCAGTAATCTTAAACGGTAGGAATCTAATTGCGTATGGAGTGATGTCAATGGCATTTTTAAGCGTACGTTAGAGAATGTCCCAGAAAAATATAGCATCCGTACAGTCTATAAAACAGTGATCTATGGTTTCAGCACGTGGACACAGTCGACAGTTCATGGACCATGGCACGAAGCAGCCCCTCGCGTTCAACCAGGTTTTCACAGGAAGTGTTTCATATGCAATTTAAAGAAAAATGTTTTAACTCCAGGAGGTATACACATTTTACTGGACCCGCCTAAGTACATCCTGATATGGCTGATTCAAATAAGGTGCCCGATACAAAAGATCTAGGAAAATCGAATCCACCAGTGCAGCAGAAATTGCTTTTCGACTCGCAGTGAAAGTGTACTCCAGCCTGAACCTAACTTTCAAGAAAAGGAATGAATCAACGACCTTCTTGAGAAAGCCCCAAGAAGCCTGTGTGACATCTTTGGCATCTGATGATACTACTATATCAGGAAGATAATGAACTAATCGGAGCTGTAACATTTCACGCAAAAAAAGATGGTCACTGTCTCGAAAGAAAAACAGACGAGAAACAATTTGCCTGACGAAGAGATGGACTAATCCTATGCCACCTCTTGCAAGAGGGACAAACAGGTTATCGCGCCGCATCGATTCGCAACTCGAGCTCCAAATAAATGTTGCAAATACGCGATGCAGTGCCTGAATACGAAGTCTTGAGCAGCGTAGTACTTGCAGCACATGCATGAGACGGGAAACTAAGAACACGTTGCACACTTCAGCACGACTGAACATTGACAAATTCCGCCCTCGCCATGAATTCACTTTACTTTGTATTTTTTCTACTTCTCCCGACCAATGATTGGTGCTATTTCTATACTTTGAGAGAGGTACACCTAAATAGCGCAGATCTTTTTTCCATTGAATACCTGCGTAATGTGATGGCATTGTGGCCCATAGTCCAAACCAAAAACCTGAACTTTTTTCAAAGTTAATGCTAGCACTAGAAGCCGCACAAAATTCTTCTGTAATTGAGAGAGCAGTCTTTACACTCCTTTTGTCAGTACAAAAGAAGGCGATGTCGTCTGCATATGCAAGATCCCGAATCTCACTCGACGGCAGTTTAAATCCTTGGAAATTTTCTTCTTTCAGGATGCTCATACAAAGTGGCTCTAAATACAGGCAGAAGAGAAGCGTTGACAAAGGGCATCCTTGTCTTACTGATGATAAAAGCCTAATCGGATCGGAGAGAGAACCATTCACCTCGTTGAGACATTAGCATAACATATTTTGACACCTTTAAGGAGCCGGGATCCGATATTTATGTGCTCTAGTACACTAAACAGGAACGAGTGATTTACCCTGTCGAACGCCTTAGCCAGATCTAGCTGTACCATTGCTACCTGTCCAGTCCCCTCAGCTACACACTCCAGCACCGATCTCGCAACATGAATGTTGGTCTGAATGGACCGACCTCTGATGCCACATGTTTGATGGTCACCTACCACACATCTTATCACGACTTGTAAACGGTTAGCTAATACTTTTGCAAAAATGTTATAATCCACATTGCATAAGGAAATAGGCCGGTATCCGTCCACTTTTTGCAATTTAGTTTCATCATTGCTTTTGGCTATGAGGACAGTGTGCCGTTCGTACATTGTGGCAGGTAGGTACCCTACCTCTAAGGCTTCACGGTACACCTGAAGTAACAATGGGGACAAGAGGGAACGAAAACACTGATAAAATTCGGCACTAAGGCCATCCGGGCCGGGCGTCTTGCCTTTCGCTAATGAATCTATGCATTCAGTTATCTCATTAATATCAATGTCATCATTTGTATAATCATAATCGTCCTGATTTAACTGGGGCAGCAACGATACAAATTTGGTGGTAGACAAACCTGTATTCAATGGCTTATGGCTTCGAAATAATTTTTAGTGCTGTTCAAAAAACGCTTTAGTTATAAGGGTCGGCTCATTCACAACGATTCCACCATAGTCTATATCTAGGATTTGTTTAGACAGCGCGTGTTGGCGCTCATCACCGAGGGACCTACTGCATGGCTGTTCTTCCAAAAAACGCTGCGCTCGCGCCCGCACTAGTGCACCTCTGTACTTTTCAGTGTACAAAGCCTGTAACTGCGCCTTGGTGTTATGAATATCATCAATATATTCACCCGGATGTAGACATTCAAGCTCATGTAATTCCCTCAGAAGTCTATACAATTCTTTGTAATTATTCTTTTGTTCAAAGGCCAATATTGATGATTCTTCGATAGCTATCATTTTAACTTCCTGTTTGATTAATTTCCACACAGCAAAAAGAGGCATGACAGATGAGCTATAAGCTCAGTAACACGCTTTAGGAAGCACTCACGCGAAAGTAGTTGGTTATTAAATTTCCACAACTCCCAGCACATACGCCGGCTTTAGTATCGACGACTACCAAAAGATGCTGAGACTAGTCAATGGTCACTAAAGAACACATGGTGCACAGTGTAACCATGAATAAGAAATAGGACGCTAAGCAAAACGTAAATTCGATCAAGCCTTGCATGCGAGATACCTTGGAATTGCGTGTAGCGACACCCCGCTTTTTCATGTTCCCCAATGTCCACAAGCTGATAATCACACATCAGGCGTTGCAACGCATCACCACTTGGATCACATCTCAGCCTCAATGACGTACGATCTTGCACATTACATACACAATTAAAGTCCCCAAAAAGGAACAATGCACGATCAGTAGACAAATGATGTTCTAGAGATAAAAAGAAACACTCTCGTTCACGTAGCTTGTTCGGGGCATAAACACACACACAAATCTAAAGCTAATACCACTGATATCAATAACACACAATATTAGGTGCCCTTCCCTGTCTGTAAACAAATGCAGCACATCACATTGTAAATCTCTTCTAACGAATAACATACAACCAGTGGAAACTCCTATAGCATGGCTTACACAAACATTATAGTCAGATAGAAATGGAGTTAGAGCTACTTCTGTGTTTTCATCGGATTCAATGTTTGTTTCCTGGATAGCAGCAATATCTAATTTTCTATTGTGTAGCAAAGGAAGGAGTTGAACTTGCCGTCGCTTACTGCGTAAGCCACGGACATTTAAAGTACCAAAGTGGAAGGGAAGAGCGCCCGCCATGATTACCTATGTTGGTGCAGCGTTTACACACTGCTCTAGGGGTGCATCACTCCCTTCTTGATGAGGTGATGCACTGGCGACCTTTTGCTGCACTTCAACACATGAGATATCTGCGGATGTAGGCGTTTCCCGGAGCGGTTTAGTCAACTTTGACACTTTGGGAACCCGGTCCTCCGTGGGCGATGGGTTGTCAGCTGGCGCTGGACGCTTCTTAGTAGCTTCACGCATCGATACAGATTCCACTGATGGCGAGCTGTCTTGAACTGGTGGCAATTCAGCCCATGACATAGTTGGTTAGTCATCAGGCAACTTAGTGTCCTCCACAGCGGCAGGCTTCGGGCTAAGGCTATCGTCCGCCGATGAAGACTTTGTCTCCTCCTGTCGATGAGCTTCAGCGGGTGTTTCACCGGGTGCATCCAAAACCTCACTGACATCCATTAGAAGAGCGGTGATGGTCTCATCCTCAGCTGGTCTATTTCCACGAAGCTTGTCAGCGTAGATTCCGACGGATGCATCTGCAATGTGACCGTAGCGGTGACAGTTACTGCAGCGTGGTGTCCTACATTGTCGCCGGATATGCCCGACTCTGTTGCACCGTAGGCAAAGTGGTGGTCGGCAAGGAACCAAGACGAGGCACTGATGTCCGTATATGCTCAATAGGTGAGGCAGATTATTGGCAGAGACTCCGTCCTTCAGTGTAAACGCCACGTCGCGATTAGTCATTTGCCAGCCCTCCATGCCGTCACACCGCCACATTTCTCTCGTGATAGACTGCACTGTCCCATAAGGTTCTAGCGCTTCAACAATCCGTCTCTGTTCGAGGTGTGGGGGAAGCCAAAGAAGCTTCATCTTGATATTTTTGCATTCCGGGTCTATGACAAGGCACTTGAGGCCCTTCACCAGAAGCTCGCCTTTGTCGACAAGTTTCTGTTTCGCGATGCTATTAACGCATGTTACTAGCCACAAATGGCTCATCTGGTACTGTCCTGCGCCGAGGATATCATCTGCATTGAGAACTGAAAGGAACGCATCGCGAAAGTCCGGGGCCCGATACGGCCACCCTGCTAGGTCAGCATGCAGGAAAACTGAATTGAGAACGGTATTGCCAGTTGGTAGACGAGGGAGAACGACCTAGTAATTACCGGAATCAGTAGTTGACGGCGGTTGGAATCCTCGGCCGAGGGCCGATGCGGTGTTTCCAGCAGAGCTTGCTTGCTTGCTTGCTTGATCCTCATCCGTGGCGCTTACCCACTACGGGGGATTGGCCAAGAAGCCGGCGGTTAAAGGTTAAACGGAAGGGGGAGATGGAGAAAAAAAAAAGTTGTCGCAGTTTCACCCGAAAGGCGAAGCATCAATTGCGATAGCAACTTAGTAGAGAGCTATACGAAGTAAGGATAGTAGTTTTATCCGCTGTACAAACTTGGACATTCAGCAGCACCGGCAACACACAGCACTGTTGTCGACGCCGTCGGCGTTTTGCCCGCGTTCGCACAAAATGCGTGCGGCGTTGGTGACTGTTGCCGGAGCCTCTGATATAAATAGGCACTTGGTGCCGCAGCTAAACGTCGCCTCCCTTCCCTGCCCCCCCCCCCCCCCCACGGCCTTTCGTGCGTCAGAAGAAGGCGCGTTTGCTCTACATATATGGTGATTGTAAAGGAGGAAAGAGACGCCTACTTCTGCAGCCCTTAAGGGAGCACGGCACAGAACGCGCGTTTGTTCTCCGCCGTGCGTTCACTCCCCGTGAAAGCGCGCGTCCCTCGCGCCCTTTCACTCGCACATACAGCGTTCGGCGGCACGCGGCGACGATTTCATCTCCATTGACGTCATACGGAACCTCACGGCGACAGCGACGGCGACGGCAACGGCGACGGCGACGCCGACGGCAGAAATCTGCTTTGGAGTGTCCATATAATTGCTATCGCAATAAAACTAGACGGAAAACTAAATCAGGGTGAAGTATAGTGTTCATGATAATTTGGAAAGAGATTTACAGGGCAGAGACAGAATTAAAATCATTGTAATTGTATAAAAACAGCACAAAAATTTTGGTGGTATTAGAATAATTTCGAAACATCAATTAGCGATTTAATGAGTTATCCAATTAATTATTTCGAGAATTAACTGGGTAGTTTGTGTCACAGATATAGTCACAGAGGGCCACGCAGATGTTCCTGTGGCTAAAGCCCATTGAAGAAGCCCCGAAGGAGAGGATATTTTCAGTAGTTAGTGAAATACCCAATTTACGGAATGAAAATTCGAATTTCTTCCTCTCATTCCTAAAGCGATAACAAAATAATAGAAACTGGTCAATGTTTTCGGGTTCCTGGCAGGTAGGACACAGAGGGGACGGTGCCAGACCGGACCTGTGTAGGTAAAAATTTAATGGTGGGATTCGGCAGCGTAATTTTGTTACGGAGATCTCTAATTTACGTGTGGGGCACCATTTATTGTCCCACGAAAAGGACAAATGATTAAATTCCGACATTTGGATTTTCAGTTTTGTAGAATCTTGTAATAGGGAAAATTTTCTAAACCTAGCCGCAGTGACATAAGCCGAACTAGGCATGACAGACATAACTGGTCCATCAAGAGATATCCGCGCAAGTGTGTCAGCCATTTCATTTAAGAATATACCACGATGGCCTGGAACCCATACCAATCGTACCAGACTTAAGTAAGGAGGGGTTAACAATTTAAATGTATTGGTTACAGTAGTGTCTGCAGATGAAGTGAGCGATGTACATACGGACAGTGAATCAGTCACTATAACCACTGTTGAGTAATTTGAAGGAAGTTTCCGCAGAGCTAAGATAATCACTGCTAGTTCAGCCAAAAATATGGGTGTGAAATCCGGAAGGCGTACTGCATAAGACCAGGATAGTGATTCGGAGAAAATACCCACACCCGCTTTCTCTTCATTCATTGACGCGTCAGTCGCGATCACGTGATCTATTCCTAGTTGCGTTAAATGATCTTGTAACATGCCGTTTAAGTATGTAGTTGGCAGGAGTTTGGCATGGTGGAAATATATCGTCAAATTCAATCATTATATTAGGTAAGGGTTTGTCTGAGCAAGCGATCTCACGTATATTAACATTTAATGGATCGAGCTCAGCTTGTACAATCAAAACTTGAGGTCGAAGTAGGCGGGACCAATGCTCTTCAAAAAATGCCCTCATTTCCCTAATAAATACAATTTGTGATCTTCTCAAAGAAGATGCATAAATGTTTAAATATGTTTTTACCGTTAGAATGCGGAATCTGCAGGGAAGTGTAGGCAGTCGTGTTTCTTGATATAAAACATTGTTGGCTACAAATTTTGGCAAACCGAGACAATTCCGAATTGCCTCCCGCTCTAGAAGAACCAGGGGGTTAATTTTGTACGCTGGCCCACCAGAGAATAGCACGCATCCAAATTCCAATATCGGACGAACATACATACGATAAATCATCATTAAAGTGTCTCTGCGTAGCACAGAGCGATGTCGGCCAAGTTTGCTTATCATGCCAACCGCGCGTGTCGCCCTAGATTTAACATGATCGATGTGATTTCGCCAGCTCAGGTTTGTGTCGTATATTACACCGAGATATTTGATAAAGTCAACTTGCGGAATAATTTCCTGATGATATTGGAGAGAGATATTAATTGGTACGTTCAATGGAAACACAATCAAAGCGTTTTTGTTAACATTGAGCGACATTCGAATATTCGCAAACCAGGCTTAAAGTGTTCCCAAGTATGACTGTAGTGTACTCTGTAATGAGTGAATATCACTCGCAGACGCAAATAATGCTATGTCATCTGCATAGACATATACTTGTACACCACCGCACAATGGGATTGAACTTAGTAAAATGTTAAACAAAATAGGAGAAAGGACAGATCCCTGGGGAACTCCTCTTGTTTGACTATATTTTTGTGTCACCAAGCCACGCTGAGAACAATAAAATTTTTCTATCCTTTAAAAATGCATGTATCCAATTGATAATATATCGAGGGAAATCCATGCTGTTTAAAACGTTTAGGAGTATGACATGTTCTACACTATCGTAGGCTTTAGCTAAATCAAGGGTCACTAAAGCTGCATACTGCCGCCTGTGCCGTGCAAGCTTAATGCGTTCCTCTAAATCGACATGGGCGCACCATATCGAACATCCGGGTCTAAATCCAATCTGACATTGGCTCAATAATGTATTATCCGTTAAAAATTTCATAATACGAATGTGTAATACCATTTCTATTAATTTCACAACATTTGAGGTTAATGCGATTGGTCTGATATTATCTGGGTCCAATCCTGCTCCTTGGTTTTTGAGGAGGGGGATTATTTTTGCGAGTTTCTAGTCAGGAGGAATCCATGCGTTCATGAGGGAGTAGTTAACGATATTGTAGAGGTCTCGTGGGGAGAGGTCAAACAATATTTTTAACATGCCTGATGTAATGCGATCTGGACCTGGAGCTGTGCCAGGGAGCAGCCGAATAACGTGCTGAAGTTCTTCCATTGATACCTCTATAAAGTCATCCCCTGATAGAACTCCTACGAAGTTTACTTGCAGCTGAGTTGTAAAACGCTCTTCTAAGGCTTTTGCGATCTTATTTAATGATTCTAATAATTCTTCGGGTGGCAAAACCACTGAATCAATATTTATGGGCACTGGAAAGGCCTTACGAGAGCGAAGAAACCTAAATAATGCTTTTTTATTATCACTTTTCGATAAAAAGTTGTACCGTTTCTCATCATACTTATCTTACGCTAAGGAAACTGTTCTTTTAAACGTAGCAGCAGCATATTTATAATTACTCCAATTAGTAGGACACTGATTCGAAATAAGTTTCTTCCATGCAGCTTTTCTGCGTCGATAATCTCGTGCGCAATCACTATTCCACCATGGACAATCAATGCGCTCTTTTGTTGATGATACTACAAATTCTGATTTTTTAATAGTACCCTTCAAGATTGCACTAAGACTCATCGCTTTAATATCTGTTTCCATATCTGTTCTAGAAGCCAAGGTTGACTGTAAATTGTTTTTAAATTTTGAATAGTCCACGAAAGTATGCGTATGTGTATTTAAAGAAATGAGGGGGTCGTTAATTTCAATGACAATCGGGCGGTGGTCACTACTAGTGGCGGCATCCACCACAGTCCAAGAAGAAATGGAAATGCCTGAGCTAGAAAATGTCAAATCTAGGACAGATCGCGACTGCGAACGCACGAAAGTGGCAACTTTAGCATTTAAACATGTGAAATTTTTAACATTAGCCCAATCCCATAAACGTTTTCCAGATGAGTCTGTGCGGAAGCCCCATGACACATGATGTGAGTTGAAGTCACCCGCAAGCAATATGTTCTTTTTGCAGTATGTTACTGCGACATCAAGTGGGCGTACGTTTTGCACTCCAGCGGGAAAGTAGGAGTTAATTATAGAGAGCGGGGCGCAACCCGGAATAGTTATTTCTAATATTAAGATTTCACATTCGGAAGATAGGGTATGATGCGAAATTTTTGCTTTATGACAGAATTTAGACGAAATGAAAAAAGCTAATCCGCCACCTCGTGAAGGCCTATCCAATCGAAAACACTTGTAATTGTTTAAATGAAAGTCTTGGTCAGCGGACAAACAAGTTTCTTGTAATAGTATAACGTCCAGGATACTGTCTTTTAGAAAGTCAGTCCTCGTAAGTGATTCTTTCACACACTTTTTTGTTTTGGAGTTAGGAGAACGAGGCATTTTGTTAGGCGATCTTGTGCGTTTAAGAACTCGAGTGTCCATATCTACATCTCGATTGCCTAGAGAGTCTGAATCGGAATGGCATTCATGATCAACCTGAGCGGAAGTCGAAGGGCGTACTGAATCATGACTGTTAGAAGGAAGAGGTGTCTGATATTTAGGTGATGTTGCAAGTAGGGCGGCCGTATTTTGTGGACTGTTTTTAGTGTCTGAGATATACCAGCCAATTGCGTTGATATTACTGAAGCCAAAGATTCAGAGAGATTTAGTAGACTTTTTTCTAATGCCTTTTCCATCGCTTTTTCTATTGCTGCTGTAATTGCCTGGGGCAGTGACTGATCCATGCCGAATGACTGACGGGCTGTTACACCGGCATAACCCTGGGTCCTGCTCTGAATTTCTTCAAGAGCTTCTCGACGAGAGCACCGTCTCCTCTCAATTATTTCAATCACCTGGATTTCTTTGGATCTGGCAGGGCAGTTGGAGTAGTCTGCAGCATGATTCGCATTGCATAAACAGCATGACTGCTCCTGAGACGTGCAATCGTTGGCATCATGTTCTTCTCCGCATAATCGCATCGAGCAATTGAACGACAGGCATTAGTGCTGTGTCCGTACCGCCAGCACTTGAGACATTGTAGTGGTCGTGGAGCTAAGGGTTCAACCCTGTAGATTAACGGCCATGCCTTTATCTCTGATGGGCGAGCCGTCCCTGCAAATGTCGCTATGATTGTTTCTGTAGGGACCCTCTTATTATCTACAAGTCTGGTACAGCGGTACACGGAAACTACACCTGCTGCAGAGAATATCTCTAGGATTTCTTGTGGAGTTAAGCTTATGTCCACACCGCGGACTAGGCCTTTGCAGCAAGCTAGATGAGGAGGGATGAAAGATCTCACCGGCTGCGTGGCAAAGTTAGTGCACTTGAGTAGATCCTGTACACAGGTCTGGTCTGGTGAACAGCAAAGGATTCCCCCACGTCCAAACTGTCTGACCTCGGTGATCTGCTGAAAGTGGGATGAGATAGCTCGAAGTTCTGATTGAATAACCTTGGGGTTCTTCATACGGATAATTCCTCCATTGTTAGGTACCAAAGCCACAGGAACGCTACTGGCTCCACTGCGAAGAAACCATTCCACCGGTAGATCCTGAGGGGGAATAGAAGCAGACCAGAGGGTAGCCCTCTGGCCTGGAGATGAGACAGACATCACCTTATCAATAACCACCACTGTCTCTCAAGGGGATTAGAACAAAACAAAAAAAGGTAAGAAAAGTAACCGCCGGCTACTTGTCAGCAAACCCGGATGAGGACCGGATCAGGGCACACCAAGGCAGCGTCCTTCGAACTGGAACGAACTGGAGCGCGTTCTCGGACCGTCGCAACCTTGTACATTCTTAATTTAACGTACCATTGAATGTACATTCATAATTTGTACATTCAATGGTGATAGCAGTGCCTGTACGAATACGATCTGAGGGGTGTGTAATCGCGACCAATGACTATTAAAGAATAAACTTGGTTCGTTAATAAAAATATACATAGGTCTTCTTTGAGGAGATTCGTAAATTCTTAAATACGTTTGGACTGTAAGCATCCTCAATCTGCTTTTTAAGCTTGGCATTCGTGCTTCCATATACAGCACGGTGTTGGCAACAAACTTAGGGAGTCCAAGGCACAATCGCAGAGCTTCCCTTTCTAATATTATCAGAGGTTGAATTTTATAAGCTGGGCTACCAGAAAACAAGACACTTCCAAATTCCATGATCGGTCGGACATACATTTTATATATCATAATTAATGTATGCCTTCGCAGCCCATATCGTTGATGACTGATCTTACGTAGCCATCCCACGGCACGAGTTGCCTTAGACGCAACTCTTTCAATGTGGCTTCTCCAGTTTAGTGACCCATCATACGTGATTCCCAGGTATTTAAGGCAATTCACTTGGGGAATGAACTCTTGACGATACACCAATGAAATATTAATGGGAACATCTAAAGGAAAGACAAGAAGAGCACTTTTTCTAACGTTCAGAGACATATGTATGTTAGCAATCCAGGTTTCAAGCATGCATAAGTAATTTTGTAACGATTGATACAGTGCATTTAGATCATCATTGGACGCGAAAAAAGCGATGTCATCGGCATAAACGTATACATGAATGTCATGGAGCGAAGGGATGGAGCTTAAAAATATATTAAATAAAACAGGAGATAACACTGATCCTTGTGGTACTCCGCGTTTCTGTCTATACCTTGACGATGAACATCCGCTTTGAAAACAATAAAATTCTCTTTCCCTTAAAAATTCTGCAATCCACGCCGTGATGTATTTCGGAAACCTGTACATCTCTAGCTGCTTTATCAGAAGTCCATGTTCCACTGAATCATAAGCTTTAGCTAGATCTAAAGTCACCAATGCTGAATATTCTCGCCTACGACGTGCAAGTAGTACTCGACTCTCTAGATCTATGTGCGCACACCATATCGAGCACCCTGATATAAAGCCAATTTGACTGGGGCTAAGTATTGAGTTTTCAGCTATGTATGTCGTCATGCGGCTATTCAAAATTCTTTCTATTAGTTTAACCAAGTTGGATGTGAGAGAAATTGGTCTAATATTATCTAAATAATATCCACCTCCATGTTTTTTGAGTATCGGAATTACCTTAGCAATTTTCCATTCTGAGGGTATCCAGGCATTTTTTAAAGAATAATTTACCATATTCAAAATTTCGTGCGGAGACAATTCATACAGAATTTTTATCACAGCTGTGGTAACTCCATCTGGTCCTGGTGCTGAAGAAGGCAGAGAGCGAACAACAGCCGCCAATTCTTGAAACGTAACTTCCTTAAATTCTTCTAGCGGTAGTGATTTCAATTGGTATGGTGGAACTATTGAAGAAAACCTATCTTCTAGGCCCTTTCCAATATTTTCCAATAATTCGGACAATTCGCGTGGCGAGAGGACGAAAGAGTCAATATTTGCTGGAGCCGGAATCATCTTTCGTGAGCGTAAAAATCTAAAAAGGGCTTTCTTGTTTTTAGAATTAGAGAGATAAGTTGATTTATTCTCGTCATACTCATGTTTGGCTTTACCTATCGTACGCTTGAAAGATGCAGCAACGAATTGGTAATCACTCCAATTTTTCGGACATTGATTACAGAGAAGTTTCTTCCAAGCAGCTTTCCGTTTTCGGTGAGCCCGCGTGCATTCTGAATTCCACCAGGGGCTAAAAGATTTACCTGTGGCGGAGTTTAAATTAAAAGCTGAACTCTTTAAGGAACGTTTTAAAACTGCACATAGACTCATAGCCCTAATATCCTTTTGCATATTCATACGGGAGAGCATCGTAGACTTCAACTCCTTTTGAAGTTTGTCATAATTTACAAATGTGATATGTTTACTGCTGAGGGGAATCACAGGGAAATCAATCTCAAATATAATAGGAAGGTGGTCGCTGTTGGTTGCACAGTCTATAGTTTTCCACGAGGATATAGTTAAAGATGAGCTGGAAAAAGTAAGATCTAGAGCTGATTGAGAATGGCCGCGAACAAACGTAACAACTTTTGAATTTCGACAAGAAAGGTTATTGTCAAGAGTCCATTCCCACAGGCGTTTTCCACCCAAGTCAGTTTTAAACCCCCAAGACACGTGATGAGAATTGAAGTCACCAGCGAGTATTATGTCTTTTTTGCACGAAGCTAATGCGATGTCTAGGCATCGGGTATCCTGCACTCCTGCCGGGAAATATAAATTAACTAGGGAAAAAGGGGAGCAGTCTGGAAGTGTTATGTCTAATGCTAAAATTTCACATTCAGCAGACACATTGATACGATATCGTGGCCTTGTGACTAAATTTTGTTAAAATCAAGAAAGCAATGCCACCACCTCTAGAAGGGCGATCCAAACGAAATAATCGATAATTTTTTAAGAAAAACTTTTGATCATTTGAGAGCCAGGTTTCTTGTAATACAATTATGTCTGGGGAAAATTCAGAAGAAATATATGATAAATCTGTAGCAGCAGAAGCAATCGAACGGCAATTCCACTGTAAGATTTTTAGAGAGCCTATGGTGAAGATAGAACGGTGGCGGAGACCGCCTGCTCTAAAATGCTATCTTTCAAGAAGTCTTTCTTGGAAAGATTCTCTTTTACAAATTTTTTAGGTTTTGACTTAGGGGAAATTTTGGGGGGAGGAGATCTGGTGCGTTTCATACTCTTAAGTTCCATGTCTACATCCTGAAATTCTTCATAATCATCTGTTAGGGGTGCTGGTTCCGTCTCTACACGAGTAGAAGGTCCTGCGCAAGGAGAGTTAAGTACTGGGTTGGGTGACGATGTTTGGTTTGGACCTAGATTTAGAATATTTGGAACTTGGCATGCTTGAACCTGGGTAGAGGTGGTGTTAATGAGCTGCGCCAGCTGACTAGACAGCATTTGTGCCAAGGACTCAAAAATAGTTGTCGCAAGTCGTTCCATGGCCTTTTCTGTAGCCTTCTCTACTGCCTCTGCTAGGGCCTTGGATACAGAAATATCTAAGGCAGCGGGTTGACGAGCTGTTACACCTGCATAGCCCTGGGTTCTTCCTTGAACCTCAATAAACGCTTCTCTACGTGAGCATCGCCTGCGTTCCACCACTTCAAGAATTCTCAATTCTTGCTCCTTCGCCGTGCAGTTCGAATAGTCGGCCGCGTGAGCTTCGTGACACAGACATTTTTCCTCCTGAGATTTACAGTCTGTGCTGTCGTGATTTTCTCCACATAGTCGGCATCGAGTGACAGACCTGCAGCCTTTTATGCTGTGCCCGTAACGCCAACATTTCGAGCACTGTAGTGGTCGTGGAGTTAGTGGCTCTACTTTGTATATTAGGGGCCATGCCTTAATTTCAGATGGACGGGCTGTTCCCGCGAACGTAACAATGACCGATTCCGTAGGCGACTTCTTGTTCTCGCTAATTCGGCTGCATCGGTATACAGAAACAGCACCAGCAACTGAAAATAAGTCTAATACCTCTGATGGGTCCAGGCTCGCATCGACACCGCGAACTAAGCCTTTCGAGCAAGCAAGGTGTGCTGGAATAAGCGGGCTCACCGGATTTGATGCAAATTCGGAACAGTTGAGAAGTTCTTGAACACATTCCTGGTCTGATGAGCAGCACAGAATACCACCGCGACCAAATTGACGGACCTCGGTGATCTTCTGGAAGTGGGTGGTGGCCTTTCGAAGCTCCACTTGAATGGCTTTCGGGTTTTTCATTTGAATTGATCCCCCATTGGTAGGTACTAGAGCCACAGGGACAATCCTGTTGCCACTGCTTAAAAATTTGTCTATCGGCCACTCTCGAGCCGGGAGAGAAGCTAGCCAAGGGGAATGCCCTTGACCGGGAGAAGAGAGAGACATCAGGTTAGTCTGACTGGCTCGCAACACACTAAACTAGAAGGTGAAAAAAGAAACGATATAAAACTCAAAATAAAAACGAAAACTCCAAACAAACAGTATAATACCGCCGCCCGATACTTGACCACACCGACTTAGGACATGGTCACGTTCACTGATCCAGGAACCAGAGAAAAGGCGGTCAGCGTCCGAGCAGCGTCCAAGCAGGGTCTGTGGAACGGGAGCCTCGATGCCTCGACTGCTCATCGCAGACGTGGCCATTCGAACCGGCTTCTTCTTCTTCCTATACAGCCACCCTAGGCCATACAGCCATCGAGCCACACTTCCTAGGCCATACAGCCACGCTTCCGGAGCATGCATTCATGCGAACCACACGATTGCGTTCCAGCGTCACTGTCTTCGTCGAAAAAAAAAGAAAATGGTGATACGTCATTGAGGCAAACCAATCGCACCCGGTGCCAACGAGTCAGCTGCGGAAGAAGAAAACGACGCTCGAACCAATGCTGATAATGATATTGCTACACACGTGTGGTATTTGATTGTTTGAACGAGGCGAGCGGGCGCCATCACTGGAGAAAAAGACGAGGAAGAAGGAGCTGGGTTCGCGCTGTGAATCTAGCCGGTCAGCGCTGCAACCGTTGTTGTAAATATAACCTGTAAAAAAGTTGGCCGCATATCTGCTTGCTTCGCTGCAAATGACATCGAAAGACGATAGTCTTCTGCCACCCCTGATAAGTAACACCCTCTCGTGTCCACCCTCCCTCCCCTCACGCTCTTCCCCTCGCCTCTCACTCCTCCCATGATGGATGCAATGGAGATTTTGCTGAATTCAATTCAAATTTACCGCGTTCGCCCTGCTCTCGCGCCATCTGTTCGGACCTTTTATTACCGTTGACTTAAAGCCGGCTGCAGAGCCGCGGCTTCAGTCGGCTTCATTTAACGCGTAGCGTTTCCTACACCATTTCTAACGCATTCGACGCCATTTCTAACGCATTGATTTTTCATTTACTAACGCAAAAACCAGTACAATATGTATTCCTAATTAAATGAACGCTACGGATTACAGTTATGTGCCTTAAAACTCTGTACTGCTAATTAGCCATCCTATACTCCGTTTCATACATCAGCCAGGTGCAACGCTGTAAAAGCTGCGCAAGAAGTACGACCATTAAAATGTATTACTCCGTGCGTTCCGTCTATGCAGCGGTCTATGCTTCGCTGCGCGCCAGCGGCGTTTGCTCGCGCGAGCTTGCACGTGAGGCTGCAGCGACGGGCTGCAAATAAAACGCGCATAGCATGGCATTTTCAGCGCAGCTTAAGAAACTAGGGTCTTTAGAGTTACGTATCTATGTATTCTCTATTAAAGGAACACACCTCCTAATACTTACCTAGTGATGTTGCGCCTCAGATATGCGTAATATTTACTTTGTGATCGATTACGTTCACAAGTATGAACAGCCGTACCAGTTTAAGTAGTGTGGGCGGTAAGCAAGTGGTCCAATTTTGGCCGGGTGGCTGAATCGGGTGACAGACAGACAAACAGACAGACAGACAGACCAAATTTTCAGCGTTTAAGTTCCCCAAGAAAGACTATCGTCTTTAATAGTGGCTCGTCTTACTGCCTCGTCCTTCGCGTAACATCGTCCTTCACGATGTTCTTGTACACAGGTGACGGACAGACGCTTTTTCGGTTCGCCTAGCCATGTAAAGCTTCGCTTTAAAACGAGGTGGGGCTTGTTACGGTATACATAGTTTGCACGCGCGTCACTTCCGCACCGGTCCGCGAGCCTATCCGCCATCTTTAGGCACCTGCACGCCTGCTGAAGCGTGCTGGAGCAGGCTGCGCACGCTGATGCGTTGTTGACCCGAAGTTCCTTCTCGCGTCGTGATCATGCCAATCTGCGCGACTTTCGGTTGCCGCACAAGAAGTACCACTGCCGCGAAGCCGAGCTACGCAGAACCGGGGCGTAGGTCTGCACCAAAAGTAATAACATGGCAGTGCGAACCCACAAGAATGCTGTCGGAGAGACGTCAGTGCCTGTGGCTTTCCCGGATAAATCGGAAGGACCTGAACAACGTGCGTGTCTTCACTTTGTTTCGGGCGAGTACATAATACGCCAAAACACTGCACATCACGCATGATCGTAAAAGGGCGGCAGCGAAAGCCCCCGTACTGGATGATAACCACCTGCTCCCACACGCATGCTTGCTTTTACCGCTCTGAAAAACGCCCGTGTACTTGTGTTGCAGTGCACGTTAAAGACCTCCGGATGGTCAAAGTTATCCCGGAACCCTCCGTTGCCACGTGTTTCATAATTAGATCGTAATTTTAGCACGGAAAACCCCAATTTTGTTTTTTTAACGGCCTGCAAATTGCTTCGCATCGTCATTTCTTGGTATGTGTGCTTCGCTTAGCGATATGCTAAGCAATATTTGAATGTCTGCATGCTTTCAATATAATGGGCTACTTCTATTTAACGCAACAAAATTCACGCGCACGGACATGCACCGAACTGTAAACCAAACTCGCAGAAAGAAGCGAACGCACGTTTTGATGCTTGGGGGAAAAGTAAAGACTTAGAGATTGACTCCAACCAAATAAGGAAATTTACTAGACCGACGTTTCGGAACCAATCCGCCTTTTTCACGGCGCTACGGCGCATGCGCCCTGCCCTGGCGGATTAGTCGCGAAACGTTTTGGAAGGGTCGCGCGCGCGGCCCCATCTCGGGGAAACGTCCCCCGCAAAAAAAAAAAAAAAAAAAAAATATGCGCTCGCACGCGCGTTACTGCAAGTGCAAACTCGTGCTGTGTACCTCGTTGAAACTTCACTGGTAGCTCGACGTCGGTGCGGTACCGAAAACGTGCGTAGCGTAAGACTGCAACTCCACTTTTAACAGAAAGCGGTGAGGGCTTCGTCTAGACTGCACAGGGAACCACGTAGTTGCCGCCTTGCATTGATGGCTGTAATAGCACATTTATCGATAAAGCCCTGCGTTACACTTGGACGACACTTAAAAACACGTTACTGACGAAGACTTCTTGCAGCGTCGGTCCTCGCTTGCTGGTAGTGGCAGCGTGTGCCCGACTTCACGTACTCGTTCAAGACGCGGTAACACTGGGTCGATACGAGACCGACAAGATACGCCCGCCTACCATTCAGCACTGTGTCGCTGAGACCATTTTATGATACCAGGCCTACAAGACGTAACCGACGAGCGCGAGTTGTCGTACTGCGACGGGCTTTCTTGTCGACGGCACCGATAAAATCAGCGTGCCGACCATCATTCGACCGAACCCCGCGCGATCGGCCGTCGAACCGATAACGCGATAGCCGCAACGGCTTCGTTAGTATATATAAATAATCGCGTTCAAAGTTAGTCAAAACATGCCTACGAAGTTGAAATGCACAAGATTCGACCCTCTTAATCCGTGCACATAAGTTTGAGCCAATGTTGATCCTGTTCAGCGGAGGTTAGGCCTGGCGCCGTCGAGTTCGCGCACCCGCTACCGGCGGACCTGTACTGAAAAGTAAGCAAATTAGGATGAAGGAAACTGCTTTTATAGTCCAGTTCTAGCTTTAGCGATTTGAAATAAACTACTCTGCACGTCGATGGCCGCGTACACAATAAGCTGCAAGCGGGGACACAGCGCTGTGCCCAACGCCTGTGCCAACATCTGTATACGTCACCGTTCCCGTAGGCTGCCGGTCGTATTCGCAACATAGATGGGTGGGTTTTACGTGTTGGCATGCTGACACATTTCTTAATTCCTGAAATGTACTCTTTATCTCTGCGTCAAACCCGAAACAAGAGACGGTACATTTGGTACAGCAGCATAAACAGCCGCCTCGCTCAGTTATATACCAACGGTGTCAGCAATGGCATCCGCGTTTTTGCAGGAGAACAACACGGCCTTTAAATGAGCGCTTATGCGAGCACAGTTTGCTCTAATAATGTTTTATGACACGCGCAAACTAACTATCGCGAAGTTAAAAAAAAGCGAGAATCAGTAATAAATTAACAGCCCAATATTTGTAACTGGATCACAGCCGCCATTGTTTAAGTGGCTCAGCCGCTCATACTGACTCGTCTCACGATGAAACAACGCGGCTCATATGAGCAGATATGTGTGTTTTATTCTACCTTTCGACATTCTTTCATATCAGCGCCTTTTCATACATGCACATTTCCCCCGTTTTTTTACTCTAACAACGATCTGTGGCTGTAGATGCCGATGTAAACAAGTGCATCGCTTTGCTAAATCCGACGCGGAAGGCTGCGCACTCGAAAACATCTTATTTATGCGAAATGTCTAAAGAATGTGTAAAAAGAATTACAAAAAAAAGCGAGGTGCAAGTGCAGGAGTTAGCGCCAACAAACTCCAAAGCAGCCGCTATGGCAGAGGGAACTCAGCTAGCGTGCCTTTATCGGCCGCACTGTAAACAAAACAGCACAGTCAGGCCTGCTCACCCTACATGTATATAGTTGGTGAGTGCTACATGGCTTCCAGGAACGACACGCTGCCCCCCCAGAAGCCATTAATAATTGTTCGCAATCCACGAAACGCACAACCGATGGGCACTTAACACGGGCGCACGTTCACAAATCAACCGGCGAAAGCCCCAGCCCCTACCAAAACGTTTCCAGCGGCGCGCGGCAGAGGGCAGCACAGGAAAATGAAAAAGGCGGATTTGGCTCCTTCTTCAGGGGGTATTCTTCGGAGGTGGCGCTGTGCCGCTTTTAAAAGGTCCGTCGTAACAAAGGAGAGGAAGGGAGAGAGAGCCTAAGGTGTGGAGACACTTGTCCGGGCACCTGTTCTAGACAGACAAAAGGGGTGGTGGGGTGGGGTGGAGGGGGGGGGGGGGGGGGGGCTTCGGCGTCGCTGGTCGGCTGGGATGACCGGTGCCGGGCGCCCTTTAGTCGCGGGAATTGGTTGACGAGGGACGGGGGGGGGGGGGGGGGGGGGAGGACGAGTTGTTTTGGTGTTGCTGACCTAGAGCGGGGGGTCCTTTGTTCCCTTCGTCGCGTCTGCAAGGCCATGAACTTACAAAGAAGGAAGAATGCCCTTCACGCGGTTTATATTACCCGCCGTGTTCTGAATGTGCCAAGACTCGAGTAGCAGCCTT
Source organism: Dermacentor silvarum (assembly GCF_013339745.2). Taxonomy (NCBI): domain Eukaryota; kingdom Metazoa; phylum Arthropoda; class Arachnida; order Ixodida; family Ixodidae; genus Dermacentor; species Dermacentor silvarum. The sequence goes on along the minus strand of NC_051163.1, from coordinate 150,750,328 downwards.
TTTCGCCAGTTTGTCTCTGTTTGAAGGATTTGGGTTTCTTGGAAAGAAATCTTGTGGTCGGCGTCTTCGGAATGTTCGGCGACGGCGCTGCGTATTCGGTTGAATGTTCTGACGTCGTTTTCATGTTGTCTGATTCTTTCTTTTAGATTTTTGGTTTCCCCGATGTACGACGCCGGACAGTCGGCACAGCTGATTTTATAGACGACGCCTTGAGCTTTTTCTTTTGGTGGACGGTCTTTTGGTTTAGGAATGAGTATATTCAAAGTGTTCATCGGTTTATGCACGACTTTGAGGCCTTCTTTTTTCAATATTCGGCTGAGAGCTTCGCTCGTACCTTTGACGTATGGGATGGACACTCGTTTTTGTGGTCGAGGGGGAGTAAACGGTTGTAGGTCTCGTAGTTTGTTTTTTTCTTTTTTGTTGTCGGGTTGTTTTTCGAATGAATTCCGTTGTATAGCCGTTCCTTTTGAGTGCGTTGAGAACCGTTCTCCTTTCTTTCTTTTGATCTGATTCCAATGTGCAATGAGTTTCGACTCTTCTCAATAAAGAATTTACGACCGATGCCTTGTGGTTTGCCGGATGGTTGGATGAGAAGTGTAGGTAGCGGCCTGTGTGGGTTGGTTTTCGGTAGACTGAGAATTTTAGATTGCCGTTGGTTCGTGTAACTTGTACATCTAGGAATGGTAGCGATCCGTTTTGTTTGCGCTCCGACGTGAACTGTATATCCGGGTCTATGGAATTTAAATGGCTCTGCAGGTTTTCGACTTGCGACTCTTTCACGATACAGAAGCAATCATCCATGTACCTGAGGAAAACTTTTGGCTTCGGGGAAAAAGTACTCAGAGCTCTGTCTTCGATATTTTCCATAGTTAGGTTAGCCATGGTGACGGAAATTGAGGCCCCCATGGGAGTTCCTTTTACCTGCTTGTAATAGCTGCCTCGGAAGGTGAAGTAGGTATTTGATAGGCATAGCTCGAGAAGGCGGCAGATCTCGTCTACACTCAAGGGGGTTCTCTCGTCGAGTGTGTCGTCGCGTTCCAGGGCATCCCTTGTTGCGGATATAGCTAACTGATTGGGTACTCTGGTGAACAAAGAGATCACATCAAAAGAGACCAGGCATTCATCATCTTCGAGGCGTACTTTTGATATGAGCTTGATGAAGTTTTCGGGGTTGCGCACGTGGGATGCTGTCCTTCCAGTGAGTGGTGATATAATCTGGTGCAAGTATGTGGATAGTGATCGAAGTGGGGAGCACGAAAAGTCTACGATTGGCCGTAAGGGGATTCCGGGTTTATGGAGTTTAGGCAAGCCGTAAAAGGCTGGTGCGGACCCGTTCCTGCACATTAATTTTAGATAAAGATTTCGAGAGCTTGGGTGGTTTCGGAAAATTTCGACCAGCGTCTTATTCAGTACTGATTGGGTCCTTGTGGTGGGGTCCTTTTTTAATTTTTCGTAGTCCTCGCTGTTAAGGAGGGTGGACGCCTTTTCCTCGTAGTCCTGCGTGTTTAACACGACGGTTGAGTTGCCCTTGTCCGCTGGTAGAATTACAATGTCCCCATCTTACACGCAGGACTACGAGGAAAACACGCAGGACTACGAGGAAAAGGCGTCCACCCTCCTTAACAGCGAGGACTACGAAAAATTAAAAAAGGACCCCACCACAAGGACCCAATCAGTACTGAATAAGACGCTGGTCGAAATTTTCCGAAACCACCCAAGCTCTCGAAATCTTTATCTAAAATTAATGTGCAGGAACGGGTCCGCACCAGCCTTTTACGGCTTGCCTAAACTCCATAAACCCTGAATCCCCTTACGGCCAATCGTAGACTTTTCGTGCTCCCCACTTCGATCACTATCCACATACTTGCACCAGATTATATCACCACTCACTGGAAGGACAGCATCCCACGTGCGCAACCCCGAAAACTTCATCAAGCTCATATCAAAAGTACGCCTCGAAGATGATGAATGCCTGGTCTCTTTTGATGTGATCTCTTTGTTCACCCGAGTACCCATTCAGTTAGCTATATCCGCAACAAGGGATGCCCTGGAACGCGACGACACACTCGACGAGAGAGCCCCCTTGAGTGTAGACGAGATCTGCCGCCTTCTCGAGCTATGCCTATCAAATACCTACTTCACCTTCCGAGGCAGCTACTACAAGCAGGTAAAAGGAACTCCCATGGGGGCCTCAATTTCGGTCACCATGGCTAACCTAACTATGGAAAATATCGAAGACAGAGCTCTGAGTACTTTTTCCCCGAAGCCAAAAGTTTTCCTCAGGTACATGGATGATTGCTTCTGTATCGTGAAGGAGTCGCAAGTCGAAAACCTGCAGAGCCATTTAAATTCCATAGACCCGGATATACAGTTCACGTCGGAGCGCGAACAAAACGGATCGCTACCATTCCTAGATGTACAAGTTACACGAACCAACGGCAATCTAAAATTCTCAGTCTACCGAAAACCAACCCACACAGGCCGCTACCTACACTTCTCATCCAACCATCCGGCAAACCACAAGGCATCGGTCGTAAATTCTTTATTGAGAAGAGTCGAAACTCATTGCACATTGGAATCAGATCAAAAGAAAGAAAGGAGAACGGTTCTCAACGAACTCAAAAGGAACGGCTATACAACGGAATTCATTCGAAAAACAACCCGACAACAAAAAAGAAAAAACAAACTACGAGACCTACAACCGTTGACTCCCCCTCGACCACAGAAACGAGTGTCCATCCCATACGTCAAAGGTGCCAGCGAAGCTCTCAGCCGAATACTGAAAAAAGAAGGCCTCAAAGTCGCGCATAAACCGATGAACACTTTGAATATCCTCATTCCTAAACCAAAAGACCGTCCACCAAAAGAAAAAGCTCAAGGCGTCGTCTATAAAATCAGCTGTGCCGACTGTCCGGCGTCGTACATCGGGGAAACCAAAAATCTAAAAGAAAGAATCAGACAACATGAAAACGACGTCAGAACATTCAACCGAATACGCAGCGCCGTCGCCGAACATTCCGAAGACGCCGACCACAAGATTTCTTTCCAAGAAACCCAAATCCTTCAAACAGAGACAAACTGGCGAAAAAGGCTGCTACTCGAGTCTTGGCACATTCAGAACACGGCGGGTAATATAAACCGCGTGAAGGGCATTCTTCCTTCTTTGTAAGTTCATGGCCTTGCAGACGCGACGAAGGGAACAAAGGACCCCCCGCTCTAGGTCAGCAACACCAAAACAACTCGTCCTCCCCCCCCCCCCCCCCCCCCCGTCCCTCGTCAACGAATTCCCGCAACTAAAGGGCGCCCGGCACCGGTCATCCCAGCCGACCAGCGACGCCGAAGCACCCCCCCCCCCTCCACCCCACCCCACCACCCCTTTTGTCTGTCTAGAACAGGTGCCCGGACAAGTGTCTCCGCACCTTACGCTCTCTCCCCCTTCCTCTCCTTTGTTACGACGGACCTTTTAAAAGCAGCACACCGCCACCTCCGAAGAATACCCCCTGAAGAAGGAGCCGAATTGGTTCCGAAACGTCGGGCTAGTAAATTTCCTCATTTGGTTGGAGTCAATCTCTAAGTCTTTATCAATTTTCCCAACCAGACAGGTAATTCTGTCGAAATGTTTAGCTTGGGGGAAAAGTGCATATATTTATTTATTTATTTATTTAAAAATACCTTACAGGCCCAAAGGCCATTGAGTAAGGGGGGGGGGGGGGGGGGTTTACTTAATACAATGAAAGCACACGCAAACTAGTATAGAACAGGGTTACAATGCAAGTGAACATCAAAACGCAACGCAACAGAGTAAATTGCAAAATGTAAAAGAAGTTTCCAACGCAAGTCAAGAAAAAATACGTTTCCGAAATAAGCACTAAAAGAGCATTTGAGTGCAAGTGAAGAAAAAAAAACTAACAAAAATGCAACACATCGCAAAATAAACAAAAGAACTTAAACACCGAGACCATGTTACAGCACTATTTAACAGAAAATATGTACCTCAAGCTTCTGGCGAAATGTGTTAAGGGTTTTATCAGAGGCGATATGATCGGGAAGATCATTCTACATGCGGATGGCTTGTGGAAGTGCGGATGTGTTAAAAGCGTTCGTATTGCCAAAGATGCGCATGAAGCTGAGGTGATTATGTAGCCTGCGTGACGTGAAAAGAGAGCGTTCAAGGTGTAACGAGGCTATTTTATTGCTGTAGACGTACTTGTGAAACACGCATAGGAGAGATATTTGACGGCGGATGGCCAATGGTTGAATATGTGAACCTTTGTGGTAAGTAAGCTGTCCCTGAATGGAACAGCACAAAAAATACTGAGCTGTTTTCTCTGCCGCACGCCAAGGCACATATGCTTTCATTGACTCACCTCGACGAGGACGATGGTAAAGGGCCGTTTACAGTCCGACGTAACGCGAGCGCGCGCGCGCGCGCGCTTACGCTACGTCACGTTGGCGACAACAACCCCCTCTATTGACCCTTTTCGCGGAGCATTTTCTTTTAGAGAAACGAGATGGCGCTCACGGCGGCGCGCCATACCTCTCCTCAGTGACCGCGCACGAATACGAAACCGTTATCGCTTCTGCCTTGCTTCTGTGCGATCCGCTGTCGGAAATGCAACTGAGTTTTCGCTAACACACTGTGCTGTAATCATGCTAGGTTGAATCATGTGGATTGAAGACGTGTGCAGTAGTTGGCTGCAAAAATAGTACATGGCATGCTAAGGAATAGAATTAATCTGTGGCCAAGTTCGCGGACCGCTGCTGCAACTGTCCGAACGTGTTACCGGCACTTCGTGATGTACGGCTTTCCTCGAGGATACAGAAATTTGCTCATCCGCCAGCCTTGTATCGCTAACCTTTAAAGAAAGGGCTTCATCCCCAGAACGTCGGCAAGAGTGAGTACCACACGTTAAACAATGACAAAGGGAGTACCGCACTTCCTGTCATAGTAAGCTTCGCGCACGTTATCTATATAGACATTTGTCCCAAACGGCAGAAAAACTTACGCCCACTCTATCGCCGACGTATCAAGATTAAGTGAATGGGCGCACACTTGATTATATGCGCACTGTATACGCACAATAAATGACGCACTACACCTATGGCGCGCGAATGGTCGAAGCTGAATGTTTCGTGACGCTCCACAAGAGTAAGCGAGTTACTAGCTGTAATATATATTTGCTACAAGGTATTACAATGTACAAAACAGCTACGTTTCAAGCCTTGTGCGTAGCAAGAACAAATCCATCGGAACTGAGCACACCCGCGAGTGATTAGGCAGAAAATAATCAGACAGTGGCCGCACGGAGGGACTTCACTGAGTCGGAAGCTGACAAGCCACTGCTTCAAAATTATTTGCCGAATAAAGAACACAAAACAAAACACACTAATCCAGCCTGAATTCACAATCGGAAAGCTTGGATAGCTTGGAATACATATTTAGCCCCGCTTTTAGAACAAGCACCATATACGCTGCTTGCGCCGTTTGGATATAGCTTAATCAGCTCCGAAAGCGCTTTTGCATGTTCTCTGAAGCTGCGATCAAAGCTTCGTGTCGTCCACCTAGTCACCGTCTACGATATCTCCGAAAACAGAGGTTTTCCAAGCCGCGCCGGCGTCATACAATTCCATTGTAAACAAGGAGACAACGGAGGCAGTTGAGGCAAGCAATGGACGTGTCACCACGTGATCAAACATGGCAGCGCCCACGGGATCGCCGCGAAAAGGGTCAATAGTCGAGCGTACCGGCGCAGCCAACGTAACCGGCGGCTTCCGATGTGCTCCGTCGGGCTCGGCGCCGAATTGGCTCCTGACCCATTGCCACGTTGGTCGCGCTGACTGCGCTGACCCACAATGCATTTCGCGCGAAGAAATAAAGGCGCCCACGCCGCTTCGCCGATGATCGCAGACAGCCGTTGAAAGTGCGCGCAGCCTTGGGATCGTTCTGCGCATGCTCCGAAGATAACAGCCAACGGCGCGCGCATCGGAGTATAACGGAGATAGCGTTTCCGCTGGCGCAGCGCAACCGGCGTAGCATAAAGAGAAAGGAATTCAACAAGAGGGGACACTCCCGTAGGGCCCAGCGGCCGAATTGACTGCAGCGTGCCAAGCGTGAGTGATCAACAGGCGTGAGTGCCGAAAGAAGGTATATGTTGTTGCGGAGCCACAAAAAACGTCACAGACTTGTCCCTCTAAGATTTATTACACGCCAAACTAACTTTATCACCACGGCCGAGCTGCTTATTGCTAACTGCGTCACAGCGCGCTGTGCGGCCAGCGTGCCTCAAAAGTACCCCAGAAAGTAACGAAATTACTTTTCAGTAATGTCTGGCGTCAGAGAAAGCGGCATGCACAAACTTCTCCTAGCTAAAACCCCTATATATAAAAAGTAGCGTCACGCTTTGAAGAATGCCGCCGTCTCCTCGCACACCCTGTCCGAGGCCGACGCCGCGTCGGTATTGGCCTAATGGCATCACGTGGACCGTCGAGCCCCCGGGGGCTGGCTGCGTTTGTTTACGATCACGCTCCATCGCCATTTTCGCCCGAGAAGCGTCTACCCACATGGCGAGGAGCACAACGATAACGGTGAACACAGTCGGCGATCGTCGAATCTGATCAGCGGCGAAAGATAAACAAGTGCGCGTGTTTCAAGCGGTGTAGGCAGCGCAACGGCCGAAAAAGGAGCGCGAAAGAGAGGAGAAACGAGGAGGAGGGAAGGCGAAGGAGGAGAATGTCGCTGCTTTTTACATATAGGAGCTTTACTCCTAGCAAGATGCACTAGACTACGCACCACGGCCGAGTTAGTTCTCGCTAACTGCGACACGGCACCCTGTGCGGCCAGTATGGCTCAAAAACCGCAATAAGTTACCATAATCCACTAGGAAGCGTCGGAAACATGTCTCAGCACGATTCATTAGCTCAAATTAACTACGCAAGGATGGCCGAGCTGTTTTTCGCTAACTGAGTCTTAAGTCTCGGTCCCTTGCCGTAATCCTAATTGCGTCGTAGACTGTGAAACAAGATTTCTCACCTTGCCGTAGTCCAATAGTGCAGTGATGTCTTGTCCCAATGCAGAAGAAACGCAAGAATACGCCGAGAGCCCAATAAACCAGGTAACATTAAAAAAAAGAAGAAGGAGGAGACAGACGGGTCGCCGCGCGCGAGCGCTCAAACGCTCGCGGAGCCATCCTCGCTGGCTTCGGGGGAGTGTCTGGCGGATGACGCATGTATCTGGCGTGTCATTGACCTGTGGTTAGGTAAGGCAAGGAAAATAAGTCTCAAAGCTTAAGTTCATTTATACGCAAAACGTTTTAGTTTTCGCGGCAAAGAATTACACAAATAAATCAATGCCTGTTAACTTAAATTTGCTTTCTTTTTTTTTTTCGATGCTCGCGGCAGCTAACGTTCGGCGTCAATACTATAGCGTGACGTATGGTGACGTGTTTCCTGTTGCCAGTTTTTGCCGAGTGTCCCCTCTTGTTGAATTTCTTTCTGTATGGGCGTAGCGTGACCGGCCGCAAACGACGCTGGCCCGCGCGCCGATAACGTCGGACTATAAACGGCCCTTAAGACCCGACGACAGGCGCTTTGCTGCAACCTTCCTCACCCAACCGCTCGTGAGTTGTGCGCCTTCAGCGATTTGTAAGCCTTTATTTCCTTCAGTGTGACATAGCTAGTGAAGATGGAGCATGCTGCGGGGTTCCCTTTTCATCCTGGAACTCCGTACCTAGCACCTCCACCAATTGATAGTACGCGTTTAAGTGAGATGCGCTCGGCGTTTATATGAATGCGCAGAAGCTGGCAACGGCCAAAACGGAGTGAGCGCGAGCCCCAACAACAAACGTCTTATTCTTCGTCTTCTGCTGGCACCCGTATTTCTCACTACAATTAATAATATCCACGTAGGTCGTAGCCGGGAGGCAACACTACATTTGCTAGTAGGTACAGCGTTTGACCGCTGGCGCCACGCTGCGCCGCTCGCGCGTACCGCGTTTCTAGGTGGTTTCTTTCGCCGAGGGCGCTCGTACGCAATCATATGGTTCGCATGAATGCAACCCTTCGAAGCGTGGCTGAATTTTTCTTTTGTAAAATGCTATAGACCCTTTACACTGACGAATGTAGACTACAAAATTTATGCAAAAGTCTTATCTAATCGACTCCAGTATGCAATGGCATTACTTATTGGACCTCACCAGACTTGCGGATTAAAAGGCCGTTCCATACAAACAAACTTGCATCTAGTCCGAACAGCTCTTCAGTACTGCTCGTCCCACTGTGATCATTTTGCATTGCTTCAGATCGATATAGCGAAAGCATTTGACCGAGTGAACCACACGTTCCTTTTCAAACTTTTAGAACACGCCAATGTTGGATCCGTTGTTTATAACGGTGTTCGCATGTGCTACACTAACTGTTCTACCAATATAATTGTTAATGGAAATCTGTCCGAGCCGGTGTATATTCTTTCCTCTGTAAAACAGGGTTGTCCGTTATCACCACTTCTATTTGCCCTTTATTTAGAGCCATTGTGTATAAGCATTCTAAAATGCAGTGACATTCATGGCTTTAACATTTTGGGCAATGAACTCAAAGTATTGGCTTATGCAGATGATCTTGCCTTTTTCTGCTCAGACAAACCGAGCATTGACAAGGTGCTATCATTTACTGAAAAATTTGGTATGGCTTCTAGTGCCCAGATAAATTGGTCAAAAAGCTCAGGTCTTTGGTTTGGTTTATGGGGATGTACGCCGACCCAATATGCAGGTATAGAATGGACAACCGTGCCACCTAAATACCTTGGTGTACCTTTTGATGCATATAAGCTTAGTGCACATTTCTGGCGGGAACGTGTACCGGCACTTCAACGCCATGCGGATACCTTTACGCCACACCGCCTTTCAATATTTGGTAGGGCGGTGGCTTGTAACTTGTTCCTGGCTACAAAAATATTTTATGTACTGCAAATACTTCACTGTGCCCGGACTTATATTCAACGATTTCACAGAATATTTGCTACTTTTGTGTGGTCTTCCACCTTTGAGCCTATGAGACGAGATAATATCTTTCGACCCGTATGTGCTGGCGGACTTGGCCTAGTGCATCTATATGTGCGACAGATTGTTTGGCGTTTCTTCTTTTTTCGAGATACTTCACACCCGATACTACGATCATTCATATAAGTGAACTTATTCAATGCATTACCCAATCTGGTAGTTTCATCCCAATATTCTGAAAGACCTTGTTTGTGGGGTTTTATGTATGAAGTATATTTCGCTGTGCAGTTCCTCATGGTTCGATTTTCTACTGAGTATCTCTACGCAGTGTCCAGAAAACAACTATACAAAGATTTGATATCAATGATTTTCCCACCTCCACTTTACCGTTCTACATTCTCAAGTTTGCCAGGGAAAGACGTACTTAAACGAGTCCGCAAGATGCCTTTATCCCCATGTACAAAAACGTTTTTCTTTAAATTACACAGTGAAACATTACCTGTCAAAACTTGGTTGCACAAAAAAGGAATTTTTGTGTCCACTGTGAACTGTCGCCTTTGTGATGTACCTGAGACTATAGAGCATTGCTTTATAAGTTGTAAAGACGCAATATTGTTTTGGGATGTGCTCCAAAGAACTCTCAAGAAAGACTTCATTTTGAATCACCATACCATCCGATACTTGATTGCACCCCACGGAGAAGACGTGCCTTTTGATATGTTTTTCTTAATTGGACTACACAGCTTATGGAAGACGCGCATGTTAGACAGAAACGCTGAACCTGTTGTTTCGGCGAAATTTCACTACGCTCAAATGATTGGTCACTTGAAAGACATGTATGACTTGACAGAGTTTCAACCGGTCTGGTACCATCTCTTGTTACGTTGCTTGTCGTTGCCACCTTTTATTGCGATAGCAATTATATGGACACTCAAAAGCAGATTTCTGCCGTCGCCGTCGCCGTTGCCGTCGCCGTCGCCGTGAGGTTCCGTATGACGTCATTTGGAGATGAAATCGTCGCCGATGATGATAAGTGGTTCTTGAGGGAAAGGGAAAGGTTGGCGCTATCTTCTGCAGCCCTTGAGGGAGCACGGCTCAGCGCCAACGGGGAGGGGTAAGTGGGAGCGAAAGAAGGGATCGTCGCCGCGCGCCGAACGCTGTATGTGCGAGTGAAAGGGCGCGAGGGGCGCGCGCTTTCACGGGGAGTGAACGCACGGCGGAGAACAAACGCGCGTTCTGCGCCGTGCTCGCTTAAGGGCTGCAGAAGTAGGCGTCTCTTTTCTCCTTTACAATCACCATATATGTAGAGCAAACGCGCCTTCTTCAGACGCGCGAGAGGCCGTGGGGGAGGGGGAGGGAAGGGAGGCGACGTTTAGCTGCGGCACCAAGTGCCTATTTATATCAGAGGCTCCAGCAACAGTCCCCAACGCCGCACGCATTTTGAGCTAACGCGGGCAAAACGCCGATGGCGTCGACATCAGTTCTGCGTGTTGTTGCTACCAAAGCCGCTCACCTTACTTCGTATGACATTGCTGTGTTGCTATCGCATTCATTGCTTCGCCCTTAGGGCGAAACTGTGACATTTTTAGAATCAAAGTTACTTGCCACTTGTTTAAGAACAAAACTACTTGTAGTTTTGTTCGTGTAGGGTGTGCTTAACGAGATTTTAGGCCATTTCTAGGCCATGAATATAAGATGTGTTGGCTGGTGCTTGCACGTTTTCCGCGGATAGTATTTCTCTCGCATATACATGATGCAATAAATACCATGTAAGAAAAAAAAAGTGGCTGTATGGCTGAGTTCGCTCCTCAGTGAGGCAAGGATGCCCTTCGTCACCTTTGCTGTTCGCAGTTTATCTCGAACCGCTCTGTTTGGCCATTGACCACAGTGAAGCTATTACGGGCTTCAGGCTGCAGACAGCACACGTCAAGATTTTGGCTTACGCAGATGATGTTGCCGTATTCTGCTCGGACAGTGAGAGCATCAAACAAGCCACTAATATCGTTTGTGATTTTTGTGACTGCACCGGTGCCCAAATAAACTGGGATAAGAGTTACGGGTTTTGGCATGGCGTCTGGAATGTCACGCCAGAACACTTCTCTCGCTTACGTTGGTCGACAACTCCAACGCGTTACCTAGGCGTGCCACTTGAGTCTTATCGTGAGCCAGAAGCGTACTGGTCTGACCAGGCGCAATGCGCGAAAGAAAAGTCTACTGCGTGGCAAGGCAGGCAATTGTCTATTTTTTCACGGGCTACTGTCAGCAACATTTTTCTCATTTCGAAAATCTGGTATGTGATGAATGTGTTATGTGCATCCCGAATTAGCATACAAAAACTCCACCGTGTTTTTGCTGTTTTTATTTGGGCATCCACCTGGGAGCGGACTAGCCGAACGAATTTGTTTCGCCCTGTTAAGAAAAGAGGGCTTGGTCTTGTTCATTTGTTTTTGAGACAGGTTGTGTCACGATTTGTGTATTTACGGGATCAAAATCACCAGTTCCTCCGTACTGTCATGCAAATGAGGCTGCGGCGACTACTCCTGGAACTTATAGTGTCGTCGCGTGAAATGATTAGCGGTTCTGTAACCGGGTACCTACGTGAAGTGGTTCTCTCGTTCAGGTTGCTGAACGCACGATTTTCTTTAGAGTACTTATTTAATGTTAGGAAGGAAAAACTATATAAGGACCTAGTGGAAAACATGCTCCCAGAGCCCTTGTACCGTATCCCACATAGCGGAGGCCCAGGACAGGATGTGCTCAAACGAGTAAAGAAAATGCCTATACAACCATCAGTTAAAACCTTCTTCTTTCAGTTGCACACGAACACACTCGCTGTTAAAACCTGGCTTAAAGATAAAGGCATCTTTGTACCCTGGACTACTGACTGCTCCTTATGCAAGAAACCAGAAACGATCGAGCACGCATTTCTAGATTGTTGGGACCCAATCTTTTACTGGGATGTGCTTCAGCGCACGTTAAAGAAACAATTACCCCTTGACCCATATGGCATTCGTTTCTTGCCGGTAGACGTATCCGAGGATATTCCGTACGATTTGATCATGGTCCTGGGACTCCACGCCTTGTGGAAAACGAGAATGGAATATCGGCATGCTGATGAAAATGTACGCCCTGTTCGCGAACATTTTATCGAAAGTGTTGTGCGTGTGCGAGATGTGTATCGTGCTCTAGCCGATCCACCAGACTGGATCCCTGTATTTGACGTGTTGGCTTGTATGAAAAGATTTTAATGCCGCAGTAGCCAAAGTATGGCTGCCACGTTTTGTTCCCTGTAACGTGTTATTTCGGCAATAAAGAAAAAAAAAGCTGTATGGCTGAGTGGCTACGGCGCTCGCTTTGGGATCATGCGTTCGCTGGTTCGAATCCCGCCCGAGCTAGAATTTTTTTCTTAATATCACGTTTTTCTTTTTCTTTTTTTCCTCTCTGTTTGCCAGCGTGGTCGTTTGAACCCCGGTGCCACGGCGGCAGCCGTGGTACCGGGCGCCGACGCGAAGCGGCGGTCGTTGGGGTGTTGCGGAGCGCAGAGTAGCAACACCCCAAATAAAAAAATACTGCTCCAGTCAGGTAGACTGCTCCCTCCCTGATAGTGAGATTATATTTGGATCATCAAAACAGTGATGCGTTTATAATACCACCGATCCCAACAGCAGGCTAGTCACCACCAGCCCAGCGTTTTCTCCGTCAACGCCTTCTCCGTTCCAACGGCGGCGGCTACAAACATGGTACGCGCGAGCGGCGCAGCGTGGCGCCAGCGGTCAAACGCTGTACCTACTAGCAATTGTAAAGCGTGGCGCCAGCGGTCAAACGCTGTACCTACTAGCAATTGTAAATACGCAGCCGGGAGCACCCCGGGGTCTGAACTGGTATCACGCCAACGTGCAGCTAGTATGGGTCCACGCCGTCGCACATTCCGGCCTTTTCTTTGTAGCGAGCCCGCGTCGGCTCTACAAGCTCGTCCATGTAGGAAGGGCAAAATTCAGGGCTCCTTACTTTTGCCATCGCAAAGCTTTCACGAGAGCAAACATGCGGCGCTGACGCGTATAACGAACGCCGAACACAAACGCAGCGGGCCAGCGGCTATAGTAGCGATGTGCCTAGCGATGGCGGATGGTCCGGGCAGGCGGCGGACATGACGTCACGTGCAAACTATCTATTGGCAATCTACTGTCGCCATAACGCTGGTTTTGCACATGTGGCTCTATCTTTTCAACCTACGTAGGAATAAAGTGAAGTGATGCAATTAAGTTTAGAAATAAAAAGGTTTTTTTTTGCTATTTTCTTTTTTGGCATGGTATATCTTTATTTAGTCGCTTCACTTGTTGCGCCAACGGGCGGCGCTTTCGCTCTTATCGCTTCGGCTGCCATTCCGTTCGTCTGCTCCTTCCGCTCTCTGCACCTCTGTACACTTGCACGCCTCTGCCTTTTACTGAGCGCTACAAATTGTTTCTGCATCGGCCAGTGGCTCCAGCGATGAAAAACAGAACAAAAGCCACAAGTCGTTCTGCGCGGCTCTGTGGTGCGCCAACGCGTGAAGGGGCAGCAGGGCCACTTTTTCCGCTTCCAAGAAAATGAAAGGTAAGCATGCTTTTAACAGCGGAGCTGTTTAATACCCCCGACACACGGGCAAAAGTAAAGTCCTTTGCAGGAAACCCCTTTTGTTAGTCCGAAAACCCTTTGCAGAAAGGTGTTGGGCCGATGACACACGGCACCACACTAACTTCTTTAGGTAAACGCCGCGAAACATGCAGCGAAAAAAAAAAGCGTTGCTTGTTAAAGCAGCAAGAGAGAAAACATTTACAAAAAAACTGCGCATGTAGATTACATTTAGTGATTATACAAACTAAAAACATTTTTTCCCATTTTTGATGTCTTATAAAGCGCTTATTCGGAATTCAACATAGCGGCCCTAGCGACGTGGTGCGAGCGTTTGAGAGCATAACTACAGGAAATCTTCAGTGTTTGACAAATCACATTACCGCTAAAGATTAATACATTTCGCAAGGTAAAAAGATAATTACGGAGCACAGAAATTACGTAACATGTTTTAGTCTGTTGATGAGTTACGCACGCTGTATGCGAGAGTACACCTTTCCGCTCGAAAAGTAGATGCCCGATCTTCTTTCCCGCAAAAGAACTTTGCCGGGAGGGAGATACTCCTTTGTCGTGTGTCACTGCGCTTGAACGCCTTCCTTTAGCGGACTTTAGCGTGTAAAGTCCTTTAAGGACTTTAGCGTGCCCGTGTGTCAGGGGTATTAGCCGGCCGTAAGTCCCTAACGCGTCATAAAAATATGTGGGCCGATCCTGGAGGTAGTGCAGAAAGGGTCTAAGCGCCATGGCACATACCCCTGTGAACTAGCGAAGCTGAACCTGGATAAGTCTAGCTAAGCATGGTTGGGACTACTTAAGCTTGGACAGTCATCGATAGCCAATCAATAGCTCATCGATAATCATTCAATAATCCATAAACTCCGGAAAGTGCTGGGGATGACTTGGTAGTGCTTAGCCTAGCCCAAATACGTGGCCAATTCCTTTCGATAGCCAATCAATAGCTAATTGATAATCAACAAATAATCAGTAAATTTCGGGAAATGCTGGTGTTGAGTTGGTAGTGCTTATCCTAGCCCAAATACGTGGCCAATACCTTGCGATAGCCAATCGATAGCCAATCAATAGTTTGTCGATGATCGATCAATAAACAATAATTTGCGGAAAATGCTGGGGATGACTTGGTAGTGCTTAGCGGAGCCCAAATACGTGGCCAATACCTTGCGCTAGCTAATGAATAGCTAATCGATAATCAACAAATCAATAAACTCAGGGAAATGCTGAGGATAACTTGGTAGTGCTTAGCGTAGCCCAAATACGTGGCCACTACCTTGCGATTTCCAATCGTTAGCCAATCAATAGCTCATCGGTAATCGAACAATAATCAATAAATTCCGAAAAAATGCTGAGGAAGATAGGACTAGCTAAGTGCCCCTCAGCTCCGCTGTCTCTTTAACATTGGCATAGCTTGCACTGGAGGCGCAATTTTTTTATGTAGCGAATAGCCGCTAACCTTATCGAAACGGTTATAAGGTGAAAGGAAGGGTATTCCGCACGCGGAACATTTCTCTGTGGATGTAAACTAGTGATGCAGAACTATCAATAGCACTACGGATACTACCAATGGTTTAGTCACTATCGAAATATCGATGATAAAAAAAACTATCGATAGAGCTATCGACAGTAATTTTGATAGTACTGTCGATTCTACTTTTAATAGTACTATTGATAACATAAAATTAACTGCGTGAAATCATTGCAGCATAAACTTGGTTCCCCGAGTGCATGGTATATGGTGGCGGTGGTAACTGACAGGACTATTTGTTATCGCAGTTATCGCAGTCGCAGTTATCGCAGTCGTCACCGAACTCTACAGATTTACCCTACGTACAGTTGCTGGATAAAGTGTTAGTGTCTCAACTGTCCTTGTTGTGCTGGAAACAGCGACCCGAGACGCACCGTTAGGCGTACCTGCTTTTGAGCTGAATTCGAGTGGAATTGTTACTTCAGCACGTATGCTCGCTCAGTTTCAAGGTCAGTGCTTCAACTGAAACGAAGCCGCATAGACGTAAAAGCAAGGAACGAGCCTGCGCTAAAAGCTGAAGTTGGTAAAGTCGTTCTTCGAGAGTACATCTTCTCCTTGCACAAAAAATGGACACATATGAAGAAAGGCAGGTAACATGTCCTGCAACACTGCAGGACCCACTACTAAAGGAGCCACCATTCTTGATCAGAACAATCGCCGACCACGCCATTGCTTGTTTCATTGGTGACCTAGCCGGCGATTGTCGGAAAGCCCAGCTGGTCCCGCAGTTGAACCATCTAGAGAGCAGGCGGTTCAAAACGAAGCTGCGGCAGGAAGCCGAATTCTCCGGTTCCTTGAGAGACAGCAACCTGAGCTTTCAACCGCAACCTCGAACGCAGAGCTAATGGGTCGTCAGTATCTGGAGTTACATCCACAGGAAAGGAAGAGTGACACATTATAATTCTGGAAGTATTGACAATGCTCCAAGAACGCCGCTTTCTGCAGTTGCTAGGAGGTACTTGTGCATTCCGGCAACGTTAGTACCCACATAACGCGCATTCTCAGCGTTTTGGACAGATAATTTCAGATAGGAGGAGCAGGCTGAAGGGCAAGTTCATATGCTTGTGTTGCTTCACCAGAATGCTTGGCTGACAAAGTATAAGTTGAACTGTTCAGCTGTAGCGGAAAAGAAACCGTTACATATGGCGGAACTCCGCGGCTTCAAATTTATATTGCATTTCGTGATTTAAAAACAAAGTTATCAAGAACTAAGTTTGTTGGCAAGATTTAACTGGTTACATTTGAGTACGAATTTATTGACGGACATATTCTGGCATTTTCCCTGCGGAAATAATTTATTTCATATACCAAAAAATTGCCCATAAGTTAAACGAACTGAGTATTGCTTAATTATAGTAGGCTATCGCAAATGTTTTGGCAATATCGCCGGCCACCAACAGCGTAATTATTCACAGCACTATCGATAGTAATATTGGTAGTAATACTACCGATGATAGTATCGATAGTACTATCGGTAGTACTATCGATAGTCTTTTTACGCTATCGATAGTTTAAAAAACTACTTGTGTAAAAAATAGTGTACAAATTTACAGTATAGTAATTTTACATTAGTGATGCAAAACTAACGGTAAATTGACTATCGATAGCATCGATTGTTTAAAAAAACTATCGATGCTATCGGTAGTCAATTTATCGTTAGTTTTGCATCACTATTGTAAATACATTGAAGCTAATTATCGACAGCAGCTCCTGAGTCGAGTGAGTGCTCGCTGACCCACTGATGAAAACTGCGTTTCGTTATATCTCGGCGACTGCTGTTCGCTTTATGGGAAAAAACTTACTCCATCTTCTGCTAAAGGGAACCATGTGTGGATGCGAAGCAGCGGGGAGATGGTTAGCTTGAGCGGGAGACGGTTTCGCGGCAGCGGCCCGAGCGCACCCGCCGCGGTGGCTTAGTCAGCTAAGGCGTTGCGCTGCTGAGCACGAGATTGCGGGATTGATTCCCGGTCGCGGGGGCCGCATTTCGATGGAGGCGAAATGCAAAAACGCCCGTGTGCTGGCGTTGTAGTGCACGTTAAAGAGCCCAGGTGGTCAAGAGAGAGAGAGAGAGATAAATGAGATGCGAAAGGCAGGGAGGTTAACCGGAAGGTAAATATCCAGTTTGCTACCCTACACTGGGGAAGGGGTAAGGGGAGACAGAAAGATAAAGAAAAATGCACACACCTAGAGAGGGAGATAAAGAAAAGAAAAAAAAACACATACACACACACACACACACACAAATTAATCCGGAGCCCTCCGCTACGGCGTGCCTCATAATCAGATCTGGTTTTGGCACGTAAAACCCCAGGAAGAAGAAGCGGCCCGAGCGCTCATCGCGGCGCTGCACAGGAGAGAGAATAGAGTGTTTTAGTTCAGCGTCTTTACGTTCCGCTCCGCTCCGAGTTGCCCCGCTAAGCCACAGCGGAGCGGCGGGCGATTTTCACGTTTTAGTTATGCGTGTAGCGTAGCGGAGCGGACCTTCGTTGTTGCAGCGCCCTCTGGCCAAATTCAGCGTAGTGAAACAAAATAAAAAAAAACCCTTTTTTCACTTTTACAAGTAAGGCGAATATATCATCATCATCATCATCATCATCATCAGCCTATATTTATGTCCACTGCAGGACGAAGGCCTCTCCCTGCGATCTCCAATTACCCTGTCTTGCGCTAGCGTATTCCAACTTGCGCCTGCGAATTTCCTAACCTCATCATCCCACCTGACTTTCTGCCGTCCTCGACTGCGCTTCCCTTCTCTTGGTATCCATTCTGTAACCCTAATGGTCCACCGGTTATCCATCCTACGCATTACATGGCCTGCCCAACTCCATTTCTTCCGCTTAATTTCAACTAGAATATCGTCTACCCCCGTTTGTTCTCTGATCCACACCGCTCTCTTCCTGTCTCTTAAAGTTACTCCTAAGATTTTTCGTTCCATTGCTCTTTGTGCGGTCCTTAACTTGTTCTCGAGCTTCTTTGTTAACCTCCAAGTTTCTGCCCCGTATGTTAGCACCGGTAGAATGCAATGATTGTACACTTTTCTTTTCAACGACAGTGGTAAGCTCCCAGTCAGGATTTGGCAATGCCTGCCGTATGCACTCCAACCTAATTTTATTCTTCTGTAAATTTCTTTCTCATGATCAGGGTCCCCTGTGAGTAATTGACCTAGATATACATATTCATTTACAGATTCTAGAGGCTGACTGGCGATCCTGAATTCTTGTTCCCTTGCTAGGCTATTGAACATTATCTTTGTCTTCTGCATATTCATCTTCAACCCAATTCTTGCACTTTCTCGATGAAGGTCCTCAATCATTTGTTGTAATTCCTCTCCATTGTTGCTCAATAGGACAATGTCATCTGCAAACCGAAGGTTGCTGAGATATTCGCCATCGATCCTCACTCCTAATCCTTCCCAGTCTAAGAGCTTGAATACTTCTTCTAAGCATGCAGTGAATAGCATTGGAGAGATTGTGTCTCCTTGCCTGACCCCTTTCTTGATAGGTATCTTTCTACTTTTCTTGTGGAGAACCAAGGTAGCTGTGGAATCCTTGTAGATATTTGCCAAGATATTCACGTATGCCTCCTCCACTCCTTGATTACGCAATGCCTCTATGACTGCTGATATCTCTACTGAATCGAATGCCTTTTCATAATCTATGAAAGCCATATAGAGAGGTTGATTGTACTCCGCAGATTTCTCGATTACCTGATTGATGGCATGGATATGGTCCATCGTAGAATATCCCTTCCTGAAGCCAGCCTGTTCTCTTGGTTGACTGAAGTCAAGTGTTGTCCTGATTCTATTGGAAATTATCTTGGTGAATATTTATACAATACTGAAAGCAAGCTAATGGGTCTGTAATTCTTCAATTCTTTAACGTCTCCCTTCTTATGGATAAGTATAATGTTGGCGTTCTTCCAGCTCTCTGGTACACTTGAAGTTGTGAGGCATTGCGTATAAAGGGCTGCAAGCTTTTCAAGCATGATATCTCCTCCATCTTTGATCAAATCTACTGTTATTCCATCTTCTCCAGGCGCTTTTCCCCTGGTCATGTCTTTCAAGGCCCTTCTAACTTCATCGCTAGTTATAGAAGGAGCTTCTGTATCCGGTTCATCACTATTTCGAATGGAAGAAGCTTGGCTGTTTTGGCTACTGTACAGGTCAGTATAGAATTCTTCTGCTGCTTTTACTATGTCATCGAAAATTGCTGATGATATTACCATGCTTATCTTTCAGTGCATACATCTTGCCTTGTCCTATGCCTAGTTTTCTTCTTACTGATTTCATGCTGCGTCCATATTTACGGCTTCCTCAATTTTTACCACGTTATAATTTCGAATATCCCTTACTTTCTTCTTGTTGATCAGTTTTGAGAGTTCAGCGAATTCTATCTGATCTCTTGAATTGGACACTTTCATGTTTGTCGTTTCTTAATTAGGTCCTTTGTTTCTTGGGAGAGCTTCCCTACAGGTTGCTTTGGTGCCTTACCTCCCACTTCAATTGCTGCTTCTGAGATCAGCCTAGTTACGGTTTCATTCATTAGCTCTATGTTATCTTCATCTTCCTGTTCTAAAGCTGCATATTTGTTTGCGAGCACCAGCCTGAATTGGTCTGCTTTTACCCTTACTGCCTCTAGGTTGGCCTGTTTCCTCTTGACTAATTTCACTCTCTCTCTCTTCAAATTGAGAGAAATCCTAGACCTCACTAACCTATGGTCACTGCACTTAACCTTACCTAACACTTCTACATCCTGCACTATGCTTGGATCGGCAGAGAGTATGAAATCTATTTCATTCCTTGTTTCTCCATATATATATATAAATTATTTGTTCATGTAGTATCAGACAGGTGCTTGTAATGCGTTGCCGGTCCATTTTATCCAGTTGGAAAGGAAGCGTCGACTTAGTGAACACCACGTGATAGCCAGCGAGGTTGCATTTCGAATCCAATCCAATCCTTTCTAACGCCAATGCGCTGGCGACGTTTTTGTTAGCTGTGCTGGTCACTTTATTTTCTCAAACAACCAGTTGTAGGTGTATTACACAAGTTTTTTCGCGCTCGCGCGACTAGTACCTCGATGCAAGGTGCTTCGATGTACGCGCGAGAGAGGGCACGTGCATCGACCACATTCGCTAGCGGAAGACGGCAGCAACGCTCCGCGCTCCGCTTAGGCAGCTTGTAAGCGGACCGTGTTTCTCGCTCCGCTAGCCCGCTTACGGCTAAGCGGAGGACGCATTCGCATTCGTGCTTCCGCTACGCTCAGCGGCTAAGCGGAGCGTAAAAACGTTAAACTAAAACTGTCTAATAAGGCGCGCACGCTCCGTCATTTTAATACCGCGGAACTACCGTGGCGCCCCCAGTGAAGTATGCAGCTGTCGCACCACCTGTCGTGCGCGCCGCTCCGGATTCCTAGAGGAGAGAAAGGGGGGAGCGTAGGAGAGGAGAGGGGGAGGGAAGGGGACGCGCGTGCGCTGGGGGGGTGTGGGACGCGGGACGGACGGCGAGAGCCGCCGGCAAGAAATGCTTCGCATTTAAAAATACTGACAACATATCTTTTCTGAAGATCCTTGAATGTTTGCTGCACGGACGAAGGGGCTAAGTTAAAAAAGTTGTCGCAGTTTCACCTGAAAGGCGAAGCATCGATTGCGATAGCAAACTTGTAGAGAGCTATACGGAGTAATGATATTAGCTTTATCAGCTGTATAAACTTGGACATGCAGCAGCATCGGCAACACGCAGAACTGTTGTCGACGCCATCGGTGTTTTGCCCGCGTTCGCTCAAAATGCGTGCGGCGTTGGTGACTGTTGCCGGAGCCTCTGATATAAATAGGCACTGCGCGCCGCAGCTAAACGTCGCCTCCCTTCCCTCCCCGTCCCCCACGGCCTCTCGCGCGTCGGAAGAAGGCGCGTTTGCTCTACATACATGGTGATTGTAAAGGAGAACAGAGACGCCTACTTCTGCAGCCCTTAAGCGAGCACGGCGCAGAACGCGCGTTTGTTCTCCGCCGTGCGTTCACTCCCCGTGAAAGACGCGCCCCTCGCGCCCTTTCACTCGCACATACAGCGTTCGGCGACGATTTCTTCTCCAAATGACGTCATACGGAACCTCACGGCGACGGCGACGCCGACGGCAGAAATCTGCTTTTGAGTGTCCATATAATTGCTATCGCAGTAATAATATTGTGCTTGCCTGTTCTTGGTTAAGGTACTTAACCAAGGTAGACATTGCAAGTCGCCCAGCACTTCACAAGGTGCGGAAAACCAATTGAAGGAGCGCTGCGCTAGTGCAGAAAGCGCGGCAAGCGCTATTTTCTTCGCGTTATCTGCTACGGCGCCGGGTGCATTTTACGTTGCGCAGCGAAATGTGCTTCGCAAAAACAAACGAAAAAAAAAGCGCCTGCTTCTTTTTTCTCCTTTATCGAATATTCATCTGCGATGTGCTATATTCGCGGTTGTTAACTGGGAACTGAGCACCACGATCAGATTTGTTAAAACGAGCGAAATTACCTTCGTGTCAAGTCGTGCTGGTGGCACAATGCGTATGAGGGTGCTTATGTCGGCGCTTGCGAGCCACGCGCTCCGGTATTCCCGCCAAAATATTGCTCCCGTGTGGAAACAAATTCTTCTAGAGTAGCAAATGCTCATAGACCGTTGTCCAGTAGCTTACAACTTTTGCAAGATCGTCTTCCAGTAATAGGCATTCTTCAGTACTATGAAGACAAGCAGTATACAATAAGGTTGAACAACCTAATCCGTCCGTGCCCTATTGACAAGTGGAATAAGAAATTCAGGTGATCAAGATAATTTAGCTGCAAGAAAACGATCAGTGTTTTCAGACAGCTCTTGAGAAAGCTGCATTGCGTTGCTTCAATATAGTTGCAGTCAAATAAGAATTTGGATTGTTGAATTTCTGTTGCCATAATTTTAGCAAAATTCCACAACAAATATAAGAGTTGACGTACATGAATTGAAAGCACTGTTTTGTGGAAAGAATGCTGAAATTTTTTCCTGCAATTGCGTTGTGTGTAAGATTAACACTTAACTTCCTTTTTTTTTTCAGACCACAGCTGCAGTACAGACAACGCGAACTCTTCTGTGTTTGGGTATGCGAAATGTGCTGCTGTTCAGTCTTTCAACCGGTCTCGCTTAGTGATATCTTGTTATTTTGCTTGAGTAATCACAGATAACGGCTGCTACAAACGATTTTTCTTGGTAGGATTCTCTCATGCGAAGTAAAAAAAAAACATGACTTTGCTTTCAGAAATTGTAAGAAGCTTTTTGTATATGCGCCTATAGAATGTGCAGTTTCTTTTGTAGATGCGATATACTCAGGTCTGCAATTTTTTTTTGTGTGTATTGTATCTCGCTGTACAAAGGTTGCTAATAAAATTGCCAAATATACCACATTTCACTGCCTGTTTATTCTCCTGCTAAAACAAAGTAGCTACACGCTATGGCATGCTGGTTCACGTAATGAGAGAATAAGGTAAAATATTAGCGAACACAGATGTGCCGCTGGCGTTGAATTATTCAATACGTGAACCACACGCGCAATAGGAAATGGTCATTACAAAAAAAGAGGCTGAAAATGACAGGTGTTAGAAGAATGCAGACTGTAGCAGCAAAGGAACTCGTGCTAGCTTCCTCTCGCATCCGCCGAGGAAGTCGCATACTCGTCGAGCGCATTGCAGGAAAGCGGCATGGCCGTCTCCCCCTCGCGCATAGGAGAAACCGTTGCTGCCATAACAGCAGCCTTATTTTTCTTTCTCAGAAGCACGATAGTTGCCCCTGATAGTTGTCGGGGACTTTAACCCCCTTCATAGTGCATCTAGTGCATCGGGCTACGTCAGGCAGACGGTAAAAGGAGATAATCTGGTGAGGATCCTGGATGATATCGATTTTGGTAATCACGGCCATGGTTCCCCACTAGGCTGTGCACGTCGGTTGAGCGAGACACAACGCCTGATTTAGCATGTATAGGTTACGCAGGTAATGTCACGTGGGGCAATAAGCAGGAAAACCTGGGCAGAGACCACTTCTAGCGGCAGTAACTTTAAGGGTGGACGCCCGGCCGGCCAGGGTATTTCGAGTCATGGACTGGGATGAGTTTAGGAACCTTAGGAAGGAGCGAACGAGCACATTTTTCTCGTTTGGCGAGGCTATGGGCTCGCTCACGGAGGACGTAAAGAGGGCTACTAAGATAGTACAAACGGAATCGGAGGTCCCAAGAATAGACCCGCACCTAGCGCACCTGTTGGGGGCCAAATCCTCGATTCTGATGAGGTGGAAAACACAACGGCTAAAACGCAGACTGAAGAAAAAGGTTGTGCAGCTTAATAGAGAGATCACTAATATTGCACGGAACTCAACAGGTTACAATAGGAAGATGTCTGCGTGGCAGTAGACGGACCCATGCGCTTAGGAGGGAAGTGTAACCTCCTCAAGCACCTCCTGGGTGACGCGCAGACTAACAGGAATGAAAGGCAAATACTTATTAAGTCATACACAGGGACAAACAGAGGTAGGTACTGAACAGTCTCCTTTGAATGCGGTAGTGGACACATACCTCCCCATAGCGCCGACGCAGGAAGAGTATTATGCGCAGATCGAGTGCGCGATGGTGGAGTAGCTGGACGCAACCTTCACAGAATCGGAGATCAAGGCGGTGCTCCACAATTTAAACATCAGATCGGCTCCAGGTCCGCATAAGGTTTCCAACAGGCTATTACATAACCTGGATGAGAAGGCAGTGGAACTACTAAGGAGGTTAACAGGGTATGGGAGCAGGAGAGGTGCCCGAAGGATGGAAGGAGGCACAGGTGACACTCATCCCAAAACCTGGAAAACCCCTTAATTTGGGCAACATGGGACTAATATCGCTAACCTCGTGCATAGGCAAAGTAGCGGAGGAAGCGATCTTGAACCGGGTTTCCGGGCACATAGAGCGCATGGGCCTCTTCCCACATAACATGGTGGATTTTCGGCCCGGCCTATCGACGCAGGAGGTTATGCTAATGCTGGAGAAGCAAATCTTTGATTGCGGCACTGAGGACGTGAAAGGGATTCTCGCCCTGGATCTGACTAAGGCGTTTGACAGTGTTACATCAATACCTACTGCGAGCCACGGCCGGGATAGGCCTGGGAGTCAAATTCCAGGCCCTTGTCAGGTTCTTTTGAAGAATAGAAGCGCTAATTTCATGTGGGGAGATTCGGTCGAGCGTGACGGACTGGGGGCTAGGAGTAACCCCCCCCTCCCCCCCCCCCCCCCCCCAGGGATCAGTATCTCACCACTGCTCTTCTAATAGTATGAAGGATCTTTCAGACAGGCTGGGCGGCCTCCGGGCATAGATCATGCTCTCTTCGCAGATCACATCACGATCTGGTGCCCCGGGGCTCCATAGCGGAAATGGAGAAAGTCTACAAGCGGCCTTGGAAGAGGCAGAGGCTTACCTTGTAGATAGGTCTCAAGCTGATCCGAGAAAGTCGGTGCTGTTACTTTACAGACCGGCAAAGCAGGGTTTTAGGGGTCTGACACTACTCAACACAACTACCCGTGGTATTACACGCTAATAATGAGCAGAAAATTCCTAGAGTCGCCTCATTCAAGATCCTACGCCTGCTCAAAGACGAGAGGGCGGTATTGCTAGAAAAATTACACGTTACAGTCTACGGAGGAATATGTTGAGGTTAATCGCTGGGTGTCCAAGCAAAAGAAGGAGTTAGGTGGACAACTTCCTTCGGATGTACCATGCGTTTCTCATGAGCCATATTAACAATGTGGCGTCAGCTCTAGTATGTACTAACACGGAAAAAGCCCAAGGTAAGTACCCTCACGCGCAAGAACATCAAGAGAGTGCCAACCTTGCCGATTTCCACGAGCTCCGACAGGCTAGATCAACTCGGAATGCATAATAACATATACGCGGTCATAGAGGCGCAGGTCACTGCCCATGTGGTTAGGCTATCATCGCCCAAGGCTGGCAGGCAAATCCTTGACGAGGTTGGCTTGGCTCCTAGGATAATGGAGGAATGGCGGAGAACACTGACGCGGGAAACGAGGGCGAGCTACATGGCGGGGCCCTTACCGTGAAACGTACATCCGCAGCATTACGAAGGTAGACGTAAAGGCCCGTGCACGAGCCATCTTGAAGAGTTAGAGATGACATAGGCTCTGCGATCTTTGTCGATGCGGCGCAGTTCGCGTTGTCGGTTATAGATGGGCGGAGGGTGCTTTGCTCCTCCGCCTCGGTGAGGACGGCCACCTCGGGTGTAGCAGAGAAAATCGCTGTTGCGCTGGCCTTGTGTGACCCAGAGCGTTTCTACATTTACACCGACTAGAGAGACGCAATCATAGCTTTAGAATCGGGTAACCTCGCTCGAGAGGTAGCCTCTATTCTAGAGAAGAGGGATTTTTCCGGTTCTCATTATATATATATATATTACGTGGTTCCTCGCAAACATGGGGACGAACGTTCTCGAGGGCTTCCCAAACCTCAACGAGCTGGCCCGCGACCGTGCGCGATAACTCACGCGCCGCGACGGTCTGGAGGCTCCGGAGGGGCAAAGGGACTCAGCAGAACAATCCAGTTCTCACATTTAATGAAATTACTAAACATTACCAACTTGGCAGGAGAGTTTATCCTCTTTCTCACCCGAACCTTAGCACAGGTCAGTCAGCTGCTCTTAGAATGTTGCAGACGGGATCTCTCCCGTCGCGGGGCTTCCTCAGTAGGATATACTCAGACGTGGACCCTGGTTGTCCCGACTGTAGTGAAGCCTGTTGCTCTATGACTCACATGCTCTGACGATGTCCCACGTTGCCTAACGACCTTCTCTCCAGCGAAGCCGAATGGGAGGAGGCTATCCAGAGGGCACAGGAAAGGGCGGAGCGTCACGGCGTTCTGTCCGCCACGTGGGCACGGCCAGCGGTTACAACGGCCTGCCGTTAGGGAGTCCTGACAGTAGCTCCTCAGGATAAAATAAAGTTCGTTGTCTGTCTGTCTCAGAAGCATGGCCACCAAGCACCAGGGGAAAAATTCGCACTCCTGACGCGATTCCCGTTTACCGGGGGTGACACCAGCTGACATGGCCGTGGTGATCACGCCTTGTCCTTTATGTGAGTGTTCACCGTCCGTGGCACATGCCACATTGGCAGTTAGCGTCAGAGACGATATCATTCGTGAAAGCGCTGGCGGCATCATTTCATTATACATTTTGTAAGCAGATGTACTGTGATAGAAGAGGTTCCCCATGCAGAGCTCAGTTTGATCAATGCATCATTTGCCAGATATATTAAGGACATACACGGCTCGTTTTGCAGAGTACATTGCTTGAGTGGTCAGTCTTTTTCCAACGTATTTTGATCAGTAATACATCGGCGGAACGAGGAGCAACTCAGTAGTTGCAACGACAGCACTGAGTAGGAATGAGGGCATTGATGACCATTCAGCTTATCGCAGCAGTAGTTGGAGACGGGCTGCAACTTCTCTGTTCTTCAATTTTATGTCATTTTGAAGCTTCACAAAGTGTCTACAGGTTTTCGCAAACAGGGTGTACAAAAGTAGGTACCGTGGTTGATTGCTGTATTAGAACATCCTGTCAAAGTCATATGATGAGACGAGTGAATACTATGGCGTCTCTGTTGACACGACGTTTATTCGGCCCATGTACTCGGGAGCGAACCAGCAAAGGCACACACACGATGATGATCACACATAACTGAAGCTGCAGATTGATCAACGTAGGATGATGATAATATACAGATGAAGAAGACGTGCGTAATAAACGCCCACACTAATCCCCCCCCCCCAAGTGGAAGCGGCCATCCTGGCCGCAGGTCAAGGCGACGAAGAACGCCGCCTGAAGGGTTTCATGCGGGAGGCATGAACGACCTCAGTGCTGCGACAACGGCGGTCTGTTGCGGTGACAACAAGAGTCACGCGATAGTTCACCGGCGATGTCTGCTCCAGGACTACGTAGGGCCCGATGAATCGCGGCTGGAACTTGTCGCACAAACCAGGCGTGCGAAGGGGCGTCAATAGAAGTGTTTCGTCACCAGGTCGGAAGGATACAACGCGATGGAAGGTGTAAATGATCTTCCGGTCTTGTTGTCTGACCGCTGTGTTCATGCGAGCACGCTGGCGACACTGGACGAGTCGTGAAACGAATTCTTCGCCAGATGATGCAGATGGGTTGACAGGAGAATCAAACAAAGAAACGTCTAGAAAGGAAATAGGCGACCGTCCGTAAACTAGGTAAAATGGCGAGTAGCCGGTGGTACGCTGAACGGCCGTGTTGTAGGCGAAAGTGACGAATGGTAGAAGCTTGTCTAAATTCTTGTGATCAGTCTGAATATATACGGCAATCATGTCGGCAAGCGTGCGATGAAATCTCTCTGTCAAGCCGTTAGTCTGTGGATGGTAACTCGAAGCTATTTTGTGGTTGGTACCAGAGGCGTGCATGACTTCGTTTAAAAGTTGCGAGAGAAAGACATTTCCACGGTCGCTTAGCAATACACGAGGAGCACCATGTCGCAGAATTATAGTTTGAAGAACGAAGTCGGCAACCTCCGAAGCTGAACCAGTGATCACTGATGTTGTCTCAGCGTAGCGCTTCAGGTGATCGATGGCGGTCACTATCCACCGATTGTCAGCTGTAGTAACAGGAAGGGGCCTGTAATGGTTGATACCAACAACCTCAAATGCTGCGGTGGGACACAGAATAGGCAGTAATTCGCCGGCAGGAGCAGAAGTTGGGAGTTTGCGAGGCTGACACGGAGAACAGGAACCGACGTATCTCCCCACACTAGTAAAAAGGCCAGGCGAATAGTAATGGCTTCGAATGCGATCGTAGGTCTTGTGGAAGGCGAGATGGCCAGCAGTCATGTCATCGTGGAATGCTTCGAGGAAGTGGGCTCGAAGAGAGCGCGGTAGAACGAGCACCAGCGTTGACCGTCAGGTGGTAAAAGCGCCGATACAGCACGCAATTATCCAGCTTGAATTGTGCAAGTTGGCGTCGAAGCCGCGCGTTAGGTGGGCGAGAAGCGCCAGAGAGGTGGTCTATCATACACCGACAATATGGATCAGCCCGTTGGCAAGAGCGAATGTTTGATCGTCGTCCGGAGAAAGGCGGTCTGTTGACGATAGAGGTTGAAACCGGCGTAGAGAAGTGATATCCGAAGAGCTGCTTTGCGACGCAGTTGCCGAGGGGTAGAGTGGGTGCTGTTGGGACTCGGGTAGCGTTTAGGCCGGTAATCCTTCATCCAGAGGGATAAGTACGTCCGGGAGTGATAGCGAGAGAAAAAGGTTTTATTCTACAATATTTACAGGTCGCTCCAAATATCGAATCCCACTCCATGGGGGAGCACTTGAAAGTCTCAGCTCACTACATGTCTGAGCACATATCAGAACACGTCAGGACACACCACTGCACCCAAGGTGTCTGCTTATAAAACATTCGTCTTCCCTAGTTGACGCGACTAGGGAATCAGATGACCTTGATGCGGCCAATCAGAGGGGTCGTATTGTTCGCTGAACTCCACCTCTAATGTTGCACCTTCGAAGCAAGGACGAGGCAATCCGGAAACAGGAGGTTCACTCTCCTTCCACGAAGTCGGTGACTTAGCTTCTTGCCCTCCGACGGTCATCTTGCCAGGGTCGGGAGAATGGCCTTCGCGCTAATCCCCGCTTCTAAGGAAGGGCGGCGGTTGTGGTCGGTCGTTTCTAAGTGAGCTTCTTTGTCCTCGCATCGCTGCCGGTTTCGGGGCCGCGTCGCCAGGTAGGCGGCCGCTAGTGAAGGGGGTGGCATGGAGGGAAGCACCCAAAGAGATGCGCACTGCAGAGTTGGGGCGCTTGTTTGCCCGTCTCGTTCGGTGTCGGACACTGTCGCCGTCTGGGCGGCACTGATGTAAAGGCCTGCCTCGATGGAAACAACCAAAGAATGCGTCCTGCCTATTCGGGATGCAAGCAGTGTGCAGGAAGCGGGCAGCGAGAAAGAGCGTCAGCGTCTTGGTGTTTTTTGCCTGTCTTATGAAAAATGTCAGTCATATTCGTGCAGGCGGAGAATCCAGCGACCCAGGCCTCCAGTCAAGTTCTTGAGAGTGGAGAGCCAGCATAATGTGTGGTGGTCCGTAAAAATTGCAAAATGACGCCCGTGCGAATAGGGACGAAACTTCGGTATGGACCAAGCAACAGCCAGGCACTCCAGCTCAGTTATCGTATAGTTCTTCTCGGCATCGGTAAGTACGTGGCTGGCGTATGCAACGACTGTCTCGCGCGAAGCGTTGTCGCGTTTGTAGAAGAATGGCACCAATGCCGTGGCTGCTAGCGTCTGTATGCAAGAGAGTCATTGCAGTCTCATCAAAATAGCGAAGTACAGGTTCAGACGTGAGGGTGCCCTTCAGCATGTCAAAGGCTGCTTCACATTCTTGAGACCAGAGAAAGGTATACAAGAAGCAAGTAGCTTGTGTAGCGGCGCAGCGATGGAGACAAAGTACCGTATAAAGCGACGGAAATAAGAAGCGAGGCTAAGGAAGCTTCGCAAGGCTTTAGGCCTTTCTGGGCGAAGGAAGCGAAGGGCCGCAGCAATCTTGTCAGGGTGAGGACGTATGCCCTCCTTGCTCACGACATGCCCCAGTATCTTAATAGATCTGCTGGCGAAACGGCATTTCTTCGTGTTGAGCTGAAGACCAGCGTCGGCAAGGCACGTCAGAAATTCACCTAAGCGTTGCAGGTGCTGCGGAAATGTTGATGAAAATACGAGAATGTCATCCAGGTAGCAGAGGCAAGTTTTCGATTTCAGGCCACGCAGCACGGTGTGAATCATGCGTTCAAAAGTCGCAGGTGCATTGCATAACCCGGAAGCCATGATGTTGAATTCGCAAAGCCCATCAAGGGTAGCAAACGCTGTTTTTTCTTTATTGTCTTCGTGCGTCGGAATTTGCCAATAGCCTGAACGCAGATCGAGGCTTGAAAAGTATTCTGCACCTTGTAGTGAATCAAGGGCGTCGTCAATGCGAGGCATAGGGTATACGTCCTTCCGAGTGATCTTATTGAGGGCTCGGTAATCGACGCAAAAGCGCACGGAACCGTCTTTTTTCCGGACCAAAACAACCGGAGATGGCCAAGGGCTAGCTGAGGGCCGTATGACCTTCTGCTGTAGCATGTCCACGACATTTTCTTTAATGACTTTCCGCTCGGCTAGGGACACGCGGTACGGGCATCGACGCACTATAGAGGCTTCGTTTGTCTGAATGCGATGGGCGGCAGCTGCGGTTTGGCCCAGAGTCGACGAATGGACATCAAAAGAATTGGCGTGTGTGTTCAACAAAGCAAGCAGCTGCTGCATCTGTGAAGGTGCAAGTCACTGCTGATGGCGGCAGTAAAGGCGGAGGGAGAAGCAGCAGCACAAGTAGAAGGGTCTTTGGAAGACATAGTTTTAAGGGCACGACGCATACAGGCCCTGGGTCAGCCGCGCAAGCCACTGTGGTGCTTTGCGGAAGGAGAATTTTCTTCGATGTCACGTTCGTTGCGGTGACAAGCGCCGAGCCATTGTAAAATCGATACACACCTGGTGCAAAAGCGATGCCTTTATGAAGGCAACGGGAAGATGGCAAGACCAAGACGTCAGCATGGTCGATATCGTCGACATACTGGTAATAATTCGCTGTCGGCCGGGAAGCAGTTCGGTATCTTCCGCAGCGATCAGGCGCTACGGCATGGGTCTTCCCCAAGTAAGTAGTCGGTGTCCGTAAGATGCACGACGCGTTGACCACAACAAATAGCCGCGGAAGCAGAAGAGAGAAAATCCCACTCTAAAATAAGTTGATGAGCGCACGGGGACAGCGCAGCTAACTGTATATGGTGGAGGATATTATCGATCAGGACACGGGTAGTACAAAGAGCGGAAGGCCGAACACTGTCCCCTTGGGCTGCAACTAGCGTCGGTCCAATCGTATGGCGTCGTGACTTTCCTGAGGCGGGAACATAAATCAGCGTGAATAACGGAAATTAATCGCACCTGTGTCCACCAAAGCATCGACGGGCACCCTTGGACAAACACCGAAAGCATATTGGACGGGCGCGCTTGCGGAATTTCAGTCCTGGTGACGTATGCAGTTTGTCCTCCAAAAACTGCATCGCTTAGTTTTCCATACGAACGTTAGAGTTGAGGGAGACGGGCCCTAGTGATGACGTGGAGCGTCGGAACGGTGAAGGGGAGCGGCGTCTGGCTGAACGGTAAGTGCTTCGCTCTTCAGTCGATGCGAACGGAGAAGTAGAGCGGAGCGGAGGTGAAGAGCAACGCCGGTTTTGGGAAGAGGCTCCACTGGAAAAGTTGCGTTCCGACATGTCGTACCCCCGACGCTCGTCCTGAAGGAGCTTGCGGCAGATACGTCAAATATGCCCGC
This sequence comes from Dermacentor silvarum, assembly GCF_013339745.2. Taxonomy (NCBI): domain Eukaryota; kingdom Metazoa; phylum Arthropoda; class Arachnida; order Ixodida; family Ixodidae; genus Dermacentor; species Dermacentor silvarum. Next base: position 150,718,781 of record NC_051163.1, on the reverse strand, counting down.
GATAGCCGCAGTAATAGCACGTGGGACGTGATGGCCGCCATGGCGGGTAGTACAAGGAGCTAGGTGCTCCGGGAGTCAGTGCAGTCAAATGAGCAGATGAAAGCTCGGGCGGCAATGACGACATGTTTACTGGAGGCCCGGCAGCAACCGACGCGTACGTTGGTAGCGGCACCGTGGAGTTGCCGTTGCCTGGAGGCGTGGCAGCAACTTCCGCGTACGTTGGTAGGGGCGAGAGACAGAGGGTAGCACGCGCGTGGAGCAGGTCAAGGACGCCAGTTCATTCCTGATGATGTCACGCAAGGCCGCACTAAAAGGTGCACTGGGGCACACCGACGGGGACGACAAGTCCACAGATTGTAATTCTTCGCATATCATAGCTCGTATCATCGCACGCAGATGTGGGTCCGCCGTAGAAGAATAGTCGCCAACGTCCGGCTGAAGGCGAACAGAGTCAAGTTCGTGCAGGCGCTGACACGTTGTGACGATGTCAGCGATTGTAACGGGGTTCTTGATGGCAAGGGCATTGAAGGCGACTGATCGAATGCCTTTCAGAATGTGGCGCACTTTGTCTGACTCTGAAATAGCTGAACTTACACGGCGGCAAAGTGCAAGAACATCCTCGGTATACGATGTGTAAGACTCGCCTGGCTGCTGTTGGCGAGTATCGAGGGTTTTCTTTGCGATGGTATAACGAACAGCCGGTCTACCAAATACTTGGCGGAGCTGCTGCTTCAAGGCAGCCAAGTCAGTAAAGTCTATCTCATGGTTCAAGAACCGTGTCGTCGCCAGATATCTCATGGTTCAAGAACCGTGTAGTCGCCAGAACCTGACGGTTCTGGCGCCGACACGGCTTGTGGGGTCGTCCCTACGATTGTGAGGGTCGTCCCTACGATTAACGGAACTTACTCGCTCGTAGTCGTCCAGCCAGTCCTCCACATCTTCCCAACGAAGACCAGCGAAGAAATGGAGGTAACGCTAGTGGCTATTTAGGATGTAAGGAATGGCTGGTGGTGTCAGAACAGTAGCGGTAGAAGTGGAGTAGGCTGCGTCCTGAGACATGATAAGGGACAGTGGGCGCAAGCGGCGGCCTGAACGTAGCTCCAGGGGGTAGACTGAGTGGGCAGAAGACTGAGGATCAAAGAGCTGCCTCCACCACTTATGACGTCTCTGTCACACGATGTTTATTCGGCCCGAGTACTCGGGAGTGAACCAGCAAAGGCACACACACGATGATGATCACACATAACTGAAGATGAGGATCGAGCAACGTAGGATGATGATGATATTATGCAGATGAAGAAGACGTGCGTAATAAACACCCACAATACTGATAACCACGCCCATCGAACTTGATTGGAACACAGTCCTCACGACAAAAACGATGGCGAAAAGAGACTTACGCGCAAGCTATTAGCTTGAGTGGGCATTGGAGCAATACGGTGTGTAAGTACATCGCGTGCAGTCTTGTGTGTTAGCGATTCTTCATTCTTGTAATATTCTTGCGGATGGAAAAAGCAACACGGAAAATGTATTTACAATATGTACAGGACTGAAAAAGACAAGTCCACAGCAGGCGGGTCACTGAATCGTCGTCTGCTTGAGCCCCAAGCTCATGCTTTTTTTTTCAGGAATGTGTGCAAAGTAGTGTAACGAACAGCTTGGAAGAGCGAGCTGACGCTCTTGGCGAACACTTCCAACGTGTATCTACTTCGAATAATTATTCCGACGCACTCCTAAAGCACAAACAAATCGCATAACGCAAGGCTATTGACCGCAAATGCAGACAGAACGAACCCTATAACATGCCTTTTAACATCGCCGAATTGAGAGCCTTCTTCACTGCATGTCGGAGCTCTGCACCTGGACCCGACAGAATCATGTACGACATGATTAAACACATTCACAGTGATACTCCAATAGCGCTACTCGCACTTTTCAATGCTATATGGGCTGCCGGGTACCTACCTACTGCACGGAAAGAATCCCTTGTCGTTGCAATTTTGAAACAAGGTAAAGACCCCACATTAGTAAGAAGTTACCAGCCCAATAGCCCTCACAAGTTGTATCAGCAAACTCTCTGAAAAAATGATAAACCCGTCGCCTTTACACTTACTTGAGTCAAACAAAATTCTTGATCCATATCAGTGCGGCTTCAGAGAAGGACGGTCTACAACCGACCATCTCGTGCGCATCGAAGCAAACATTCGTGATGCCTTCATACATAAACAATACTTCTTATCCGTGTTTCTCGATATGGAAAAGGCGTACGATATGACCTGGCGTTACGGAATACCAGGCGATCTGTCGGGCAATGGGCATCCGCGGTAAATTGTTAACCATTATTGAAGCTACCTACACAACCGCGCATTCCGGGTTAAAATAGGTAATCCACTGTCGCGTCCATTTATACAGGAAACTGGTGTACCCCAGGGAGGCGTGCTCAGCTGCACACTTTTATTGCGATAGCAATTATATGGACACTCAAAGCAGATTTCTGCTGTCGGCGTCGCCGTCGCCGTCGCCGTGAGGTTTCCATATGACGTCAATGGAGAAGATGAAATCGTCGCCCGCGCGCCGCCGAACGCTGTATGTGCGAGTGAAAGGGTGCGAGGGGCGCGCGCTTTCACGGGGAGTGAACGCACGGCGGAGAACAAACTGCGCGTTCTGCGCCGTGCTCCCTACGGGCTGCAGAAGTAGGCGTCTCTTTCCTCCTTTACAATCACCATATATGTAGAGCAAACGCGCTTTCTTCCGACGCGCGAGAGGCCGTGGGGGAGGGAGGGGAGGGGGGAGGGAAGGGAGGCGACGTTTAGCTGCGGCACCAATTGCCATTTATAGAGGCTCCGGCAACAGTCACCAACGCCGCACGCATTTTGAGCGAACGCGGGCAAAACGCCGACGGCGTCGACAACAGTTCTGCGCGTTGCCGGTGCTGCTGCATGTCCAAGTTTATACAGCTGATAAGAGAGAGAGAACAACTTTATTTTAAAAAAATAGACCCCAGTTCGGGTCCACCAAAAAGAGCGAGGCCTAATCTTCAGACAGGCCAGAAGTTTAGGGTGTACGAGCATGCTTTCAATGTCTGGGGAGGAGTCCGCCAGCCACTCCTCCAGGGTCGCAGGTCTTCTTGTAGTAGGTATTTGACTGAGGCTCCCGCGCATGGCTGCTGGGCACCGGACAATCCCACAGAACGTGGGCGTTATCCGGGAAACCACCGCATGCCACACAGGTGGGAAGCCCGTCATTGCCTTGTATGTAGTGCTGTATGTGGGGGGTCAGTAGAGAGTGTGTTTGCGCACGCGCCGCACTAGGGCCGCCTCGCGTCGCGTCATGGAGTGGGGTGGATTCGGATAACTCTGCAGTTGCTACGCATTTCGTCTAATCTTTCGCGCCGATCGAACGTGCCAGAGCAGTAATCGGTACGGTTCAGTGAATCCGGCCACCACAGGGGAGGGCCCGGGAGACTTGCGCGGGACGTGGCATGTGCCACTTCATTCCCTCTAATCCCGAGTGACAGGTATCCACTGTATCCGCACAGTATGGAAGGGTGGGCATCAAAGTGGTTAGCTAATGCGTTGTAATGGCGTCTGGAATGTCACCTGTCGCGAGGGCTCGACAGGCTGCTTGACTATCTGTGCGTATCAGTATATACTGGCCTGCGGGTTGGGCATGGTAACGGCCTCTACAACGGCCGTGATTTCTGCCCAGCGTTGCGTGCTACTGTTGTAATGGAAGCCCCAGGACAATGGTACTCCTTCGGACGCTATCCCTGTCCGGTAGCCCTCGCAGCTCTGAGAAGGAGATGGCGTCCGTGTACAAGATCCACTCTTCTGTGTTTTCGTGGAGATGTTGGGCTCGTGCTTGTCGTCGTCCTGGCTGTCTGTCTCGGTCCATGTGTCGTGGTACAGGTTCGACGGCCGATCTGGTCGAGCGTTCGCCCATGTGGGCCGGGTTGCTTCGAATGCGGATGGTGGAGGTATATCGTAGCCCAACTCACTAAGCAGGGCGTGTCCTTGTGCAGAGAAGCTTGAGGCGGGTAAATTGTGCTTCACGGTTGAAGTTGAGCCAGCTCGTCGAGTTTAGGAAGAATCGCCGTATCTTGAACCCCTTGCGGACTTGGCATATTGTGGGGTTACAGCTGATAAAGCTAATATCATTACTCCGTATAGCTCTCTACGAATTTGCTATCGCAGTTTCACCTTTCAGGTGAAACTGCGACATTTTTTATCGTGAAGATGAACACACTTCGTGCCTCATTACCACCGGCTATTTTTATTCTGTCTACGTGGGACGATATACAAATGGGCTTCAAGTCCGTAACCTGGCCGTGTGCGAGAGACAGGTACAGCAGGGTTCAACAAAGTTCTAAGTGGGCAGACTAAAACGGGTTCAAAGTTAACGCCCCCAAAAGTTTCTTGTGTTTTTTTTTCACAAGAAAGAGAGGACTGTGTGGACAGCAAATACTGCGAACAAAGACCACAAGTTTTTAGGCATCATACTTGACTCTAAGCTAACTTTCATTCCTCACATCAATATCTCAAAGCAAAATGCCTAAAAACAATGAACCTAATGAAGATTATATCTCGCACAACAAGGGCAGTGACAGGAAGTGTCTATTGAACCTTTAGAAGAGTCTGATTCGTTCACGACAAGATTATGGAGCTGTATAATATCACTCTGCCGCCCCAAGCGCACTAAAGATGCTAGATCCCGTTCACCTCTAGGTATCGCCTGGCCACCGGCGCTTTCACAACAAGCCCTATTGAAAGCGTATATGTAGAATCGAATGAATGGTCCTCCATCTGCAGAGATAACACACCAGCTTCACATATTTCCTCAAAGTACACTCTGATCACGAACACCTGTTCCAAGACCATTAACGATTTGACGTGTACTACAATTTTCCATAATCGCCCCTCTGTGAACAGCCTGTTTCACTGCGTGTGAGGGAGCTTAGCGTTGAAATGGATGTCCCACTCCTCGAAACCTCGCATAATGCCTCCACGCAACTGCCACCTCCTTGGGAGTGGCAGCTGAGAATGCGATATATCTTTTGTAAAAGTTACAAGTACGCGCAGACCTCGAAATTCGAATGCATTTCCGTGGACTCCAATCTAAGTATTCGTGTACTGAATTCTACAACGACGCATCAAAGTCGCACGCGGGCGTATCTTACGCAGCATTCTCTGAATCGGACGTATTGAACCCTTATACACGCATCTTTACTGCAGAAGCCTATGCAGTGCTGTCTGCGGTTAAACACATTAAGAAATTAAAACAACAGAATACGATAATATTCACGGACTCCTTAAGTGTCGTAAAGGCACTAATGTCTATAAGAATACACAAAAATCCTGTTTTTATTTAGCTTTACACATACCTGTGCAATATTTATTCATCTGGTAGACAAGTGACAATATGCTGGGTTCCTGGCCATAGGGGCATTTAGGGTAATGAACTGGCAGACAAAGCGGCCACATCAATTACATCTCAAGCTATTAATCTTACCGCTGCTATTCCTGCCACAGATCTCAAGCCATTTTTGCGAACTAAACTGCAAAACCACTGGCAACGCTTGTGGGACGCCGAAACAAATAATAAGCTCCACTTTATTAAACCACACTTAGGTTTCTGGCCCTGTGCACCGAAAACACGACGAACTGATGTCCTATTCTGTCGTCTCAGAATAGGAAACACATATGGTACTCACAATTTTCTGTTGACTCGTAACGAGCCTCCAACCTCTGGTCGATGTGGTGAGAGGCTGAGCGTCCTCCAAGTCCTCCTGGACTGTCGGGAAGCCGAAACAGAGAGACGACAACATTTTCCTCTTGCATACAGCTATTGTGTCCCGCTCCATACCTCAATGTTTCTCGGTAAAGAACCACTTTTTACAACCAAAGCAGTCCTCGCATTCTTGAACGATGTTGTCCTGCATGTCATAAGCCCAACAAATTCGTAGCGCATCCTCTCTCCAGTGGATGCCGCTGTGACAGTAGTTCAGTATAGCACCTGCCTCCAGGCACTTGTGGCTCAAGGGTTCTGTTTAGGCAGTAGTGCGTTTGCCAAATACTACATGTGAAATAACCTGAATATCTTTTCACTCTTTTTCAATGCATTCTTTATTTTCTTAGTAAACGTCCATAATTACTGTCATAACCTTATTACATGTAGATTTTACGCTCTTTACAGCGACTATTTTTAGGCCCTTTACAGCCACGCCTCATCTAATGTTTTATCCACGCCTTATAATTCACTATTCATGTACCACTGACATGCCATTATCATCGCCTTGGCGCTCTTGGGCCACATCTGTCCCTTACGCCAATAAACCCCACTAATCATCATCATTATTCTTCGATTAGGTCGCTCAGTACCACCGTTCATCTCGCGGATGGTAATCATCGTCAGCCTATATTATGTCCACTGCAGGACGAAGGCCTCTGCCTGCGATCTCCAATTACCCCTGTCTTGCGCTAGCTGTTTCCAACTCGCGTCTAAAATTTGAAAACTTCATCACCACACCTAGTTTTCTGCCGTCTTCGACTGCGCTTCCCGTCTCTTGGTAACCATTCTGCAACTCTAATGCTCCACCGGTTGTCTATCCTACGCATTACATGGCCTGCCCAGGTCCGTTTCTTCCTCTTAATGTCAATTATATTACCGGTTATACCTGTTTGCTCTCTGATCCACACCGCTCTCTTCCTGTCTCTTACGTTAGGTCTAACATTTTTTGTTCCCTCGCTCTTTGTGCGCTCCTTGACTTGGTCTCGAGCTTCTTTGCAAACCTCCAAATTTCTGCCCCATATTTTAGCACCGGTAGAATGCAATGATCGTACACTTTTTTTAACTATATAGTGGTAATATCCCAGTGAGGATTTGGTAATGTCTGCCGCATGCACTCCAACCCAATTTTATTCTTCTGTAAATTTTTCTCATGATCAGGGTGCCCTGTGAGTAACTGACTTGGAGAAACGTACTCCTTTGCAGACTGACGAGTCTGACTTGCGATCCTGAATTCTTGTTCTCTTGCCAGGCTATTGAACATTACATTTGTATTCTGCATATTAATCTGCCATCCCACTCTTATGCTTTCTCGGTTAAGGTCCTCAATTATTTGTTGTAATTGGTGCCCATTGTTTGCTGAATAGGACAATGTCATCTGAAAACAGAAGGCGGCTGAGATATTCGCCATTCATCTTCACTCCTAAACCTTCGCACTCTAACAGCTTGAATTCTTCTAAACATTGGAGGGATTGTCGCCTTGCCTGACCCCCTTTCTTGCTAGGTAACTTTCTAGTTGTCTTGTGAATAACTAAGGCAGCTGTGGCATCTTTGTGTGTTTATATATTGTAAAGAGGAAGACATGCACTTGGACTCGGGCGCTCGGACACCGGGCGCTAGGGGGTGAACGAGGAGAAGAGGAGGACGAAGCAGAGTATAGAACAGCCGGCCAGGAACGGGTGCTGTCTCTGTGTCTCTCTCTTTATTACAATGGTGCAGTCGGCGGAAAACCTCGTATTAAGACGCTTCAGCCGTCAGCACCGTGCTGCGGAGGCCTTTCTTCCTCCGGCATCTCGCCGTACAGGGTCCGTCTGGCGAGGGAACGCCGCCAACGCTTCCCTTGTCATGGATGCCACACCTGGGACTACCTGGATCTTTAAGGCCCCAAGGCATGCCGTTCACGCTGCCTTGGACATGGATCCTCGCCGTCGGGGGTGCCTCCTGCGGCCAGGGAACGCCGTCCACGCTTCCCGTGCTCTCGATCACTGCTCCACGACAGCATCGACAACTCAGCCAACTAGGGATGCCGTTCACGCTCCCCTGGCCATGCTTACGGCTACAATGAGTACCGCGGCCGCCACCAGCTCTGGTTCAACGGAGGCCGTTCACGCTCCGTTCGCCACTGGTCCGGCTCGCTCGTGTACTGCGGCTAATGCCGCCGCCTCAGGGTGCGCGGATTCCGCCCCTGGCTCAACGGGCGGCTCAACCAGCAGCTTAACCTACGTCATACGAGCCACCTCGCTGCTGTCACAGCAGCTGGACGACATCGTTTCAGCCACTCCTGGTTTTCTTCTAGCAGCCTTTCCATCACCGGCTGCCGTGGAACTACCGGTAACTGCCTGCGAAATAATTCGCAGGATGACGCCAGTTTCGAGATATTAATTGCCGAACTTAGCGGAGAAATGCATTGGCGTTCCAGTTATGTTCTTAACAAAACGTCGCAATATATATATATATATATATATATATATATATATATTGTCACGTAGTAGTGGCGGCAAAGAAAACAGTCGTAAAACTGTGTATGACGAAACTGGTTGTTTATTGGGCGAACCTGTGCCCACAAAAGCAAGCTACACTCAAAGCACGGCGATAGCGGCGAACACAGTCGGCGATCGTTGAAAATCTGATCAGCGGCGCGACGCGTCGGCTTTTACACCTGAGTCATCGAAGGTTCCAGATTAATCCCTGATGCCCGCGTGTCTTCCAGAAAGTTCTAGACAATTCGCGTCGGTCACACAATCAGATAACATAAGCGTCGGTGAAAACAGGCAACGAAAAGAAGCATCGATAACGTTCTAGAAACTTTCGATACAGGCGCGTCCTGCGCCGAGCGATAACGTTTAACGTTTGTTAGCCGGTGGAAAGCGGCCACCGGTGAAAGATAAACATGTATACGTGTCAATACCCTCCCCTTAAAAATCATCGTCCCGATGCTACAAACACGAAGGCGAAAACAAAACCACGCGTACAGAAAGGGACAAAAATGTCGCAGTTTCACCTGAAAGGCGAAGCATCAATTGCGATAGCAAATTTGTAGAGAGCTATACGGAGTAATGATATTAGCTTTATCAGCTGTATAAACTTGGACATGCAGCAGCACCGGCAACGCGCAGAACTCTTGTCGACGCCATCGGCGTTTTGCCCGCGTTCGCTCAAAATGCGTGCGGCGTTCGTGACTGTTGCCGGAGCCTCTGATATAAATAGGCAATTGGTGCCGCAGCTAAACGTCGCCTCCCTTCCCTCCCCCTCCCCCACGGCCTCTCGCGCGTCGGAAGAAAGCGCGTTTGCTCTACATATATGGTGATTGTAAAGGAGGAAAGAGACGCCTACTTCTGCAGCCCTTAAGGGAGCACCAAGGCCTTCCATCCCGGCCTGATACGTGCTGCCACAGCCTGCCGGTTTTGCTTCACCCAGCCATGGCGACTCCACCCTATCCTCCTTTCTCCCCCACTTACCCCTTCCCGTTGGCGCTGAGCCGTGCTCCCTCAAGGGCTGCAGAAGATAGCGTCAACATTTCCCCTTTCCACATGAACCACTTACTACTACTAATAAGGGAGCACGTGCAGAACGCGCGTTTGTTCTCCGCCGTACGTTCACTCCCCGTGAAAGTGCGCGCCCCTCGCACCCTTTCACTCGCACATACAGCGTTCGGCGGCGCGCGGCAACACCCTCTAGAAAAATATGAAGGCCTTAGCTCTCTTCGCGTGACGTCACACGATGGGGCGGATTGAAAAAAAAAGATATGGAACGCTGTTCAAGAGAGGTTGTCTCGCAGGTACAGTGTACTAGAATTCTAGTACACTGTATCGCAGGTGCATTGCGCGGAAACATTTTTTTTCTGCAAGAACAAGCATGCATGTATTTTAAAAAAAACGCATATCCACGGGGTGAATGATGATGAGTGGGCGAAGCTCCGGAGGGAATCATCGGTAAACCGTGAATCTTCCGTGTAATTCGCCCAGTCTCGCCGCACTAAATCGAACGATTGACTTCCACCAATGACACGCGCCATAGGTGACGTCATTCCTATTTTATAACAGCGCCCTTCATTATAATTGCACCATCTGCCGCTTAAGGGGACGCTAGCACAAACGCGTTAGAAACGTGCAGTACTCTCTAGTAAGGGGGAGAGGCCACAGCGTCTTACGCAGCCGTTTACACATGCCGGAACGTGCACCGCGATTGCCGACGCCATCACATGACTGCTGAGAGAGTATAACCCCCGTATTCATAAACGCTCCTCGACTTGAACTTGACTTGCCACCGCCTTCAACGCGTTTCGAACGCGCTGCCGAAGGCGGTGGCAAGTGAAGTTCAAGTCGAGGAGCGTTTATGAATACGGGGGGGGGGGGGGGGGGGGGGGGGTAAGGCGAAGAGGCCACAGCGTCTTACACCAGCTTCTTGCACGGGGCCGTAACGCGCTAGCACAAACGCGTTAGAAACGCGCAGTCTTTCGTTAATGTTGGGTATTTATTGCCATCTAGGTGCGTCTGCCCATGTGCGCTTCGTGGCGTAGTGGTTAGCGCCACGCGTTCAGAAGCGAGGGGTCCCTGGTTCGATTCCGCTACGGCTATAACTCTCGGAATTTTTTTTTCTCATAAAAGTAGACGTGGCTACCTACTACGACGACTACGACGACTACTACTACAGAGGAGGGACAGACCCACACCCTAAGGAGCTTCGCCCCTAAAAAGAATAGAACGCCAGAAAACTGTAGCAGCAAAACATTTATTTACGAAGCCCAGTTTCTTTTTGTGCTGGCTTTATATTAGAAGCAATGCATGCAGTTATTTGGCCTCGAGAGTTGTGGCTTTCCTTTTTTTTATTTATCGGCAGCGTCGAGAAGTTTGTCGTTCAGCTTCCTACAAAAGTTCTTTAGCAGAATGTTGGTGCTGCACCGCAGGATGTGTTTAAGCACTAATTCAACTGTGTGGCCATTCTCACACGTATCGAAGTCGGACTGCTCTTCACTAGCCAGCAATTGTAGCGTCATTTTCGTTACCACCTGGCGTTGTTCAGGCATCATAAGCAGTGCTGGCTCTGTAGCGAGCTGCTCTACTACAACGTAGCTATGAGCAACTGCGTTAAGTGCAAACATTGATGGATAAACTAAACCTCCTCGGTCCAGCTGCTTCACAAGACCATAATGTTCGTTTGTGGCAGAGACTGTGATCTTCTTGTCCACGGTCAACGAGTCCCTGCATTGCTCGCACTTCAACTTTTTAAGGGTCCCGTATACTGCATAACCTGCAACGTAGACGAGGACTGGGACGACGTCCTGCATCTTCGTAAGAGCCTGGCTGGTAACAACAACGTTGCTGCTGGGAAGCAATGCCTCGACTTGCTTTCGGACACATTCCCAGTGCTGGTCAGGGGAAACTGTAGGCAAGGTGCTCTGCAGGCGCAGCTTGTTTTCGACTTCATATATCTGCCTGATGGAGATGTGATATTGCGCACCTGCCAGCTGCCTATACTTTCCAAACCGATCTTCAAGGCAGTCTGTCTGAATCTTCCCAAAAAGGACATATGACATTCCAAGCTCTTCGAAGCTGTACCTAGCGAGCTCAACAAGCGCATAGATGGTGTGTTCGAGAGCAGCGTGAGTCTCCTTTGTCAGAGTACCGTTGTCAAAACCTTTGTTCTTCCACTCATCCAGCCACTTCAGAAACATGTGCAAGAAGTCAATTTTTGGATCGTTATCAATGGAAAGCACTGGTTGTTGGAAGTGATCTCTAAGCCTTTCTCCCTTCCATGGAGTTTTGACGTTTACAATTTTCCACCACTTGAGTATGATCTCGACGAATGTAGCCGTGGCCTCGAAAGAGAATAGGTTGTGCTTTGCTCCAAGAGCACGTAACGCCTCTGGTAAATAGTCATTGAAGATTTGTAAAGCAAGCTTTACGTCCTGCCTTTCAAGACTCGAAGGGTAGAGGGCTTTTCTTGACAGCCCATAGCCATATTTCAACAGCTGGTCACACTCTTTGCTGTGAAGGTCCCTGATTGTTGCAAATGACGCTGTTTGCATTCGCTCTGATTCTGGTGTGTCTCCTTGGATCTCCGGGAAGTAGAAACAAATTTGGTCATTCTTCTGATTGATCCAGTTATTTCGTATGCATTTTAGAATGTGCACTGGGTCTATAACGAAGAACAGCGGCCTTGAAGGGTCTGATGGATGTTGGTACACAATTCTGTTACACAGAGGTGATTCGAAAAGTGACATCGCTTTTCTGTTCACAGAGTTGTTGTCGCTGACGACGCACATAACCCGGTACCCAATCTTTTCCAGCCCACAAATCACGTCTTTAAGCGTCTTTTGCAGGAACTCCGCCTCTACTCGGTGCACCGGCACGATGTGCGCAACTTCTTTGAATTTACACGTCACGCTGCGCACCATGAAAACGAGCGCACAGTTAGCAGCTTCATTTCTATTAATTGCAGCGCCGGTAATATTGCCTCCTTTGTAGTCAAAGTAAGGTTTTATATGTATTTCATCAACCATAACTGTGACAAAGCCCTGGTCATCTTTCAGGTCAGAAATTCTTGTTGTCATGTAGCTGAGGAATGTTTCACTCTGATGCTCTTGTTGAGGACTCATACCATAAGACGAGCACACTGATCTTATCGTCATAGGATGCGGCAAGGTGATGCTTCCATGGCTACGTATGAACGCGTATGCATGGGGCGATATAGTGAAAACAATACAGCAAAACATCATGAAATCAGCAGAGTAGCGCCTGCGCTGTTTTTTCGATAGGTGCAAGGTGACTTGCTCTTTCAGAAATTGAATACAGTTGGCGTCATCTTCTGCTTGGGACGTGCAAAGCTGATCAAGCAGTAAGCAAACAGCCTCGCAAATTTCGGCGACTGAGTTGGACATCAGGTCACAGTCCCACTTCTCGATGCCTTCCAGGAGTTCCACCATACCCCTTTTACTGTTAGCGATTTCGGGAACGCAGAGATTTGCACCGAGCTTTTTTACGGCTGTTTTCATAACGTGTAGTGTCACGCTCAAATCTCCTTTCACGCAAACAGAGTATTTCAACCACGGTGCTTCATCGTCGACAATGTGAATGAGAAGAAGCCTTTCATTTCTTTCGATAACATCCCAGAACTTCATCCCTTGGCTCCTTAAGTGGTTGGCAAGTTCGCTCACACTGTTGACTTTATCCTCCTCGCGTGCTCTTATAAATGCCTTGTTGGATTCAGCGATGGCTTTCTGAAGGGCTGCATTCTCTATTCGCGCGCGCTTGGAGTCAGGATCTTCCCTCCTCGCGGTCTTTCTGGACAAGTAGCTCGAATGATTCGGGAACTTCGACGGTACAGCGTCTGGGCGAAGGCGCACATGAGATAGCGGCACTGTCATTACGCGGCCAGTTGCTTGATCTGTATGCATCGCGTCTCGAATAATGTCCTCGTCCATGAAATGAAGTTCACATACCTAGAAAAAAAATACGCTCCAGTCAGCAAACCGACGGCTACAGGTCACACAAACATGCGGCTCATGAGCCACTTACACATGTACGTTTATATTCTTTCAATTAACTAACACCTAAATAAAAAAACTTACCCTGGAATGTTCGGTGACCGTGAGGTTTTCCCGTGGCACAGCGCGAATCCAAGCGTCCCTTAGAGCTTGATCTCTCGGGAACTTGAAGACGTGCACCTTCGTGTCCCCCGTGTAGTTTCCGCGGCATCGAGGTACACAGCATTTGCACGGCATCGCGGCGGGATTCTTTTCACAGCGAGGAAAACACGTCCGACTGAACAGCGAAGAGATGTACGACTGTACATACGCGCCGGGGAATGAGTTTCTGGAGACGCGCGATCAACGCGCACCAGCGCGATCCGGACGCGCGGATGCGTCGTGTCGCGGCGACGGGCAAAACCGCAAAACGCGCTCGCCGCCTCATGCGTCCGCCCAATCTGCTGACGTAGCGCGAGTGGAAAGGGAAAAGAACTAAGGCCTTCATATTTTTCTAGAGGGTGTTGCGCGCGGCGACGATTTCATCTCCATTGACGTCATACGGAACCTCACGGCGACGGCGACGGCGATGGCGACGCCGACGGCAGAAATCTGCTTTTGAGTGTCCATATAATTGCTATCGCAATAAAATAACAAAGCAACAAAGGACCTAAGTTCCTCAGTGGGCGTAGAAAGGCTTAAGACGCACCACGTGGATGACTTCAGGTCGTGCGCGGCGCCGCTGTGATTGCGAAATACCGTCCGGCACCACCTCATAGTCCAGTGCGCCAATACGTCGGATGATCTTATATGGTCCGAATTAGCGACGTAAGAGTTTCTCGCTAAGTCCTCGTCGGCGTATCGGAGTCCAGACCCAAACACGGTCTCCGGGCTGGTACTCGACGTAGCGTCGTCGAAGATTGTAGTGTCGGCTGTCGGTTCTCTGCTGGTTCTTGATGCGCAGGCGGGCGAGCTGTCGACCTTCTTCGGCACGCTGCAAATAGGTGGCAACGTCGAGATTTTCTTCGTCGGAGACATCCGGTAGCATGGCGTCAAGCGTCGTTGCCGGTTTCCTTCCGTAGACCAGGTTGAACGGCGCCATGTGCGTCGTTTCTTGCATGGCCGTGTTGTATGCGAAGGTCACGTACGGAAGGATGGCATCCCACGTCTTGTGTTCGACGTCGACGTACATTGCCAGCATGTCGGCGATGGTCTTATTTAGGCGCTCGGTGAGGCCATTCGTCTGCGGGTGGTAGGCGGTGGTCCGGCGATGGCTTGTCTGTCTGTAGCGCAGGATGGCTTGAGTTAGTTCAGCCGTGAAGGCCATACCTCTGTCGGTGATGAGGACTTCTGGGGCACCGTGACGCAGGAGGATGTTCTCAACAAAGAATCGGGCTACCTCGGCGGCACTGCCTTTGGGCAAGGCTTTTGTTTCGGCGTAGCGGGTGAGGTAGTCCGTAGCTATGATGATCCATTTATTGCCGGACGTCGACGTCGGAAAAGGCCCCAGTAAGTCCATCCCGACCTGCTGGAACGGTCGGCGAGGTGGCTCGATCGGCTGTAGAAGTCCGGCTGGCCTTGTCGGCGGTGTTTTGCGTCCGCTGACAGTCTTGGCATGTCCTTATGTAATGGGCGACGTCGGCAGAGAGGCGAGGCCAGTAGTATTATTGCGATAGCAATTATATGGACACTTCAACCGGATTTCGGCCGTCGGCGTCGCCGTCGCCGTCGCCGTCGTCGTCGCCATCGCCGTGAGGTTCCATATAGATAAAATCTTCGCCGCGCGCCGTATGCCCGAGCGGAAGCGTGCGGGGACGCGCGCTATCACGGAGAGCGAACGCACTCATCTCCCACGCGCAAGCAAGGAAGCAGGAAGCCAGCGCCGGAGGGAGCGGGGGGGGGGGGGGGCGCACTTCTACTCCGCCAACAACCGCGCTCGTCGCTCATCCGCACCGTCTCTTATCTCCAGACAGCTCTGACCTTTATGCGCCGTGCATTCGCCGCTCAGTTTCCGTTGAAGCGATAGACCGCACATACCCTCGCCCGCTGCGGCGTATGCTTGCTGCCAGCGTTTTGACAGTCGTTGTCTGCAGTCATTCAGTGTGATCTATTCGTGTTTGTTTCTGCGCGCTCACACCACGCTTGTTCATTCAGTTAGTACTAGTCGGGCGACATTTTCCAACGCGCGCTACACATGCAATGCTGCCCGGATCGGCAGTGCAGCACTACAGGTGTGTCCCTTCGCACGCGCTGCCCACGGGAAGCGCTTCTCATCAACACCACCGTTTCACACGCGTCTTCTCGTGGTCTTCGAGTCTCTCTTCATGTCGGTCTACTTACGCCGCAGCACACCTGCTTACTTAATCAGCTCAATGTTTACTACAACTAATATTGCTACCAAAGCCGCTCACCTTACTTCGTATGACATTGCTGTGTTGCTATCGCATTCATTGCTTCGCCCTTAGGGCGAAACTGTGAATTTTTTTTCTGTATCCTCGCGAGCGTGCGGGAAAAACCGAGGTGCCCAGCCGTTGGGTCGTCATGGAGAGCTTGCTGAACCTCTGGACGCAATGCTGCAGGTACCACGAGGAGGTAGTTGGCTCGGAGAGGCGAGAAGTTCTTCTTTAGGAGAATGTCGTTTTGCAAGAAAAACGACGCCAATCCTCGCCTGAAAACTTTCGGCACAATGACGGTCTTGCCTTCCAGGTAGTCTACAAGGCTCCTTAGTTCCGGGTCGGCTCGCTGTTGTTCGGCGAATTCGTCGGCACTGATTGGTCCCAAGAAAGTGTCGTCATCCTGGTCGTCTTGTGGCGGCGGTTCGACGGGGGCGCGAGACAAGCAGTCGGCGTCAGAGTGCTTTCGCCCGGACTTGTAAACGACGGTGATGTCGAATGCTTGAAGTCTTAGACTCCATCGTTCGAGGCGACCTGAAGGATCCTTCAAGTTAGCTAGCCAACACAAGGCGTGGTGGTCGCTCACAACTTTAAAGGGCCTGCCATAGAGGTAGGGACGAAACTTTGATGTAGCCCACATGATGGCGAGGCACTCCTTTTCTGTTGTGGAATAATTTGCTTCCGCCTTCGATACCGACCGGCTAGCGTAACTTACAACCCTTTCTAGTCCGTCAGTCCTCTGCACAAGAACGGCGCCGAGTCCTACGCTGCTTGCGTCGGTGTGGACTTCGGTATCGGCGTTTTCGTCGAAATGCGCAAGTATTGGCGGCGATTGCAGGCGTCGCTTCAGTTCTTCAAATGCTTCGACTTGCGGCGTCTCCCACTTGAACTCGACGTCGGCCTTCGTGAGGTACGTCAGTGGCTCAGCGATCCGCGAAAAGTCCTTGACGAAGCGCCTGTAATAGGCGCACAGTCCAAGAAATCTACGCACTGCCTTCTTGTCGGCGGGCGGAGGAAAGTTGGAGATGGCTGCAGTTTTCTGAGGGTCGGGGCGCACTCCAGACTTGTTGATGACGTGGCCCAAGAACAAGAGCTCCTCATATGCGAAGCGGCACTTTTCTGGCTTTAACGTGAGTCCGGAGGTTTCGATTGCTTGAAGAACTGTTTCAAGGCGCCGCAGGTGTTCTTCGAAGCTTGAGGCAAACACAACGACGTCGTCCAAATAGACGAGGCAAGTCTGCCACTTCAAGCCTGCCAGTACTGTATCCATTACGCGTTGGAAAGTCGCAGGTGCCGAGCAAAGACCAAAAGGCATGACCTTGAACTCGAACAGTCCGTCTGGTGTTATAAACGCAGTCTTCTCCCGGTCCCTCTCGTCGACTTCGATTTGCCAGTAGCCGGTTTTGAGGTCCATCGACGAAAAATACTTTGCGTTGTAGAGTCGATCCAAGGCGTCGTCAATCCGTGGGAGGGGGTATACGTCCTTCTTCGTGATCTTGTTGAGGCGACGATAATCGACGCAGAAACGTAGGGTTGCATCCTTCTTCTTCACTAGCACCACGCGGGACGCCCACGGACTCTTGGACGGCTGGATGATGTCGTCGCGTAGCATTTCGTCGACTTGTTGCCTTATGGCTTCACGTTCGCGCGCCGGAACTCGGTACGGGCTCTGACGGAGTGGGCGGACGTTTTCGTCGGTGATGATGCGGTGCTTGGCGACAGGGGTTTGTCGAACTTTTGACGACGACGAGAAGCAGTCCTTGTATTGCAGGAGCAGAGCTTTTAGTTGTTCTTTCTTATGCCTGGGAAGGTTCTGATTGACGTCGAAAGTTGGTTCAGGTATTATAGTCGTCGTTGCAGGTGCACTGGAATCCGTGAAGGCGAAAGCACTGCTGGCTTGTACTATTTTGTCGATGTAGGCGACCGTGGTGCCTTTGTTAATGTGCTTGTATTCAGGGCTGAAGTTCGTGAGCATCACCCTTGCTTTCCCTGCACGTAGCTCAGCTATGCCTCTAGCGACGCAAATTTCACGGTCGAGCAGTAGGTGATGATCACCCTCGATGATGCCCTCCATGTCTGCGGGCACTTCGGTACCGACGGAAATCATTACGCTGGAGCGAGGCGGAACGGTGACTTGTTCTTCAAGCACATTCAAGGCATGGTAACTTATGCTTGTACCCGGTTGTATCGCGTTGTGCGTTGAAAGCGTTATCGACTTGGATCTTAAGTCGATGACTGCACCGTATTGGTTTAGAAAGTCCATGCCTAGGATGACATCCCTGGAGCAGTGCTGCAGGATTACGAAGCTCGCCGGGTAAGTGCGGTTGTTGACCGTGACTCGCGCTGTGCAGATTCCAGCCTGCGTTATTAGGTGGCCTCCCGCTGTCCGGATATCGGGTCCTTGCCAGGCCGTCTTCACCTTCTTTAACTTGGCGGCGAACGCGCCACTGAAGACGGAATCCTCGGCGCCAGTGTCGACGAGAGCGGTGACGTTATGACCATCGATGAGCACGTCTAAGTCGGTAGACCGTCGTCTAGCATTACGGTTAAGTCGTGGCGTCGGATCACGGATGCGTCGGCTTGCTCCGCTGCTGCTACGTCGCGTCGGCCGGTCTTCTTGCGGCGGCGAAGTGCTGTCAAGGCTGTTGCTAGGCGGCGTGCTGATATCTCGTCGTGATGATTCGCGAATCGTCGTCGTCGTCGTAGGCGGCGGAGGATCTTCGGCATTGCGTCGTACAGCAACCGCACCTCCATCGGTTGCTGCCTTTAGTTTCCCGGTAAGGGCTGGGAGATCGGCCCCGGGTGGGAGCGGCGTACTGACGGCGATGCGGCGAGATGTAGCGGCCTGGTGACGGCGAGCGTGAGGGTCGTCGGGGTTGCCACTAGGCTCCGGCGAGGTAGTCGGCAATGTCGCGCGGTCGTTCACCCCGCACTGGACGCGGCGCGTTGACGGCGAACCCTCGTAGGCCCATCTCGCGGTATGGGCATCGGTGGTAGATATGACCAGCTTCCCCGCAGTGATAGCAGAGCGGGCGGTGGTCGGGGGCGCGCCAAATGTCCGTCTTTCTCGGGTAGCTGCGCTGGACGACGGACGGGAGTTCTGGCGGCGGCGGTGGTGGACGTCGGAACTGCGGCGTTACGGGGCCCTGGCGCGAGCGCGGAGGGGGGCCTTGACGACGGGCGACGGCGGCGTAGGTCAGCGCTTCCGGCTCAGGTTGCGGCGATTCGGGAAGTCCTAGCGATTGCTGGATTTCCTCCCGCACGATATCGGTGATGGAAGCAACTTGAGGCTGCGACGACGGTAGCAACTTCTGCAGCT
Source organism: Dermacentor silvarum (assembly GCF_013339745.2). NCBI lineage: Eukaryota > Metazoa > Arthropoda > Arachnida > Ixodida > Ixodidae > Dermacentor > Dermacentor silvarum. The sequence continues at coordinate 150,699,820 of NC_051163.1, read as the reverse complement.
CTTCGCGTACTATCGCCCTGATGGTGTCTCGTAAGTCGTGAGAGAGACCTTGGACTTCGGCGTAATGTGGCGTCGAACGGCGATTGTATTGCCGGTTGCGCATGTCCAGTGCTTTCTCGATCGTCGTAGCCTCCGACAGAAAGTCTTGGACTGTCGTTGGTGGATTCCGCACCAGTCCGGCGAATAGTTCCTGCTTAACTCCCCGCATGAGCAAGCGAACTTTCTTGTCTTCTGGCATAGCGGGGTCGGCGTGCCGGAATAATCGAGTCATTTCTTCAGTGTACATAGCGATGCTCTCATTCGGGAGCTGTACACCGTTTTCCAACAAGGCTGCAGCTCTTTCTTTACGGACGACGCTCGTGAAGGTGTCCAGCAATGCGGCTCTGAAGAGGTCCCAGGTTCTTAGTGCACGCTCCCTATTCTCGAACCAGGTTCTGGCGCCGTCTTCAAGCGAGAAGTAAATATGGCGCAGCTTGTCGTCGTCGCTCCATTTGTTGAACGTCGCGGTCCTTTCATATGTCTCCAGCCAGGTTTCAGGGTCTTCAGCCGATGATCCACGAAAGATCGGTGGCTCCCGAGGTTCTTGCAACAGGATGGGGGACGCTGGTGCTGCCATTCTGGTTGTTGACTTGGCCTTGATTGCAGTGGTCTTTTCGGGAAGAAGTCCGTACTCCGGCAGAAGTCCTTGCTGCCTACGGCTAGCTCGCTGTTCCTTGGCGACGTTGGTCTCGTCCTCCGGTTTCGGGCTTGGGTCACGGCTTTGCGGGGGCGTTCGGTGCATGAACGAACTGGCACCTCCACCAGATCTCACGTAGTAGTGGCGGTAAAGAAAACAGTCGTAAAACTGTGTATGACGAAACTGGTTGTTTATTGGGCGAACCTGTGCCCACAAAAGCACGCTGCACTCAAAGCACAACGATAGCGGCGAACACAGTCGGCGATCGTCGAAAATCTGATCAGCGGCGCGACGCGTCGGCTTTTATACCTGAGTCATCGAAGGTTCCAGATTAATCCCTGATGCCCGCGTGTCTTCCAGAAAGTTCTAGACAATTCGCGTCGGTCACACAATCAGATAACATAAGCGTCGGTGAAAAACAGGCAACGAAAAGAAGCATCGATAACGTTCTAGAAACTTTCGATACAGGCGCGTCCTGCGCCGAGCGATAACGTTTAGCGTTTGTTAGCCGGTGGAAAGCGGCCACCGGTGAAAGATAAACATGTATACGTGTCAATATATATATATATATATATATATATATATATATATATTGTACTGGAGATTATTGGTGCCGGCACGGTGAAGTGTGAAAGAAGAAGTCGACGAACTAGTAGTGCGCGCTCGATCGGTGTCCACTTGAGACTGCTCCGTCTTCTTATACTTCGGTCAGACGCCCTGTGGACCTACAAGAACATCCCGTGAGATTTGGTGGAGGTGCTGGGTACTCGTCTTCCCCGACCTGGAGCTCCCCAGTCGTACGTTGCCATCTGCGGCCACAATGACCGACGGCGCCGGCCCTTCGCACCCGCAATCCACTCCCGCCCCTCCCCCCCCGACTGTCGTGTGTTATGGTGCGGTACGTCAACGCGACACTGCAATCTTCAGTGGCACCGACAATCACGACGTGGAGGACTGGCTTGCAGAGTATGACCGGGTTAGTGCGCATAACAAGTGGGCTGACCGCGACAAGCTGACCAACGCCATCTTTTATCTGACTGATGTGGCAAATCTGTGGTTTAGAAACCACGAAGCCGAGTTTACAACCTGGTCAGCTTTCACCGAGACCCTCACTTCGGTCTTCGGCCGTCCCGCTGTGCACAGACTCCGTGCTGAACACCGTTTGCGTGGTCGCGCTCAACAATGCGGTGAAACCTTCACGAGCTACATTGACGACGTCATCGGCCTCTGTAAGCGCGTGAATGCGTCCATGATCGAAGCCAATAAGATAAGGCATATTATGAAAGGCATAGACGACGATGCCTTCCATATGCTCGTGGCCAAGAACCCTACGACAGTTGCACAAGTAATTGAGCTCTGCCAAAGCTTCGACGAGTTGCGCAAACAGCGCCTTTCCACCCGTCGCACCAGTTTGCAATCCGCGGACCTCTTGGCGTTGGAGCCTGGATGCCTTAGCGCTGATCACCCCGGCTTGCTGCCGCAGATTCAGCAATACATTCGGGAAGAAGTGGCTCGCCAGCTATCTCTTCTGGTGTGTGTTGCTGAGCCTGCTTCCTCACTAGAACCGTCGCTCCGTCGTGTGACTGCACCTCTGACTAACGCTGCCGCTCTCAACCGACCTCCTCAGCGATCGATGCCTACTACTTCCAGACCCGCCGCTAGTTTCTACACGTCGCCATTGCCGGTACGCCCGGTTCACGTGCCCTTATCGCCTTGCGTACCTTCTCTTAACCCTTGGCGTACTACGGACAACAGCCCTATCTGTTACGCATGAGGTATTCCGGGACATGTTGCGCGTTTCTGTCGCCGCCGTGGACTTTATTTTCAGTCCTGACGCGCCGAACCTCGGCTACCTTCCCCAAGAGCCTTCGCATCGTTCTATCCCTGATCCCTCGGACTCGTATTCTCGTCGCGCCGCCTTCAACTCTCGTCGGTCTCCTTCTCCTCGCCGCCGTTCCCTTTCACCCATGCTTCGCCGTTCCACCTCTGGTCAGGAGGAAAACTGACAGCCGCAGTTCCCGAGGCAAGAACTGCGCCATCGTCGAAATTTTCAAGGCCTCATCTTTCTCCTACTAACGAAATCACAGTATTTGTCGAAAGCGTCGCGACACAGCTCTAATCGATACAGGGGCTGCCGTTTCTGTAATAACTGAAGACCTCTGCCGCAAACTCAAGAAAGTGACGATTCCTGTACCAGATATCTCCCTACGCACGGCAAGCTCGCAGCAAGTCAAGCCTTCGGCCGCATGTACCGCTAGTGTTATGATTCAGGATGAACTATATTTTGTAGAATTCGTCGTTATATGCCGTGCTTCGCATGACGTTACTTTGGGTTGGGACTTTCTTTCCGCACATCATGCTCTTGTCGACTGCGCTCGCGCGCAACTGGCTTTGTCTCCGTTCCGTGACACTACCGTCGACCTCCCGAACCGTTCTCCTAAAGTGGTCGTCACCACTGACGTCATTATCTCTTCTTTTTCTGCCGCCTTGGTGCCCGTCTCTTGTGACTCTGCCCCCGCCACGACAGCTCTTTTTACACCATCTGAAGATTGTGCGCGTCGACGGAACCTTCTACTCCCGTTTGCAGTCGTTACACTCACCGATGGTTCCGCTGCCATTTATGCGTGCAATCCATTTCCCTGTCCTTCAACTCTCTTACACGATGAATGTGCTGGGCGTCTCTGACACTCTTGACGTCATTAGTCCATTTGACCTACCTTCCGATAGGTCGCCACTGCCTATCGGTGCCGTCACTTCTGCTACCGCACCAGCCTCGCGTTCCCCCGATGTTTTCTTGCATGCCGTCGACGACGCTCTTACGCCCGCTCAACGCAGTGCAGGTGTTGAACTTCTTGAACGTTTCCATGCTTCTTTCGACCTCGGCCAACCTTCCTTGGGGCGCACGTCAGCGGTAGTTCACCGTATTGACACCGGTCACCATGCTCCGCTGCGCCAACGTCCATACCGTGTTTCCGCAGCCGAACGCCGTGTCATTGACGGACACGTTGACGACATGCTGAAACGAGGTGTGGTCCAGCCCTCCCACAGTCCTTGGGCGTCTCCGGTCGTGCTGGTGCGGAAAAAGGATGGCTCAATCAGGTTTTGCGTCGATTATCCGCCGACTCAACAAGATTACCCGCAAGAATGTTTATCCCCTACCACGCATCGACGACGCCCTGGATTGCCTACAGGGAGCTGAGTTCTTCTCTTCGCTGGATCTGCGCTCCGGGTACTGGCAAGTGCCGATGGCTGAAGCCGACCGTCCAAAAACGGTTTTTGTAACTCCTTATGGATTATACGAGTTCAATGTAATGCCTTTCGGCCTTTGCAACGCACCTGCAACTTTCGAAAGAATGGTGGACGCTATTCTCAGGGGTCTTAAATGTCAAACATGCTTTTGCTACTTAGATGACATTGTGGTCTTTTCTACCGATTTTTGATACGCATCTCTCCCACCATGAGCAAGTTCTTGCCTGTCTCACGTCAGCTGGGCTGCAACTCAATTTGAAAAATTGTAATTGTGGTACCCATGAGATTACGATCCTAGGCCACGTCGTATTGAAAGAGTGAATTCTGCCTGATCCTGCCAAACTTCGCGCCGTTGCTGAGTACCGCAAACCCACTACTCTAAAGGAACTACAGAGCTTCATCGGTTTGGCTTCCTATTTCCGGCGTTTCATCCGTAATTTTGCCTCGATCATCGCTCCCTTGACGCAGCTTCTTAATGGCATGTCAGACCTGTCGGCTTAGAACTCTGAGTGTGACGACTCATTTATGAGGCCCCGCAGGCTCCTCACGTCACCTCCAGTACTGCGCCACTTTGACCCCAATGCGCCTACTGAGATACATATGGATGCTAGCGGTGTCGGACTTGGCGCCATTCTCGCCCAACGCAAAGATGGCTTTGACGAGTACGTTGTCGCATATGCCAGCCACACCCTAACGAAGGCTGGCTATTCTGTGACGGAAAAAGAATGTTTGGCGATTGTTTGGGCAATCGGCAAATTTCGTACTTACCTTTACGGCCGTCAGTTTGACGTTGTCACTGATCACCATGCCTTATGCTGGTTATCGTCCTTGAAAGATCCCAGTGGCCGCCTCACTCGTTAGGCCTTACGGCTTCAAGAGTATGACATACGTGTCATTTATCGCTCTGGGCGCAAACATTCAGATGCCGACGTCCTATCCCGTTCTCCGCTATCTCCTGCCTCTGTTTGCCCCTTAACTCCCACCTGCGATTTGCCAGCTCTTAGCTTCAACGACATGCCGGCCGAGCAGCGTAAAGATCCCTGGATCTCTTTACTGCTGGACTTCCTGTCTCACCGCTCAGCTGCGTCTCTCTCACGCGCCCTGCATCGTCAAGCACACCACTTTGCCATCCGCGACGACCTTTTGTATCGACGGAATTACCTCACCGATGGCCGTCAATGGCTGCTCGTTATTCCCCGTCATCTACGCTGACACATCTGCACCGCTTTCCACAATGACCCCCAATGTGGCCACACCGGCGTATTCAAAACGTATTCCCGTCTTCGTCTTTGATTCTACTGGCGGGGGATGTACAGATTCGTTCGCCAGTGCGTCCGTTCATGCGCTACGTGTCAACGCCGCAAGACCCCTCCTCAGAGTTCTGCAGGTCCCCTGCAACCTTTACCCTGCTTTTCTCGACCGTGTTGGAATTTATCTTTACGGCTCCCTTCCAAGCACTCCGGACGGTAACTGGTGGATCATTGTTGCCGTAGACCACCTCACACGGTACGCCAAAACATCTGCGCTGCCGGCGTCCACCGCGAAAGACGTCGCTTGCTTCCTTCTTCGCCACCTTATTATGCCACATGGTGCACCACGTGAATTATTAAGTGACCGTGGGCGCGTCTTTCTCTCAAATGTCATCGCGGCTCAGCTAAAGGAGTGCAACATCGTTCACCGCACCGCTTTCGCCTACCATCCACAAACTAAAGGCGTGACGGAATGTTTTAATCGTACGCTTGGCGACATGCTTGCGATGTATGTGTATGGCGATCACTCCATTTGGGACCGGGTTCTTCCTTTTGTCACTTACGCCTATAATTCTGCCCCGCAAACTACCGCCGGCTTCTCTCTTTCTTCTTTATGGCCGAGAACCTTCCTGCCTCTTGGACACCATTCTAACCTACCGTCCTGACGCTTCTGAAGTGACGCCTGTTTCAGAAGCGGCTGCTTACGCTGAACAATGTCACCAACTAGCCCGCCCGTTCACCACCCAAGATCAGTTGCGCCAAAAATCACGCCATGACGCATGCGCGCCTAGTGCCCGCTATTCCCCCGGAATGCTTGTTTGGCTTCGGGTCCCGCCTACTTCCCCTGGCCAATCCACTAAGTTTTTGTCAAACTACCACGGTCCCTACCGCGTACTGCAGCAAACATCACCCGTGAACTATGTCGTTGAGCCGCTCGCGCCGTCTTCTGATCGCCGTTGCCGAGGGCGCGAAAGAGTTCATGTAGCACGGCTTAAACCATGTTACGACCAGCCCATGCTGTCTTTTCCCTCGGTCGCCAGGATGGATTCTTTCTGTGCGGGGGGTGATTGTACTGGAGATTATTGGTGCCGGCACGGTGAAGTGTGAAAGAAGAAGTCGACGAACTAGTAGTGTGCGCTCGATCGGTGTCCAGCTGAGACTGCTCCGTCTTCTTATACTTCGGTCAGACGCCCTGTGAACTTACAAGAACATCCCGTGACAATATATATATATATATATATATATATATATATATATATATATATTGTCAACAGTAGTAGTGGGAGTAGGGCAAGCGCAGAGGCGCAAGAAGGAAGAAGTGCGCGTGCTAACCTCCCTGTTCGATAGTTTGCTCTCGCCGCCGTTTTCTCCAGAGCCCATCTGCCCTCCATAAACGTCATCAGCCCCCTTTTGAAGGCACGTGGCAAAGTGGTGGAAGTGCTGGGTACTTCTCACTCATGCCGCAGACTCCTCCTGGGAGCAGAAGTACCAGCCCTGTGTTAGTCCCTACTCCCGTCCATCGGACCAGCCGCAGGATCCGGCGACTGCCTCCTGAAGACACCGCAGCGCTTCAGACTACCCCAACTGGTTGGTATGGAGCGTGCAATGACGAATCGCTATACACTTCAGAATCCACTGGTGCTGAAGTAGAGCACTGCACGGGCCGATTTTTTCAGCCCGAGCCCGGCCCGGGCCCGTTTTTACGTTGGGCGGCCCGTCCGAGCCCGATCAAAAATTTTATGGCGAGACCCGGGCCTGGCCCGGAAATAATCTAGGTTACCCACCCGTCCCGGCCCGCCACCCCTTTACCTTAGGCCCGAGCCCGGCCCCAGCCCGGCCCGAGCCCGGCCCGAGCCCGGCTCGAAACTGGCCCAAACCCGGCCCGAGACCGAAAAATAGATGTTTTTCAGAGTTGAGACGCCCGAGAATAACTCGCTGCACGTTACGTGCACACCACCAGAAAGCCCGAGCCCGGCCCGGGCCCGCGTCAAAAAAGACGAGCCCGGCCCGGGCCCGGGTCCAAAAGCACACGCCGTGCCCGAGCGCGGGAAAAAACTGCTCTACCCGTGCCCGGGCTTTCAGGTAAGCCCGAACCCGTGCAGTGCTCTATGCTGAAGTCGTTCCAAGGCGACGTCTTCGAAGACGTCGAAGACTGGATGACCGACTTCGAGCGCGTCGCCAAATACAATGAATGGGACGACGCGACTAAACGTAGGTATGTCTACTTTTGCTTAGAGGACGGCGCGCGTACATGGTTTCAAAACCGTGAGGGGCAACTGACGTCGTAGCGCGAGTTCCGCCGTCTTCTACTGGACACCTACGCTAGTCCTGATCGCCGCGAACGAGCCGAACGAGCAATTCAGGTCTGCGTCCAGCTTCCCAACGAAAGCGTTACCGCGTTCGTCGAAAATATGACGCGCCTCTTCAGATGAGCAGACCCTGGAATGACCGAGGACAAGAAGTTGCGTCACCTGATGCGAGGCGTGAAGGAGCAGCTCTTCGCTGGTCTGGTGCGCAATCCTCCGAAGGCTGTCGCCGAATTTCTATCCGAGGCGGTCAGTATGGAGAAGATGCTTCATCAGCGCTCTAAATTTTACGAGCGGCAAGTGACTGTGACTACGGACATGTCGACGGCCATCGGAAGCCACAATGACAACCTTCGAGACCTCATCCGCACCGTTGTGCGCGAAGAGATACTGAAGGGTTACGGCACCCCACAAGCCACTATGAGCTCCATTGCGAGTGTTATAAGAGATTAAGTGCACCAAGCGCTCTGGTCCACCGTTCCTTTTCCTAACACCGCGCTTCCACCATCTGTACACCACCGTGCGACCTACGCAGAAGTCTTGCGACAGCTTGCTTCGTCCCCGCCGCTGTTTGTTCAGGCCACTCATCCGGTTACACTCCCACCATCCAAACCGGTGCCGTACATCGAGGATCGACGCAAGCCTCCACCGTTTCCCCATGCCGCTTCTCCGGTTGTGCTTCCGCAAGAGCAACTGGTACTTTACGCCGACGATCGACGCATGTCCCCTCGGAAGTCAGACGTTTGGCGCACTCCGGATCGCCGTCCTCTGTGTTTCCACTGTGGTGAGGCAGATCATTTGTACCGCCAGTGCCCATACCGACGCCTCGGGTTGCGGGGCTTTTCCGCCTACTCGCCACCACCCCGACTGGGCCAACGACCTCGGGACATTGAGAATTATTTGGCTCAACAACGCATGCCACCGCCTACCGGGCGGCAGTCGCGCTCGCCGTCGCCAAGGCAATTTTCCCCATCACCCTAGCGGTATTCGAGCGGACCGTCGCCAAGTCCCCGCCGGGAAAACTAACTACAGCGACCTTTGGGGGCGAGGCCGCTGGCAGTCGACGCGCTAAAGACCTCCGATCGACGCGAGTAAAGAAGGGTACTGGTCCGACATCAACTGCAGCTGAACGGAATGACCGTCTTTCGCTCGACATTCCGGTGGTGATCGACGGTTACGCGGTTAGCGCTTTAGTGGATACCGGAGCGGACTATTCTATAATAAGCGGGAAGATGGCGACGTTTCTGAAGAAAGTAATTACCCCTTGGCATGCATGGCTCGCAGATTCGTACGGCTGGCGGTCACGTCGTCACTCCATTGGGACCCTGCACGACAAGAGTTTGAATTCGAGGATCGACATTCGTGGCGAGTTGCCTTGTCCTACGCGAATGCTCCCGCGACGTCATTCTCGGAGTTGACTTCCTGCAGGAATACGGCGCTGCTATTGACTTACAGGGAGGTGCAGTCACCTTCTCAGCCGACCAAGCAATCGACACAATCGACGACCAACGACGTGACGACGCGCTTCGTGTTTCCGCCGAAAGTGTTACGCTTCCTCCACGAGCCAGTGTTCTAGTCGAAGTGATGTGCGGTGGAATGCGCGAAGGTGGAGTGGTCGCAGAAAGTAACTTAGCGCATCTACTGACGCAAGGTATTTGTGCGACCAGGAGTGTGCTACAGCTTTGTGATGGCCGATCTAAGTTGCTAGTCACCAACTTTAGTAACGAGCATCGACACCTCTTCCGCGGTACTTCGATAGCGTTTGCTGAAGAAATAGAACACGTTGCTGAATGTTTTGCCCCTGAACCAGTGAGGCTGGCTGACGAGTCACTGGGCAACATCGACATTATTTCCGAGTTATCTAACGACAAACAGGCAGCACTGCAGGAGCTCTTGCTTGAATTCAGGGCATGCTTCGCAAGCTCGTCTAAGGTACGCCAGACTTCGGTTACAAGGCTCAGGATCATCGCATGGGACCGCGCACGCCCGATACACCAGCAGCCCTACTGCGTGTCGCCAAAGGAACGCGCAGCGATTCGTACGCAAGTACAACAGATGCTTGAAGACGGCGTGATCGAACCTTCCAACAGCTCATGGTCGTCTCCGGTCGTTCTTGTCAAAAAGAAAGACGGAACGCTGCGCTTTTGCGTCGACTACCGGAAGCTCAACAACGTAACTAAATAGGACGTGTACCCACTGCCACGTATCGACGACTCGTTAGATAGACTGCGGCGTGCCCAGTACTTTTCCTCACTCGATTTGAAAAGTGGATACTGGCAGATTGAGGTAGACGAACGAGACCACGAGAAAACTGCCTTTGTGACTCCCGACGGCCTTTACAAACTTCGAGTGCTCCCTTTCGCTTTGTGTTCAGCCCCAGCAACTTTCCAGCGAATGATGGATACTGTCCTCGCTGGATTGAAGTGGCAGACTTGCCTTGGTGTATCTTGACGACGTAGTTGTCTTTTCTAAAACATTTGAGCAACATCTTCATAGCTTTCGGCATGTGCTAGAAGCGCTCCGATCAGCTGACCTCACGCTTAAACCAGATAAGTGCCACTTCGGTTATGAAGAGCTCAAGTTTCTCGGATACGTCGTCAGCGCCAAAGGAGTTCGACCCGATCCCGACAAGCTTGCCGCTGTAGCACCTTTTCCTCCTCCTGCCGACAAGAAGGCCGTCCGACGCTTCCTGGGCCTGTGTGCGTATTATCACCGCTTCATCGAGAACTTCTCGAAGATTGCGGAACCCCTGCCTCGCCTTACCAGGGATGACACGTCATTTGCCTGGACGAATGAGCAACAGGCGGCCTTCGCTGAACTACGCCAACGCATGCAGTCAGCACCCGTCCTGGCACATTTCGACGAAGAGGCTGACACCGAGGTGCATACTGACGCCAGCAACATCGGCCTTGGCGCAGTACTCGTCCAACGTCAAGTAATAGCTTATGCTAGCTGCTCGCTCTCCCGTGCCGAGGCGAACTACTCTACTACAGAAAAAGAGTGTCTCGCGGTCGTCTGGGCGGTCACGAAGTTTCGCCCTTATCTCTACGGCCGTCCCTTCAAAGTGGTGACAGACCACCATGCTCTATGTTGGTTGGCAAACATACGCGATCCTTCAGGACGGCTGGCACGGTGGAGCATCTTCATTGATCGTGTTTTGTTTTTTGTTGTTTTTTTCTCTTTCCCACACCACTTCTTGAGCATCGAGCCGATGCTCTTTCCAAGGAAGGGGGGAAATGTCACCTGTAGTAGTGGGAATAGGGCAAGCGCAGATGCGCAAGAAGTAAAAAGTGCGCGTGCTAACCGCCCTGTTCGATAGTTCGCTTTCGCCGCCGTTCTCTCCAGAGCCCAGCTGCCCTCAATAAACGTCGTCAGCCCCCTTTTGAAGGCGCGTGGCAATATATATATATATATATATATATGTGTGTATGTATTGTAATAAACTCTACGGAGACGGATACAGCCGTTTCTCTATTTTATTGAAGTCATGCTTCCTCTTCCTCTTCTCCTCCGGTACTGGAGCCACTTCGTCTACATCTTGACGGCACTCCACATTATCCGGGGCCTCTGACTCCATCCGTTCAACTTCAAAGGGTATGTTTGAAATCGTGGGAATGACCATTTCGTTTCCTCTAGATTTGTATTTGGCTTTGGCGATTCGACACAGGTGGCAATGGCAGACATATTCGTGCACGTCTTCTTAAGCGCTGGTTAAGCGCTGGTTTATCTCCCTGAACGTCTTAGAGAATCCGTCATGCCCACCCGATTGGGCGCTTTTGTGGTAAACCCTCAAGATTCTTGGCCCGCATGTCTCTGGCACGTAAAACCTCTCACCCTGTCGTCAAACTTTCTCTCTTCTCTTACAGATGTTAATGGCGCACGCTTTTTCCGTATTAGCTGCTGATCAATGCATATCACGTGTATTTAAACGCCATGTTATGGAAACATTGTTGTCACCTGGTATAAGCTACAATCAGAACTAAGCATTTTGTTTGTAACACAGGAAATGCACTGTAAATCTTGTCTTGTGTCCCTGTTCATGTGTATATTGAATCAATGTTATCTATCATGTTAGAGGCTTTCAGGATCCACAAGTGAAAAGCATCTTTCATAATGTATGTAAATTTCGATAGTGTCATGCAATGTGTGATCTGTTGTGTTTACTACTGTACAAGCGACACGTACTCGTAACTCTATGACTGTGTAAAATGTCGCGTTGTATAACTTCTCTTGTTAAACACAATTTTCTTTTCAATGTTTTTAGCTGCAATACTCTGAACTGTTCCGGCAGAGGCCTCGTCAGGCACAAACTTCCTTTATCTTCTGTCCCTGCATCAGGCTTTATGTGCTGTCTGCTGGGAAAAACTGAAGTATGCAGCCTTGATAATGCATCAGCATCTTGTGGCTCGTCTGTGAGTCACTGCAAATGCGAATTGCTGCAGTTCGTTGATACACCTCCGGAAGCCACATGGGTCCGGGACTAGGAATCCCTCCTGCATTTTCCTAGGGACCGGCCCTTAATGCCGACCCCACTTTTCTCTCTCTCTGTATATAATAAATGTTTTCCACCACCACCTCATATTCTGCCCTTGGGTTGCGAGAGATTGAGAAGATCGGTAAGTGCTTTGATATCCGTAAACAGCTTGAACTTTCGAGCTTCAAGATAGGTTCGGAAATTTCTTACAGCCATTACCACTGGAAGTGCTTCCTTTTCCGTAGTACCATAGTTTTCTTGCGCTTTCCCCGCAGGGGCGTCTGCGTCAGCAGGCGTTTGGTGTGTTGCGACACCACGGACCCGAGCACATGAGTGTTGGCCCCTCCCGCGTGTAACCGTGCGCGGCTTAGCCGTGTCCGGGGAAAAGAGGATCCTGGAGGTTGAGCCGATGCCGGGTGTCTGGACCTTTACGGCCCCTCAGTGGAGGCAACACACCTCTTTGGCCTCCGCTTCGCGTAGACGGCACCTCCGGACTGACCCACCCGGGGGAAATCGGTAGTCGCCTTTTCCTGTCTCTCTCTCCCCAATCTTCGTCTCTCTCTCATACTTTTTCGCCTTTCCTGTCTTCTACTCTCTTCCATTTACTTCCATTCTCCCTGGCGGCAAGGGTTAATCGTGTGTGGCTATCCTACCTTGGGTACACCATATTTGGTTATAGTAGCGGCGTACGACTGGCGTCACGCAGACTTGTGCACAAGCTCTGCCGCGTCCCCTCGTTGGGCTCCGTGGTGGGCGGTCGGCGCTGTTGCCGAACTCGAACATTTTCTTATGGCAGCGCAAACCTCTGTTGTCTATGATCGGCCTCTGAAAAGAGGCCGCACCGAAGCAACGTTTCAGTTCTCCTTTCGGAACAATGTCCCAGCATTCCCCAAGTACCATGTAGTGCATAGTGAAAATAACATACCCGTAAGAAAGCTTTCACCATTTCTGGTGGCCAAATGCCTGAAAGACAAAATTGGATCAACATACAAAGCCTCAAAAATGTCTAGCGGGGACCTCCTCCTAGAACTAAATGACAAAGATCAAGTGCAAAAGCTCTCAGAACTTACCAGCATTGGCGACGCGACAGTCTCAATTTCAGCCCACAGAACACTAAATACAAGCAGGGGCGTGATATCCGAGGTGGACTTCCTTGGCTTGAGTGATGAGGAACTGCTCGAGGGTTTCCAAGAACAAAACGTGACTAAAGTACAAAGAATTGTCATCCGAAGAAATGATCAAGAAATTCCGACAAAACATGTTATACTTACCTTTGGGACAAGCGAAATGCCTACTTCTCTGAATGCAGGATACGTAAAAGTAAATGTCAGACCATATATCCCCAACCCCAGACGATGTTTCAAATGTCAACGGTTTGGACATGCTTCACACGCATGCCGAGGACAAACAACATGTGCCAAATGCAGCTCCAATGACCACCAATCTGACAATTGCACTTCTTCTCCACACTGTGTTAACTGCAAAGGGGACCATCCAGCTTACTCGCGGTCTTGCCCTTGCTGGAAAAAAGAAAAGGAAGTAATTGCACTAACTGTTAAAGAAAAAATCTCGTTCTTTGAAGCACGAAAGCGATTGTCCTACCTTTCCAGAAGAAGTTACGCCGATGTGACGCAGGTGGGGGCAGCGTTACAGAGGCCTCGGGAGTCCTCCGAGCCCACGCACAGTGGTCCCGCAGTGACCCCTCCCGCCCCCATGGTGGCAGCAGCCAGAGCTGCTCTATCGCCTTCGAAGGGCCCGCAGACACCAGTATCGCAAGGCCCTAAACTCAATCGAACTCCACGGCCCGAGACACGTGTCCCGGCGCCCAACTCTCGATCCTCCAGCGCCTCTGAGAGAGCGATGGAGGTCGACGCAAAAACCCCGGTGTCGTCGACACCGAAGGACAAGCGCTCTCTCGAGCGCGCCAAGAGGGACAAAGTCCCAATAACCACGTTAATTAAAAAGTGATAACCTAAAGGTTATCCCTCCTTTCTAATAACTCTCTCCACACCTAAGTCACCTAACATCTTATATCTTATAGAATCATAATGCCATCTTTTACCTTTATGTTTTAAAATGGCTTTTATTATCCACTGGAACTGCACAGGACTTTTACACAACTTAGGTGACATAAGAGGTATACTGAATAACTTCTCCCCTGTGGCTTTGTGCCTACAGGAAACAAACTTATGTGACAAAAACATTAACATCTTAAAAGGCTTCACTGTTGTACGGCGCGACCGTACCCAAGCTAACCGGCTTCCGGGCGGTGTGGCTGTGGTTGTGAAACACGGAATTCCAGCTAGAGCAGTAACCATTAATAGCCACATAGAAGCCGCTGCTGTCACCATTTTAGCACATAAAACCATTACCATCTGTTCCCTCTACATTCCTCCACACACACAGTTCACTGTAAAAGATTTAGACCTGATTTTAGACCAGCTACCGGAACCATTTCTGATAGCGGGAGATTTTAATGGGCATAATACACTATGGGGGAGCAAAAAAACTGACCATAGGGGACAAACAATCGAAGATTTTATTCTAAGTAATGAACTATGCCTTTTAAATACTGGTACGGCCACATACTGCTCCCCTAGCACAGGAGCTATGAGTTGCCTTGATTTGGCAATGTGTTCCCCATCTCTGTTCACCGATCTTCATTGGACTGTAATAGCTAATCCCTACGGTAGTGATCATATGCCTGCAGTCATAAAACTAACATCCGTACTGCCTATAACACTTTCTAGGCCACGCCGTTGGAAACTGCACCTAGCAAACTGGCCTCTCTTCACTGAAAAAGCCAGTTTAGAAAAAGTGATCTTAGATGACCTAAACATAGACGAGGCGAATGAGAGGATTACTGCTTGCATAGTTGCTGCGGCGGAAGAAGCTATTCCCCAATCTTCTGGATTCTTAAGGAAAAAACTAAAACCTTGGTGGACGAATGAATGCACACAAGCTAAAAAACTTCAAAACAAAGCATGGGGTATCTTCAGAAGGTACCCAACACAAGATAATCTTTTATCATTCAAAAAAGCGAAAGCGAAGGCGAGGTATATCCGTAGGCAAGCAGAAAAAAATTCATGGAAAAATTACATCTCATCAATTAACAGTTCAATAACATCAAAGAGAATGTGGGACCAGGTTCGCAAGTTTAGGGGCGACTATGCTCCCTACACAATCCCCATACTCTCAACTCCAGGCACGCAAACAAGTCTACAGGAACAAGCAGACATATTAGGCGAGCACTTCTACACCATATCTAGCTCAGCAAACTATTCCGCAACATTCCTAAAACACAAACAGTCCGCCGAAAAACAAAAGCTTCCGACAACGGGAAGTTCAGATAGACCGTTCAATGCCCCGTTAACACTCCACGAAATAAACAGAATAATCTCTTCGGGTAAGAAAACAGCACCGGGTCCTGACAAAATACATTACGCTATGTTAGCCCATTTGTCCCAGAAAGCGGTGGAGGCCTTGTTGCGTTTTTTTAACACGATCTGGGAAACGGGTAAGATGCCTGCAGAGTGGAAAAAGGCTATTATTGTTCCCTTTCTGAAGGCGGGAAAGTCACCAAATACACCTAACAGCTTAAGACCTATAGCACTAACAAGTTGCCTCGCTAAATCCTACGAAAGCATAATAAATATAAGACTAACATACGTTCTCGAAACAGATAACTTACTAGACACTCATCAGTGTGGCTACAAGAAAGGCTGCTCAACAACTGACCATCTCGTTCGTCTTGAACACACCATACGTGAGGCATTCCTTTATAAACAGCACTGCCTAGCGGTGTTTTTTGACCTAGAAAAAGCATACGACACCACATGGAGGTATGGCATTTTACAAGATCTAGCAACACTAGGAATACGCGGCAGAATGCTCAACTGTCTGGCCGATTTTCTGTCAAACCGAACATTTCAAGTCCGTCTGGGAGCAACACTGTCCCGAGTCTTTGTTCAAGAAAATGGCGTCCCACAGGGTTGCGTATTAAGCACTACTCTCTTCGTGGTGAAGATGAACTCCATAAATTCAGTTATACCGCCCAACATTATGCACTCTTTATACGTCGACGACCTTCAAATTGCATACCGTGCCTCGGGTATGTCTACACGCGAAAGGCAAATCCAGATAACAATTAACAACTTGACGCAATGGGCCGATAAAAATGGATTTCGGTTTTCTACACAAAAAACTGTGGCAGTGGTATTTTCACAAAAAAGGGGGTTACACCCTGAATCAGCTCTCAAATTAAATCAAAGCCCGTTACCGGTTAAGCAAGAGCAAAAGTTCTTAGGAATCATTTTTGATAGTAAACTAAACTTTATCGCCCACATTAACAGCATAAAAACTAAGGCAAACAAAGCACTTAACATCCTGAAGGTCCTATCACGTAAGCATTGGGGCGCCGACCGAACATGCCTGTTACGTATTTACCGCTCTGTCGTGCGCAGCATTCTTGACTACGGTGGCCTAGTTTACGGGTCAGCAAGGCAGTCGTACATCAAACGTCTTGACCCCACGCACAACCACGGACTACGCTTAGCAACTGGTGCGTACAGAACCTCACCAGTAGGAAGCCTATATGCTGACAGTAACGAACCCTGTTTGGAGCACCGAAGAGCTTTGCTTACGACTTCATACGTGCTCAGAATCACAGCTTTACCTAATCATATATGCCACACTCTTGTTACTTACACCACACACAGAACACACTATGCTAACAAACCACATAGCGTGAGACCACTTATCCTTCGATTCGAAGATATGTGCCAAAGTTACAATGTTCCGAGCGAGGCTCTCAAGGTTGCCGAAAGACCGAACAGACTCCCCCCATGGCATGGTTTCGCACATTTTTGCGATTTTAGCATAACATGCCACAAGAAAAAAGAAACACCGCTTGAACACATAATGCAAGATTTCTTAGAATTACAAAATAAATACAATGACTACACCGAGTTTTACACTGACGGTTCCAAGACAAATGAACATGTTGGAAGCGCAGTTGTATCGGAACACTGGGAAAATTGTCTTAGGTTGCCACAGTCTGCTTCGGTTTTTACAGCCGAAGTATATGCCCTGCTTATGGCCTTGGAAAAAATAGTAACAGAAGATTATAAAAAAGCAGTTGTCTACACAGATTCCCTAAGTTCACTTAATTCTCTCCATAGAAAATCAGAGTGCGAACCTTTTCTCGGCTGCATCCTGAGAATGCTCGGCAAATGTGAAAAGAATGGTAAAATAATTCGTCTCTGTTGGGTTCCAAGTCACGTAGGAATCCCGGGAAATGAAAAGGCGGACAAATGTGCAGCACTCACAGCCTGTAACAAAATTAGACAAATAAATCTTCCATTCAAGGACTGTGTCCGGGTGGTCCGTGCTGCGATCACCTCAAAGTGTCAACACGAGTGGGGCTGCCAAGTAAATAACAAACTACAAATAGTAAAACCCATACTACAGGAGTGGAAGACATCTTATCACCAGTAACGTTTCATGGAAGTCATTCTATGTCGCATTCGCATCGGACACACACATCTCACACATAACTTTTTATTGAAAAATGAACAACAAACGGTTTGTGATCACTGCCAAGAATCCCTAACTGTGAATCACATTTTAATAACATGTCCGGCGTTGGAGGAAAAAAGACAGAAATATTTTTATGAACTTTACAAAACACTAACACCACTTCATCCATCCCTGATCCTAGCTGAAAATGCACTTGTATCTCTAGACGATGTTTTTAATTTTTTAGATGAAACAGGGTTCTTAAACAAATTTTAAAGCAAATAATCTTTGTTGCTTGAAGCGCTTTTATCAAATTATATATTTTCAACCTGTGCATGGCGCATCATAGCCTTAGTTGCTTTTGCGCCACAAAACCTTACATAACTAACTAACTAACAACTTGCGTTTTCGTTAATGGGTTTGAGTAATAACCTACAGCGCTGAGTTGGCGCGCTGGTGGCTGTGAGTCATCCTGTTGCTAGTGAACAGCCCCAGTTCCGTAAAGTGATGCGTCTCTGCAGAGATCCAAAGACTTTTTGAAGTTCGGAGGTATCAAGAATGGGTTTGAAGATATGATGTTAAGAAGTGAAGTGCTTGATATGCTTGTTAGCAATGTTCACTGCAAACAAACGGTGCGCCTTTCTGTGTTAAAGATATCACGCACTTCGTCATGGTGGCGTAGCGAGGTGTGAAGGCTCGAAAATGTCCAGACAGACCTAGAAAAACTCGCATAGGCAATGTCTTTATCCTCTCGACAGACTATGCTTTGGTGCTTTTCGCAAGGCCGTCAAACACTTTGCCCAGAAATACCACAGACCGGTTGAAGAATTAGCTTTGTCTAACATTTGTCTTCTACTTGGCTTTACTCAGTGCTTCCAAAACATGTGATAAATGCTTTGAGTGCTCGTCCACTGTTTTAGAGTACACAATTATGGCGTCCACGTAGACGTTTCAAAATTGACCAGTAAAATCAGACAGAACATTGCTCATCATTTTTTGAAACCAGGCGCCCCCGTTCTTCCCGCCAAGTGGGAGCCTGTTGTATTCGTACACATCAAAAGGTGTAACGAAAGCTGCAAATTTCTTGTATTCTTCTTGCAGAGGAACTTGTCATTAACCTTTGCAGAGGTCGATTCACGACAGCCACTCACATCTTCCAGTTTGATTAGTTATATCATCGATCCGTGGCATAGGAAATAGAAACAAGTCTGTCTGTCGGTTTATGAATCGGTAGTCTGTGCACAACCTGAATGTACTGCCCTCCTTAGGCACGATTGTTATACGTGATGCAAATGTGGATGTCGACGGCCTCATGATTTAGCAACTAGCATTTGTTGGAGTTTGTATTTGAGCCACACTTTCTTCTCGTGAGATAGTGGATAGGGTTTCTTGCGGACTACATTTGTGTCTCGCAGCTTGAATGCAACTTCCAGGAAAGACGTCGCAGGAGGGTAGGCTCCAACGCAGATGAGGTCCGGATACTTCCCAGTAGCTCTTCTGCGTTTTCCTCCGTCCTGCCGTGCGTTTCTTGTCCCAAGCAGCTTTCTTTTAACGTTGAGTTGATAGTCAGTTCATCTTTCCAAGATATGTTTAGCTTTAGGCGCCTAATGTCCGGCCTTGACAGTATGAACGAAAAATTTACATCACTCATTACAAGTGCTTTGGCCTCGATTGTACGATTTTGGTATTTTACAATCACTGTGGCCACGTAATGCAGAAGTCTTCTGCTGCCGTCGTAAGTTTGCACCTCCACTGCTTTATCTTGTCGGATTTCCCTTTTGTCTGCGGGGACCTCATTTATGAGACTCACAGACGCTTCTATGTCCACCAGCACATGCGTGCCTCTGCCATTAATTTTCATTTTGGCATGAAGAATGTTAGTCTTCGATATATGTAGAACGGATCTGTCATTGTATGACACAGATGCATGGTCCTTACAATTTACCTGGCTTTCTATCCCTTCACTGCCAAGTGATCTCTTTTTCGCTTCTGTGTTCATCTGCTCTCGGGTTACTTTGCTGTAGCCGTCCATTTTGCCGGCATATTCATCTTTTTTCCGCGGAGTAAGATGTCGGTCGACATGCGCAAAGGACTGTACAATAACGTTGTTCAGGGCGTGCAAGAGATCCTCGACGGTCTTAGGAGATTTAGCCAGCCGCTGTTTCTGACAGTCTTTGTCCATGCCTAGCATTCTGTGGCTCAATTGATATGTCAGGAAGGCTTGCGTCAGCGAGCAGGAGTAGCCTTCGCTTTCATAAAAGTATTTCATGAAGGCTTCCGACTTTGTGTCTAAACAATATTCTATTGTTCCACCATTCTAACCGGTTAATTTCAAACGTTGTCATGAAGCTCTGTTTCCACTGACCAGTAGCGCACCCAGGATCTCTGCCAGGGGGGGGGGGGGTTGACAGTTTGCCAATACCATCTAAACAGCACTAATTTCGATTTCTTCACGCGATATTGTCAAAAAATGCGCTTTTTGCGAGTGTGCAGACGATTTCGCGTCTTACATCTTAGTTGCAGCACTCAAATACGTAGGGAAAGAGCAAAGGGGTTAAACAAAAGGGGGGGGTTAAGTCGGCCTCAGGAGGGGGGATTACAACCCCCGAATCCCCCCCCCCCCCGTCGGTGTGCCACTGCCACTGAAAGTACATGCCACTAAGGTGGTCTAAGATTCTCATGCCGAACCACTTCTTCGCGATTCCCGACAAAAATGGCCTGAGGTTTCGTATCCTGTCATCGTCCGAATCACATCGATTTCGTCGGCAGGCTTATCCATGAAAGCCAATCCATGTAGCTGTAGCCTTTGAAGTGTCATCAAAATTGTCAGGCTTTACGGCATCACTTTTTGAAACGGCTCTGTGTAATGCCGCCAGGCTCAAAATGATGAAGAGCTGTGACTGTTGCTCAACCTGCTTGGACTGCATCTGCAGTAATTTAATCATAATAGATATGGTATTCTGTCCTGAAAATGACTCATTTGTCGGCGTCTGACAGTAGGTCCTGTCATGGTGTATCCAAGTGCGAAATTCAGCGGTACCTCTGTCTGTCAAGGGACACTCGTGGGGGCTTTCCTTGCTGGTGACGCCGATGCGCGTCTCGGTCGATGTAGAAGACTCACTCGAGTCAGCGTCGCTCTTGTCACAAGGTAGCTACCCGGCGTGTCTTAGCAACGCGCACTAGTTATAAACCTCTGCGACTGGGCCAAAATGTTAAGAACTCAACGGAGACGGATAAAGCCGTTCCTCTATTTTATTGTAGTTCTTCTTTCTCTTCCTTATCTCCTCTGGGACTCGCGCCAATTCGTCTTCGTCTTGACGGCACTCCACATACACACCGGGTGTTGAAAATTAAGCTTTAGGGTTTTCTTAAATTAGGCACTGGGAGGCACGCGTAGAGCACCTGTGCAAATAAGTTATTCGACCAGGGGGACACAAAGTGAGATGATAATTATCGCTGTCAGCAGCCGAATTAACCGAAATTGAATAATTAACTTTTTATGGACGGAACTAAGTGCGTATGTTTGTATTCAAAAGTTAGAGGCAGACGTGCTTCTACACAGTTTTCCTTTAAGAATTCTTCTAGCATGTCTGTGCTCTGAGATATGCGACTCCACATTTTAATTGTCCTTCGCATGATTACGCATGCAAGAGAGTGAGGATCGGCGCAAAGCTCCTCCCTGATGTGACGCGAATGTTGCGTGCGGTGTTCAGTTTGACAACAGGGCAGAGGCATTTCATTCCTTGTTTCTCCATTAGGACTTTTCCAGGTCCACTTCCTATTGCTGCACTTCCTAAAGAAGGTATTCATTATTTGGAGCCTATTCCTTTCCGCGAGTTCTACCAACATCTCTCCTCTACTGTTCCTAGAATCGATGCCTGTTGCTTCCTCACCAGCCTGCTTTTCCCCCACTTTTGCATTGAAGTCGCCCATGGCTACAGTATACTGAGTTTGCACCTTTCTCATTGCTAATTCAACCTCTTCATAAAACTGTTGTATTTCTTCATCATCGTGACTGGAGGTTGCGGCGTAGGCTTGTACTACCTTCATTCTATACTAGAGCACTGCACGGGCCTGGTTTTTCGGCCCGAGCCCGGCCCGGGCCCGCTTTACGAGGCCCGAGCCTATCCCGGGCCCGTAATACAAAGCCCGAGCCCGGCCCGGGCCCGGGCGTACATGACCGAGATCAGCCCGGGCGTTCATTGCTAAGCTTAGCTAGGGCCCGCATGTGCATGACCAAGCCTGGCCTGTAAGAAAAAAATTCTTTTTTTTTACTTACAGATTGTACCGTACTGTCAGCCTCACCTTCTCGAGGTTTAATCAGCTGCAGTATATAAGCAATAAAAGGCCGAAATCTTAGTTTCTCCCACGGCAACATCAGTAATCCGGCCCATTGCCTGTGCTACTATTTTCCTGGTGGTGCGCATGCACTTACCTTGATTTGTAGGATATGGTTCTATGATGTCATTTAGCATGCAAATATACAGGGCGTTTCATTTTATCTGAACCAAATTTTTAAAGATTGCCTGTGGCAGATAGCACAGTTATAATCCTTGACCTAAACTACTCGATCAGGCGGCGATTACTTCCACGAGAAATCAAAACGCCTAATTGAAGACTTACCATAATTACGCCAATGGACGTTTTAATTAATTATTTTATGGCACATCTTTCAATCTACGAATTATAGCCGCCGAGTTCGCAAGGCGTATCCACTTGGAACGAATTCTCAGGACTAAACCAGTTTCGAGATAATTTTCAAAGTGTCCGACGAAATCAATCAAATCAAATCAATTTATTGTCCAGTTTACACGCTGGACGATCATTTTGGACTAAAAGCTACATATGTAGCTTGACGTGACCCATAAGACCAGTCAAGGCAATAGTACAGCAAACAGTGTGCACACATGCACAATAATTCACATATATTTCCAGCTATCGCTGGAATTCCTCATAGACGAAATAGCTATGAACGGAAAGAAAAAGAATATTTGCGTCCCGGCGAGTTAACAGAATTGGAAAAAGTTTTAACAGTATGCATTTTAAACAACACTACAATAACAATACTAGCTATATAAAACTACGCAACACCAGCTATACAACATAGCGTGAGACTGATTTTTACAAGATCAAGATTTGCTAAGAAAACGAAACAGGATTTACAATATATACTCAGAACCATACACAAAGGCAGATTAATAATCACATCAGATACATTACAAGCGACCAAAGTGTCAGCTGAGTTCTTTCTTACTGAAATTACGGTCATTTTTGTATCTGTTCAAAGTGAATGGTAGGTAATGTATTAACGACTGATGCTTATAGAGTTGCTATTCTTTCTGGGGTTTTACGCGCCAAAACCAGTTCTGATTATGAGGCACGCCGTAGTGGAGGGCTCCGGATTAATTTTGACCACCTGGGGTTCTTTAACGTGCACTACAACGCAAGCACACAGGCGTTTTTGCATTTCCCCTCCATCGAAATGCGGCCGCCGGGGCCGGGATTCGACCCGCGACCTTGTGCTCAGCAGCGCAACGCCTTAGCTGACTGAGCCACCCCGGCGCGTTGATGCTTATAGAGTGTTCTGAAGTATGGAATTGACCATATCTCAGGATTTCTTGTGTTCGCTTTAATGCGACGATGCTCTAAGGAGGCTAATTGTTTTATGTAGTTCCAAGCTAATTCTGATATGGATGGCCTAATAGATGGTCAAAACGCCTTATTGAATATTGAACATAATTACGCGAATTAACTTTTTAATTATTATTTTACGGCACAGCTTCAAATCTACGAATTATAGCCGCTGGGTTCGCAAGGCGTATCCACTTGGAACGAATTCTCAGGACTGAACCAGTTTCGAGATATTAATTTTCAAAGTGTCCGACGAAATGCATGGGTGTTCCAGTTAACTTTTTGAGGAAAACGCTGTTTTATGCATTGAAGCACAAAAGCAACTGGCCTGAGCGCTAAAATAATGCCATAGTATCGACACTGGTAATAGTGCGATCGCAAAAGCGGTAACATGGAAATGGTTTGAGGAGTGGTTCTTTGTATAATTTATTTTTACTTACGCGGAAACAATGTTCGTTTTTGCGGAAAAGAAAAAAATTAGCGTAGCCAATTGCACTGGCGGCGCAATGCTAAAGAGACAGCGGAGATGATGGGCACCTAGCTAGTCCTGGCTTTTGGGCTAGACTAAGCACTACCAAGTCACCCCCGCAATTTCACAGAATTTATTTATTAGCTATTGATTGGCTATCGATTGGCTATTGCAAGATATTGGCCACGTATTTGGGATAGGCTAAGCACTACCAAGTTATCTGAATTTATTCATTATTGATCCATTGATTAGCTATTCATTGGCTGTCGATTGGCTATCGTAAGGTATTGGCCACGTATTTTGGCTAGGCTAAGCACTACCAAGTCATCCCCAGCATTTTCAGGAATTTATTGATTATTGATCGATTATCGACTAGCTATTGATTGGCTATCATTTGCCTATCGATAGGCAATTAGTACCCACCATTCTTACCTAGACTTAAGCAGGCTCAGCTTCGCTAGTTCACAGGTGTGTGTGCCATTGCGCTTGGACCCTTTCTGCACTGCTGCCAGGATCGGCCCACATTTTTGCATTCAGCGGACACATTAGGCCCGGCTGAAACAGCTCCGCTGTTAAAAATGAGAACTTCATCTGTTTTACTATTTTCTTTGATAAGATATAGTCATGTGATAAGATATACACTCAAGAGAGCAGTGTGGATCTGAGAACAAACGGGGATAACCGATATTCTAGTTGACATTAAGCGGAAAAAATGGAGCTGGACCGGCCATGTAATGCGTAGGATGGATAACCTATGGACCATTAGAGCTACAGAATGGATACCACGAGAAGGGAAGCGCAGTCCAGGACGGTAGAAAACGAGGTGGGTTGATGAAGTTAGGAAATTCGCAGGTGCAAGTTGGAATCAGGTAGCGCCAGACAGGGTTAATTGGAGATCGCAGGGAGAGGCCTTCGTCCTGCAGTGGACATAAATATAGGCTGATGATGATGATGATGATGACAGTCATCTTGCACGTGTCACTTCAGCTTGGCACAGAATGCACTGAACCATGCAATGCATAACGGCCGCGTGTGCTCGAAAGCCTCATTAGGCCCTTCAATGAGCGGGCCCGAGTCTGGCCAGGGCCCGCGGCCTCAAGCCCGGCCCGGGCCCGCGACCTCAAGCCCGGCCCGGGCCCGCGGCCTCAAGCCCGAGCCCGGTCCGAGCCCGCGGCTTTAAGCCCGGGCCCGGCCAGAGCCCGCCGACAAACGCTTCGGACGGCCCGGCCCAGCCCGGCCCGCGGGCCGGCCCGGGCCCGTGCAGTGCTCTATTCTATACCTCCTATTCAGCTGTATTACGATGACTTCTACCCTCTCAATAATGCTGTAGAATTCATCAAGGTTCCCCGTTATGTCCTTATGGACTAGAAATCCCTACCCGAATTCTATATTATCTGGAAGACCTCTATAGCAAAGAACGTGGCCGTTATTCAGCACTGTATAAGCCTCACCAGTTCTTCTAACCTCCCTAAGGCCAATAATATCCCATGCAATATCCGATCAATTTGTCAATGCCCTAAAGAATGTTCCAAATGCCTCCCTTCCACAGAGACAAAGCATAACCGCTCTCGCGTCGACTCAAGGAATCCGCGGAGTACGTCTGGATGGATGCTCGCACAGGCAGATATTATTCTGTGTTTCATATCATTGACATCACGGGCTATTTTGCAGAACCTCTATCTATAACGTAGCTCCAAAGAAAAAAGTCAAGCGGAGAAAGGTCAGCTGATCTCGGCGGCCCAAACATCGCTCCTGCACGCCCGATCCACTCTCGTGGCATACGTGTGTGCAACCAGCTCCTTGCCGTGGTGGAAAAATGTTGTGGTGCTCCATTGTGCTGGAACCACGCTTGGCGCAGGTCATTCAGGGAAAGATTGGAGACAAATTCGTCGACAACAACACCTGATATTTCTTCCCTGTACATCTTTCCGTTCAAGTTGTCCTAAAAAAATGTCACAGTTTCGCACTAAGGGCGAAGCAATGAATGCGATAGCAACACAGCAATGTCATACGAAGTAAGGTGAGCGGCTCTGGTAGCAATATGAATTGTAGTAAACATGACCTGATTAAGTAAGCAGGTGTGCTGCGGCGTAAGTAGTCCGACATGAAGAGAGACTCGATGACCACGAGGAGGCACGTGTGAAACGGTGGTGTTGATGAGAAGCGCTTCCCGTGGGCAGCGCGTGCGAAGGGACTCACCTATAGCGCTGCACTGCCGACCCGGGCAGCATTGCATGTGTAGCGTGCGTTGGAAAATGTGGCCCGACAATTACTAACTGATTGAACAAGCGTGGTGTGAGCGCGCACAAACAAACATGAATAGATCACACTGAATAACTGCAGATCACGACTGTCAAAACACTGGCAGCAAGCGCATACACCGCAGCAACGGGCGAAGGTACGTGCGGTCTATCGCTTCAACGGAAACTGAGCGGCGAATGCACGGCGCATAAAGGTCAGAGCCGTGTGGAGATAAGCGACGGTGCGAGCGAGCGACGAGCGCAGTTGTTGGCAGAGTAGAAGTGCGCCCCCCCCCCCCCCCGCTCCCTCCGGCGCTGGCTTCCCGCTTCCTTGCTTGCGCGTGGGAGATGGAGTGCCTTCGCTCTCCGTGATAGCGCGCGGCCCCGCACGCTTCCGCTCGGGCATACGGCGCGATTGATGATTGATTGATTGATTGATTGATTGTTGGAGTTTTTTGGCGCAAGGGCCAGATGTGGCCAAAGAGCGCCAAGGCGATGATAATGACTTGTCAGTGGTACATGAATGGTGAATTAGAAGGTGTGGATAAAATAGATGTGGCATGGCTGTAAAGAGGCCTAAAATAGTCGCTGTAAAATGCGTAAAATCTATAGGTACTAAGAATATGGGAATGACTAATGAAGTGTGCTATGGATACGAGGGATGCATTGTGAAAGATTGATGATATAGTAAGATATGTCAGAGGCTAAAAGTTTCAAAAACACTAATGCCTTAACAGAGCCCTTGAGATGTAAGGGCCTGGAGGCATGTGCTATACTGAGCTATTATCACAGTGGCATCCTCTTGAGAGAGGATGCGCTACGTATTTCTTGGGCTGATAACATGCAAGACAACATCATTCAAAAAAGCGAGGACTGCTTTGGTAATGAAAAGCGGTTCTTTGCCACGAAACATAGCGGGATGAAGAGGGATAGAACAGCGGTATGCCAGAGCAAAATGTTTCTTCCTCTCTCTCTCGGCTTCGCTACACTCCAGGAGGACGTGAAGAACGGTGAGCCTCTCGCCACATCTACCACAGGTTGGAGGATCATTACCATTCAATAGAAAATTGTGGGTACCATATGTGTGTCCTATTCTGAGGTGACAGAATAGGACATCAGTTCGCCGTGTTTTTGATGCAGAGGGCCAGAAACCTAACTGTGGCTTAATCAAGTGAAGCTTATTATTTGTTTGCGCATCCCACAAGCGTTGCCAGTAGCTTCGCAGTTTCTTCCGCAAGAAAGGTTTCAAATCTGTTACAGGGACAGCAGCGGTAGGATTAATAGCGTGCGATGTTATTGATGTAGCCATTTGGTCGGCAAGAACATTACCCTCGATGTCTCTATGCCCAGGCACCCAGCATATTATGATTTGTTGTTTAGATGCATAAACAGAGCAGATCAGTGAGTAGAGGTTGATAATTACAGGGTGTTTATGTTTTTGCGGCATCATTAACGCTTTAACAACGCTTAAAGAGTCGGTAAATATTACAGCCTTTTGGAGTTTCAATCTATCAATAGATAGTACTGCATAGCCAACCGCCGATAGTACTGCATAGGCCTCTGCTGTAAAGATGCTTGTGTGGGGATAAAGTACATCGGATTCCGAGAAGGACGGACCGACTGCCGCATAGGAAACGCCAGCATGTGACTTTGATGCGTCTGTGTAAAATTCAGGGCAAGAGTATTTTGACTTTAGTTCTAAAAAGTGCATTTGAATGTGTGCATCTGGCGCGTGTTTTGTGACTTCAATAAACGATGTGTCACATTCAACCAGCTGCCACTGCCACGGCGGTAGCAGCTTTGCTGGAGGCATTAGGCAATGTTCAAGTACTGCAGCACCCATTTCTTCACTGAGCTTTCTCACACGTAGCGAGAAGGGCTGCTTCGCTGTTGGTCGATTATTAAATAATGTGGCAGATGTGGTATCGTTTATGGTAAAATAGGTAGGATGTGTACGGTTTGAATTTATTTTAAGGAAATATGTAAAGCTGGCATAAGTCCTCTGAAGGTGTAGCGACCACACGTTCGCTTCCACATAAAGGCTTTGTACGGGGCTTGTCCTGAAGTCCCCAGTCGCGAGGCGGATTCCTAAATGGTGAACAGGATCCAACATTTTTAAAGCGCTGGGTGCAGCAGACTGGTAAACTATCGCCCCGTAGTCAAGTCGTGAGCCGACAAGGCACCTGTACAAGTTCAAAATGCATTTCCTGTCACTGCCCCATGTTGTACGCGACAGCAGCTTCAATAAGTTCATTGTTTTCAGGCACTTAGCCTTTAAATATTTGATGTGCGGAACGAATGTGAGTTTTGAGTCCAATATGATGCCTAGAAACTTGTGCTCTTTGCTTACAGGTAATGTGGTACCAGACAGCTCAATAGCAGGGTCTGGTACTATTCCTCTCTTATTAGTGAAAAGGACGCATGTGCTTTTCTGTGGGCTCAACCTAAAACCGTTTTCATCAGCCCATTTAGCCACTTTATTTAAGCCATGCTGGACATGTTCACAGACAGCAAAGTTGCACGATTTAAAACCAATCTGGACATCATCTACATATACACAGTAGAACATAGCAGGGTCTGGTACTATTCCTCTCTTATTAGTGAAAAGGACGCATGTGCTTTTCTGTGGGCTCAACCTAAAACCGTTTTCATCAGCCCATTTAGCCACTTTATTTAAGCCATGCTGGACATGTTGTTCACAGACAGCAAAGTTGCACGATTTAAAACCAATCTGGACATCATCTACATATACACAGTAGAACATCGTTAGTGGAATAGCCGTGCGTAGAGAATTCATTTTCACAATAAACAGTGTACAGCTAAGCACACCGCCTTGCGGGACACCAGTTTCCTGGGTGAAAGACCTAGACAAGGCCTGGCCCACCCTTACACGAAAGGTACGGTTAGAAAGGTAGCTTTGAACAGTACTCAACATGTTGCCGCGGACACCCATAGCGGAAAGGTCTCGGATAATACCGAAGCGCCATGTGGTGTCATATGCTTTCTCTAAATCAAGAAATACGTAGAGAAAAAACTGTTTGTGTATAAAGGCATCCCTTATGATTGCCTCGATGCGGACAAGGTGGTCTGTAGTCGACCTACCTTCTCGGAAGCCACATTGGTAAGGATCTAGTATTCCGTTGCTTTCTAGGACACATATTAGGCGCCGGTTAATCATCTTTTCGAAGAGCTTGCACAGACAGCTTGTCAAAGCAATGGGTCTGTAGCTACTAGGTAAGGACGGGTCCTTGCCCTGTTTAAGTATGGGGATTACTATAGCTTCTTTCCAAGAAGATGGAATGGAACCAGCAGCCCACATGACTATAAAAAGAGAGAGGAGTGTCTTTTGTGTTTCAGGGTGTAGGTGCTTGATCATTTCATACATGATACGGTCAGCACCTGGTGCCAAACCGTTGCAACAAGCAAGAGAAGCTTTAAGTTCAGCTAAACTGAACGGGCAGTTGTAATGTTCATTTCGGGCACATTTCCGATCGAGGGGCTGTCGCTCTGCGCGTTCTTTGAACCTCAGGAATGTTTGTGTATAATGAGATGCACTGGAGACATATTCAAAGTGTTCACCCAGACAGTTTGCCTGATTCTCCAGGCCATCTCCTTGGGTACTCACTAAGGGCAGCGGGTTCGTCTCACGGCCCTTTAATTTATTCACCCTGTTCTATACTTTTGCCTCGTCTGTGTAGGAATTTATTCCAGAAATGTACCTCTCCCAACTCTCTCTCTTGGCACGTCGACGTGTCCTTCTGCCTTGCGATTTAACCTGTTTGAAATTAATAAGATTTTCGGCAGTAGGAGAATCGCGAAGCAATCCCCAAGCTTTGTTTTGATTTTTGCGCGCTTTACGACATTCTTCGTTCCACCAAGGAATGCGGCGCTTCTGAGCCAGTCCGCTAGTTTGTTTAATACATTTTGTAGCAGCGTCAATAATAAAACCAGTTAGATATGCTACGGCGTCGTCAACGTTAAGAGCAACAATGTCATCACGGCTTAAGTGTGTGAGCTCTCGGAACAGTTCCCAGTTCGCCGAGTCCACGTTCCATCGAGGAGGTGGTGACAAGCATCCATCTCGCTTCGCTGAGTTCAACATAATTGGGAAGTGGTCGCTTCCATAGGGGTTCTTGAGGACGGACCGCTCCAGGTATGGCATTAGTGTGCTTGACACTATGCTTAAGTCTATGGACGAGTATGTGTTATGTGTAATACTGTAGTACGTAGGTTCTTTCTTGTTAAATAAAGATTCACCTGAACAAAACAGAAAATTTTCTATAAGGCGCCCTCGCGCATCGCAACGAGAGTCGCCCCACAGGGGGCTATGAGCGTTAAGGTCACCAGCGACTATGTATGGCTTAGTTTGTCCCCCGCAGAAAAAAAGAATCAAAAAGAAAGTGGGGGAAAGCCCGCACCACCGAAAGGTATAACGGGCATTAAACCAATCAGAAATGGAAAAAAAAAGGAGGGGTCGTCAAGGCTGACAACCCAAAGACAAATTCCGAGAAAAAACCAATCTTAAAGAAAAAAAAATGTTTCGGAGGCAAATGCAGCGAGCGGAAGCGGAAGCAGCGAGAAACAATAAGGCTGGTAGTCCCAGTAGAACAACCGAAAAACCCAGTAATGCGCTCCGGGGGGAAAGAGGGAGAGTATGGGGTGGTCTTCGGCAGTGATCCACAACGATTCTGCATGTTTATTGCATGAGAGAAAATGAAAAGCACGGCAAAGGCTTGAGCAGCAGGCAGGAGTAGGTGGCAGGGCCGACTCGTGGGACCAGGAAGGTATCACCCCTCGAAAGCAGGAAGACCGAGTCCAGCCGGGACCTGCGCAAGGCTAAGTGCTACAAGAAACTGGGAAAGGGAAAGAGGAAGGGGGATGGGAAAGCAAGGAAAGAGATGGGCAAGGCAAGCGATATGAGGATGATGCATGCAGTTAAAGCCAGATGACACGGGGCGAACCCCACCATGGTTGGCGTAAACTGTGCAACTGGCATGAAACCGAGCATGCAAGAGTAACATGAGGGATATGTAAGCGGATATGAGGCGAAAAGGGGATGAAAAAAGGGCAGGTAAAAGAGGAGTAAAAGTTAAGAAGCGTCAGGTAGAGCAGACAGACGGGGAACAGCCGGCACGAGGGAAGTAATGGTGTGAGTCAGGCGTAAGAGTAACGCCCGCGATCGCTTACTATGAAGCAACCGCGGGAAAACGTCAGGCGTGATAATGTCACGGATATTGCACTCTGTCCGCAACTGAGCGGCAATGTCCGCAGTGCGCGGGCACACAGTAAAGTAGTGGAGCACGCCGTCACACTCCTCCCCACACACGCACAGACTCGAGGAACTCAGATTAAACCGATGCAGATAATGAGGGAAATGCCCATGTTCCGTCATGAGTCGTGCGAGATGGCGGTTCGGGGGGAACCAAGGAGGGACGGCGTGCACACTACGCACCCAGCGATAAAGGGACGTATCGACCCCCTCTCGAGACCAATAGGCATGCCACTGGTTTTTGGCAATAGCGAAAAAACGGTGGCGGATAGTTCGAAAGGAAGCGGCACAAGGCCGAACCATCCCTGTCGAACGAGCAGACGACGCAGCCAAGTCTGCAAGCTCATTACCCGCCACTCCCCGGTGCCCCGGGACATGAAACAGAAGAATGCGGCGACCACCGGCGTGCAAGGCATGCAGCGCACGCTTCATGTGTCGCACGCGCGCGTCCGTAGCATGGAGACCGGAGAGCGAGGCGAGGAGGGACAAGCAGTCGGTGAAAGACCTTCCATAGAAGCCAACATGTCAAGAAAATGGCGGCTCGTTGCAACCGTCACCATCTGCGTATCGGGGAGGCAACTAACATCAAGCAAAAAAAAACATAAAAAGTGACGTCATAACTGGTAGTGGCATTGACGTCAAGATCTTAAGCTGCGTGGTGCGAATGTTTGAATTTCTTCAGCGTCGGGCATTTTGACCGCAACACCAGCAGCTATTTTTCTTTTGAGGCTGAGGCAAGCTTGCGACTCGCCTAAGCTGAAGCGCAAACGTGCACATCTCATTAAACGATAGGAATGGCGTATGCCTTAATGTTAAACAATGAAGCACCCGGAAGTGACGCTGCATTGACCACTGCCACCGCAAATCCTCTTCTGACGCTGCCGACAAGAAGAAGCTTGTTAGACGTTGATGTTGATGGCGTAACTATTTCTGCACTCATCGACACTGGAGCGCACATCTCTGTAATGAGTACAGATTTTCGTCGACGCCTTCACAAAGTGCTCATGTCTGCCGCGTCCCGCATCCTCCCCGTCGCTGATGGAGGGACTCCTGCCGTTCTTGCGATGTGCACCGCCCGCGTCTTCATTACTGGTCATCCCACTTCCGTCGAATTTGTCGTCATCGAGATTTTTTTTCGTGACTGCTTTTTCTCTT
Organism: Dermacentor silvarum; assembly: GCF_013339745.2. Taxonomy (NCBI): domain Eukaryota; kingdom Metazoa; phylum Arthropoda; class Arachnida; order Ixodida; family Ixodidae; genus Dermacentor; species Dermacentor silvarum. The sequence continues at coordinate 150,667,584 of NC_051163.1, read as the reverse complement.
CCCTATTCTTTCCGCCTTTGGTTTCTCCTTCCCCCAGTGCAGGGTAGCACACCGGAATCTTTTCGGGTTAACCTCCCTGCCTTTCCCACCACGTTTCTCTCTCTCTCTCCGGCCCCTCACCCCCTACCAACATACGCGCAGGTTGCGACCGCACCTCCAAGTGTACGTGCAACGTTGCTTCTACCCACATACACGCAGGTTGGTGTCACTCCTCCGGCCAATATCCACTCATTACCACTTGAGCCGTCATCGCCCTATCTGACTGCACAATGTCACAGCGCACCGAGCACCCCCTATTATCCGCCTTGGTTACCGTCTTGTCCTACCCGTTATTGCTGTGGTTATCGCGGCCATATATCGCGTTTTTGCCGCAAGCGCTAACAAGATGAGCGTCGCGGCTACATGTGTGAACGCGATGCGTATTCTGGTGGGGCCTCCTACCAAAGCCGTCGTTACGCTTCCCCTCCGCGCCGTTTCACATCTCCGCCCGCAACGACCGAGACGCCGAATGGTTACCGCACCACCCGACATCGCTCACCTTCGCCCTTCCGACGCTCCTCGTCACCGCTTCAGCCTGCCTCGTTCACCTCTAACCGCCGCCCGGAAAACTAAGTAATGCAGTTTTCGGAGGAAGAACTGCATTCACCGACATGACTACAATTCCTCCAGCGCGCCCTTGTAATATGATGTTCTTGTTCGTGGAAGGTGTTCACGTTGAAGCTTTGATGGACACCGGTACAACTTTATCTGTTATGCATTCAGGTTTGCGTAGGCGTTTCAGAAAAGGTACGACGCCTTACGATGGACCCGTGCTGGTTGCAGCTCAAGGGAACACAATCCGCCCTTCCGCGTTTGGTACAGTGCATGTATTCATCGATGGCATCGTCCACTACATACAGTTTGCTGTGCTGTCGCCCTGCTCCCACCAGCTCATTTTAGGATGGGATTTCCTTGCCTCTGCTTCTGCTGCTATATGTTGTGGGCAAGGTGTCTTGCATATGACCAACACCGACTATTCGCTCGGCGATGAACCGTGCCAACCACTTCGTCTTTTTTTTTGCGATAAAGACTTGCCGTTAAGGCATAATTCTTGATGTGTATATGTGCATTATATGTGTGCTGTGAGGCCTGTGTAGTGCATGAATTGAAGCAGTGTTTTGTGGAATCTGTTATCATGTATCCAGCGGTCATAGGTGGTTGGCACACTGTAGCGGATGATGATTATTGGAGTTTAGTGGCGCAAGGGCCAGGTATGGCCAAAGAGCGCCATGACAGTATTAGTTCGCGCCAAGACGATGGTAATGGCTTGTTAGTGGTAGATGAATAGGAAATTATATGAACATTAGATGTGGCATGGCTGTAAAGGGGCCTAAAATCAGTCACTGTAAAGTGCGTAAAATCTATAAGTAATAAGATTATGGCAATGAGTGATTATGTGTACTATGGACATGAACAATGCATTGCGAAAGAATGATACGAGTTACAAAAAATTAAAGATACAAGAATTGGCCAGAAGCACAAGTGCCTAAACAGAGCCCTTGAAACACGAGGGCCTGGAGGCATGTGCAATTAAAAAAACTATCGCAGCAACATCCTCTAGAGAGAGGATGCACTACGAACTTATTGGGCTAATAACATGTAGCACAACATCTTTCAAGAAAGCAAGGACTGCGTTGGTGCTAAAAAGTGGTTCTTTACCGAGAAACATCACTGTAGCGGAGGCAGGCTTGCAGTAGGAGACGCAAGCGTTCCGATTGTAGACCAGTACATGTCCATATTAGGTGGTATGCATCTGCTGCCATCACAGGGACGGAGCAGTATGGACACGTAGCACCCATTGTTAAATGCGACCAGTTCCACCTTGAGATCACAGCCGGTGTAAGGGCCACCTCGGCCCGAAGCCTCCTAAGCACAACTTCCTCCGCCCTAGTAAGGTGAAGGGGGAGGGAGCAGACACACGGTGGGATAAGAGTGTGTGTGTGCTGCCGGAGAAAAATGTTACGGGCTCGGAACGAGTTAAGGGGTTGAGGTGGGAGGGGAATAGACGGAAGATCTGGATTAGGAGGGCAATGTGCCTGCTCGTCAGCAGCAATGTTGTGAGGGTTCGCTGTATGGCCATAAATCCAGTGTACCTTGACGCAAGTTGCTGTTTTACTATTCATAGTGTGTATTGTCTTGTAAATTTTCATCGCCTTGTTAACCTTCTTGAGTTCCTGGATACCCGCTAAAGAATCAGTGAAGATATCTAGTTGTTTGATGGTAGGCAGTTTAGATTTCGCATTTTGCACAGCCTCGTGGATGGCTTGAAGTTCCATTACTAGAGCGCTGGCTTCCGTAGATAAATAGCGCTGGTGGCTTCTGATGAAATTAGGCGTAGTTCTGAGGAATGAAATCCTCCCGCCGTCTGGGAGAATAGCAGCATCCGTATAGACTTTGCAGGTGCTGGCGCATGATGCATCGATGATATTGTATTCGTCAATAATACATGTTGCATCGCTGCATCGTAATTCCGTTGGCTTATTAGTTGTGGTACTGGTGAATTCCCAGGGAGGCCTTGGATAGGGCTGATTGTCAATCTAAGAGGCGCGTTGAAAATGAGCATGCAACGCAGCGACAGCCGGAACAAGTTCCTTTTTTTTATTTCACGTGCTTTTCCACGTTCCAAAATTAGCTCTGCAATTGTGTTGAGCTGGGCATGTTCCTGTAAGGTTGGCATCGGAGTGATGCGGGGTAGTGTTGTGATTGTGCACATAGCATCGCAATTAAGCGTCTCCAATTGTGCCAACTGTGCCGAAGTCAGCCATTGAAGTTGTGTCTGGTATAAAATTCGGGGCTGCAAGACTGTACGTACCAGCCGTAGAGCTACGTCAGTACGAGCTCCAGCTGCTTTTTCTGCAATGCGACGAAGAAGGTGAAGTGTTTTGTCGAACTCTGATTTTACGGAGCCAGTGTGCACCACTGCCAAAGTGGTGAATATCGAGACCCAGTATGCGGACCTCAGGATCCTCAGCGATTGTCACTGGGCCGAGTCTAAATGTAAAGGGGTGCTGCGTGATTCTTGTGCGACCTTTCTTGTTGGCCACCATAACATAGCTTGATTTTTGAGCGGAAATGCCCAACCCTGCCTTCCGAGCGTTGTTGTGCACAACATCAAGGTATTCTTGAAGCAGTTGAGTTTGTCTAGGTGCATCTTCATGCACAGGCTACAAAGTGACGTCATCCGCATATATTAACAACTTCATGTCTGGAATCCGGTGTAGTTGCCAGGCTAGAGGTATTAGAGCAACGTTGAAGAGGAGCCATAACCGAACCTTGTGGGACTCCTCTGTTCGATGTGAAGTATCCTTCTTGCCTTCCATCTATTCTAATCGCAAATGTGCAATTCTGAAGAAATGAGTAGATAAATCTTATGACCCGCGGTGGAAGTCCCAGGTCGATGAAGTTGGCAATAATGATTTTATGGTTTATATTGTCATAAGCTTTCATTATGACTGTTGCTACTACCGTGCGCACAGCGTGACTGTATGGTGAAATCTGTTAAACATCGTCTGATAAGATAGAAAATCCGTCTTCAGTTCCCAAGTAAGAACGGAATCTTGAGGTTAGTGAAACAGAGTGTAAAGAGTAGTGAAACCGAGTGTAAAAACAGAGTGTAAACTTGAAGTTGAGGTTACTGAAACAGAGTGTAAAGACTGCAGGTTATTTGGGGACTTTCCTGGTTTCGGAATCGGGACAACAATTCAATGCTTCCAATCACGTGGAACGTTTCCAGCCTCCCATACTTTATTAATAGCCTGAAGAAGTGCGTCGTGAGCTGCTCCTTCCATGTTCTTGAAAACCTCATGGGAATACCGTCGGGACCAGATGTTCGTTTCTTCCAAATTTCAATCGCCGCTATTAGTTCGGCCGTGCTGAAATGGCTGGATATTTCGGATTTGGCAGTTGTGTCAGACTCATCAATTTCGGGGCATTTTATAGGTGACGCGTGATCGTACTTCGGGAAAAACGCTCTGGCAGCGTGTTCTGCAAATTCATGTGGTGAACTATGCATCGCTAACCTAACGCTTGCTGCAGGGTCAGGTTACTTATTACAACGTTCCATTGACCGGAACGTACGCCAAAGTGCTCCATTTCCAATACCCAATCCAATATTTTCGCACCACTCATACCATCGTCGTCGAGAAAGTTGCTTTTCGTGCCGACGCGCCTTCGCCGCTATATGGTTAGCACGTGATGGCTACCTGGTACATCGGGATTCCTCGACGCATACACTTCTACCTGACGTCGCTTTACCCAAAGTTGCAAGAGAACGAGGTCCGGTTGAGGTTGTTCCTCGTCAACTGTGGTTACAGTGGTGTAAGTCCGGAGCAGTTCTTGCAAAGTGTGAAGAATTTCCGAGGGCTTTGAGGTTACTTTATCAATGGATGATTCCCGAAACTTACCCCAATGCGTGACTGTTACTCGCCGTCGAATTTTCTTTATGCACGCTCTGTGCAAACCAATCTTTATTGGCATATGATCACTGCCCCATGTATCTGGTTCCACCCGCCACTGCGGCATTCCAGGACCCAACCACCACGTGAGGTCTGGAGCGTGTGTTCTAGACACTGTGGGTACAGCACAGGTAGCCAGGCGCGGATCCAGGGGGGATGTCCGGATGTCCTGACCCCCCCCCCGCCTCAAATTTCTGCATCGCCCCCTCGCTGACAGGGGAATGGCCCTGTCCCCCCCAAAAAAAGTATCGCCACCAGCATTCTTCAAAATTATTTTTCGCGAGTACCAGTGGTATGAGCCATGTAGAAGTAAAGCTAGCTCGCTCACAAGCTTAGTTTTATTCCGTAGGGGTGTGGTGTCGCGAAGTTGCCGTAGTTATTTTTTCTCATTAACACCTTGGACCTCCTGGCGCCGGCCGTGCCTTACTCTTCCCATCGGTGGCGTCGAATTAATGAGGGGACGTGCCTTTTGCCAAGCACGCAGATGTCCGCTCGAGCGTCTTCGCAACTCATCAGCTCAGTTCCCGATTGGGGTGTCATCGGTTGCCTCATTGGCTGTCATCGGTTCCGCGACCAACCTGCTTAATGAAAGAGATCTCTCGCTGAAGTGTTCATATATAAATAATAACAACTAACAGCTAAACTAAGAACTTCGCATAGGCAAGTTCTTTTTTAAACTGTAGCACTCAGTGTGATCACTGGTTTTGGCACGTAAAACCCCAGAAAGAAGTGTGATCACAGTTACACGTTGACATTATCCAGTACGAGCACATCACGGTTCGTACGCTACAAGTTTTTCATTGTAACTTCGCAGTTTTATTGTCGTACATTAAGCATAGGAGGCTCAAAGCCGTCGGATCCGTTCATCTGAGTGGCCGTTCTCGCGGAGCGGGGCGAAGCCTCGAGCAGCGGCTGCGAAGTGGGGGAGCGTGACGTCAGCGGCCAACGCCAGCGCGCGGGCGTTGGCCGCTAACCACGCGTGGTTAGAGAAACGGGAGCAGATGCGCGCCTTGTGTAAAAGGATGACGTCGCGTGGGAAGCAAAACATGTAGACGCTGGCTCGCGCTCTCGGCTACTAGGCCACATCGTTCTTGTAGGTGGCGTCGTGAGTCTTCTTCATACGCGGTGATTCGCATATCGCAAACAACCAGCGTAGTGGTTGCCGCGTTGGAGCTCCAAAGCAAACGAAGGTGTCTCAGCCGAACACAATGAATCTTCTTAAGGAAATCAAGATGTCCCAACAGAACTCTAAAGATGGACCGGTGCTTACGCATTTATAACAAACCTGCGACAGATCATCCCAAATTTTATTTTAAGAAACAATACACGGTAGATATACCGGGTGTTCAAAATTAAGCTTTATGGTGTTCTTAAAATTAGGCACTGGGAGGCACGTAAAGACCACCTGGGCAAATAAGTTATGTGGCCAGGGGGACACAAAGTGAGATAATAATTATTGCTGCCAGCAGCCGAATATTACCTAAAATTAAATAATTAACTATTTCTCGACTGCAGTAAGTGTGTATGTTTGTATTGAAAAGTTAGAGGCAGCCGTGTTTCTACACAGTTTCACTTGATAGAATTCTTCTAGCATGTCTATTCTCCAAGATATCCAACTCCAAATTTTAATTGTCGTTCGTATGATTATGCATGCAAGAGAGTGAGGATTGGCGCAAAGCTCCTCCATGATGTGACGCGGCTGTTAGGTGCGGCGTTTAGTCTGACAAAGCGGCGGAGGCATTGGCAAAGATAATAACTGCCCCCCTTCCCCTGACGGCTGGCGAAATAAAAGAAATCGAAGAACCCGTAACCGCTGTCGTAACACGCGACCGCGCAGCCTGTAAAGCTGGCGGCAGCTGCCATGCCGAGATAATGGCGCGAGCGGAGAAGCCGGAGGGCAATGCGCGTGCGTAATGGTGACTAGACGACCGGGCATGGTCATTTCCTGGGCTACGCAAATAAAGTGACTGCTGATTTCCAAGTATCGTAAGTTTTATTGAAATCAAAAGCAACAACTACACCATCAACAACAGAAACCTTTTTAGCTGTGCTAACGAATATTTCATATATACTGCCGTTTTAAGTTTGATGTTGTCATGCACGAATCTCATGACAACACTTCACCCATCAGGATGTCAATGCCCTAAAAACGTTCAAAATGCCTCCCTTCAACAGAACCGCAAAGCAGAAACCACTCCCGCGTCGATTCCATAACTCTTCGCAGTACGACAATAGGAATTTGGAGTCGGATATCTCGGAGCACGAACACGCTAGAATAATTCTTCCGAGCGATACTGTGTAGAAACACTACTGTCTCTAAGTTTTCAGTACAAACATACCCACTTTCTGGAGTCGACAAAAAAAATAATTGTTTAACTTAAGTGAATTCGGCTGCTCACAGCGATAATTATCCTCTCACTTTGTTCACACCTGGCCACATAAGTTATTTGCACAGGTGGTCTTTGCGTGCCTCCCAGTGCCTAATTTTAAGAAAACCATAAATCTTAGTTTTGAACACCCTGTATTATCAGGCACAGCCGCCAAGCACATGGTTGTATTGGGTAACGTCCTTTTCCTTCATGCTCGGAGAAACCGATACCTCGCTTCGCTATAGGGCTTCTTCCTCTTTCTGGGGTTTTACGTGCCAAAACCAGTTCTGATTATGAGGCACGCCGTAGTGGAAGGCTCCGGATTAATTCTGCCAACCTGGTGTTCTTAAACGTGCAATACAACGCAAGCACACGGGCGTTTTTGCATTTCGCCTTCATCGAAATGCCGCTGCCGCGGCCGGGATTCGATCCCGCGATCTCGTGCTCAGCAGCGCAACACATGAGCTGACTGAGCCACAGCGGCGGTCTACAGGTGTTGCTCTAGCCGTATAAAACGCGGGTTTATCGTGAGCAGAAACGGTGCATTTCGGTAAATGAGAAAGGCTACTATCATCATCATCATCGTCATCATCATTGACAGAAGCTGACCCCCCCCCCCCCTCAGAAAAAACCTGGATCCGCCCCTGCAGGTAGCCACAGCGTGACGCTTCAACAGGGTAAAATTGGCATAGCTCATGGTGTTTCTAACTTGACATCCTCTTCGGCAGTTGTACCCCCATTCTGTATGTGGAGCATTGAAGTCCCCACCCACGAGAATAGGGATTCCCGGGTACGTAGACCGTAGATGGGCTGTCAACCCCAAGTTCAAACGTGTGCGTTGTGGTCTGGCGTAGAATGACACTAGAATGAGAGGAGTCTTCACTGGTCCTGTCAGAACCCCGACAACTCCTTGATTACCACTGCACCATGGCTCCAGATCAATCCCGGTGTGAGCAATATGCGATGATACATACACTGCAGCTTTTCCCGGAGCTGAAGCCATTGTATTAGCCCGTCTAACTCTAACAGATTGGTTATGATACCCATTAAAATTGGACACAGAGTATATCTTATTATGCTCTTGAATAAGCAGTGCCCATACATGTAGCTTATTGTATTGAAGCTTGGTTTTAATTTCTCCTAACTTGGAGCTTGGACCCCGACAATTTTACTGTAGAATTCCATCCTGTGACAGCTGCTGCAGAGAATTATCCATGATACAGGCAATCCTGAATGAGCAACATTAGTTGAGCAAGTTGATCTAAAACTGCTGTCCAAAGAGCTTGGTTGACCTGTTGTGCCGGACGGGATCCAGGCGTAACAGTGGCATTCCACTGGTTGATGCGTTATGTGTTGCTCCTGTTTTCTGACGCCACAGAATTACCAATTATTTATGTACCAGTGCGTCTATCCGAGCGTCAATATCATCATGCTCATCATTCCGACTGATACAGAGGTTCCGGTAATTTCTGTTTCTTTGTCCGCTACTGCTTGAGACGTTTAAGAGCAGAAGAATACAGTTGCATTTCTGGGGCTTCTGCTTCTTCTGCCATGAGCATCTCTGGCTCTTCTGCAAGAACCTCATAGCGATTGTGAGTTGTTACTATACTCATTTTTGGTATAGCCTTTCGTGTCCGTGCTGTGGCCTTGTGTTTAGTCGGACAATTTGTGCTTGCCATATCATGCTCATCAGATTTACATAAGCCACATAGATATCGTGGTTCGCCGTCTGGTGTGAGCTTTTCTGGGTCAATAGTACGCTGTGCACAAAATGCCTGCATGTGTCAACGTTGAAAACAACGGTAGCAGAATATTGCCCGAGGGAGGTAGGGTTTTCGTCGCAATATACCATGGGTTCTCAAAGTGGGTTCCGCGGAACCCTGGGGTTCCGCCGGCCCCTGCTCGGGGTTCCGCGAGCCACTGATAAATTTTCCGTGGTCCCGCGCTAACCAAGTGGCTAAAACGGCGAAAACGAGGTGCGCTCGATCTACAGAACCTCCGTTACTCACGCCCGAGTGTCCAAAAGCACTCACAGCGCGTAACGGCAACGCGCGAACTGAGTAATAAATTCGCAAGCCGCTTGTAGCCACCCAACCTCCGAAAACGGGCATTACGCCTAAGCTTTCGTACTTAAATCTCGGAGGCCGTAATTTACCAATATGCGCATTTCTGCCGTTTGTAGATAGCGTAGGTGCCGATTGCGTGCACACTGACGTATACGTTGGAGGAATAAAAAAATGAAGAAAAAATAATGCGCGGAGCATCGCAAATACGCGCCGCAGAAGAGCAAGAACGACGCTAGCGTCCAATTAACCGAAACGAAGCGGCGCAGTCCGCATCGCCATGATCCTCAGTGGCAAGCGTGCGCGGCACGTGATTGACAGCAACGCCGGAGCGCTTCGTGCCTAATTGCGCCCTTAAGACTTTATTCTTGCGTTTATCGCCGCGCGTAACACCGCGTTGGCGGCATGCCGCGTGCCTTCATAAGTGCGTAGTTGCCATCCATGATCGCATCGATAACCACTGCAGTTTCGTCCACAGCAGCTGAGGCAAACAGTAGTTTCGTTTTCACTCGGTGCGCGCGTCGGCTGCGTGCCTTCATCAATGCGTAGTCACCAACCATGTTAGCGTCGACAGCGACCGCGGTTTCGTCCGCACTTGTTGCAGCGAACGGTAGTTTCGTTTTGACTTCGTGCGTGCGTCGGCCGCCTGCCTTCTGAACCGCAAGGTCGCCGTCCATGATCGCGTCGATAGCGGCCGCGGTTTCGTCCGCACTTGTTGCAGCGAACGGTAGTTTCGTTTTGACTTCGTGCGTGCGTCGGCCGCCTGCCTTCTGAACCGCAAGGTCGCCGTCCATGATCGCGTCGATAGCGGCCGCGGTTTCGTCCGCACTTGTTGCAGCGAACGGTAGTTTCGTTTTGACTTCGTGCGTGCGTCGGCCGCCTGCCTTCTGAACCGCAAGGTCGCCGTCCATGATCGCGTCGATAGCGGCCGCGGTTTCGTCCGCACTTGTTGCAGCGAACGGTAGTTTCGTTTTGACTTCGTGCGTGCGTCGGCCGCCTGCCTTCTGAACCGCAAGGTCGCCGTCCATGATCGCGTCGATAGCGGCCGCGGTTTCGTCTGCACTTGTTGCAGCGAACGGTAGTTTCGTTTTGACTTCGTGCGTGCGTCGGCCGCCTGCCTTCTGAACCGCAAGGTCGCCGTCCATGATCGCGTCGATAGCGGCCGCGGTTTCGTCCGCACTTGTTGCAGCGAACGGTAGTTTCGTTTTGACTTCGTGCGTGCGTCGGCCGCCTGCCTTCTGAACCGCAAGGTCACCGTCCATGATCGCGTCGATAGCGGCCGCGGTTTCGTCCGCACTTGTTGCAGCGAACGGTAGTTTCGTTTTGACTTCGTGCGTGCGTCGGCCGCCTGCCTTCTGAACCGCAAGGTCGCCGTCCATGATCGCGTCGATAGCGGCCGCGGTTTCGTCCGCACTTGTTGCAGCGAACGGTAGTTTCGTTTTGACTTCGTGCGTGCGTCGGCCGCCTGCCTTCTGAACCGCAAGGTCGCCGTCCATGATCGCGTCGATAGCGGCCGCGGTTTCGTCCGCACTTGTTGCAGCGAACGGTAGTTTCGTTTTGACTTCGTGCGTGCGTCGGCCGCCTGCCTTCTGAACCGCAAGGTCGCCGTCCATGATCGCGTCGATAGCGGCCGCGGTTTCGTCCGCACTTGTTGCAGCGAACGGTAGTTTCGTTTTGACTTCGTGCGTGCGTCGGCCGCCTGCCTTCTGAACCGCAAGGTCGCCGTCCATGATCGCGTCGATAGCGGCCGCGGTTTCGTCCGCACTTGTTGCAGCGAACGGTAGTTTCGTTTTGACTTCGTGCGTGCGTCGGCCGCCTGCCTTCTGAACCGCAAGGTCGCCGTCCATGATCGCGTCGATAGCGGCCGCGGTTTCGTCCGCACTTGTTGCAGCGAACGGTAGTTTCGTTTTGACTTGGTGCGTGCGTCGGACGCCTGCCTGCCTTCTGAACCGCAAGGTCGCCGTCCATGATCGCGACGATAGCGGCCGCGGTTTCGTGCGCAGCGGTTGCGGCAGGCAGTAGTTTAAGGCGGCGGTCCCACTCCAGCGGCACGAGCCCCCCGTTTTCAGTACTTTTGGAGCAACCGTGGCGGCTCTTCTACTTAAGATATGAAGTTGTCGTATAAACCATAAAAAGCTTAATTCTTGTAGATTCCAACTATATATAATATAAAGAAATTGTTTGGTGTGATTTAGAAATAAATGTTCAAGAACAAGCATGAGATACATGGTTTTTGCGAACTGTGTCTCAGTTGTGACCATATTTAGAAGAAACTACCGCACTTACTGCATTGCGGCTTGCTCTGTAGCTTTAGGACATATTTATCTAGTTCCTAGACGTAGCAAATTAATTTTAAATTTTTACTTTTTGGATAATTTGCTTTTGAAAATTGCCAAATATTGCAATCTTCTGTTGTAAACAGCCCGGCAACTACATGCTCAAGGAAGCTAAATTTTGGATAAAGTAGAGCTCAAGAAATTTCCATTTAGGACACAAAATTTCATTCGTGTAACTTTATTAGTTTTCCTAATAATGCGGCCGAAAATAAGCAATATTTAGAATTCTGGTTTTACTTCTGCCCAGTTTTGCGGGAAGGTAATAAAGCTGCGAAGCTGCGCTTTAAAACTAATAAAGTTACATGAATGAAATTTTGTGTCCTAAATGGAAATTCCTTGAACTCTACTTTATCCAAAATTTAGCTTCCTTGAGCATGTAGTTGCCGGGCTGTTTACAACAGAAGATTGCAATATTTGGCAATTTTCAAAAGCAAATTATCCAAAAAGTAAAAATTAAAAATTAATTTGCTACGTCTAGGAACTAGAGAAATATGTCCTAAAGCTACAGAGCAAGCCGCAATGCAGTAAGTGCGGTAGTTTCTTCTAAATATGGTCACAACTGAGACACAGTTCGCAAAAACCATGTATCACATGCTTGTTCTTGAGCATTTATTTCTAAATCACATTAATCAATTTCCTTATATTCTATATAGTTGGAATCTACAAGAATTAAGCTTTTTATGGTATATACCACAACTTTATATCCTAAGTAAAAGAGCCGCCACGGTTACTCCAAAAGTACTGAAAACGGGGGGCTCGTGCCGCCGGAGTGGGACCACCGCCTTAAAGCTGTCGAAGATTAAGAGCCCCGGCTACATCGCGATGCGCGGACAATTTGTTGGCGAGCAGCTGACTGGCGAAAAAATAATCGGGATGTACGCGCGCGGAGGCCTTCGCCGCTGCTAGCGCAAATCAGTCATGAGATGACGAGAATTTCAGCTTCTGCACTGGTCTTGTGCTAAATAAATATAAACAGAATTTGCTGATTCATTGAGTAAATAAAAGCGTGTTGATGTAGTTAAGCATTTGTTTATTGTTTTCTTGAAACCCTCGATAATTCGACATTTGGTTAATTAGGACATTTTAATTCGGATAACTGGGGGGGGGGGGGGGGTTCCTTGGCGCATCATGGAGCTTATCAGGGTTCCCTGGAACGCACCTGCTTGAGAACCCCTGCAATATACAACCATAGCAGTAAAACCGTTCTGGAATACATTGAGGACCCTGTACCGTCATTAAGCAAGTGCGGCTTTTGCCCATGAATCTAGCTGCGAGCACCCTGTGTGTCATGGACGTTAATTCACGACATATCTCAGGGGTGTCTTCCGTGTAATGCCATAAACACAGCTCTGTATATTAGGGCCCGATGCAAAGTAGCACTGCACAGGTAGGTGCTGATCTTCTGACAGTGGGATAGACGTTAAATGGAACATTTTCTGCCCATCACTGATAGATGTCAAGCGCACAGTGATTGAGTTGGTAGATTTATATGCTGCGAACCCTTTGTATCCAGTGGTTTCAAGAGATTAGTCGATGACCTTTTGCACAGTGTCCCGAGCGGAGATCTAGCGACGAGAAATATTTGGCACCATGGAGGTTGTCGAGCGCATCATCAATTCGTGGGAGAGGATACACATCCTTCTTCGTTACCCGATTGAGATGGCGATAATCGACTCAAAACCGCCAGCTGTTGTCCTTCTTTTTCACAAGCACTACAGGGGATGACCAAGGGCTAGAGGAAGGCTCTATACCATCTTTATCAAGCATTTTCTCTACCTCCTTTTGGATGACTTCGCGCTCAGAGTGAGATACTTTGTAAGGGTGCTTGTGAAGGGGGCTGGCGTCTCCAGTGTCGATGCGGTGGGCCACTACATGTGTACGTCCTAGTGGACTGTTCGCAACATCAAATACGTCAAGGTACGAAAATAGGACACCACGGAGTGCTTCACTTTGGGAAGGTAGGAGGTCGGGGGATATCATTTTGTCCAGAAGTGCCTGGGTTGGCGCCGGTATGGCATGTTGCGTCGCGGTCTCAGCGTCAGCAGCGATTGCAGAAACAATACATTCTCCCAAAGGTGACAGTTCGGCTAGTGAAATTCCTTGAGGCAGAACATGGGTCGAAGTAGAAAAGTTGAGGACTGGAAGCAACGTTTTGTTGTTGGCAATAAGCGCTACGGTATGGGGAAGTGCGATGTTGCGCGAGAGGATCAGATCTGTGAGGGGAGCGACCACATATTCACCATCAGGGACTGGGGGAAAAGGTGACATAAGGACGTAGGTAGCAGCCTTCGCGGGTAGTCGTAGAAACTCCAGGGAACGTAGGCGAGCGTTACTTGATGAGGTGTCATCAGGACACAATGGCAGTTCGAGCCGCAAAATGCCAGAAGAACAATCGATGAGGGCAGAGTGGGCGCTCAAGAAGTCAATACCAAGAATTAGAGCACTGCACGGGCCGATTTTTGCGGCCCGGGCCCGGCCCGGGCCCGTTTTTACATTGGGCGGCCCGCCCGAGCCCGATCAAAACATTTATGGCGAGACAAATATTCGACGTTACCCGCCCGGCCCGGCCCGCCACCCCTTTACCTTAAGCCCGAGCCCGGCCTGAGCCCGACTCGAAACCGGCCCGAACCCGGCCCGAGACCGAAAAATACATGTTTTTCAGAGTTGAGAAGCCCGAGAATAAGTCGCAGAAAGCCCGAGCCCGGCCCGGGCCCGCGTCGAAAAACCCGAGCCCGGCCCGGGCCCGGGTCAAAAAGCACACGCCGTGCCCGAGCCCGGCCCGAGCCCGTGAAAAAACTCCTCTACACGGCCCGGCCCGGGCTTTCGGGTAAGCCCGAGCCCGTGCAGTGCTCTACCAAGAATGACATTATGCGGGCAAGCGTCGAGAACGGCGAAGAGAACTGAAGTGTGGTGGCCGGCAACAGTAACGCGGGCAGTGCACATACCAAGAACAGGTGTTCGGGTGCCGTCAGCTACTCGCACAGTAGGAGAGACGGCAGGTGTCAGCACTTTGCGTAGGCGGCGTCGGAGCGTAGAACTCATGACAGATATGTGGGCGCCAGTATCGATGAGAGCAGTAACGGGCACGCCGTCGACGAGAACACCGAGCAAATTGCGTCTTGAAGTAGGGGTCGATAGAGGTTTTGCGGTCCTTGTGGTCAATGCAGCCTCACCTCCCGGAGTTGCACTGGCTAGTTTCCCGGGTGGTGTCCAGACGAAGCCGGAGAAGGAGAGCGACGGCGTTGAGGGTAGCGCTACTGGCGACTCTGAGGTGAGGGCGATCGGCTGGACCAGTGTCCTTGTGCGGCAATATCGGCGTAGGTCGATTCTGAGCGCGAAGAAAGACGGTGAGGATCACGGGCCGGGAGTTGGTCGTCAAGAAAAGATGTGCTGGAGTACGGGCCACGATCTTGGCGGCGGTCACCGGGGAAACTTGGTCGGTAATTCCGACGATTGGGGCAGTGGCGTGAAATGTGGCCGACGCGATAGCAAGAAAAACAGAGTGGTCGATCGTCAGGCGTCCTCCACTCAGAAGGGTTGCGGTAGCGGGGTGTGAACCGGGGAGCGAAAGCGGCAGCAGCAACAATTGGGGCGGTGTGGTGTGCAGTGGGAGGACCGGAAGCACACATGGGCGGAGGGGCGTAACTGGGGGCTTGTGGAAATACGACGCCCATATTGGCAACCTCCTGACAACGACGGCCTGAATGAGAGATATTGTCGCCAAATGGTCGTGAGCAGGTGCCTGATAAGCGGCTGGAGCCATGGCTTCGAGCTCCTGGCGAACAATCTTGGCCAAGTTGTTAGGCGGCGAGAACGGAGGGGGCGTCACGGGATCATCGCACGAGGAGGTCGCAGCTGTATTCGGGAGTCTGTTAAAGCGCTGAGTAATCCGCCTGCTTTTTGCTTGTTCAAACCGCCGGCATTCTGTGATAATGGAGTCAACCGTGGTGCAGTTCTTACACATGAGGATGTTGAAGGCATCGTCGGCTATGCCTTTCAACACGTGGCCAACCTTGTCCGTCTCTGGCATGTCTTTGTCAATGGTACGGCACAAGGCTAGTACGTCTTGAATGTATGCGACGTACGACTCCGTGGACGTCTGAGCTCTGGCCGCCAGCTCGTGCCGGGCTGTCATTTGGCGCGCGGCCGATCGGCCAAATAATGCACGCATCTTCTTCTTGCATAGGTCCCAACTTGTAAGTTTTTCGTGCGTGTTAAACCACACCTGAGCCGTGCCCCGTAGGTAGAAAATGACGTTGGCAAGCATTAGAGTCTCATCCCACCTGTGGTGCTTGCTGACGCGCTCGTACAATAGGATCCAATCGTCGACGTCTTTGTTGTCCGTGCCGCAAAACGTGCCGGGGTCGAGGGGCTGCGAAAGGACCACGGTTGCCGGCGCTGCGGGCGCGGGCTGCCATGACTGCGTACTGTCTTCGGCCATGGAGGCGGGAGAAACGTGGCGTCCGCTCCGAAGATCCAGGGCCGGGTGGAATAGAGCCCGCAACTTCCACCAAAAAGATGTTACGGGGAGTATTTAATTAACCGTGAACGGCTAGCGCTTGCCTAGTCAAGACTGCACAGAGCACACAGGTTCCAGCAGGTTTTCAGTCCTACAAGAGAGCCACCGACCCAGCCGCACTACAATGTCTTTGTCTTTGCCATTGCTCGTGACAACATTTTGTGGCTACCTAAGTTATGTCGTAGCATGAAAGGGACGTATATGAACTCGATAGGATTGAGAAGGGGTGGGCGTAGGATAAGACTTAGGGGAGGGCGTGGAGCAATTGTCTGGGCTGGCCCTTACCTTTTTTACCGGTTGCTCCGATGCGATTGCGTCTTGTTGAAGCACGTTGACAGGGGGACCTCGCTTGGCTGCATTCGTCGAATCGCCAGACAGCTGCACGTCCATAGGGTCACCAGTGTCCGGCGTTACGATTGCGGATAGGTTCATATTGACATCACGAAGTGGACTGTCCTTCGGTGTTGCACCTTGTGTCTTTGAGCTAGCGGTTGCACACTGCTGCTGCATAGTTGGCATGGATGTTGTCACGTGCAGCAGTCCAGTGGAAGGTACAAATGAGGAGCTCACATCTGGCACAAACACTTCTTCGTCGGGTGAGCTCGGCGGCGCGGCCGCACTAGGCCTAAGCGCCAGCCGTGCGTGTTTTGAGTCTATTAGACGAGCATGATCAATAGGACAAGGCAAAGCAGAGTCCTCACCAGAGTCCACAGGTCCCCATAGGCTTTCGAGAAGCTTCGTATCCGGATAAGGGCGAGATTTTCGTTGCTGTCGAGCAATTCCCAAGGAACCCAAGGAAACCACGTCTGCGTTGAAACATCATCCACTTCGTCTGCTCGCTGCAAAAGATACCGAGCTACGAGGGGCGTTCATAAAGTTCGTAATATTGGCATGAAAAAAATACAGACAAGGAAACGAAATTTTATTGGAAGCTTATTCCTTCTCTACATAATCTCCTCCCAAAGAAACGCACTTCTGCCAACGATGCATGGGCTGCCGCAGTCCAGTGCTGTAGAACTCTTCAAAAAGAGAGTTCAGGAAGAGCTCGACTTGAGCGATGACTTCTTCGTCGTCTCGAAAATGTTTCCCGAGCAGTGTGCTCTTGATGCGAGGGAAGAGGAAGTCTCTTGGTGCGAGATCAGGTGAATATGGCGGGTGAGGCAAAATTTCGTAGCCTAAGGAGACTGTAACTAGAGCACTACATGGGCCGATTTTTGCAGCCCGAGCCCGGCCCGGGCCCGTTTTTACATTGGGCGGCCCGCCCGAGCCCGATCAAAACGTTTATGGCGAGACCCGGGCCCGGCCCGGGCCCGGAAATATTCTACGTTACCCGCCCGGCCCGGCCCGCCTCCCCTTTACCTTAGGCCCGAGCCCGGCCCGAGCCCGGCTCGAAACCGGCCCGAACCGGGCCCGAGACCGAAAAATACATGCTTTTCAGAGTTGAGAGACCCGGAAATAACTCGCTGCACGTTACATGCACACCACCAGAAAGCCCGAGCCCGGCCCGGGCCCGGGTCAAAAAGCGTACGCCGTGCCCGAGCCCGGTCCGAGCACGTGAAAAAACTGCTCTACCCGGCCCGGACCGACCCACGGGCCGGGCCGGGCCCTGGCTTTTGGGTAATCCCGAGCCCGTGCAGTGCTCTAGGCTGTAGGCTGAGTGAGCCGGTGCATTCTCGTGGAGCAGACGGACGTCTTTCGTGAGCAGTGTGCTCTACGCTTCTTCTTGATAGCACCTCGCAATTTGGTGAGAAGCTCGCAATAGTAATTTGCTGTAATGTTTTGGCCTTTGCTTTCATAATCTGTGAGAAGAGAACCACGGTAGTCCCAGAAGACGCTCAACATGACCATTCCTGATGACGGCACAACCTTAGCCTTTTTTCGCGCGGCTGAGTTTCCGTGCTTCCATTGTTTGCTTTGAAGTTTAGTTTCAGGGTCATAATTGTGCACTCAAAACTCATCCATGGTTATCAGGCATTCAAAAAAGCCGTCAGGGTCACTCTCGCAAAGCTTCAACATTTTTGCGTCCGCTTCCTTCCGCAAGTATTTTTGCACTGGCGTCAGCAAACGCTCAACCCAACGCGCAGCAACTTTCGTCATATGTAGGTTGTAGTGAAGTATGTTGTGCACATAGCCTGCACTTACGTTAACCTGTCCTGCTAATTCTTCAGCAGTTATCCGCCGGTCAGCGAATACGAGAGCCTCCACGTGCGCAGCAATTTGTGGTTCACAATAGAGCACTGCACGGGCCTGACTTTTCGGCCCGAGCCCGGCCCGGACCCGCTTTACGAGGCCCGAGCCCAGCCCGGGCCCGTAATACAAAGCCCGAGCCCGGCCCGGGCGTACATGACCCAGACCAGCCCGGGCCGGGACCGTGGTTCCAAGCCCGGGCCCGACCCGGGCCCGTGTTACTGAGCCCGGGCCCGGCCCGGGCCCGGGCGTTTATTGCTAAGCTTAGCTAGGGCCCGCATGTGCATGACCAGGCCTGGCCTGTAAGAAAAAAAATCTTTTTTTTTACTTACAGATGGTACCGTATCTGTCAGCCTCACCTTCTCGAGGTTTAATCAGCTGCAGTATATAAGCAATAAAAGGCAGAAATCTTTGTTTCTCCCACGGCAACATCAGTAATCCGGCCCATTGCCTGTGCTACTATTTTCCTGGTGGTGCGCATGCACTTACCTTGATTTGTACGATATGGTTCTATGATGTCATTTAGCATGCAAATATACAGGGCGTTTCATTTTAGCTCAACCAAATTTTTAAAGATTGCCTGTGGCAGATAGCACAGTTATAATCCTTGACCTAAACTACTCGATGAGGCGGCGATTACTTCCACGAGAAATCAAAACGCCCAATTGAAGACTTACCATAATTACGCCAATGAACGTTTTAATTAATTATTTTATGGCACATCTTTCAATCTATGAATTATAGCCGCCGAGTTCGCAAGGCGTATCCACTTGGAACGAATTCTCAGGACTAAACCAGTTTCGAGAAAATTTTCAAAGTGTCCGACGAAATCAATCAGATCAAATCAATTTATTGTCCAGTTTACATGCTGGACGATCATTTTGGACTAAAAGCTACATATGTAGCTTGACGTGACCCATAAGACCAGGCAAGGCAATGGTACAGCAAACAGTGTGCACACATGCACAATAATTCACTTATATTTGCAGCTATCGCTGGAATTCCACATAGACGAAATAGATGTACCATCGAATACAAATGAAATGCGAACAGCAGAGTGTGTGGCCGAAGCATAACTAAAACCACAGTGTGGGGCGTCGGCCAGCCATCATTGTACACATGCAAGTGGTTTCGATGCGGAGTGCGGGGCTGCTTCTCCTAGTGCGTATTGCGTCACCTGTATTTTGTTTGAAGGTTGTATTCTCACCCCGCCATTGCAGTGCCATTCCTATCTGCGATTACTGTTAAGGTGGCTAGCACTGTTGTTGCGCATCCATGCAACATAATTTCCATGCTAATCAAATTACTATTAGACACTGGCAGCTTTGTGGTAACAAAAGCAAAGCAACGCACGTTAGGAAGCTGGGTGCGTGCCAACTATATCACGCTACAGGTGTATCTGTGGTGCTAGCCACCAAACAGTCTACTGCCAGGTAAGTATGGCACTGCCGCGGAGCGATGAGTTAACAACTTTCGGACGAAATAAGGGTGCCGTTTATCGCTATAGGGCAAGTAGCGCTGCACTCTTCCTCGATAACTACATCCCTACGCACGTGTACAATGACTGGCCAATAACACGCACCGTATACCTTTAGTTATGCTTCAGCCATACACTCCGCTGTTCGCATTTAATTTGTCCTCGATGGTACATCTGTTCAGGCACACTAATGGCACAGTTACCCCCATTGTCGGCATGTAGCTGGCGACCTTGTTTCAAATGTTTTGCTAACATGTAAACGTGCGAATGTGAAAATATAAATTGCAACACATAATCAGGTGAAACCCTTAGATGGCTCATGGGTCGAAAAATTCGATGTCCGGCGTTACAGCACCAAAATTCAATGCCACCAAAATTGAGGATTGAACCCTCGACCTATAGTGGGAGTCGGACCGACAACCTTTGGTGTTAATAAGGTCAAAGCGAATTAAGGTGCAGTTCATTAAGATAGAGTTGCTTGAGGCACTCTAACCCACGACCTTTGTTGGGAGTCTAAACTGCTTGGAGATAAAGGCGAACCGGCCATATCTCCCGGCCTAGGTAGAGAGTCGAACCCACTACTATGGGTGTTAATTAGGGCGAAGTTACTTACGGCAAGTTACTTAAGGCAGCATTAAGACACTCGAACCCTCGACCTTTGGTGGAAGTCGAACCCATGACAGTCGGTATTAATTAAGACAAAGTTAATTAAGATACATTATATAGGCACTCAAACCCTCGACCTTTGCTGGGAGTAGAACCCGCAATAATTGGTGTTACTTATGACGAAGTTAATTAAGGCACAGGTAATTAAGGCACTCGAGCCCACAACTGTGGTAGGAGAAATCAATATGAAGTAACAACGCATTCGAATGAGAATGACAAATAATTTAAATAATGCCTCTTGAGTGCGCAGGCTTCTGTCTTCATTCTCTACAGTGTTCGCTAAAGTGACTGTCAACTTTCTTATATAGTTCTAGTGCTCATGAAAATGCGAAAACTGCGCTAACAAGATCGTAAATCTGCATTTTGATCATTATGCATCATTACAAATCCTGCAATAGATAAATGAAAATATAGAGTTCAGTAAGCACTAGGTTATACACACCAGTGAAACTTACAATGTCATACCAATGTTACTTTTTATTTATACAACTGATAAATCTTTATTGCAAAAATGATCGGCCCCCCGCCAGGCACATGTATGAAAATATTCATTACAAGTTCTAGCTGCATGCAAACAGGTGAAACGTGGACCTGACACTTAAATAAAGACATATTCTTGAAAATTAAACTTCACTAAAACAAATGTAACGAGAAAAGGGTGTTAACACTCAGAAAAGGACTGAAGGCACAGTACTACAATTATATTTATAAAGAAATAAACTGATTATTAGGGGTTTGTATCACATACTAATTAATGACCAAAAGTACATGGCCTGCTAGCCAGCACCTGCTTCTGGGGCCACCGGGATCAAGGTAGAAGGCCATTACTTTCTACCTATATTTAAAATTATATGGTAAAAAATTCCACACAAGCAGAATCCCGAGATGGAATGTTCATCTTGATAGGCAACTTGATCAGGCAGCTTCTCACACCACGAATGTGCCAATATCATAATGCTGCCAGAGACTTAGAGATAGGCATTGCAAATGAGAAATATCCTCGACACCTGAAGAGGAGTGCCGGAAACCAAGGAAACAATGAACCATCAAAACGTTGCCCTCAGAACATTTCTATTAAGTGCTGCGCAAGGCGAACAAACATGCCACAAATAGCAGTCAGAAGCACAGCTCTAAATTTCAGTACGCAACTGTGCAGTTCTGCTTAGTATATACGTACTTGTGCCATGGTCAACCGTACAAAAGTCGAAAAGACACTAATAAAGCACACGCTGCTCACGCGCGGAACATTGCTGTGCACTTGCATCGAGGCGCGTGTTGCTGAATTGATATCAGTGGTGATTCGAAGTCAAAGCTATTACGAGTTCAAGCTTCTTTTTCTTTATAAACTGTGGTAATATATCGGCAAGTTAAAGATTACGTATGTTCAGCAGTGTACTAATAGATATAACTGAAAAATAAAGCATTTTTGTATGAGAAAAAGAAAAGACGTAGTCAAGACCGAAATCATAGAGAAAAAAATGCCTAAATTATTGGTATTATTGGCTTTCGCGCGCAATGTCCAGCAGAAACGTTACTAGACTTCCAGCAGTGCGTGCAGAGGTCGTGCTAAAATGCAAATTGAATGCGGTCATAACTGAAATTCAGGGCTTTAATACTACAGTTGAATCTTTTCAGAATGAACAGATGGATATATCGCAATTCAGGTACACATTTTCCCTCTCGTAGAATCTCGAACATGCACAGTGATGATGATGTCAAAATGCCCCGCTGAAGGGCTGTAAGAGGTAACAGCACGACTTTTGCTCTCCTAGCTTCCCATTGTTAGGCATTAGAGACAATTTGCGTGTATTTCTGCGGCATAGTTCGTGCATATACTTACAACGCACAATGTACGATCAATGTGCGAAAGCTTTGAATGTGCAAGATATGTCCAAATCACAAAGACATTCAATGTCTTTTGAATGACCCTTGACTGACAAGTACTAGTCGAACATACTATAGATGTAAACTAGATGTCGTTAAATGTCTTGGATATTTGGCCTTTTGTGGTACGTCCAATGGATATTTGTGGTTTGCTGGGTTTGCCTCGAAGTTTCCGTATACTTTGGGCGCGAATGACTTACGCTCGTAAATAATGCCATATACTCATCAAAATCCTACATGCAAGAGCTGTGCAGTTTATGGGTGCACAAACATCCAGCGGGGAAAAAACGATTTTGGGGACTATAGTGTGTCCACAACACAGCATTCCGCGAGAGCATTGCCGATGTGGTAGGGAGACGCTGCACCGGTTTCCTGCATCACTTGATTTGCGGCGTCAATAGATAGCTGCTGTGAACCAGAAAGATTTTAGTCCTCGTGGTCACGAGTTTGCTCACGACATTTCGTTGGCGGAAGAAAGACTGGCCAGAACGCTGGGCCTGCACTGCATTTGGGCTACGACAGAAAAGTGAGTTCCCGTTCTTGCTTTGAAAAACGCACTAGATTATTTTGCTCAGCCTTCTCATTATCTGTAGGTGGTTTTGGGACGGCGTCGTTTGGTGAGGCGCGAACACATCCCGCCAGCTTAGAAGGTACTCAAGCGCGACATTGCAGTGGTCGTTGCAGTGACTTTTTCTACTTGTTTTTCAGGCAAAGCACATCCCTGCGACGAGAGCTCAGGAACGTTTGACGATCGGCCCTTAGATTCTGGTTTCGAAGTCTGTGCACATAAGGTCAGTCTGAGGCCAACGTTCTCGGTACTTCAAAATATTGGACCCGCAAAACTTGGTGTTGTAGCTGCAGATTGCGCAATCGTTCATCTACGGCGCGATGAAAGCCAGCCGAAAAACGAAAATCACAAGGAACAGGACGCTGGCCTGCGCTAGTTAGTGGCTTTTGCATCAATACTTTCAATGAAGCAATACCCTATCTCCTGTCGGCATACGCAAGCATGAACTTGTATTTTGTCCAGTGGGAATGCCCAAGGAAATAATGCATGACAGCTTTCATAAAAGCCTGCAGAATAGCAGATGACAACTTTCTCACCTCAAAAAAAATTATGAGTAAATTATTTTACCGCACTCCAAGAGGTCCATATCTTGCGACTAAGGATTCAAATTAGATGTCCAAATATTTCCAACCACTTTGTGACAGAAGCAGGTACCATCCAAGGCTTTATCAAAGTGAGCACTGGCATAACCGGACTGTTCACAAATACTGTGAGAAAAGAAGTTCCTGAATGCATTGGTGCTTGAAAAAATTGGCTGTTGTTACTGTCACTTATCTGCTAACAATAATCTAGATGATAGAAGGCTAAGAAATACTCGTTAGCTGTCTATGCATGGGAGCAAGCAGCGTAAGAGCAAAAGGCAACTGAAGAAAGAACAGACATACAGTGCAGTTCTCAAGAGATATTTGAGTATGTTGGTTTTGTGCCATGAAATAAAGAGGTCAAGAAAACACAAAAAAGACTGCCACCACACAGTGATGTGTGGCGTCTGGCTTTCTTTTTGGGTATGTGCTTTTGTGCTGCTTGTGTGGTGCACACATTTTTGTCGGCCTTGCAGTCTAGCACTGCTCGTTTAACATTGCAAATCAGCCAGCCCAGACGTGCAGGGAAACATGTTTTTAGGCATGTGGAAAAAGCACACCGATGTTTGATACTGTTTGAAAGCTAAATGTAGTTTTGCCTCCAACAGAAGTGATGCCTACCATAGAGTGTACAGCATTTTGAAAGCACACCGTACAATTATAGAAGCTGTATAGTGTGCCAAGCTGATTGACGTGATATTTTTCATGCAGGAGCCATCTGGGGGAGCAGAGACAGACAGCGAATGCTTTGAGGACACAGACGCTTCCACTGTGAGTAGCTACAAAGCTTTTCATCTTCCAATGCTACAGGGGACTGGTGCACACGATATCTGCTTGCTGACGAGAGACGAGAGCATGCTATGGCTTTTTCATTCTCAGTGACAGCAGTTCTGCCTCCGATAAAAGTGACGCCTACCAAAGAGTGTAGAGCATTTTGAAAACACACCTCACAGTTTATGAAGCCGTAGCATGCAGAGCTGATTGACAACGTGATATTTCTCATGCAGGAGCCATCTGAGGGAGCACCAGCACACAGCGAACGCTTCGAGGACACAGACACTTCCACTGTAAGTAACCAGAGTATTCTGTTGACACATATTACTGTAATATATGAAGTCTGCTATCTGAGCTGGTTGGTTATGTAGTGTATTTTACACAGATACTACCAAAGGGAGCATAAGAGGACTGTCAGCAGTTTCGAGATGCAAACTTTTCCACAGTAAATGTCAGCAAAGCATTTTATTTGTGTTGTATTAGCTTCAGGGACCACTTTCACGGGTGGACACCTGTAACAGCTGTTACCAGCTGACATGACTGAGATGATAGCATGCTATAGGTTTCTTACGCTCAGTGACAGCCCTCTTGCCTCTGATAGAATTTGTGCCTGTCATAGTGTGAAGCGTTTTGAGAACACCCCAGACTCCAGCTAGAGTTTGAATGAATAAATGCTTTGCAAGAGAGCACAAGGTAGACCATAAAATGACACACATCGTCATTAGCAGCAGTATAACTGTGTACAATGCAGGACAACGGCCTTAGTTGACCTCTAATTATCCTACCACGTGGCAGCTGTGGGCACCTTATCTCCGCTAACTTTTTTTCTCATCCGCTTATCTGTCTCTCTGCTACCCTTCTTACACTTGTATTATCTTTGAATCCACTCCATTAAATTAAAATACCAGCGGTTACCTCTGCTTCCCATTACTTGCTCTGTCCACACTCATTTCTTATTGTTGATTGCTGCTAGGATATCTTTAACTCATGTTTATTCTTCCACCCACTGTATTCTCCTGTGTCTGTATTCTCCTGTCATTTCCCATGCCATAGCTCACTGCTCTGTCCTCAATTTAATTTCAAGCCTAAGTTTCTGCCCCACAGAGTGAGTATTGGCGAGATGCAATTATTACATTCTTTTCTCGTGACAGATAGTGGGAGCCTACTAGGCATTCCTGCATCAAGTTTTATATTACAGTATGAGTAATACAACTAGCCATCTCACATGTTAGGGTAACTAAGGCCATGGCAAGGTATTTTTTGTCTTAATCATAATGGCAAGTCATTACGCAGCGAGCAGATAAGAGAGAGGACTACAAGGCACGCTGCCCGTATTAGTGAAGCCCAGAATGTGTGTAGTTACCACTGATTAAATGCCCATACTGAAATGCCTAACCGGATGAAGTACAGCGTTCACTCACAGTATGCAAAGAATTCACCATTGTGCACACTGGTTTCTGGCTGTAGGACATTTCGAGTAAAGTCACATTGCACAGTGAATAAACTTGCTTGGCAGGTGTTTTTAGTGTTCATAGTCTCAAGACACCTGTTTCCGAGCTAAGTGTAGCCAGCAGTCCCCGTATTAAGGAATACCCTAAGTGCAATAACTACAACAGGTAATAAGCTTCAACAGGTCTCGACAAAAAGTCAACACAGTGGGAGGAAATTGACCACAATGACCACACCTATTCCCAATCTGGCCTGCAATACACTTTCGGAAAGCATCAAGGCTTGTCATCAAGCTTGACAAAGGAGGACTGTCAATTATATGCAGGAATCTCAAAGCCCGTATTTGACAGCTTAGTCAAAGCTGTAAAATTTGAAAGGAGCATGACCTTCCTAAGACTC
This sequence comes from Dermacentor silvarum, assembly GCF_013339745.2. Classification (NCBI taxonomy): domain Eukaryota; kingdom Metazoa; phylum Arthropoda; class Arachnida; order Ixodida; family Ixodidae; genus Dermacentor; species Dermacentor silvarum. The sequence goes on along the minus strand of NC_051163.1, from coordinate 150,641,819 downwards.
TCAGTCGAGGACCAACTGCTAGTGACCTTAATGAGAATGCGTGTTGGCCTGCTTTACGGACAATTGCCAGGGATATTTGGGATCTCCGTTTGATACCTGCACAAGATGTTCATGCACACCCTGTCCGTGTATTTCACAAGGTTATGAAGACTGTTGTGGTGTGGCTGCCACGATCACTAATCAGAAACAGCATGCCAGAATCTTTTCCTCAGAATAGTTATGAGAAAAGAACCTGCATCATAGACTGCTCCGAGGTCTTCCTTCAGCGGCCAAAGAAGCTGCTTGCTAGAGCTCAAACCTACAGCAGCTATAAAGCGCACAAAACAAGTCAAGTTCCTTACTGCCATTGCACCGAATGGCCATGTGATGTTTGGGTCTCCTGCATATGGTGGAAGAGCTTCGGACAAATATATAATGACTCATTGGGGCGTGGAAGACTTCCTAGGCTCAGGTGATGAAGTGATGGCCGACCGAGCTTTTGTGCTGAGCCAATATCTTGACGGTTAAGGCGTCAAACTCAATGTGCCTTCTTTCACAAGAGTTAAATGTTAAACTTACCTCTCTTTTTTTCCGAACTTCACTAATCTGTTTGTTTTACCTGCTGTTTCTTTACAGGTAAGTCCCAGCTCAGTGTAAGTAAAGTAACTCAAACCAGGAGAGAGAGAGAGAAAACGGTAAAGGAAAGACAGGGAGGTTAACCACAGGTTATCTCCGAATGGAGAATTGCGTCTGTGTGCATACACGTGGAAAGGGCCATAAACAGAACTGAAGATATTTAAAATTTTGAAGTACGTCCTGCCAATACGATCAAAGAAAATCATAAGTGACATGATATTTGTCTGTGCTGGCCTCTGCAATTTATAACACCCTTTAATTGCCAGATGTGTCAAAGGAAGGGATGAATAGGTGCTCAACCATGCAGTTCTTCACAGTATGATTCTGTAAAGAAATTATATTGCACTGTGTGTTGCATGGTTAGACATTTCTTTACACGAACTGGACTGGCGCGCACTTTTCCAGTGCAGCAAAGTTCAATGCTGCCACCATCACAGTTCACATAGTTTCATATACTCCTTACACAATGAAAGTTTGCCTTGTGCATGCTGCTTTTCCACTTCCGGCAACAGCTCACAGAAGTAGAGCTTTTGTAGTCTTGGCACTCGAGCAGATACAAAAGAGCTTTCAAAGGGCGCTGTTACTAGTGCATCACTTTTTACACTTCAAACGTAAAAGCAGCATAGCTTGCGACCAGTACAATACATCTGGAATTGCACTTGGCCATAATACCCATTAGGGTCTTTCTCTGGCAGTACGTATTTATCTCCTACTTCCTTCACATCATACTTCCCTGTCCTTATTAGGTCTACTGCATCCATTACATATGGGCATTTCACTTCTAACCGCCGTATTCACAAACCAAACTTATACTTATTACTTAAATCACCGAACAGCCCTTAACGCGTTTCAAGAACCAACCTTATACTTATCGCAGAACTTTTCTCGTACTTATCGCCGTGATAAGTAAGGCTTGGTTAAGGTAGCCTCCGACCTACCTTAACGCTCACTTGTAAGCAAACAAAATGGCGGCGATGGACGACAACTTCGCGGAGTTTGTTACGTATCTCGACCGCCACGAAGAAATATTGAGCGGGGCAGCGTTTTCATACGCGTCACCGCCACGGCGAGTGCCCAGAGATCGCTTGAATCCCATGGAAGTGTACGACGAGTACGAGTTTTTGCGCCGCTTCCGATTCAGCAAAAGTGCCGTCCAGCAGCTGCTCGTTATGCTGCCTCTGCGGGATAACACCGATGGACGTGGGCTCCCTGTGCCGCCTCTCCTGCAGCTGCTCATCACGCTACGTTTCTATGGAGCCGGCACATTTCAAATTGTGACCGGCGACCTAGTGAATGTTTCCTAGCCGACGGTGTCGCGGGTGATCGAGCGCGTATCCACTATGATCGCCAGGAGTCTCTTTCCTGCGCTTGTGAAGTTCCCCAGCGCTTCAGAAGTGAGCGGTGGGATGCAAGCATTTTACCGGATTGGGAAGTTTCCCGGTGTTAGCGGGTGCATTGACTGCACCCATGTGCCAATTACGAGCCCCGGTGGTGACCACGCCGAGGTGTACCGTAACCGGAAAGGATATTTTTCGATAAATGTCCAGGTGAGTGCCCGTTTCAAATATTGCAGCCGCGGTTCGAAACTGAAATGCAAACATAAGCGGTATAGAATGCCGCTGGTAGTACGACCTTGTAATTGTAACAAGTCACACTGAATAAATTACGACGCGGTTTTACACCGCTAGGCTACATCTGTGCTACGACAGTTGTCGAAGCTTCGAATTTACTAGCAGGTTAACAGCTGCACCAACGTCTCGCACTTCACCGAAATGCAACTACCGCAGCCAGCACTTGAACCCGCGACATCGTTAAAGTCAGCTTTGTCGGAATACAGCGGTGTTATGCGGCGAAGATTGTGCCATGTATTTTGGTGAAGCATGTACAAGCAGTAAAAAAGTGACACGCGTTCCTTCAATATATACGCTCGCACGTACCACCGGAGATCACGCGACGGCTAGGTTCTTTGCATCACCCACCCCGCGGTGCGACATGCAAAATTTTGCACATTGTAAGCTAGTGTACTTGGGCCAGGACTTAAAAAATTTCGTATCGCACATGACCGTATAGTCGACATTGGACTACATAACTCTACAATAGAGCTACAAATTTACAAGGACGCAAGTATTGGAGCTCCCGCTTCTATTTTAGCACTCTGGTTTTTTGACATGTTTCAACAAGTGTATTTTGCACAGTCAACATGAGCTTTACTGTACATACGACTAAAAAAAGTCAACTAGCCTATCAGTTAAGGATATGATGTCACCATAAAATTCTCACCTGTACAGAATTGCACAATTACATTTTGGATACCGCCTTTACTAGTTTTATTCACACCTCGTAATTCATTATTCTTCTACCATTGACAACCATTCTCATCACCTTGGCACTCTTGGCCACATCTGGCAATCACGCCAATAAACTCTAGTAATCAATTTTCAATAATCATTAACAAAACTGTTTTGCAGGGAATCACTGGGCCTGACCTACAGTTTTATGATGTAGTGGCTAGCTGGCCAGGGTCTGCCCATGACAGCAGAATTTTTTACTGCAGCCATGCTAGAGTACTGTACGAGACTGGGATCGTCCCCGGCATTCTGCTTGGGGACATGGGCTACGCCTGCAGGCCATACCTCATGACTCCTCTTAAGGATCTTGCCCAAGGCAGCCCAGAATACAGGTAAGCTAGTAAATTTCTATGAAGCAGTGTTTCTGAATGTACAAGTTTATTTTCAACGCACAGCGACTTATGTGAACATGCAAGGTTAGACAACAGCCAATGCAAAATTGAAACACTTTCTATTTGCACATATTCAAGGATATTCTTGCGAATGATTTCATACACTCAAAACTCGGAGAAATGTGTATAAGACAAAAAACAACACTGTTTATATAACATCCAAAGCAACTGATCTTTTCTCTCTCGGCCAATGTTTTCAGAGATTGCGAACAACACATGCAAACGCAAAAAAAATCAACTTTGTTTCAGGTACAAGTCGCAAGCCAGAACCAGGAACAGCGTGGAACGCGTGTTTGGTATCTGGAAGAGGAGGTTCCCGTGCCTGCAGATGAAACTGCAAATTGAGACGGACACCTCACTCACAGTCATCACAGCATGTGCGGCACTTCACAATTTGAGCAGAATTTTGCGTGACCCATGCCCTCCCAGTGTACCGCCCCACACTGCACCCAGCGTTCACCAGCCTGCACCAGCGTTGCCGAATGGACAGCCGCAGATGGCACTTCAAAACCCTGATGGCTTTAGAACCCGTTCGCGTATTATTGCAAATTATTTTTCATAAATGCATGACATTATATTTCACTTTATATTGTTTTTGAAAAGATAAGAAATATAGATAGGTTCAAATGATGGAGGCCAGGTGGAGAAATTATAAGCAGTAATAAGGTTATAATGGTAACAAACAAAACCAAGCGCTAAAGTGAAATACAAAAAAAGGAGAGCACTACGCGAGACTCGTGCCATGCAATGCTTTCTTTGTCATTTGTCTCAGTGCAGTTTTGTGTGTAACTGACTCGAATCCAACAAGTCCAAATAGTGGTCTTGTATCTATACAATACAGCCTACGTCAGCTTTAACCTGTCATAAATGTAAAAGTGAAACAATTTACCCCTCCAGACTGCAATTAGTTGTATTGATTGAAAACTTACGTTCACTGCATTTCTTATACCTTTAGAATCACAAAAAAGCTTACAGTTGCAGCATAGAATAAATTTTCAGTTCTTTAGCAAGTTTTTTCAAGTTTACAGGAAGTGGATGCCATGCGAAAACTCACTACAGGATCAACTATTTCATGTCTACCTGGCTTGAAAAGCACCTATCCAGCCACTCGAAAATTGTGCCCAACACAATACATTGTCAGACGCAATACATTGTGAAAAACAGTCAAAGAAGTGTGCCTGCTACATACAGTGACGTACACCAATCAAGATACCCAAACATCTACCTTAATACTCATTTTAATAAAACATTTTGCATATTCCATCTCCTGTTTTCAAGCCATCCCAAGCGTCGGCGCCACCGACACTCGCATGGTCAGAGTGTGCACGTACATGCATAGCACGAGCAACACAACAGCAGTGACTGCCCGCACTTTACCAGGCCCTTCCTCTCATTTGGCCAACACACCGTCGAACCACACCACAACCATTCTAAAGGCAGCTGTTCGTTGCGGAATGACGAGAGTACTAACATACACAGTTGGCACTTGTGCGCGGCTTATTTCTTAGTTTTTCTTCTCAAACGCTTTTGCAGCTGTTTGCACTAATACCACATAACCGCTGCCAAATTGCATACCATTTATAAACCTGTTGGATATGCTGCTCCCCCCCCCCCCACTCAAAGTGATGCTATGCACTTTTGCCTGTAACAAATGCAAGGCAAGGAGCTAAACGTATATAACATTTCTGTAATTTACATGCTCAATGACATCCCAATTGCACAACAGAATATTAAGCGATACAGTTGTCATACCCAATTGATTTGACGCGGTTAGACGTGATAACCATGTACAAATCTCTGAAACTGGTGGTACAAAACATCATGCCCGTGTTTTTGAGGAGCCAAGCATTAAAAATATTATTTTTTGCACGAGTGTCTGCGGGGCACAACAGCAATGTTATCAGCATGCTTTGCACGGAGTAGAATAAACAGCACTCATCCTTGTTTCACAAATTTCTCAACATGGTATCTTCTGTTGCATCCAGATTAATGCATACCTCAAGCTCGATGTTACAGAAGATTTTGCCGCTGATTTCTTACATTATCGACATCGAAATGGAACTACCATGCCATGGCCCAACGCTTCTTCTCGAATCCTCGTTCAAAAACATACAAGAAACAATGAGTGGAACACATATGAATCTGACAAAGCGTGTAAGCGCCAGTACTTCCTCAATGCACCTTCTGCAGGCAGGTGGACGAGAGCGGATGGCAGGCTGGACGCCCTGAAAAACTTGTAAACTTTTCGATAAGCCCGTCAAGGCAAGGCATTCCAAACTCACTCATCGAAAAGCTCACACGTTTTTCCAGACATCTAGCTAGCCATCCTCCCTTGTCCGCCCAGGTGCGGAGCGGATGACACATTAAGCAAGAAGATAGCCTGATAGCCCAAATCAAAGATTTCGTCCGCGAAGAAGTCGCACGACAGCTGTCTCTGGTGTCCATCACTCCGGAGTCTGCCAGCACTTTGCCGTCTCCTCTCCGTAATGTGATCCATGAAGAGGTCACGAAAGCGCTGCCAGCTTATCACCAGCAGGATGCCGTGGCTACACCGTTAACTTAAGCTGCGGTTATGCCCTCTCATCACTTTGTTACCCGAAAAGCGCTTCCTTTGCCCTTTGCAGCTCTTGACCTCGCCACCGGTGTCAGCACGATGCCCATTTACAATCATCTTTCGTCGCCGCTATCCTGCTCCGCCGCGAATGCCTTGGTTACGTCGAGTCGGTTGATTCAACCCGAATTGTCTCCGTCCTCGACGAAATGCCTTCTACTGCCGTTCATGAACTGAGTGCCCTCTCCGTAGCCGACTCAGCATGGGCAGATGTGTTCAGCCCATTCATCGCCGACGATCTGACACATTCGCAGCGATCTCAACTTCTCGCACTCCTTCAGCACTTCCACCGTTCTTTCGACGTTGCGCAAACATCTCTTGGCCGTGCATCGACAGTCGAGCATTACATCGACACTGGCTCTCACTCACCGCTGCGACAAATACCATATCGCGTGTCTGCTACGGAACATCGCGTCATTGCAGAACAGGTCGATGACAGGCTTCGTCGGGGCGTCATTCAACCTTCACAGAGCCCATGGGCCTCTCCCGTGGTACTCGTCACGAAGAAAGACGGTTCCATCCGCTTCTGTGTTGATTTTCGACGGTTGAACAAGATCACACTGAAGGACGTCTACCCCTTACCACGCATCGATGATGCTCTGGACTGTTTGCAGGGAGCCGAGTTCTTTTCTTCGCTGGATTTGCGGTCAGGCTACTGGCAGGTTCCGATGGCAGAGGCCGATCGCCCGAAAACTGCCTTTGTTAGACCAGATGGCTTGTATGAATTCACCGTCATGCCTTTCGGACTTTGCAACGCACCTGCTACGTTCCAAAGAATGATGGATAATGTTCTGCGTGGCCTCAAATGGAAAATCTGTCTTTGCTATCTTCACGACATTGTGGTGTTCGCCCCTGATTTCGCAACGCACCTGCTCCGCCTTCAGCACGTACTCACTTGCTTGACCAACGCCGGGTTGCAACTTAACCTGAAGAAATGTCGATTTGCGGTTCGTCAGCTCAGAATTTTAGGCCATGTCGTGTCAAAGGAGGGCGTTCGCCCGGATCCTGAGAAGCTACGTGCTGTTACTGCGTTCCCAAAACCTTCCACTATCAAAGAGCTACGCAGTTTCATCGGCCTCTGTTCTTACTTTCGGCGATTCGTTGGAAACTTTGCGTTAATTAAATCACCTCTCACGCAGATCCTTGTTGGCTCTAGAGATCTCTCATTATGGTCTCCAGAGTGTGACGACGCCTTCACAACCTTGCGCCGTCTTCTCACGACGCCACCCATTCTTCGCCATTTTGACCCTCAAGCGCCAACCGAACTTCATACTGATGCAAGTGGTGTAGGCCTTGGTGCTGTGTAGGCACAACGTCAACCTGGCCACATAGAATACGTCGTCGCATACGCGAGTCGCACGTTAACCAAGGCGGAGGCCAATTACAGCGTAACAGAAAAGGAGTGTTTGGCCATTGTGTGGGCGCTTGGCAAGTTTCGCCCATATTTATACGGCCGATCTTTTGACGTAGTGACCGACCACCACGCATTATGTTGCCTGTCGACGCTAAAAGACCCATCGGGCCGCCTTGCCCGCTGGGCATTGCGAATTCAAGAATATGACATCCGCGTGATTTACCGTTCCGGGCGAAAGCACTCCGACGCTGACGTGCTATCCCGATCACCGCTTCCCCCGAAGGCCAGTCACGACTCCTCCTGCGAGTGCACATTGTCATCTCTGGACTTTGACACTATCGCTGCTGCACAGCGTGATGATCCCTGGACTGCATCTCTGTTCGATCGACCTTCTCTCGGATACGTCGAAAGTTCCAGCGTCACGAACGCTTCGGCGCCAAGTTCCTCATTTTGCGATTCGAGACCAGCTTCTGTATCGCCGCAACTATGCCCCAGAGGGTCGCACATGGTTACTCGTCATTCCGCGAACCTTGCGATCAGAGATTTGCTCCTCGTTCCACGTCGACCCTCAGTGTGGCCACGCGGGAGTCTTCAAGACCTACGAAAGACTTCGACACCGCTATTACTGGCGGGGAATGTACAATTAAGTTCGCAACTTCGTCCGCTCTTGTCATGAGTGCCAACGCCGCAAAGCGCCACCGCACAACTCCGCCGGTGAACTCCAGCCTTTACAATGCCCATCCCGACCCTTTGATCGCGTGGGCATAGATCTCTACGGGCGACTTCCGTTGACTCTTACCGGCAACAGGTGGATCATCGTTGCGGTAGACCACTTAACACGTTATGCGGAGACTGCTGCTCTACCAAATGTGACGAAATGCTACAGCGCAGGAGGTCACCAATTTCATACTACGCCGTTTTCTCCTTCGTCATGGAAGTCCACGTGAACTTTTAAGCGACAGAGGCCGCACGTTCTTATCTGAAGTCATCGAACAACTGCTTGCTGCATGCGCTATTGTTCATCGTAAATGCACTGCCTATCACCCACAGACTAACGGCACCACGGAACGCTTCAACCGAACTCTTGGTGACATGCTCGCCATGTACGTCTCACCTGATCACTCTAATTGGGATCTAGTTCTTCCGTTCTTGGACAAGCCGCTGTGACAGGGATGTCGCGTACCACGCAAGAGTGACGGACTGTGACTGACGATGTGTGTGCTGTGCTGTGTACTCTCTCTCCTGCCCATCTTTCATTTCCCCTCATCCCGCTCCCATGTGTAGGGTAGCAAACCGCTTGTGCTGAACTGGTTAACCTCCCTGCCTTTCCTTCTCCACTCTTTCCTTCCTAGTTCTTCCGTTTGTCACCTACGCCTACAACACCGCGACTCAGGCCACTACCGGATTCTCACCCTTTTACGTTCTTTACGGCCGTCATCCTTCGCACACAATCGACACCATTCTGCCCTACCCGCCAGACCTATCCGAATGCCTGCCGATCTCGGAAGCAGCGAGACACGCCGAAGAATGTCGCCAGCTGGCCCGCCAATTCACCTCAGACGACCAGAACCGTCAAAAAACCGTTCACGACGCCCGGAACTCGACTCCTAATTTTCTCCCGGGCGCCCTCGTCTGGTTGTTAGTGCCACACCACATGCCTGGGCTCGCTTCAAAACTCCTTCCGAAGTACGACAGGGCCATACCGCGTTCTCGAGAGAACATGACCCGTTAATTACCTGGTTGAGCCGCTCACGCCGCCGTCTGACATGCGACGTCGGAACCGTGAAATCGTTCACGTGCAGCGCCTCAAGCCGTATCACCTTTCTATCGTCCTTCCGGACAACTAAGTCGCCAGAATGGCTCCGTTATTTCCGCGGGGCCCTCGTAAGGAAGATGACGAACGTCGACGCAGAGTCAGCAGCATCGGCAGCATCAAGCGCGTAGCAGAAGCGCGAGCGAGAGGACTGGGCTCGGTGCATCCTACGACCGGCTTTCGCTACGAACCCCAATAAATCCCCTTTATAATATATATATATATATATATATATATATATATATATATATATATATATACATACATACATACATACATACATACATACATACATACATACATACATACATACATACATACATACATACATACATACATACATACATACATACATACATACATACATACATACATACATACATACATATGACCGCTTAGGCAAGCTGGTCGGGCCCCAGCCCCCCCCCCCCTGGGTAAATGAAAACTTTACGCCTATGACGCCAATGGCTACTCGTCATTTTATCTTTGTGGACGCGAATCTACTCGGCCTCTTCATACTTTATTTCAGGCTTCTCCAAGCTAATTCACTATGTACGTTCTGGATGCCATAGCGAACGTCGTTCAGCTCGGTAGATCACTCGTGAATGGCCCACACTGTCCCAGCCTGCCCAAAAAGCCCTGTAATACCATAGCCATAGAGACATCTGTTACACCTCAGATACCCTTGTGTTACTGTGCTCTCGGTCCAACTGTATTGGTGTCTACAAAAAGCTATTATCGTGCTACGATGGTCTTTACAGAGTGTGATGTCAATTCACCGACGTTATATACGAAATTCTACCAGTCGTTGATCCAGCGTGTTCTACGCTACTGCCCTCTGATGATGATGATATTTGGTGTTTTGTGGCACAAGGGCCAAGTGTGGCCAAAGAGCGCCAAGACAATGAATGGTATGTTTGCCATGATGAGTGAGTTCCGATGACAGGATGCAATGTGGCTCTAAAGGGGCCTAAGAACAAATCGCGGTATAGAAGCGTAAAACATATATCGAATAGAATTATGGCAGTGACGTGTGGAATGATCTATGGGTAGTGAATGGATGAGAAATGGTCATGGTGCTTAGAGTATTAAGAATATAAAAGTAGCACGACGCCTACCGGAAGCCTTTGTAAACAAAGACCAGTAGGCACGTGCTCTGATTAAAAAAAATACCGCAGCAGCGGCCTCTCCAGAGAGGCCGTGCTACAAGTCAACTGCATATATAACACGAAAGTTAGGTATATCCTTTAAAAACGCGATAACGGATTGGTATTTAAAAAGAGGTTCGTTGCCCAAAAACATACATGGATGCAATGGTAGATTCTGCCGTAATGATAATGAAAAATGTCTTTTCCTCTGAGACTCCAGTTCAGGGCATTGCAGGAGGACGTGAAGTACACTGAGTGGCTCGCCACATTCATCACAGACAGGCGGATCGCCACCGGACAATAAGTATGCGTGTGTACTGTATGTGTGTCCTATTCTGAGTCTGCAAAGTGTAACTTGTGTGCGGCGTGTCTTCGATTCTGGTGGCCAATGAGCGAGATGAGGCTTGATAGTGCATAATTTGTTGCTCGTTTCTCTGTCCCACAGACGTTGCCAGTAGGCCCTGACCTTTTTCTTGAGAAAGGGTTTTAGGTCCATTACAGGGACAGCTATGGGTGAAGTGGCAGCGTCTGTGCGAACGGATGTGGCTAGCTTGTCGGCCAACTCATTCCCGTCGATCTCGCGGTGCCCTGGCACCCAGCAGAGCACAATTTGCTGCTTCGATACATACGCGGTGCAAATGGTGGAATAAAGAGCTACAATTACGGGGTTTCTGTGCCTACTTAGAGTTTTTAAACATTTCAATACGCTCAAAGAGTCAGTATAAATGACTGCCTTGGATATGTCTAACTGTTTGATGTGTTTAACCGCCGCCAGGATGGCGTAGGCCTCCGCTGTAAAGATGGTTGTGTTTGGGTGTAGAGCTCCCGCAGCCGAAAAGGATGGACCGACCGCCGCGTAAGACACGCCAGCGAAGCGACTTTGAAGCGTCAGTAAAATATTCTGGACAAGAGTACTTGTGCTGCAATTCGAGGAAGTGCATACGGATATGTACGACCGGCGCATGCTTTGTGACCTCAATGAAGGACAGATCACAGTCAATCAGCTGCCACTGCCATGGCGGCAGCTGTACAGGAGGGGGCATGACATTGTGCTCGTGGAGCGACACATCCATTTCTTCGGCAAGACTTCTTACTCGCAGTGCGTAGGGCCTTCTCACGGAGGGGCGGTTCTGAAAGGTTTGGGCACTGGACAGATCATTTATGGTTGTGTAGGTAGGGTGCGTATTGTTTGAGTTCACTTTTAGGAAATATGCAATGGATAAGTACGTTCTCTGCAGATGGAGCGACCATTCATTTTATTCAGCGTAGAGGCTTTCTACGGGGCTTGTTTTGAACGCACCCATAGAAAGGCGGATACCCAGATGGTGGACAGGGTCCAACATCTTCAAGGCGCTCAGCGTCGCAGAGTGATATATAATGGAACCGTCGTCTATACGGGATCGGATGAGGCTCTTATAGAGATTCAATAGACATCTTGTGTCACTACCCCACGCAGTGCGAGACAATACTTACAGGATGTTCATTGTTTTCATGCACTTGTTTCTTAGGTACTTTAGATGTGAGATAAATGTTAGCTTCGCGTCTAGAATTACGCCCAAGAATTTGTGTCCAGTTTTTACAGGTAGACCCTCACCCTGCATCTCGATGTTGGGATCAAGGTTCAGACCTCTTTTTCTGTAAAAGAGGACGCATGTGGACTTTTGTGGGTTAAGCCTAAACCCATTCTCGTCTGCCCACTTAGACAGCTTGTTCAGACCAAGTTGAACTTGTCGCAGTAGTAGGAAAATCGCCAAGCTGCCTCCATGCTTTGTTCTGCTGCCTACGTGCGTTCCGGCATTGTTCATTCCATGACGGGACACGGCGTTTGCTAGAAAGTCCACTTGTTTGGGGAATAAATTTAACAGCTGCATCAATTATGAAATTAGTAAAATATTCGACGGCACCGTCAATTCCGAGTGATGAAATGTCAGCCCACGAGAGCGTACTGGTAAGTGTTTGGAATTTCTCCCAGTCTGCTGCATCAACCTTCCACCGGGGAGCGTGTGGTGGAGATTCGTATTGTCTTGGTGTTCTCAGCGGTATGGGGAAATGGTCGCTCCCGTAAGGGTTTTTTATAACTTCCCATTCAAGTTCAGGAAATATGGATGGAGAAGCTATGCTGAGATCTATAGAAGAAAAAGTTTTGTTTGCAAGACAATAATATGTAGGTTCTTTTTTGTTCAGCACACACGTACCGGATGAGAAAAGAAAGCCTTCAATTAGACGGCCTCGCGCATCGATGCGAGAGTCACCCCACAGACCACTGTGTGCATTGAGATCCCCAAGAACAAGATAAGGTTCTGGCAATTCGTCTATAAAGGACTGAAATTCATGTTTGTGTAAATGGTAATGTGGGGGTATGTAAAGCGAGCAAATCGTGACGAGTTTGTTTAGGAGAACAAGTCGAACTGCCACTGCTTCAAGTGGCGTTTGCAGCTTTAAACGTTGACACGCTATGCTTTTGTGAATTATAACGGCCACACCGCCTGAAGATGCAAGAGCATCATCGCGGTCTTTACGAAATGTAAATACTGTCGGAGAAAGTTTGTATGTTCCGATTTGAGCTGAGTTTCCTGTACACACAGCACTTTTGGATTGTGATCGTGGAGAATTTCTTGCACATCATCGAGGTTCCTCAGAAGGCCTCTGACGTTCCATTGTATGATTTGTGTTTCCATACTGAAAGTAAATTGGTGCTGTGTGTATTAAAAAAGGAAGTGTTGCCTTAGATGACAGAGCCCTTTCCGGGCCCTGTAACGCGGGATTTGTCCTTTCTGAAGCGGTCGAGGGAGCCTCGCCGCTCCTTAGGCGCTTGGTGCGCCGTCGGGATGGGTGTAGTGTCCATTGCCTCATGTGGGGCGCCGGACACGCGCTCTTGCGAGCGAGAAATTTCGCGAGAAAGTCTCGCCGCGAAGGACGAGACCTTTGCGCCCACCAGCCGGGAGGTTGATGGGGCTGTCTTTGGGCCTGAGCTGCGCCGGCTGTTGCCAGCGGCAGCAGGGGCCGGAGAGGATGAGGCAGCCTTGACTGCACCCACCGTGGGCACTGCTGGCGGTCCTGCCGGTTCGCTACGCGAAGAGCAGGATGCCGCCGTGGACTGTTGTGGTGCCGGTAACCCTAGGGTAACCGGGCCTGTTTGCTGGTTGGGTGGGGTAGGCTTAGCGCCTTCCACCCAGGGGGCAGGGGCCACAAGCAGCAGCTCGCTGTGTGCAGGCTGGGCAGGTGGCAGTGGCCGCTGCGACGCTGCCCCCCGACGCGCCGCATCAGCATAAGATATGTTGTGGAAAAGTGATCACCTCTTACGGGCTTCATTGAAAGAAATATTTTCTTTTACTTTTAGGGTGATTATGTCCTTTTCTTTTTTCCAGTTTGGACAGGAACGTGAGTAGGAAGCGTGGTCACCACTGCAGTTCACCCAGTGAGGAGTGCCAGTACAGGGGTCGGAGGAGTGTCCCTGTACTCCACACCTTGCACAAGTTATTTGACCACGACAGCTCTGTGAGCCATGGCCAAATCTTTGGCATTAGAAGCACCGTCTAGGGTTAGGGACATATGGTCGAACAGTTAACCTAATGTATCCTGTTTCGATGGTTTCAGGCAGAACGCTAGATCCAAATGTGAGGACAAGATGTTTGGTGGGGATTTCTTTGTTGTCCCGTCTGATGATGATACGTTTTACATTGGTGACATTTTCATCTTTCCACCCTTCCAGGAGTTCTGCTTCTGATAATTCTAGGAGGTCTGCTTCTGATACGACTCCACGTGAGCTATTCATTGATCGGTGTGGTGATACAGAAATTGGTATGTTGCCGAAAGTCACACGGTTGCCGAGTTTCTCGTACTGTTGTTTCTGAGAGACCTCAAGAAGAAGGTCTCCGCTAGCCATTTTGATCACTTTGTAACCTGAGCCTAAAGCTTCCGTCAAAGATTTCGCAACTATGAATGGAGAAATGGATCTGGCCGGTTTTGAAGCATTTTCACTGTGTACAGCATGGTATTTCGGATAGATTTCTTTTGGTCGGTTGGAATACAGGCTAAGTTCATCGGTGCGTCCCCTCTTTAGAGGGTGACGATCAAGTAGGCGGGGAAATGCTGGTGTTCCCATAACGGTTTGTTTTATTTCGGCGGCAATGGCGGCCACCCACCACGGAGCCCAACTAGGGGACGCTGCAGTGCTTAACGCGTAAGGCTGCAGGCGCCAACCGTACGTTGCCACTATAACCTAATATATTATACCCAAGGGAGGGCACATACACAAGGTTAACCCAAGCCGCCTATGAAAATTAGGAAGTCACACAAGAGAAGAGATGATAGGATAGTTAAAGAAAGAAGACAGGAAAGCAAAAGGTTGGAGAGGGGGATAGGAAAAGGTGACCACCGATTTCCCCCGGGTGGGTCAGTCCGGGGGTGCCGTCTACGTGAACCCGAGGCCAAAGGGGTGTGTTGCCTCCGCCAAGGGGCCATAAAGGTCCAAGCACTCAGCATTGGCTCAACCCCCAGGATCCTCTTTTCCCCGGACACGGCTAAGCCGCGCACGGTTAGACGCGGGAGGGTCCAACCCTCGTGTGCTCGGGTACGTGGTGTCGCAACACACCAAACGCCTGCTTACGCAGACGCCCCTGCGGGGGCTACTGCCCTCTGGTATCGTGCACGTTGTGAGACCACTATTCACAAACGGTCGTCGCTTCATAATTTACAACACTCACGTTTCTAGGGTGGGCACAACGTAATGACCAGGAGTTACCTGTCTACTATGCAACAGGAATTATTAAATGTGTGCGCAACTATACTTGTGGAAAGAACCAACACATCCTAAGTAGAAATATGTTCTAGCTCAGGAAAAAAATTCTGTGAAATCTGCCGTCTAAACTTGACTAATTAAGCCGAATCTTTCCCGCCAGTCTCGAAATAAAGCAAACTGCGTCATTGGTCTTACGTTGCTATAGACGTTGAGCACAAAGTATGGGACGTCAGGCGTAAGCAATATGGTAGTTTCGAATGCATTGTCTCCAAAGGCAAGCACACTTAGCACTAACAAAACACGCTTAACCTTGCACTCGGCCAATACAGCGAAGCTGTTTCGGACGAGTGCAACCGTGGCGTAGCCAGAAATTTTGTTTGGGTGGGGGGGGGGGGGGGGGGGGTCACGTTGCAGCGCGGCCTCCTCCTTATAGAATTTGTCGAAGGATTAAATACATGAATAATAACTGCATTGCCATTGCCCATGCCATGGTATGTTAACTGCTGCAAACGAATTATTGAACGCTACGCACTGTCACGTAACATATGTATTTTTTCATAAAAGAATATATTCGTATGTCTCCAAAATTGTGGCAGAAATCACTGATATCAATGCTTTTGCGCTTTTTTTTTGTCTATTGAATAAGCAAAGAAAATATCGCACGAACTTTAAAATTGTTTCAGTTCGAAACCAGGAAAACAGTGCATGTGGCTGATATGAAAAACGTAAAGGTCATGAAATTGACAAATTGAGGACAAATATTTTGATGAATGTTTGCCATTCAAGAACCTTGCTTACATTTTTGTACATATGCAACGACTAGGGAAAAGGCTATGATCGTAGAAACTATGAACAAAACTATGATCGCAGAAATCGTGATATGTATACTTGGGCCATGTGGCGGTCGCGACAGCACCATATGGGTGGAATAATTGAGGAATAATACAGAAATCAGTACGAAAATGTGTAATTTAACTGCCTGCAGAGCGTCAACAAATATTCTGCAACAAAAATTTAAGAAAGGTATTGCTTCGGTTCACAAAAGAAGTAAAAGCAGGTGGCTAAAAAGGAAAGAAAAGGCCAAACGAAAGCCACAGTTTATGTGGCAAGTTGAACTACCCAATATGCGAGTGTGTTTGTAGGGAAACGCCGCGTGAGCCGGGCTTTCAATGAGCAAGGTCGGTCAAAATTGGTTATTGATCTCCTCGTAATTTTCGTATTCACATGATAATTTTGATCATGATGCTGTTAGAATAAACGCGAAACTTTCTGCGGTTTTAAAAGCTAATGAACAGCCATACGTTTTCATAATTACGAGTTTATGGATCTGAAGGAACAGAGCCTTTTACTTGCATTGATTTTTGCCGCTTCGCTATCTAAAAGACAAACTTCACTCGGCGGGGATGTTTAGCGAAGCGGTCAATGACTTCTGTCAATGCCGACGTCTCTGTGGGCGTATATAAGCGCAAGCCTAACCTTGCGTTCTTCAGACATTGTATAGCGGAAGTAGTTTTTCAGTAATCTCATATTAAATATATTCTCTCTGCGCTGGCAGTGGTCACTGCAAGGGTGACTAGAATCTGCAGCAGTTTGTACACATTTACATAGAACTTGCAGTCGCAATGAGAGAGGGCACCTATATATCCCGGTACAGTAACCTAAAAACACTCCTTCGATGTCGTTGGCTTCCTTGTTTAGGTACCTCGCACAAACAGTAAGCTGTTCGATTCCAGCAATATCCGTCGTTTCGTCAGAAAGTATGGAGAAGCAGTCTGTTTACTTTTGCATCTAGGTTTTCTTTGATAATTTCACCACAAATTTCTATAATTTGGTGCTGTACATCTGGGCTTAAATACGAGGCATTAATGTGGAAACCTTGAGAATGGTTCTTCAGATATGTATCTCCACCATCAGCTAGCCTGCGAAGAAGTGCTCTGAAAATACCACTATTTTAAGCGGGGTCTTTGCTTAAATCCATAGGACCCCTATCCCATGGGCCATGGAGAGCCAGACTTTTTCACCCGCAAGAAAAAACTGCCTCAATAATAGGCCGTTAACTTTCTTCTGTTTTCTCTTATTTTACTTTGCCTGCAGTGGTCCTGCTGATCGATCACATTGGGCACGCTTCCTGAAAATGCTTGGAGAAAATTATCAGCTGCCAGCTGACAGTCACAGAGATATTTACTATTTTCGTGTGTGTGGAAGATTGCCAGCGCGTGCTTCCATTTCTGGAACGGCTTGGACACGAGGGCTTCAGTGTGCGCATATGTTGGCCCAAGAACAGAAAACCTATAAAGTTCCAAAATTTGAGAATCTAAAGCACGCCTTTGGAAATGTCAGTGCACCTTTCGCGTCAAAAGTTTATGAGAGCTTTATACCCATAAAGTTTCGGAGTTGAAATCTATGCGCTCCGTAGATTCCGCTGTGAGAGGCCGCAACGCGCCCCCTCACTATCGAAAAGCCCTTGAAATTTGTGCTCAGATGAATTTCCTTACGTTATGTGACTACAGGTGCAAGGGCGTTGCCACGAAATCCAGCCGGAGTTCGCAATGTTCGTGCCGAAATGTCTTTTCGAACGTGAAAACACATTGTACACAAAATCCAGAATGATACCCGGCGCCAGTGGTAGTTTTGGTTGGCGGTGCATGCCAGCAAGAAAAAATTTCGGGCGGGGCTGAAAGCCCATCAGCCCCCTCCCCCCCTCCCCTCCTGGCTACACCCTCGGAGTGCAAGGTTAAGCATTTTTTAAAGCCTGCTTGAAACAGCGAAGCATTTTCCGGAAGTGTGCGCGAAGTTTTCATCTTATTACTCATGATGATAATTTATTTTCATGCGTCGCGGACTTAGGCCGTCACTGCGCGTTGCATAGCGCACCTTGCAACACCGACAGCGCGTTCCAATGCCGACACCGCATTTCAGGAGACCCGCTCCATGAATGCGTCTCTCTCTCGCTCTCATTGCGCGCGAAACGTCTTGACCTCGCAGAGCACGAGTGTACGAACGCGCCAGCAGTGGACAAAGTCGACGACGCTCGAACACAATCATATGGTTCTCATAAATGCATGCTCTGCAGGCGTGGCTGTACAGCCTAGCGTTCAAAAAAAGTGGCTCTATAGCCTAGTGGTTACGACGCTCGCCTTGGGATCGAAGGTACGCGTGCACGAGTCCTGCCTCCGCAAGAAAGTAATTTTTTTTCTTTCTTGGTAGTCTCCTCGCTACGCACCGCAAATTACGGCTGGCTTAAACAGCGTTGCTTTGAAAAAATTGCTGCAGGGCGCCATCTCAAGGTGAGTGTCGACCGGTAATGCATTAGCATTGAATCAATGTAGCGACACAAGGTATTGCCACCATTGAAATGAGTTATGTGCGCAGCGTGTACGGCCGCGGGAATCGTATTTCGCACTTCCCTAGCAACACTCGGTGTCATCTAACGCCGCCGCTGCGAAGCCTTAGCGTGGCATCCGAAATGCATGGCACGCCGGTGCGTACGAACGCTGAGAAACGCATCGTGCAGCAACCGACTGCCCTCTCGCGCATTTTTTTCTGGTCGCGTTGCGCCATCTAGTGGCACTGCTGAGAAGTCCGGACATGGCCTCCGAGAGGAGAAGCGTGGCGCGCCGGTGTCTTCGAACCGTGAGATTTGTTTCTTCTCTTGCCGCACACTCAGTGGTACATACGCAGTGACCCAAGTTGGCGAGGAGGCGGAAACAACTTTATTTTGTTAATTTGCTTAGTGAGGGGTGGCTACCAGGTGGTGCCTTACAGCCACCTCCTCAGCTCTTTTGATGGCCCGAAGTTGAACCTCCAGGTTCGGGTTCATGAGTATCGCTTCCCACGCTTCAGGCGAGGGAGCGGTCAGGAGATCTGGTGAGGGGAGATCTTCTCTGCAGTCCCAGATAATGATTTAAGGAGGCTATGGACCCACATAATGAGCAGTGTGGGTCTATCAAGTCAGGGTAAAAGTGTGCGTATATATGTGGGCTGGGAAAGGAGTGCGTTTGGAGTCGGCGCCAGGTGACTTCTTATCCCTTGGTGAGCTCGGGATGAGGGGGAGGGGGGGGGGGTTTGTCCGTCTTGCGAGGCGGTAGTATTGGGCAATTTCGTGGTATGTGGTCAGTGGCTCGCTGACCAAGTCCCCTGGGGCAGAGACGGGACCCACCACTCGGCTGACGAATCCTCGAGCACACTGGTGGGCCACCTCGTTCCCCGGTTTCCCTGCGTGAGCCGGGACCCATATCAATTCAATTGGGGTGGATTCTTCTTCACTATCTTGTTGTTTAGGGGAGAGTAGGGGATGCAGTAGTCGTAGTGTGGCTGGGGCCACGATTCCACGTGCAAAGTTGGATATGGCGGTCTTTGAGTCGCTGATTATGGTTGTAAATCCGGCTGCTGCCGCGAGGGCAATGGCCACCTCTTCTGCCTCCGCCGAGTTGAGGGCACGCACAGAACAGGCCGTCCGTATTGGTGTTGCTCGGGGAGTTAATTGGTTGCTGTTATTGTTGTTGATTATCTTGGGAGGCTAATTACGCTAATTGCGTACGTGTTATGAGTGAGTGAGTTAAACAACTTTATTTAGACCAGCGGATTGAGGCCTGGGCCTAGGCCGCGCCAGGGGCGGTAGAGAGACCCTGTCTCCCGGCCGCCTCTCGAGCTCGCTGGATGGCCCATAGTTGATCTTGCAGATCTGAGCTGATCAGCGCGGCTTTCCACCGCGCCCCAAGCTGTTCTGGGGAGACTGCATATTCATCCTGAACACGTGCGCAATCCCAAAGAATGTGTTCTAGGGTGGCGTGTTCTGTCCTACATAATTTGCACAAGTCATCTGGGTATAGTTCGGGGTAGATGCGATGTAGGTGCACCGGGTTGGGGAAGGTTCTAGTTTGAAGTCGGCTCCAGTCAACCGCCTGAGATCTGTCTAATTTGGAGCTAGGAGGTGGGAATATGCACCTCGACTTTTGGTAGAAGCGGGTGACGTCGCAGAATCTGAACATTCTGTCCTTCTCCTTCCAGGTTTCCCCTCCCGTTCCTTCGGGGGAAGCTTCTTCGCGAGCGCGGTAAATGAGACCTCGCGCGACGCGGTGGGCTTCCTCATTGAGATTGGGAGCTAGGGATTCACAGGAGGTGTGGGCTGGGAACCAAATGATGTATCTGTCTTCGAATTCCTCTGATGATATCAACTGTGCTTTCCCGTGGAGTACGTTAGCGGCCTCGGGCAATATTCTTCCTCGCGCATAGTTTCCGATGGCTGACTGCGAGTCGCTGATGACGTATCTATATTTGGTGGAAGTTAAGGCCTGAGCGATAGCTACTTCTTCTGCAATTTCACTGTTATTAGAGCGTATCGAGCATGCGCTTATGCACTCGTGGTCGGAATTTATTACTACTGCGACGTAGGATTCGTGACTCGGGTACTCCGCTGCGTTCACAAACAACGCCTCCTTGTCTCTACCGTATACCTTGAGTAGAGCTTTAGCTCTGCTGTCCCTCCTTCCCTGATCAAGTTCGGGGTGCATATTTTTAGGCAGAATGGGTACCTGGATCTTTTGCCTGATTACCTTGGGAACCGATACTTTACATCCTTGTTGATTATGATAGGTTATCCCTAATTTGCTGAGGATATTCCTGCCCGTGCGCGAACCGGCTAGTCTCTCCAACTGAGCAATCTGTTGAGCCTCTATCAGCTCCTCTAACGTGTTGTGTACACCCAGTTGAAGTAGTCGCTCGGTGCTGGTGCTATCTGGAAGGCCTAGAGCTTGCTTGTACGCCTTTCGTATGAGTGCGGTGATCTTAGCTTTTCGGCTGAATACCAATTGAGGTATGCCGCCACGTATATAATGTGACTTATGGCGAAGGAATATATAAGTCTGACGACGTTAGCTTCTTTCATTCCCTGGTGTTTGTTTGTGACTCTCTTGATTAGCCTTATTGCGTTGGTGGCTTTAGTTACTAGCCTCTTGACGGTTTCTCCGTTAGTGCCCTTCGATTCGATGATGAGTCCTAAGATTCTAATCTGTTGCACTATGGGGATAGTCCTGCCGTTCTTGGTGCGAATTTCGATTTCTTCGTAGGCTCGGTTGCGGTTGTAGCCCTTGGGTGGTCTGCCTTTGAGCGTGGGTCGATAGAGGAGGAGTTCGTATTTATCAGGCGAGCACTCGAGGCCAGTACCTTCGAGATACTCCTCGATCGTGTCGACGGCCTCCTGTAGTCTCTGCTCTATCTCTCCGTCGCTACCTTCAGACACCCAGATGGTGATATCATCTGCATACAAGGAGTGATGTATTCCATGTACAGAGTTGAGCTGTTGCGGGAGTCCTATCATTATTAGATTGAACAGCATGGGCGATATGACTGAACCCTGCGGGTGCCAGCGCTACCCATGTGTCTCTCCTCAGATCTGAGTTCTCCCATTACAAGGCATGCCGTTCTATCTGTTAGGAGCCCTTGACATAATTATATGCTCTCCATCCTTTCATCCGATTTCATTTTTAGTAGATAGAAGTATTGGAACTTGTCATGTTTGTCACTGCGCATGCGCTTAGTTTGTTAACAAAAAGGGTGGTGTACTTTTCCAATAAACCATATGTTAGTCTGCGATCGTCCTGTCCACTTCGTTCTCGTGTCTCGTTTTAGCGCAGTTATAATTTTCCTAAATCTCCATCCTAAGTTTAATTGGCTTATCTGATTTAATATAGCTGCATGCGCTGCTTTGTCAAAGGCTTTTTGAGGTCGAATCCTAGTATCGCCCTAGTCTGGGTAAATTTCCTTCTCCTCAAGATAGTTATTGATTCTATTGAAGAAAGCGTGTTCCATCAGCTTTCCAGCGCAGGACGTGAGTGAAATGAGGCGTAAGTTCGACAGATCGGGTTTTCCGGGCATAGGGATAAGGATTACTTTAGCATCTTTCCATTGAGCTGGGATGGCGCCTTCGGCCCACTATTCGTTTATATATTGTGTGATGTTCTCTATTGCTTGATCGTCTAGGTTCCGGAGAGTTCTGTTGGTGATCCCGTCCGGTCCCGGTGCGGATTTGGTGTTGAGCTTCTGTAGCGCTGCCCCTATTTCAGCTACAGAGAACTCCTCGTCCAGGAGCTCGTTTGTGTCTCCGGTATACTGCCCGTGCTCTATGACGGGGTTTATGGGGATATATATAGTAGGTTGTGCTCTTCCGTGTAGTTTTGTAGACGGCAGAATACGACGTGTTCCATTAGCTTGCCCAAGCAAGAGGTCAGGGATATGGGTCGAAGATTTCCGAGGTCGAGTTTCTTGCCCGGTTCTGTATAAACGTGACTCTGGCGTGTTTCCATTCCGGGGGTAATTGTCCGGATTTCCAGCATTCGTTCATGTACTTGGTGATGGCCCCTACCGACTTTGAATCGAGGTTTCGCAGCGTCTTGTTGGTCACACCGTCGAGGCCGGGCGCCGATGTTTTACGCAGCTTGTGGAGCGCGGAGCCGACCTCTGTCTCCGAGATGTCGGCGTCCAGTTCTTGGTTGGGGATTCCAGTGTATTGTGGCAGTTGTACTGTTGTTGCATTAGCGCTGCTGCTCTTCTGATTCTGGTGAGAGGTATTGATGTACAGGTTGGCGAGTATATTGGTGGATTATACGCTCGAATTGCTTGCTCACTGCCGACTTGGAACTACCGGGGTCAATGAGGTGTCGCAGCAGATGCCACGTATTCTTACAGCCCATCTGGCCATTCAGGCTGTTGCAATTTGGCCCCATTGCTGGCGTTCGAGTGTGGCGCTGTGGGCTTCAATGTCTCGTTCGAGTTTCGCGATGCGACGGCGAAGCTTCTTGTTGTGCCGTTGACGCCGCCACCTGCGCATGAGGCCTTCGTGCGCTTCCCACATGTGGAGGAGGCGGGAATCTGTCGTCGGCTGGTCTTGAGTGACCTCCATTTCGCGTGTCGCGGTGGTCAGAAGTTCATTGAAAAGCGGCACATGCCCATTGGGTTAATGGCGCTGCTTCAAATGAAAATAAAATTCTGGAGTTTTTTGTTCGAAAACCACGATCTGATTATGAAGCAAGCCGCATTGGGGGACTCCGGACTAAGTTTAGCTACCCGGGGGTACTCGTATCACGTGCCCCCAATGCAAGGGACACGGGCGTTCTTGCATTTATCCCTCATCAAAATGCGGCGGCTGCGGCCGGGATTTGAACCCGCGACCTCGTCCTTCACAGCAAAACACCATAGCCGCTAAGCTAACACTGCTTGCTACAGCGTTCGCGTAAAAAAGCGTTCATTTCAAAGCGAACCTACCCAGTGCATTTGTGGCACGGCCTGCTAATGCGCCGGGTTTCTGTCTTTGAGGAACTCTTGTGACGTGTGTTCGCTTCCATTCAGCATTGATTAAATTTGGGGAACGTTTTTGGTCTTTGTAAAGCGGCTAATTCCCACTGGCACATACCTAGTTACCCAAGTTAGCGTCAAAGACTTTCATTGAAGAGTAGCACATACCATCTGACACATACCAAGCGAAAATGTGCCACCAAGTTCGTTAATTGCAGACCAGCACACACCGAGAGACATCTACCCCGTACTCCACTTCTGCGCCAGAGTTTCTTTAAACAGCGCTGCCAATCATTTCCGCATGTACAGTGACACATGTCGGCGTGAAAGAGGTTCTTTGAATAGAGGCACGTATCTGCACAATAGGATATATTCTGTGACGCAAGTTGGTCTGTTGGTTGGCTTCGAACCTATTACCTCCTCAGAGCAGCCCGATGCTCTAACCATTCAACCACCACCCATTAGTCCAATGTAGGCGGAAAAACAGTGAGATACAAGATTACATTTCTAATTTATTACTCATTAAACTTTTTACGTATTTAAAATTTAATTTTTTCCTCGCGCGCACGCCGAAGCGGCCGTTGATGCAACCGCAGTTTCCTCCTTCCCCAATGCCTTCGTGAAGGCCTGCTTGGTAGGCAACTATATTGTAGGAATAATGGAGTAAATATTGCATAAGTTCCCATTTCACGTTTCGCGCACAATTTGTCGCTCCATCCAGCATTGAATCTGCGGCATGCAGCAAGCAATAGGGAGTTTTAGTACAGCGTTTAACTCTGGCGTTAGGGTTACCTTCCGACGAAGCGCTAACGAGAAGAAATGCTGCACTGTGCGGCACAAAATAATCTTTTAGAATAGCGGAACGGAGCAAAACGTTAACACTAACATATGCGACACCATGTAGATCGAAAAACAAAGTACTGGCAAGTAAAATTAGTATGAAATGTTGAGCTAATACAATGCCAAATCCGCAAGCGTGTCACTGAGTGAAACGAATGAACGAAATACAGGCTCTGGCGCCTCTCGACGCGGCTACAGCAAACATGAGGAAACATGACCGAACTCTCTCGTCGAGCTTACTACACCGCTAATTGAGAAATTGGGAACATATCTCGAAAACAGCGCCCATTTGTCACCAGCACGCCGCTATCGAAGCATCATCACAAATGTAAAGGAAATACGAGCATTAGTGAGGGACGAATGAGCCGAAAAGGGCAGGCCGACACTCGATAGATCCGAAGCGGGCCGGCTCGCAGTGACGTCATGTTGCCGTGCGTAAGGCTCCCCTTGTGTGCGTTAGAGTTGAGCGCTAAATCCCGAAAAAAGCGTACGTAGCTAAGAGCTCCAGCACAGTTTACGTAAGCCCAAGTGCAGTGCGGAGCACGCACCGCTAACGATAACTCTTTCCATTTCCTGCCTATACGTTACGCTAATACTTTGTAATGGCGCGCAAGCGCAGGCCGAAGTACACACGGCATTTCTTTAATCCGAAATGAAACCTTTCTTAGCTTCTTGTGCTTTAGCTGAAACATCATTGTGTGTTCGTACTTTCAGCGACATTTTAACCTTGAATATTTGCGTTTTGATTGGCACACTTAGCCAAGCTAGGTTTGTTCGTTTGCTAACACAGCCAACACTAGAATCGTACATCAAAAGGTCATTGAAAGGGGCTAGTTGGTGGTGGTTCATACTTTCTACCCGTCTCATTACGAAATCTTGCAGACAAAGAACGCTTCTCGTACCTGCGTGAATGTAGTGGTGCTATATGTGCGCACCAAATAATAAAGAATTTGAGAATAAACAGCCGCTAGCACTGATTTGCCCCTCGTACACTTCAGCCGCCATTTCTTAATCAGTGCGGGACGATATAGCAGATCGAATCCTGTTTTTTTCGCCTTATCCGCGCCGCAACACAGTACTCGAGCCAACGAAAGCCTCCTGGACCCATGAAAAGCCTCGGGTGAGCGCGCCGCGATAAGGAGAAGGAACCGGCAACGTACGCTACGGAAAGGACGCTCTCTCCGTGCTAAGGGCACAAAATTGAAGGGCCAAAAATTGAAGCTGCGAATGCACTGCTTAGTACGTAATTTCTCCGCATAAATCGTATATACATCTGTAGAAGTAAGTTGACGTGTTGTCTTCGCAGCTAACATCTCTGCGCGAGACGGCACCGGATTGCTCTGACTCATGAGCACATTTTATCTTGTATGGAAATGTTTCTGCTTAGATATTGTCAAGACAACCTGTGTTTATTGTGTTGGGTGTTCTGGATGTTTTCGTGCATTTGACAGGTTAAAGAACTGCCCATGATGTCAGAATGAGATATTTGCACAACCATGTAGCTGGCTGTGTGAGGCCTTTTCACCATGTAAAGCGGTGTTGTTAAATCACAAATTTGCAGTTTCACCAGTGATTACAATAAGCTGAATATTTCTTATTGTTTATGGATGTCCCGATTTCGAGAGATGGACGCATCTCTACACCACGTGGGAGCCTGTGGCAAAATGCAGCCTGAGCAGCCCGACAAGGAATCTGATCTGCTTGCTTTGACAAGGTGTGTACAAAACGGTAAGTGCCACTTATCAGATCTCGGTTTTGCTTTTATAATTCGTACCTGCCATCTGTCCTGAACTTTCATGATATTTACAAAGTTGGGCTCATTCTACAATTTTACTATTGTTGCATTGAGTTATGAGAATGAAATTCTATTGGGCAAGATGTTTTAAGTATCTTGAAAGATGGGGTGGTATGAGATTGCAGAATTGCATGTAAAGCAAATAATAAATTGTGATGGTACTTGTTCTGCTTTATTAGTAATGCAAAATCCCTACCAAGTATACCAGAGGGGCACTTCCTTAATACTGGTGTCCCACGCGCACTTCTGACAGCGATCAAGCCTGATCCTGATTGAAATTCGCGACTGCAATTGGCTTCTTCGTGCAACTTCATGCTTCCTTGCTCAAAGGAGTCAATCTCAAGCGAGAAATTTCATCCGGATCGGTCGTGATCGTGATAAAAAGTGCGCTGTGTGACACCCGCATTAGACGGATTTATTCAGATAAGCTCCTGAAGTCAGCTAAATTGGTAGCAGCAAAAGCACTGAAAAAAACACGCCGGTCTAAAAACAATGTTCTCAGTTTCTGTTGTTCTAAATTAATGGTTAATAATGTGTGTATTGAACAATGAAGGTGCGGAGAGCAAGCTTTAAGAAAATGCATGCTGTCTTTCCAAAACAAGATTGTGTCGAGGATTTTTGCACAATATAAAGTTCACAGGCAGGCAGGCTTAGCCTAATGTACAACACTTTAGCTTTAGATGCCATATTCTTAACTTCCAGTTTCGATACAGGGTTCAAGCACTACCTGAACTGTATATATTAAAATATGACCTACCTTCAGTTTAATCAGTACACCTAAGTAGCCTCCTCTGAGTTAAATATAATTGGGGGCTTGAGTGGATATGCATGATATGCTTCTTACTGTTCTATAGTGGCATAGTTTTTTAGGAACTGTTTTGAGGCCTACATATCCTTTTATGTCTTGTTATGAGTTGCCCGACAAAAGCAGAAGGGCATTGCAAGTTTTTGCAAGTATTTCTGCACTTAATTCCTAACATACGTGCCTGCACAGACTCTGTATGCCTAGAATGCCTACGCATCATGCAATACTCCTACTGGACTCTATGAGTTATGTTTATAAATGAATACCTAAATTACTCAAGCTTGCAACAAACCATGAAGCATAACATTTAGATGTTGGTAGTTCATCATACGTCCCTAGTGCAGCATAGCATCAAGCTTGAAGCTGATCTCTGATTTCACATAAATTGCAGGTTTGATGACGTGGTATCACAAACTGCTGGTTACGCATGTTATTTAGCCTGGTGCAGTGGTCGCAGGTGAGAGTAACCGAAAGCTGGGTAAGCTTTGCCCTTCGCGTATGACATGGAGAGAGCTTGAACTCTGCTATTGCTTCTCTTATAGTGGAGACCATCCCTCTCACCTTCTCTTATTATTCTGTCAACTCGCTAACATGCACATCTTCTACAAGCTTAGTTATGATGCTGACGGATGAACTTGGATGATGTGTGTAGAAACTTCTTCCTCGCTCACCTGCTATCATCATCGTCATCGTGATTGTTGTACCATTAAACACCATGTTTGCTCATCGACCGCTCTTCCTGTGGGGTCCTTCGCGGGTTTCTACAAAATGGTGCCATGAAACCCGGGAGCTGTATTAATTAACGAATGAACAGCCTCAGGACCGACTGACGACGAGCCCGCGCATGGATTCACCTGGAAGAGTGGAATCAACGCTACCGACGGCCCTCATCTATCCACCGACAGCGGCTAGCTACAAGGAGGCCGAGCTGATCATGGATAGGGCACTTATCAGAAGGACGGTAAGCCTCGTTTTCGACGATATCGACACGGCGCTCAATGAGGCCGCAACGGCTCAACTGCACCTCATGAGCAGCCGGCTCGATATGCTTCATGAGAGGCTTTGTTTCCTTGATGGAAAGATTGAAGTGCTCATTCCTGATGACGAAATATATGAAGAATATACCCTTCAGGTAGATTACAGCGATAAACTGGTTACACTGCAGTCTAAAATAAGGTTTTCTATTGAGATGACGCAGAGTGTAAACAGCGAAGACGTGTCACCGATCTCTGGAAAGGGAATGACCATCTTATTACTCTTGTGCCCAGACGCGTTGCAAAACATACAACCGGTAAAGATTGTAAGACCGAAGCTACAAGCCATGGCTGCATTGAAGAAGGCAAACGAAAGAACGGCATAAAGACTGAAATCTTCAATGATATGGAAGTACCTACTGAAGACAATGTTGTCGTGTCTAAAACCGGTTGTAACATGGTTAGATACTTGTATGACGGAACCGAAGACATCTATCCACTGATGTCATCATCTTGGACTTTGGAGACGCGCCGAAAGCCCAAGGACGAACAAGTAACTCTTGTAGCCACAAAGATACCGAAAGAGCCTTCACACAGTGTCCAAGACATCAGAACGGATCAAACAGCAACATGCAGTTCGACAAGTAATCTGCTGAACAGTCCAGGAGTCCATGAAGGCCTCATTTTACGGCAGAGTCATGGTCCCGTTCAGGCAAGGGGACGAATACTCATTGTACTGATGACCACGAAGACGCATGTGTGAACCGAAGCGAAATGAATTCCAGCCAGTATAGGTGCCGACAACAGGAGGCCCATCGTCACTGCGCAATCAACGTAGAAGGGCGTCTGCCCACAGCCCTACCTCCCGCTGTCAGAACTAAGTATTTAACCCTCAACGAATCGTACATGGCACAACAACCAACGGCCGACCATTAAGACTACTACTGTCGCAGATATCCAGAAAAGCAAGGACAAAGATACATTTGAGACCGGATATCATCTGTGCAAAATCAAAGCACTGCAAAGACGGAACAAGGTGTCCGTATCGCCGATTGCTTTGCCGAGGCTACGCTTCTCTTGACGACGTCCACATTGTTTCAAGGAAGATCAAGCAACGAACACAGAATACTAAGTGCCGGCTACTGATGTTCAACGTTGAGCAACGTCGTCTAACACCACTACGTGTGTACGCAAGAACTGACACTACGAAACAAAGTGCAACTGTGCTTCAGTAAGGCAGCAAGGACATGGTAGAGATCCTGGTAAATACCGATCACAAGGTGAATTTACACGAACCAGTGAACAACGCCGCCCTTGCGAGGTTTCCCTCACCTTATCCGGCTTGCTGGAACTTGCCGATTGTTCTGATATGGTGTAACCGGACTGTCTCTGTGCCAAGGACACGAAATGTTCCTTCACGTCGCGGTGGGGAGTGTGTAGAAACTTCTTCCTCGCTCACCTGCTATCATCATCGTCATCGTGATTGCTGTTTCATTAAACGCCATGTTTCCTCATCGACCGCTCTTCCTGTGTGGTCTTTCGCGGGTTTCTACAAAAATATGTGTTACAGTAGTTAGTGCTACCCTCGAAACAATGCTGTACTTTGCGTGCATTTCAAATGTTCAATTTCAAATATGCCATTGTCTTACATTCTCAGGGAGACAAGGTTTTAGTTGTGAATAAGGCATAGGCTGCTCCCCGAAAGAGTACCAGAAACAATACTTTCTCACCTAACCAAAGTGTTTTAGGCACGTCATGCTCAAGCCCTGTTGTCTTACAATAATAATATGATAATGCGCTACATCGACACCTACACATTATTAAAAGCGGCAGACAAAAGTCATGAACTTTAGTTTGACTGTTGAAATGTGTGTGGCTACCTAACATTTAGCCTTATAGCCCCTTTGGCGCAGTTACCATTACTGCAAAGTAGCGCATGTATGGACACACAGAGTGCGAATAAGGACAGTTATTTTTC
Organism: Dermacentor silvarum; assembly: GCF_013339745.2. Lineage (NCBI taxonomy): Eukaryota > Metazoa > Arthropoda > Arachnida > Ixodida > Ixodidae > Dermacentor > Dermacentor silvarum. The sequence goes on along the minus strand of NC_051163.1, from coordinate 150,612,113 downwards.
ACTGTCTGTCTGTTGCTCATTCTTTTGTCATGTGTGCGCTATAAACACCATCAAAATGAACTGTTACCAGCTTGCCCTAGCTTCAGCTCTTGTGCTTGGTGCTTTTTTCTAGAAAATGCCCATATGTCAGTAGTAGTGTTGCTGATATTTGCGTGTATGAAAAGGAGATGCTTACTTAATTCCAGAACAATTTGATTGTTTCTACTAGTGGTACTGAATTTGCCAATTTTATTTTAAAGGAGGAATTAGGTAGGAAGCTATTGTGGTACTTTTCAAAGTGCCTTTGTGCAGATGCTTAAAGCTTGTCATCTGTTGACAAAAATTAGGCTCAAGCCGTAGGAGGATAGTTGTCAAATTGTAATGAAAGCGTCGTGGTAGACTTGCCGAGCTGTGCTACTGGGTACACTTATTGGTTCGCTCTATTGGGTGATGCTGCTAGGCTTATGAGTGCTTCAACATTGATGTGCGCGCAGGATGGCCAGCATTAAAGAACACACTAAAGCGACTATAAGGATGGATGTCGTGCTATGCTATCATAATTTGCCCACCAAGTGACCACCTTTCCTTACACTATGTGGCTGCCTGGCCTAGTTTACTTAACCTGACTGCCATCTATGCTGGAGGAGGAGGAAGGAGGACAAAAACGGACCTTTTAATAATTTTATTGCATAGATGGTTCATGCATCATATTTTTCTGATCGTGCAGGATTTTTTACTCAAAATGAAGCTTGCTATAGGGAGAATATCTGCATTTTATTCATATTGCTACACGCGTGTGGCATTTGATTCTTTGAACGAGGTGCACGGGCACCATCACTCGAGAAAAGAGGAAGAACAAGGAAGAGGAAGAGGGGGCATAAAAGAGGAAGAGGAGGAAGAGAGGGCAGAAAAGAGGAAGAGGGGGCTCGACGCCGCTTCAAACATGGAGCACTCACCCAATTTGTTCTTCCAGGTCACCCTTTTGCTTTGTTCCGTGGTTTCCTCAAGTACTCTGGACTACGCGAAAGCCCACCCTCAGCACAAGAATCCGTACAGTGGGCACCGTCACCGTTGCTGAACAAGCCGCCGCCAACACACGGATCCAAATATTGGCCGCAGCCACCGTTACTTGACCTGCTACAAGGCTTCGGTTGGCAACACACGGAGGTGAAGGCTGCTACCACCTCGGTTGTCAAGATGGGATGCGCGCCATTTATAGGCCTTCCACGGAGCACTGCGCTGGGGCTCGACGCCGCTTCAAACATGGAGCACTCACCCAATTGTTGTTCCAGGTTGGTTATTTCAATGATTGTACTTGTCTTAAGACCAGTAATCGCTGTCTCTTTGCGGTGTCGTGCCCCGAAAAATGGACGTGTGTGCTTGAGCGTTATAGGTGCAACGCTGTCGGATGTATTAACAGACTAATAATGCTCCTGTCCGGTGATATCGAAACGAATCCCGGACCGGAAACGCTTAAAACTGTCCTAGAAACTGTTAAACGAATTGAAGCAGGTCAAAATGAAATACGTGATGAAATGAAAGCTTTGAAAAACTGGCGGGTTTCTGTCGACGTTGAATTGAAGCTATTGTCCACAAGAATTCGCGCAGTCAAAGTTGATCTTGTTTCCTTCAAAACTGCCACACCAGTGTCCGCATAAGAACCATCTGTGTCTCATCACAGCTTTTTTAGCCAGCTCAGAACAATTCAGTCTCGTTGTGATGACGCTGAAAACCGACTTCGCTGCTCTAATCTTGTATTTTTTGGCATTCCGGATGATTCATCTGAGACTTGGTCATCCGCTGAAACTAAGATTATTAACCTGTGTTCGACAAACCTCGGCATCACTATCGAACCAAATCAAATTGAACGCGCTCATCGTCTTGGGCGTTTCACTCCCGATAAATGCAGACCAGTAATAGTGAAATTTGCCTTTTTCAAGGATAAGCAGCGTGTAATAAAAATGGTTTCAAGTTTAAAGGCACTCAATTCGCAGTTCGTGAAGACTACTCATTGGCAACACGTGTCGCCAGGAAGCATCTTCTCGCTTACGCTAAATCTAAAAATCTGCCCTGTAAACTGACTGCAGACCGAATGAAAATGAACAACCACTTGTTCATATATGACGCCGACTCTGGCTCCGTTGTGCAATCTTCCCGATAGCTAGCGCACAAATCTGCTCAACGGTCAATTACTTCTAGTTCTAAGCCGCAGAGCAATAACAGCAAGCCAAGTGCTACATTATCATTGTCATTACTAATGTTCGAAGCCTGCTTCCTAAAGTTACTGATCTATGCTCATACCTAGAAAACAACGATAGTGATATTTTAGCACTTACGGAAACATGGCTTAACCCTGACATTACTGACGCAGAAATTCTGCCGTACTGCAGCGATTACACTATATATCGGAATGACAGAATCGGCAAAAGGGGGGGAGGGGTGTTACTTGCAACAAAATCGCATTTTACGTCCTTTCTCGTACATATTCCTACCCTGCTAGAAATATTGTGGATTTCAGTTACTCTACCGTCGGTAAATTTCATCTTCGGTGTATGCTACAGGCCACCAGACAGCCCTAGCACATTCATTTCCGACTTGTATGACAACATAGCATTAATAAAGAATAAGTTCCCGAAGGCACACATTATTTTAACTGGGGACTAACTTCCCAGACATAGACTGGCAACGCCTAACCAGTAAATCGCATTACTCTAAGAAGTTCATTGAATTAATTCTTGATTTCTTTCTTGTTCCGCTAATAAACCAACCCACTAGGGGAGATAATACTTTGGATCTTATTCTAACTACCGCTCCCGAAATCGCAAACACCATTACATGCACTCAAGGACTCAGTGATCATAAGCTTATCCAATTAACAGTTAATGTATCTTCTCATTCGCGTCACGTGATATGTAAGCATACTTTAAATTACAAAAAGCTGACTTCTACTCCATAAACCAAGAATTAGAGCGCTTTTCTATTCAATTTCTCACTAATTTCTCGCACAGGACAGTGAATGAAAATTGGTGCTTATGCAAGGACAAAATCCTAGAACTAATACGTATTTACATACCCAAGCTATCTTTCCATCACAGTTTATCGAAACCTTGGTTTCACAGGACCCTTCGCAATTTAAGGAACAAAAAGAAGCGCCTTTTCCGAGCTGCTAACACTTTGGGGACGCCAGCTGCATGGGTAAAACATACGGTTGCCGAAAGGCAATAGCTGCTGACACGCGCGTGGCACCAGCGAAGTCCAAGTGGAGAGCGCTGGTGCCACGCACGGAAGTGACGTCAAAGTTGTGGCCACGTGATCGTGACGTTGTTTAAACAAGTATGGCGTGTTCCGGTTTATAATTTTGCGCGCGATGCAGTGCATGCTGCTGGAGCTGCTTCAATTTTATGGTTTCTCTAGAATATTCTTCTATCTAGTTGCGTTGGAAGAGCTGGATCGTGTCCGAGCTTGCGATCACGAGCGACACAAGGGCGCAACCCTGGAGCAGCTCGTTTCTTTACGCCTTGCAGTGCGTTTATGGTTGGTATCGCGTGGTCTTGTGCATTCCGTTTTTCAGTACTGTTGCTCTTGTTTGTTGAATTTGCTGTTGTGAATTAGGCGCATGTGTGCTCTCAGCTAGGCAGCACTTTTTTGTCTGATGGTGTAAAGGTTTAAACTCGTTTTAAACGCTTGTTGCTGCCGTTGCCGCTTAGGTTGGCATCGATCGGGAAACAATTTCGTTTCCTCCTTCGTGAGACTTGTACGTTGCAGATAATGCGCGAATAAGTGAGCTGTTGCATACTTCTTTATGGCACTCGATGTAGCGTTTACCTCTACTGTTGCTTGCCTTGCATGTTCTGTTTCCCTGTTTATCTCGGACTTTGGTTGCTAACGAATCACGACTTGCTTGAGCAAGTCTCGCCACAGTTCAAAAAGCACATGTTGAGTAACCCGAATGTAAGCGATAAAGACAAATGTTGGCGACCGTGGCCCAGCCGCTGATAGTTCTACTCGGGCCCAATTTTGCTGTAAAGTTTAGCTGCCTTGAAGACCAAGAAATTTTCTTAGATTTATTCCAGCTAGCTTGCTAAGCTGCTATCTAGCATTACTTCTGTTGGTGCTGTGCGAGGTACTATGCTTGTAGAAATACACCTCGCATCTTGTATGCAAACACGACGTAGGTTTATTGCAGGAACCTGCACTATGTTGTAGATGTAATATGCATGCAAATATGACCGGTGTAGGTTTGCAGGCCCATGTCACTCTCAAGCAAATGGCAAGTTTCCATTTTATGAATCTTTCTGCACTTTGCTGCACTCACAGGGCTTGTTTGGTTATTCCCTTGATCTGTACAATAGAATGCTGATAAGTCTTGAGCCTTACCCTGATCCTCTTGTCTAACAAAAAAGTTTTAGGCATTGCATTAGGACATCTGAGTGACAATGTGACAATTTTTGCCTCTATAACCTTTCTTTTCTCCCATATTTATCAGTAAAGTTGTCAACCACTCGTGACTTTGTTCAGAGTGCCGTGCAGTGACAGAATTTCTCTCGGAAAAGGAAAGCCCGTGAAGAAAAATTTTGAGACTCGATAGGACTTCCTCTTGGGCAAGTTGGTGAGTCTGCTAAACAATGTTCTTGTGTGCAAAAATATATTTACACAGGAAGAAACACATGCACACGAAAGTGCGAACTACCAACTGATTTAATGATTCAAAGGATGGAACATACGGTGCAAATTTTGTGCACACACAAGACATGAATGTTGTGACAGTGCTAGTTGTCTCGTAATGCTACAAATCGGCCTTAAACAAGTGCATCTCTGGGGAATATAAGGTAATTGAAGTGTTACTAACATGTGCAGGATCTTTCTGATAACGTATGCCTTCATGAGCTCATGTGCTGGTTTGGTGCTGCTTTGCCCAGGATCATAATGTGCGAGAGCACGGCTCACGTGAGCAGGCCTTGCAACGTACTGGCACCACCCAGTTTATTTCAAATAAATTGTTTGAATGAATGCTCCCTCAGATAGTCATTTAAGCATTGGCCCGTTTAGCCCACATAGAACTTGCCACAGCTGAGAGGTATCTCATAGACCACAGCACAGTGCACGAAATGGTTGGCATGATTTTTCATACACCCTTGTCTCGTGGTACGAGAACACATTTGGGCTAATTTGACGGGCATAAAAAAACAACTGGGACATCGTACCTAGCAGGCACGACCTGAAATCTGTGGCTAAATTTGTGTACATATTGTCACGTGCCTTGTGAGAGAACGGGCGACGTGACGTTTATTGAGGGTAGCGGCTCCTGAAAAACACAGTGCTGGGAGCTGGCTATCGAGCGGGCGGCAGAAGCACTTCTTGTCCGTGCCTGCCTTTTAGCACTGTACCCACTACTGCTGGTGGCAATATGGCAACCTCAGGTCTTGTGGCGTCTGTTCCTGTTACATCTGATTGGCAAGTCCTTGTCAAGCTGCTCTGCAGCTTTCAAAGAATGGATCCGGCCATGGCATGCATGATCTATAGGGTAAACCTGCTTTTAAAAGGCTGTCCATCTGATCTGCCTCATTTTGTTCATCAGTGATAAATTGACAGCTGTTACTGTAGCACCCACTTACTACAGATAGTTCAAGGTGATCCCTTTTTGGTCACTTTACCTGCAGAAATTTGGATTTTCTTAGGCCGAGGGAACAAATGTCTTCACTTTTCTTAGTTTTGAGATTGTACAAAAATAAGCGTGTGTCAATTCATTAAGAGTAGCCCACAAAAATAATTTGCCTTCATAATAGCATATACGTTCCTGACACTGTCGGGGCAGCGCATGTCGGAGCAAGAACTATCAGTGCCTCGCGCAGCAAGTTGAGTCAACACTGGCATGGACGAACTGTTCTGCCAGCATTGTGCTAGCATTGAACCTGCATGCGCGCTCTTGCTTATAGGAACAGAAATGGAGCGAAAAGCCAATAGCAAAATTATTCGCTTTCACGTATGACAAATGTTGTATGCCGCTGCACACGTTCTCGGCATGAAAGAAGAGGTCTCTTTTTTTTTCTTTTTTTTTTTGCTGAACAATGCCACATTCGAAGCAATGGAAACACTCAAAAAGTGTTTTTTTAGGATGTTGCCACACCGCACATGAAGTGATGCTTTGACATAGCAATTCAATAGTCTGCTAGCATGACTCAGCTTGGTGTTCGAGTAGCTCGCTCATTCGTGGCACTGCTTTGACGCTCTAGCGAGCCTTCAATTTTCGCTAACATTAGCATGCTCAAAGTGATTAGCTGCTTCTCAAGCTAATGCACACAGTGATGATGAAGCTGGATCTGCTAATTGCGGCCACAGTTTGAAAAAAGCGAAATGGAGAACTAAGATTTAGGGGCGCGTTAGGGTAGACATAAATCCAGATTTTTGTGATAGGGCCGCCTCACGGTGGACTTCTGGCGCATTAGTATTATGCATTGCAGCACTATCGCAAGTTCATGACAGGAATCGCGCTATCCAAACGTAATTGAAAAATACAAATGGAATTAACTCGTCTCGAGTTCCAAATCAGAGTGAATGAGTCTAATTATCCAGACACCGCCGAGGCGCATACCTTCACCGGATGCTGAAATAACAGGAGCCTGCCCTGGCCACCTAGTGTGAGAGCAGAGAGGCAATGAAGCATCGGCAGGGGAATCGAGCGAGGCATCAGATCGGACGGAGCAACTATCTAAAGAAGACATGTATTTCATGTTAATCTCAATTTATTACACAATTTTTTCGCCCTAGCATGACGAAGAGGACATCTTAACCAAGCCTCTATATGGACAGGCAGAAGAATGACACTGTTGGTTGCTAGCGTGGGCGAAGAGCAATGAGACCGTGAGCAATGAGTTCCAAACAAAGACTAAACTTTTTTATTCTCTCACGAGACACTGGGAGGTGCGTGCACCAACAGACTTGCCTTTCAGGTGCACAACATGGTGTTCAAGAGTGGTGCTATAAACTAGCCATTTAAACGCGCGCCAATTATAGCGGCGCGGCAGATGGAGTTCACTACATCACTTCCTCCCTAGTGAGCTGCCGAACGTTACAGGTCCAGTTCAACGGGAACAGTGGCTCGCATCCCACTGCGTTTGTGCTGCACTGTTGTTCGGGAGGAAGTTGCAGTTGGTTCTTTCGTTGCTCTGACAAGAGTCGCGACAGCCGCGGGACCTTCAGAGTTCTTCATATGAGCCGGTTTCACACGGTCAGTAGAGACTACCTCACGTCGACCACGAATGTCCACAGTAAATTGCTTGTTTGTACGATGGAGGACTTTGAAAGGGCCGTCGTACGGTGGTTTAAGAGGTCGCTGCACTGCGTCATGCCGCACAAACACACTGGAGCAGGATCACAGCTCTGGGTGCATGTGGACGGGTCGCGGCGCTGGCTGACGCAGTGGTGTGGCGCGAAGCTTGCCCATGATGTCGCCAGTAGCTACAGGGCTTTCATCTCCAGAGCATGTAAAAAATTCGCCAGGCAATCGCAGTGCTGTTCCATACACCAGCTCGGCGCCAATGAAAGCCAATGTTGGCTTTCAGCGTTGTGCGGATACTAAGAAGGACGAGCGGTAGTGCTTCGGTCCAACTGTGCTCTTCCGTCACCATGAGAGCCGCTTTCAACTGCTGGTGGAAGCGCTCTACCATACCGTTGCTCTGAGGATGGTAGGCAGTAGTTCTGATGCGAGAGGTGCCGATCAGCCGTGTTATGCTGGCGAAAAGAGCCGACTCGAACTGCCTGCCACTGTCAGTCGTAACTGTGGACGGCGCGCCAAAGTGAGCCACCCAGTGGTACAAAAAAAGCATGGGCAGTTGTGTCAGCGGTGATGTCTGCGATAGGCACAGCTTCAACCCAGCGTGTAAATCTGTCCACGCAAGTGAGTAATAAAAGTGGTAGCGTTCCGACAATGTCCCAGTGTACATGCTCAAATCGTTCATCTGGCACTGGGAACCTCGCCAATGGCGTCATGGTGTGGCACTGGACATTAGAGCGCTGGCAGGCGATGCACTCTCGTGTCCACTGCCGGACGTCTCGATTTATGTATGGCCAGACGTACCTTGCCATCACTAGCTTTTGTGTCGCCCGAACACCCGGATGCGCCAGCTTGTGCAGCGACTGGAAGACGGTGCGACAAAGGCCAGAAGGAACAAAAGGACAAGGGTTGTCCCTTGATAAGTCACAGCACACTCGGTCTTTTGAGCTGGACACATGTAGCCATTTCAACTTCAGCGCGGTTGTTGTCAGCAACTGACCGAGTTCTTGATCTGCTTGCTGAGCTGCCACCAGCCGAGTCAAATCAGTTCCCTTGGAAAGGCTAAGGGCGTTGACATGACTTCGTGACAGGGCATCTGCGACCACATTGTTGACGCCGCTTACGTGCCTGGTCTGTAGTGAACTCGGATATGTAAGACATCTGACGTAGCTCACGGGCTGTGTGCGTTCCTCTGTCCGATGTCGGGAGACTCGGGGCGTACGTCATAGGCTTGTGGTCTGTAAGCACAAAGAAATCCACGCCTTCAAGATAGTGACGAAAATGCCGGATTGCGGCATAGATGGCAAGCAGCTCTCAGCCGAAAGTGCTGTAGTGCTCTTCTGCAGGGGTCAGCTTTCTCGAGAAGAAAGATGTCGGGCACCAGATTCCGTTGCTCAGCTGCTGTAGTAGTGCGCTGATGGCTGTGTCTGAGGCATCGACCATGATGCACTGCGGTATGCCTGGTTGCGGATACACGAGCAAATCAGCATTTGCCAAAGCCTCCTTGACTCGATGAAAAGCGCTGCATGCTTCGTAAGTTCAAGTGAGGGTCCCCGCTGTGCTCGCCGCAGTTGCTAGTAGTCTGTAGAGGGTGCAAGATAGCCGCGCACTGAGGTACAAAACGGCGATAGAAGTTCACCAGTCCTAGAAACTCGCGGAGCTGCCGCTTAGTGTTAGGTTTCGGGAATTCTCGCACAGCTTTTACCTTTTTCAGGTGGGGGCGAATTCCGGCACTCGATAAGGTATGGCCCAGGAAGGTGAGCTCGGGCACACCAAGCTGGCATTTTGCTGCAATGACAACGATGCCATGTGCAGAGAGACGTCAAAAAATGGTTCGCAGGTGTTCCTCGTGTTCAGATGGAGTGGCGCTAGCGATAAGCAGATCGTCCAGGTAAATGTCAGCTGGAGACGTAGGGATAACGCTCACTTCTGCGCCTGTGTCCACAAGGAAACAGACACCACAACTACGTTCGGTGATGAAGAACACTGAGGGGCGACTTTCCGTCGATATTGTCGCATTGGTCGCTCTCAATGCTGGCCTCTGACATTTCCCGGATAGTCACAGGGCGCAACACATTTGCGTGCAGCATCGCTATGTTTCCTCTGGTACCAGCACCAACGGAGTCGCAGCTGCTGTGGCAGTGCACTGCGCTGCTCCAAAGGGCTCGAGGTGCGTGCCTGCAAAGCTGCCACTGTTTCGGTGAGGCGCACGATCTCTTCGCGAAGCTCGAGGAATTTGTTGGAAGAGGGGGCGGAAGCACTCGCCACTTGCACGTTAACGACGGAGGCGGAGGGGTTTGCCGCTGCCATGATGGTATCAGCGATGGTGGCCATCTTGCGAAGATCCTTTTCAGCCACCGTAACAAGCACCACGCGCACGTTGCCGGGGAGACTCTGAAGAAATATCTAGCACAGCGATGTGCTGTTAAGATCTATAAACCTTCCCACAAGACGCTGCATGTGGCGCAGTAGTTGAGATGGTGTGCGGTCGCCAAGGATCGTGTCGTTCAGGAGCTGCCGTAAACGTTCGGGTTCGGTAGTGTGAGGCGTCGAATGAGTGTCGCCTTCAAAGTTTGGTAGGTGTTCTCCGCAGGTGGGGCGAGAAGCAAATCGCGGACCTCACTGGCTGTAGCTGGTGGCAAGCTGCTCACGATGTGATGGTAGCGCATGAGGTCGGCTGTGATGCGCCGGGCGGCGAATTGCGCCTCGACTTGAATAAACCAGAGCTTGGGGTCAGTGGCCAAAAGGGGGCAGCTTCAATTCGACTGCAGACACGGTAGGCGCGTCTGTGTCGCTGTGCGTTTTCATGTTGGGTCACCACTGTTGATTGCTAGTGCGGGTGAAGAGCAATGAGTTCCAAACAAAGACTAAACTTTTTTATTCTCTCACGAGACAACAGACTTGCCTTTCAGGTGCATAACATGGTGTTCAAGAGTGGCGCTATAAACTAGCCATTTAAACGCGTGCCAGTTATAGCGTCGCGTGGATGTCGCGAATGACTACAACACAAATGACCAGCGATGTCATTAGGAATGCGAACATGCGGGCACCGAAAACATACTCGCCGTTGATTTGAGGACCGACGACTTAACAAGAACCACAACGCAGAATGGGAAGCATAAGCGTCAGCGCCCATCTTTCAAAAAGATTCATTCTTTTATTGAACACGCCAATACCATGCTATGCCCCGACTGTTTTCAAAGCCGTGAACTGCGCTGTCCGACAGGGTGCGTATTTGCCATCTGTCCCATAGTTGCGCTTCTGCTGCGACATGTCAGGAATGTATACTTGCAATTATTTTCAGCAATTGGGGCACACTTAGCTATAACGTTCATGTTTAGTGCACTAGTGAGTATTTACCCTAGGTACCTTTACAACAAATCAAGTGTCTGTGCTATGCATTTAGCTGAAAACTTTCTATTTTTTAAACTGATTCTGAACAGTATGCACAATTGTCCAGCAGGTCACTTCTTTTGGCCTCCTCAGCCGTTCTTATTTTCCAAGCTGAAGTAGCCTGTATCAAGCTGAGCCATCATCCTTTTGACCAGATGATTAAAACGGACAATTAACTCGGAGAAAGCATAGGGTAAGTTAATTGTGATTATTTGGAATTTATAAATAATACGAAAAAGGGAAATGAAAGTGGACGAAAACACAACTTCCTGTAGGTGGGAGCTGAATCCACATCTTTAGGCATGGGGTGCTTTACCAATTCAGCTACTGTGGCCCTCGTCCTCCCATCCACTTTAAGTATTTGTGTGTAGAATAGCAGCCCTGGGAGTTAGCCAGTACCACTCACAGCCATGGCAGTAGACGTAGAAGATTCTTTTAACTGCAGGTGTCATGTAAAACATGAGCAGGCAACTGATCGAGGGCCCCAACTTCAGCTGCCTTGATGCCCTAAAATAGCGTACAATGGTTTATTGGCCATTTTCCTTGTTGGGGGTAATGATGTGATTTCATCAAATGATTAGGCATTTAAAAGTCAGCTTCTTTCAATTTTTCATGCATGCTGTGACCAAATCCGTTCTTTGAAAGCTGAAGAGCGGCTTGACTAGGACTCGCCATTCAGACGTAAAAGGAACATACATCACTAGACCTGAGTTTGTGCCATGTGTGCACAGAATTAGCCACAAATTGAAGAACTTGGCTGCTAGATATGGCGCTCCAGTCATTTCTCCCACACCCAACAGATTAGCCTCATTGTGTCTTTGTACCACAAGTACTGAGAGACAAGGATGCACGAAGAACCATGCGAAGCACTGTGTGTGTTGTGCTGTGGAGGTTACCTACGTGATACCTTTCAGCTGTGGCAAGTCCTATGTGTGTCAGAAGGACTAGTGTTTGAAAGGCCATATTCGGGGAGCCCTCAAACAAATCAAATTAATTTGATGGTGCAGGTCTTAGCACACTTTGCAAGGCCTGCTAATGTGAACCGTGCTTCTTGTGTGTTATGATCTTGGGCAGTGCGTGAGCTCACGGAGGCATATTTTATCAGAAAGATGATGATGATATGTGATGTTTCGTGGCGCAAGGGCCAGGTCTGGCCAAAGAGCGCCATGCAAGTGATTATGGATATTTCATTGAACAGTGAAGTGGAAACGTATGAACGCGGCTGTATATGGGCCTAAAAGCAGAGTCGCTGTACAGTGCGTAAAACATAAATGTATTAAAATTATGACAATGGCTTTAAAGTGTCCTGTGAGACGTAAAACATGTTTTGAAAGAATGATTTTCTAAAATTTGTAAGTGCCAGTGGCACTGCTGCCTCATCAGGAACCTTGCGTGCAAGGCTTTGGAGGCACGTGCCATACAAATGCTAGTATCGCAGCAGTAGCCTCTGTTGAGAGGTCATGCTACGAATTTATCTGGCGTAGAACTTGTAATGAATCAACATCATGTAAGTAGTTTAATAGTGATTTGCTGTTAAAAATGAGTCCAGATGAAGGAACATTGCTGGATGAAGAGGAACGTTCTGTTTGTAAGCTAGAGGAAAGTGCTTTTTTCTTTCAACTTCTGATTCGCGGCACTCTACCACGACATGTAGGACGGTCAGCGTCTCTCCGCATTTAACGCAGATGGGAGGTTCAGCACCAGACAGCAAATAAGAGTGGGTCCCGTAGGTATGGCCTATCCTAAGTCGACAAAGAATTACTTCAGTTCGCCGTATTTTTGTTGTTGGTCGCCAATTACCCAACTGAGGTTTAATTAAATGCAGCTTATTCGACGTTTCAGTGTCCCACATTTGCTGCCAGTATGTCCTAATTTTTCTGCGGAGAAAAGGCTTCAAGTCTGTCACAGGGACAGATATGAAAGTGTTGCTAGCTTTCGCTGTAAGAGATGTGGCCATCTGGTCTGCTAGCATGTTCCCTTCGATGCCTCTGTGGCCAGGCACCCAGCAGATAACAATAAGCTGGTTAGATAAGTATGCAGTGCACAGAAGTGAATAAAGATCGTTGAGTACAGGGTTATTGTGTTTTCGGAGTGACATTAAGGACTTTACTACACTCAAAGAGTCAGTGAATATGATAGCATTGGGTAGATTGGTTTTCCTGATGCATTTAACAGCCGCTATTACTGCGTATGCCTCCGCGGAAAAGATACTTGTTTCCGGGTGCAAGACATCAGATTCTGAGAAAGACGGACCAACGGCTGCATAAGACACGCCTGCATGGGACTTCGATGCGTCAGTATAAAATTCCGGGCATGAGTACTTTAGCTGCAGTTCAAGGAAGTGCATTCGAATGTGTGCCTCTGGAGCGTGCTTTGTAACATGAAGAAACGACGTATCACATTTAATCAGCTGCCACTGCCATGGTGGTAAGAGCTTTGCTGGGGCTTTTAGATGAGGTTCTAAAAGTGGGACACCCATTTCATCACTGAGCTTCCTCACACGCAGTGAGAAGGGCTCCTTTGCTGTAGGTCGGTTACGAAACAGTGTGGTGCAAGTCATATCATTTATGGTAGCGTAACACGGATGTTCAGGGTTTGCGTGTACCTTCAGAAAATATGCAAAGCTAGAGTATGACCTCTGCAAGGTAAGTGACCACTCGTTTGATTCTGCGTATAGGCTTTGTATAGGACTTGTCCTGAAAGCACCCGTGGCCAGGCGGATACCTAAATGATGAATCGGATCTAGCATTTTCAACGCGCACGGTGCGGCAGAGTGGTACACAACGGCACCATAGTCTAAACGTGTACGCACAAGACTTTTGTACAGGTCCAATAGGCACTTCCTGTCGCTACCCCATGTGGTGTGGGAAAGAAGCTTAAGGAGGTTCATTGTTTTCATGCATTTCGTCCTGAGGTATTTTATGTGGGGTATAAACGTTAGTTTTGAATCCAAAATGATTCCTAAGAATTTATGTTCACTGCTGACAGTGAGTTCATCTCCATTAATAAAAATACTAGGGATTGGCGTTGCGCCTCTCTTCTTGGAGAAAAGCATGCAAGTACTTTTCTGCGTGTTCACTTTAAACCCATTTTCATCCGCCCATCTACATAACTTGTTTAAGCCAAGCTGGACCTGGCGTTCGCAGATAGCAAGATTGCAGGATTTAAAACCTATCTGCACATCGTCGACGTATACAGAGTAAAACATGGTGCGTGGAATGACTGTGTGAAGTGAATTCATTTTTACGACAAAGAGCGTGCAACTAAGCACGCCTCCCTGTGGCACACCGGTCTCTTGGGTGAATGTTCTAGACAAACTGTTGCCCACTCTTACACGAAACGTGCGGTCAGAGAGATAGCTTTCGATTGTGTTCAACATGTTGCCACGGACACCCATTGAAGAAAGGTCGCGAAGGATACCAAAACGCCATGTCGTATCGTATGCCTTCTCTAGGTCAAGAAATACTGAAAGAAGGAATTGTTTATGTATAAAGGCATCCCTGATGTTGGTTTCGATGCGAACGAGGTGGTCTGTTGTCGATCTACCTTCTCGGAAACCACACTGGAAGGGGTCTAGAATTTTGTTATTTTCCAGGAAACAGATTAGGCGTCGGTTTATCATTTTTTCTAAGAGCTTGTACAGACAGCTTGTTAGAGCTATTGGTCTGTAACTGCTGGCTAGAGAGGGATCCTTGCCTTGTTTAAGTATGGGGATAACAGTAGCTTCTTTCCAAGAAGATGGAATGTATCCAGCTGCCCATATAGCATTGAAAAGGGATAGAAGTATATTTAGTGTTTCCGAGTGTAAGTGTTTGATCATTTCATAGATGATGCGATCACTACCTGGCGCCGAGTTGTGGCAACAACTCAAAGATGCGTGAAGTTCAGCTAAACTGAATGGGCGATTGTACGCTTCATTTCTTCCACATTTGCGTTCAATGTGTTGTCGCTCTGCGTGTTCTTTGAATCGCAGGAAAGTGTGTGTGTAGTTTGATGCACTCGAGATTTGTTCACAGTGCTCACCTAGAAAGTCTGCCTGATTTTCCAGGCTGTCTCCTTGGGTATTTACTAGGGGTAGAGGGTGAGACTGTCGGCCTTTTAGTTTATTTACTCGGTTCCAGACCTTTCTCTCATCAGTATACGAAGTAATGCTGGATACATACCTCTCCCAACTATCTCTCTTAGCTCGTCGACACGTTCTTCTGCCCTGCGACTTTGCTTGTTTAAAATTAATGAGATTTTCGGCTGTTGGGCAGTCACGTAGCAGCCCCCAAGCTTTGTTTTGTTTTTTCCTTGCCTTTTGACATTCGGCATTCCACCACGGAATGCGGCGTTTACTACACAGTCCATTCGTTTGTTGAATGCATTTTGTGGGAGCGTCTATTATAAAACTAGTTAAGTAAGCCACATCATTGTCGATATTGGTACGAGAAATGTCCCTGTCTAAACGTGTCAGTTCTTTGAATAGTTCCCAGTTCGCAGAGTCAACCTTCCACCGAGAAACATATGGGGCGCATTCATACTGTGTTGTATAATTTAGAACTATCGGAAAGTGGTCACTTCCATAAGGGTTCTTAATAACGCGCCATTCGAGGTACGGCAGGAGAGTACTGGATACTATGCTTAAGTCAATTGAGGAGTAGGTGTTGTGTGCAATGCTATAGTACGTCGGCTCCTTCTTATTGAGCAAGCATGCACCAGATGAATACAGGAAGTTTTCGATTAAGCGCCCTCTTCCATCGCAACGGGAGTCTCCCCATAGAGTGTGATGCGCATTTAGATCTCCGGCAACAATGTATGGCTCAGGAAGTTCATCTATGTAATTTTGAAATTCGGTTTTGTGAAGTTGATAGTTAGGTGGTATGTATACAGAGCTGATTGTAATTAGCTTGTTGAACAACACCGCTTGCACAGCAACTGCCTCTAGGGGCGTACGAAGTTTTAGTTCTCGACAGGCAACACCTCTATCAACTATAATAGCCGTACCGCCGGATGACATGACTGCATCATCACGATCTTTACGAAAAATAGAATATTGTGGAAGAAAATTTGTTTGCGTATGTTTGAGGTGTGTTTCCTGAACACACAGCACCCTGGGACTGTATTTGCGAATGAGTTCTTTAACGTCATCAAGATTGTGAATAAGGCCCCTGATGTTCCATTGAACTATTTGCGTCCCCATATTGAAAAGGAGATTGGTGCTGTGTGCTTAGGTGTGAGATAACTTAGATTACAGAGCCATTCTCAGGCCCCGTAATGTGCAGTTTATCTTTTTTGGAGCTGGTCGAGAGATCCCCAGCCGCTCCATAGGCGCTGGATGCGCCGCTTGGCTGGAGGTTGTGTCCATCGCCTCTCCTGAGGCGCTGGGCATCCGCTCTAGCGAGCGGTGTGTTCGTCTTGAGGGTCTCGCCTCAAGAGGTGGGACCCTAGAGGCCACCAGCCCGGAGGTCGATGGCCCCTTCTGGGATGGCGGAGCAGTGCTAGCTGCAGCCGCCGAGGGGGCAGATGGCTTCACCGCCGGCTCACTATGCGCGGGCCAGACAGCAGCCGGAAGCCGCTGCAACGCTGCCCCCTGACGCGTCACATCGGCAAAGCTGGTTTTTGGCAGGTAGGACACCTGCCTTCGTGCCTCTTTAAATGAAATATTTTGTTTAACTTTAATCGTGGCAATTTCTTTTTCTTTTTTCCAGGATGGGCAGGACCGCGAGTATGCGGCATGCTCTCCTTCACAGTTTACACAATGTGGAGTATTATTGCACGACTCAGATGTGTGTTCAGAAGCACTGCATTTGGCACAAGTAGTTCGACCTCGACAGCTCTGGGAGCTATGGCCAAACCTCTGGCATTTGAAACATCGCAGGGGATTAGGAATATACGGCCTGACTCTGAGCTTTACGTAGCCTGCCTCGATAGTCTCGGGCAGTACACTTGAGCCGAAGGTTAGAATGAGATGCTTGGTCAGAATTTCTTTTCCGTCACGCCTCATCTTGATTCTTCTGACATTGATGACATTTTGGTCACTCCATCCCTCTAATAGTTCTGTCTCACTTAGCTCCATCAAATCATCATCCGAAACAACACCACGACTGGTGTTCATAGTGCGGTGTGGGGTCACAGTGACAGGAAAGTCTCCAATTGATACGAGAGTCTGCAGTTTCTCATGTTGTTTGATATCTCGGAGTTCAAGAAGAAGGTTGCCGCTAGCCAATTTCGTAGCTTTGTAGCCGGCCCCTATTGTCTCTGTCAGGCATTTTGAAACCAGAAAAGGTGAGATCGTTCTCACCGCCTTTTCGGGTTTTTCACAATGGATTACGTGGAATCGAGAAAAATTTTCACTTTGCCGGCCAAAAAATTTGAATACGTCTTCGGTGCGCCCCCACTTAAGGGGGCGATCGGGTAATGCGGGGAAAGAAAAAGCCATAAAAAACAATAATTTTTCGGCAGGAACGCCAGCCACCCACCATGGAGCCCAACAAGGGGACGATGTAGGACCTGCAAACACAAGTCCCACAAAAGTCAGCTGTACGTACCCGCTATAACCAAATACGTATAACCAAGGGTGGTTATAACACACAAGGTTAACCCTCGCCGCCAGGAAAGCTGGAAGTAAATGGAAAAGAAAAGAAGACAGGATAGATTGAGAGTGAGAGAGAAAGACGAAGATTGAAGAGGAGGACAGGAAAAGGCGACTACCGATTTCCCCCGGATGGGTCAGCCCGGGGGTGCCGTCTACGTGAAGCAGAGGCCAAAGGAGTGTGTTGCCTCTCTGCCGAGGGGCCATGAAGGTCCAAACACCCGGCTTCGGCTCAACTCCCAGGATCCCCTTTTCCCCGGACACGGCTAAGCCACGCACGGCGACACGCGGGAGGGTCCAACCCCCATGTGCTCGGGTCCGTGGTGTCGCAACACACCAAACGCCTGCTGACGCAGACGCCCCTGCGGGGTTATCAGAAAGATACTACACGTGCTAGTAATACTTTAATTACCTTATATTTCACAGAGGCGCACTTGTTTAAGGCCAATTTGTAGCATTACGAGACAAACTAGCACTGTCACAATATCAGTGTCTTGCATGTGCACAAAATTTGCTCCCTATGTTCCATCCTTTGAATCAACAAATCAGTTGGTAGTTGACACTTTGTATGTGTCCTTCCTTTGTATGTTTGTGTTTGTGCCCCAAAACAATGTGTAACATTTCTGATATTGTGAGCAGTAGGGTACTGTGCCCCTTTCCATGCTAGTCAAAAGAAGCGAGAACAATAAGGGGATCCATCGAGCTCAATTCTTTATCAGTTACAACTGCATGAAAAGAAAATGGACAATGAAGCCAGAGAGCATAAAAGAAAGTAATTGTGTTTAATTTTAATGTATAAATAATAAGTAAAATTGAAGTGCCACAGCTTGGAGTCGGACCCACATCTTCCACATTGTGCGTGCATGTGCTTTACCATTAAGCTACCTTAGCAACCGTCCTGTCAACTTTCTTGTATATTTGCATATGTGTACAAGATTAGCCCTGGGAGTGTTAACCAGGACTGCTTACAGCCATGTTGGCAAATGTGAAACATCCTTTTAACTGCAAGGATAATCCCAGCCGCATTTCGATGGGGGTGAAATGTAAAAATGCTCTACTGCGTGCCCCATAATCCGATTGTGGTTTTGGCATGTAAAACCCAGATTTTATTTCATTTTAATAGCATGTGGCCTTAGAAGCAGTCAAGTTGCTCAAAATTACTAGGGGTCCCTTCTGCTACAACTAAGACGACTTGAAGGCAAAAGTCCTTGCGCGGCTAACTGAAGTCCTTATTTCACCAAACTGAAACTGTGACTCGGCTTTTCTTTTTTTTGCCGAGTCATCGTCACTCTGAATCTATATTTTGCAGTCATTTTTGCAAGTCATCCTTTATTCAGCAAACTCGAACCGTGACTCAGCACTTTTAGCTGAGATATCATCACTCTGAAACCACAATTTACCATCATTCATGCAAGTAATATTTTTTTGCAAGTCACCCTTCCTATGATTCACCTAACTCGAACTGTGACTCGGCACTTTTCTTGCTGAGTCACTCTCACTTGCACCCTAAAATCTCACATATATTTTTTTCCAAGTCACTCCCCCACTTCATAACCCCTTGATTCACTCTTAACTCACGCTTGATTCATTCTTTTGATTCACCCTATCACTGCTTGGTTCACTTTCATTCATTGTCATCTCGGTTTTACTTCCATCACACTTGGTTTGCTCTATTACTCCACATTTCCAATTTTCATCACCCTTGATTCACGCTATCACCACTTGAGTCACCTTCATTCACTCTGAATTCACTCTCATTTACTCTTCATTATCTTAGCCCCCTTTATCTCATCATCACCTTTCCTTTGACTCCTATCACCAGACTAAACCCCTTTAATTCACCCCTCTGTATACCCATTATCACTTCAGTTCACTTGCTTAATAATTCTTCTAGCCTTAATCGCGGTTTTGTGCGCATTATCGCCTCTTATCCTAAGAGGACCATTTCGTGTTGATGACATGGTTTTGAAACTGCCTTGAAACGGAGACCTCATCATGAGACATATAAGGCTTTCGTCTTAATAAACTCTTGTACCCTATCCCACTGCATCGAGGCTGTCAAAGTCAGGGCTGTCTACCATTTGCCTGCTCCTAAGCTCAGGTATTGGCAAATCATTTCTGTGGAAGCCCGCAAGGTGAAGGAGCGTTCACAAAAGGAATATTGTCATCAACCTGACTTTAGCACTATGTCCCAGGTTCGATCCCCAGACCAGGAGAAATTTTTTTCTACTACGAAGCTTTCTTTCCAAGAAACCCATATGGGTTTCTAAAGAACTGCTCTTAGCTGAGAAACCCATGAAGCCATAGGTACATACGATTGTGTAACACACAGTCACTGAGGACTTCACAATCCAGGCTTCTCTTGCGTATGCTCGTCCAGTACATGTGTAGAACCAAACCATCAGCATGTCGTAAGCTCACGTCGAATCATTCCATCAGTGTCACACGATAGTAGTCACTGCCGTCTTGTCGCTGTCGTTACACACATTGTTGTTCATCGTACACAAACATGTTGGTCCGCCTGGTAACGCTTCGCGTTAACCATAACAATGCATGGAAGCTGCTTCATTTTGATTTCCAACTTGTATAATTGTTTAAGCCTTTCTCCTTAAATGCACATTCACAAGGCTTCATGGTAAATTACGTGACTGCAATAATGACTTGCAGGCTAATGCAATGTTTTGTGACGGAAGCATTATGAGCAGAGGCGTATGTACAAAGAAGTATTAAACGTGTTTAATGCTTGAACATCTCTGAATTGCATGAGCTATTAAATACCCCATCACGCAAGTGCAGAGACCTTCCGCTAAGTCTATCTGGCAGGAGTCCTTTGTCCTGTAAACGCTCATGTTTTCCCTGTCCGTTGTACAGCTGCATGAGAGAACCCCCGCTGCGTCTACTTGATGAGACACCGACGTTAAACTCAGAGGAAAAAGTAAAGCTAGATCCACATTGAGTGCCTGTAATGTGATAGCATTGTTATGATTATCAGCATTCAGGATTGGCTCTCATTACAAACCACATTTAAACTCTTGCGCGGAACCCGAACCCTTCAGTAAATAGTACATAGCAAAATTGGAGAGCGTACAAAGAAAAGCGATTAGATTTATTTTTAATAAGTATCGCCGTCGTGACTCCCCTACAGAATAAGGCAAGCTGAACTTCCCCCTATACAAAATCGAGCCCGACTACTTCGTTTTAAGTTTCTTTTCCTTCTTCTTAATGGCAGTATGAAAATCAATGCGAGTGACTTCTTACTACAGACAGATACACGTAGTTCTCGAACAAAACACACCAAGCACTTAAGAGAATACAGATTTCACAACGACATATTCAGGTAGTCATTTTTTCCACATGCAATCCTTGAATGGAACATGTTGCCTGATGACGTCACCTGCACATCACTCGAAACTCATATCGCCAAGTTATCAAACAATGCTTTGTAGCGACGATCTGCATGTAGTTGCGCTGTGTCGTGCAATGGCATTCTGGGTCACTTCGCAGTGTCTTGTTTTCTGCCCTGATATATATATATATATATATATATATATATATATATTGCTGCTTATGACTTCCCCAGTTCCTGCTGATTCTTATCTCTTGCTCAATGAACATCCTGTATATTTACATTTTCTTTCTTTGTTCTTTTTTTGTGTGCTAAACCTTCCAACATGGCGTTTACTACTTTTCCGCCCTCAATTTATAGCATTTGTATAAGGAATATACAGTGCATATGTACTGCCTTGTTCACCTAAACTTATCTATGTCCGCGCCTACTTGAACTGTGTTCTCTTAAATATGTATTCTGCCCCTTTCCTGCAACAGCCTCAAATGTGAGGCTAGCAGTATGTTCAAAGAAAAAAGACAAAGCACATACTTTCTGATTAGCTTATCCTGTCCATTTGTCATTCTATAAAGCTTCGTCAATATCTTTTCTTGTAGGTTTTATCTTCAACATTAGGTACACCGGGTTTTTCAACTCGTGTTTAAAATATATTTACACAAGAAGTAAAGTTCGTGCTAGTTAGTGCTGACTAGGCCAAATTTCAGTTTTTAATGTTGTATGTCTTCTTGCTTTTTTGTTCTACTTGGCACTTAAGATACCCCAGTGGACATTTACACACAAATCCATACAACTATGTGTATTACAGACTTTCAACCTTAAAATGCAATAAAATACTACTGTTGAAGACAGAAAACACTAAAATTTGGTAAGAAATACTGAAAATTGTTTCTAGCGCAAGACTTGCATTGTTTATTTAAAAACAATTAGTTGGCTATGGGCAAGGCTCTAAGAAGTATTGCATAGTTCTGTTCACTAAAGTCAGTTTCCCCACGCTACAGTCGTGTTACGCGGTGAAGCATATGAAAAGTGAAAAGGGGCCTTTGTCACAGGACGTGTGTGTTCGTTACACGCGCGCACCTGCCATCTCCTGTCGCGTTACGAATACCGAGACATGTAATAACTGTACTGGCAGCCATTCAAAGCTGTCTTTGTGACAATTTAAGTTCAATGTTCTGGGGGTGAAAAGTGCGGCCCTAGCTATAAGAAATTAATATTTTGTTTATCAAGCTGAAGTTGATGCTGTTAATGTTTTTTGATGTGTTAATTATTTCTGGAATATTAGCTACATCCTTGCAAGGTGGTCGAAACAAATGCTCAAATCGCCACAGCCACGTCCGAAGTAGCTCAGAAGGCCTGCTACTACACTTAATAGGTGTCCTGGTGCTTTTACTGGCAGGTGACGGTGGGTGTGCACGTGCATAATTAAGGAACACCTATATGTCGTGTGAAAGTGGCCCCTTTCCACTCTTAATATGCTTCACAGTTTAACACAACTGTATTGCAGTGAAGCTGACTTTAGGAAACGGAATTATGCAATGCTTTTTGGACGCTTACCTGAATTCAGTCTAGAGGCACTATGAAAAGGCATGCTGCTCTATGTTCGCAGCAAACATAAGCTGTGTCACAGAAAAACAAACGTTTGTGGTATTTATTCGCAAAATATTCATGTAACGTCAGCCAAAATTTCCCCGGCCGTTGCACTGCTGCCAGTAAGTCCAAATAACTGAGCAGGTCTGGATAGTCCAGCTCTAAAAATTGCCCAATGACTATATTTGCATTCTATTGAGATCAGTTTTGCGCTTAATAGGATGCAATGAAAAAATCCTAAAATTATTGGTGTCAATACAACAATCGTAAGCAACCGCTATAAATCTGACATTTTGTAATAAAATTGCAAAATTTGGCAGGTATGTATTGCCACGGGGATGAGAGTAGCAAAAAGGGATAGGGAAATTAAATTTACAAGATATATACTGAGAGAGACGGCTGCAGGCAAGATGGCAGAACTACATGAGCATTGCCCAGATCGTCGTCTTCACCGTCTTTCTGGCGCATTCTTCGATGCTTGGCACAGCGCGTAACAGTATTATGACATCAAAACAGAAAACATTAATTTCGTAATGAAAAACAGTCATGTATGCATTTACGTTTTCACCTTTTGTGCTTGTCCTTTTATTGGTCTACATTGTGCAACAAGTAAAATAAAGAATTGAATAATAACTGAAAACAAAGAAAATCCTAGCCTGTTAACATACACCTACTCAGTACACTATCGACACATCCTGATTTACTTGTACGAATACATAAGCGTGCTCATCTGTCAAGTCAGGCACAGAAGCGGTTAACTAAAACTTCAGTTCTTGAGCTGCCACATATACAACCATGCTTACACAGGAAACGGCTTTCAGGAGGCCAATTGTTGGCACACACATTGCAGATAGTATTATACATCAAGCATGGAGCTGACCACAATGCCCTCAAACTCTTTCCAACATACATCTACTGTCTAGCTTCCTGGGCCAACCTTCTGGTTATGCTTTGAAGCTGCTGTCAGGTTTTGAACCAAGCGCAATCGCTTTCTTGCTTTGTTATCTCCTCATCGTCTTGTCACTTTGCCTTTCATTTATGTTTGTCATATTGACAGAAATGTTTGATGATTTTTCATTCTTGTGTTGTTTGGACAAAATCAATTTTAAAGAAGACAAGAGTGCAAGAGTCGCTAAGTGATTTTTTATAACCCAATCTTTTTAACCCATTGATTATGCGGACCTTCCCGCACTGCTGCGACATCAGCTGATAGAACCAATGTATATGGCAACTGAGTCCTTGACGAATCTTACACGAATATTTCATTAATAAACTTCAACATTTCTGCCTGTCTACGGCAGAGACCCATTGCTGCTGCGACAATATTGGGCTGCATGGCTGTTCACAGCACCATTACAGAACAAAATCTGCAAGTCTTACTTAATAAACAGTGAGCATATTGAGGAATCGAATAATGTATAATATTTTCACTAAATTTAAGTATTTTTTAGCTTCCACTGTCGTGTTTTCTTAATTTAAAGGTTGGCAGACCTCAAAATCTCAACAGACCATATAACCATCTGGAGGGATTTTTTAACCAAGCACATGTTCACTGCTTTTATCTGCTTTTCACATGGCTACCCATAATCAGTAGCTGTGATGCAGGTTCTTTATATTTGGAATGGGTTACTTAAGCAAAACCTCAGAGCACCCAAAACAACATAAAGCCATTTGCATACGTCCAACAAAACATTTAATGCACACATAGAAGGGAAAGTACATAGTATAGACTTAAGCAGCTGAGAGTAAGATGGCATCTTGACTTGACGTAAATTAACAGCAGACTACAACAAATAAAGTGGTAGTACAAGACAAAGCAAATTAGAAAAACATAGTTCAGCCAAAGAAAGTAGTTCACCGTTGCATGACTGGCAAGGAGAGATGAGGAAAGCAGCGATGTGCTCAACCCAGCAGCTACAGGCTTGACCGAAGGGTCCAAGACATCACAAATGTAATGTCCACACTTGGCCAAAGAAACGGGGGTCATATCTGGAACCTTAAACAGGAACACCCGGAGGAGGTGTCCTGGCCCGGCAGCTGTCTGTAAGTTCAGACCCTAAGCTAGCTTGTGTTCTGGCCACAGAAACAGGTGCTTACAGGCATTGTGTTAGAACTCTGTGGCCTGGTGAAGTTGCAAAGTGTACTCTTGTAGCTATGTGTTGGCCAGGCCTTGACTGGTTGCCATGGTCCAATGAAGTCTCAGCAGCTTGGTTCCAAAAACTGACGAAATGTCTTCAGCACATGTCGCTGGGCGACCTCCTTCCTACGTGGCTTTCCTCCATGTTGCAACTGTCCCCTTAATCTTTTCCGGGACTTCGTGGTCCCCAGCGATCAGTCTCTTCTGAGGTCAATGGTCCACAGTGATAGGTCCCTTACTTAAAAGGTACATAATAGCTAGGTTCCTTAATATTCCTGTTTTCTTGCCTTGCATGCCCTTGTGCCTGTTGCAAAAGAAGGATGTAACATCTCTCACCAATCATCATGGTTCTCATTAGAGTTCCATTAAAGGAGGAAGATTGGGATAGCCATAGCATCTGTCTTGGTTCCTTACATTTGGTGCCGTAATACCAAGGACTCCTACTACAGCGGCAGGCGTCATCCTCAGGTTCGAGGAGGCGGGAGCACATTCTGCTTGCTTCAGCTACTGTCTGGCCTTGCCCTTCAGCATGACGAGTTCGCAAGGCTGGGATGCCCCCGGAGATGAATGACACAAACTGTCGGCCCAGCCCTGATGGCCTGCCTATCGATGTGAAGGACAACTGCAATGACCACTTCAGAGCTTGCAAGGCTTGGACGATGAATTCCTTCATTGACATCCATCCTGTTGGCCTAGCCCTCAAAGTGAACAGCACATATAATGCAGACTTATCTTGCCATCACAATGATGACTGCTCCATAGCTTGCAAGGCAGGGATAGTGAGTCTCGTCCGAAGCCTGATCGTGTAGGCCTAGCCCTTGAAATCGCCGTCTGTGTGCCTGCCGATATTCTAGTCCTTCAGCCTGACGGCCACTCCAAGGTTTGCGAGGCTGGAAGGCTGCGCTGAGCTGTTCCCATCTGAATTTCGGAAGCTTTGCCCTTTGAGCAGCCAGTGCTGTCACAGCAGTATCACAGATGAGAGGAACCATGACGATTACTGATTTTTGCAAATGAACTATGTAGCATCCTTGGCTGTGGACTCACGGATGCCCTAGGGACAGAAAAGACTGAAATGCAGGACATTGAGTAGCTGAGAGTTATGTGAATGTTCTTGCATGCTGACATCAAAGAAGTCACGAAGAAAAGCGATAAAGAACTTTCATCTATGTCGCTAATTGTTGGTAAGATTAAATGAGTTGGCTTACATATGGAATTAATGCGACAGGAGTTGAACGAACTAGACCACCAGATTCATAACACTATTTATTTAGTCAACTGGAGTGACGTAGAGGCTTGTGAATACCTTGAATTGGACATCTGCTGCGCTTAAGCGAAGCTTGAGGTTTGATTGGTCAAATTAGACAAGAAACCACTGTATATATGTGCTATGCCAACAGGGACTTTAATAAGTAGGTCACTGAGCTGGGTTTATTCACATGATGAGTGGATGCCCATTAATAATGACGAAGCTAAGAAACTCAGTCTAAAAAACGCTGCAAGAAATTCTTACTTGAGTAGTTATATTCTCACAGCAAACAGATGCATGGCAGAGGCAACAGTCCTAGCTCCAAAAGCCCTGAAATCTAGAGACAAATCTGAATAATTGTGCTACAAGAGCCCTTTTTACAACGTGGAATTTTGTTCAGTTGGTCTGCTGTGCTGTGTCGATCAGTGGGTACTGTCTCTGCCCTGAAGACACCCACAGCTGTCCATTAACTGGGACTGATAATCCATCTATCGGACACCGCTGCTAAAGAGGTGTTACACATGTGTCACGAAGACAAAAAAGCGAAACGAAGGTGGAAAAAATGAAGTTCGCGGAAAAACGAGACAATGATTGTTTGAGATAAGGTGCAGCATTCAGGATCAGCCACCAGAAGCAGAATGATAAAGTCATACTGAATGCGTCAAGAAGGGCACAAGGATGAAGCGAAGTCATCTGGCAGCTTGGAAAGGCAGAATCATGCACTCGAATGCAGAAATATTGCGGGAAATAACTCAAACCCCCTGAATGCAACTCGAATCAACTCCCCCTCCTAATCGCCTTATCACCCTCCTTGGGGTCCCTGCACACAGCGAACACCCAGGCAACATGGCCGCTCACATCCAGGCCCGAGCACTCGTCAACCGGGCTGAGAGCGACCCGCCTTCGTCTCGCAGTGCCAGAGATCGACTCCTCAGCTACCATGACCTCACCCTGTTTTACAGAAATTCCCGCCTAATCTACCCCCCACCGCATAAATCTCTTCCCAGAAGTGACCAGGCTTTGTGGTGCAGACTTCAAACGGCCACAGTTACGACCCCTTTTCTTCTGTCCATTATTACCCACGGTGAAACCTCTCCTCACTGCCACATGTGTCCTAGCACTTTGACCACATCTTTCTAAATTGCCCGAACAAGCCCAAGCCCCTGTGGCGAGGGTCAGAACACCAGGAGCGATGGGATCCTGCTCTGCGCAGCTCGCAACCGGAGTTACAGCTTCGGACACTGGGCTGGGCCAGAGGGGTCGCCAAAGCACAAATGTGCCCGGCCATCTAAAATGGCCCGAGGGCCCATCGTCGTCCTGCTTCCTTTTCTCCCCTCCCCCCCCCTCACATGATTCTCTCATGAATCAGTAAAGCTTACCCACCCACCCCTGAATGCAAGAAAAGAGTGAAAATGTATTTTGTGCCAAAAAAGAAGGATTTCTTTTTAACACAAGGTTAAAATAAAACTGCCTAACCGCACATTACTCAAACCATTATAAACAGCTCCAAAATTGCATAACTGTGCAATCTCAACCTTAAAGCCTCAAATAAGTGGAACAAAATTTGTTCCTCGTGAGCAAATCGGGATGTGTGGCTTGGATAAGCTGAACGTGTGCAGTTTTGGCTTTGCAAAAAGGTTGTTAATTAGTTAAACTTCTATAGCGGTGGCCCAACAATGGGGGGGGGGGGAATGTTTAGTGCAGTAGTGTGATAGTTAATGTGGGCAGAAGTGCAGTGTGTAAACGGGGTGTATTTTGGGTTGAAACACCAAGATATAAATTCCACTGGCATTGCACAGAGTCAGGTTATTTTGACAGAAAGCAATAGCCTCCCCTTTTATGTGCTTAGATTTTGTCATACAGTTTGCCAACATGTGCATTGCTGTTGCAATATTGCATACCTCAGCAAGGCCAGATGGCTGCAGAGTGTATTTTCAGGTGGTTCCATACGCTTATGTGATAAGTATCATATAAATAAGGCAGCCATGTATGTCTATGCACCAGCAGGCATTCCTATATGTCATGATGGTGTGCAAATTTATTGTTTACAGGTGCCATATGTTGTGCATAATGTATAGTATGTCCTTTCGTTCATGCTGGACAGCGACAATATTTACCCCTTTAGGTCTTTGTCCAGAGAAGGAAGGCCTACTGCTTGAGTGCCCATGATAGAGTTGATGCTGCTTCAAGCTTCAACAACTCCTCTGCCATTTACAGCTATGTAAGCTAATATTTGCACCGAGAAAATGTTACTTAGCTCCCTCAGATTTTTCAAATAAAGTACTTTACCAACAAAACTGTGTCCTGGGGCTATCCCTCTTCCACTTTTCTTTGGCATTTACAACACTTCCTCAGACTATACATGCATATTCAAAGCACCCAATACATTTCAGGTAGGACATCTTCTGCAAAGTTCCTATTAACGAGGTACTGGCATGATTTTTTGAACTATTCTTTTTTTTTGTGAAAGCTCTAGAAGAAATGACAAGCCTCGGAGTGCCGTAAGTAATTTACTCTAATAGCTTTTCTGGAGCCGGTTTTGGTTTTGTTTTCTAGAAGGACACTGTGTCGTGATGTCATAACACAGTATGTGGTCACATGGGAGCCGGACATTTCAATGTTTTGACATGCTCTCGAGGCCTCCAGCTAGCTCGGTCGACTCGTGTGCTGCTACTCGTGAAGGCCAATTTAAGAGTATAGCGGATGACCGAATGAGTGTCGTAACATCACAATGTGCTGCTCCCACGTAACCATATACTGTGTCGTGACATCAGGAGATAGTATCCTCCTGGAAGATGAAACTGGCTCTAGAAAAGCTATTAGATTACATTATTTATGGCATTCTGAGGCTTTGACCCTCTAAAGATGGGGTGAATTCAAAGCAGTAAACACAGTGCTGTCTGTCTTCTCTCCACCCATCTTCAGCGCTGTTCGATTCCCTTTTAAACATGCACTAACTAGCCCAGTTCAGCACACTCGTGCAGTATGTGCTACCTAGCACCTTTTTAACCCCTTCCATGCCACGCTATTACCCCAAATTCTGACCTTCGATGGGGGTGAAATGCAAAAACACCAGTGTACTGCGCATTTGGTGCACACTGAAGAAACCCAGATGGTCAAAATTAACCCGGAGTACCCTACATCCTCAGGTTCGAGGAGGCGGGAGCACATTCTGCTTGCTTCAGCTACTGTCTGACCTTGCCCTTCAGCATGACGAGCTCGCAAGGCTGGGATGCCCCCGGAGATGAATGACACAAACTGTCGGCCCAGCCCTGATGGCCTGCCTATCGATGTGAAGGACAACTGCAATGACCACTTCAGAGCTTGCAAGGCTTGGACGATGAATTCCTTCATTGACATCCATCCTGTTGGCCTAGCCCTCAAAGTGAACAGCACATATAATGCAGACTTATCTTGCCATCACAATGATGACTGCTCCATAGCTTGCAAGGCAGGGATAGTGAGTCTCGTCCGAAGCCTGATCGTGTAGGCCTAGCCCTTGAAATCGCCGTCTGTGTGCCTGCCGATATTCTAGTCCTTCAGCCTGACGGCCACTCCAAGGTTTGCGAGGCTGGAAGGCTGCGCTGAGCTGTTCCCATCTGAATTTCGGAAGCTTTGCCCTTTGACCAGCCAGTGCTGTCACAGCAGTATCACAGATGAGAGGAACCATGACGATTACTGATTTTTGCAAATGAACTATGTAGCATCCTTGGCTGTGGACTCACGGACGCCCTAGGGACAGAAAAGACTGAAATGCAGGACATTGAGTAGCTGAGAGTTATGTGAATGTTCTTGCATGCTGACACCAAAGAAGTCACGAAGAAAAGCGATAAAGAACTTTCATCTATGTCGCTAATTGTTGGTAAGTTTAAATGAGTTGGCTTACATATGGAATTAATGCGACAGGAGTTGAACGAACTAGACCACCAGATTCATAACACTATTTATTTAGTCAACTGGAGTGACGTAGAGGCTTGTGAATACCTTGAATTGGACATCTGCTGCGCTTAAGCGAAGCTTGAGGTTTGATTGGTCAAATTAGACAAGAAACCACTGTATATATGTGCTATGCCAACAGGGACTTTAATAAGTAGGTCACTGAGCTGGGTTTATTCACATGATGAGTGGATGCCCATTGATAATGACGAAGCTAAGAAACTGAGTCTAAAAAACGCTGCAAGAAATTCTTACTTGAGTAGTTATATTCTCACAGCAAACAGATGCATGGCAGAGGCAACAGTCCTAGCTCCAAAAGCCCTGAAATCTAGAGACAAATCTGAATAATTGTGCTACAAGAGCCCTTTTTACAACATGGAATTTTGTTCAGTTGGTCTGCTGTGCTGTGTCGATCAGTGGGTACTGTCTCTGCCCTGAAGACACCCACAGCTGTCCATTAACTGGGACTGATAATCCATCTATCGGACACCGCTGCTAAAGAGGTGTTACACATGTGTCACGAAGACAAAAAAGCGAAACGAAGGTGGAAAAAATGAAGTTCGCGGAAAAACGAGACAATGATTGTTTGAGATAAGGTGCAGCATTCAGGATCAGCCACCAGAAGCAGAATGATAAAGTCATACTGAATGCGTCAAGAAGGGCACAAGGATGAAGCGAAGTCATCTGGCAGCTTGGAAAGGCAGAATCATGCACTCGAATGCAGAAATATTGCGGGAAATAACTCAAACCCCCTGAATGCAACTCGAATCAACTCCCCCTCCTAATCGCCTTATCACCCTCCTTGGGGTCCCTGCACACAGCGAACACCCAGGCAACATGGCCGCTCACATCCAGGCCCGAGCACTCGTCAACCGGGCTGAGAGCGACCCGCCTTCGTCTCGCAGTGCCAGAGATCGACTCCTCAGCTACCATGACCTCACCCTGTTTTACAGAAATTCCCGCCTAATCTACCCCCCACCGCATAAATCTCTTCCCAGAAGTGACCAGGCTTTGTGGTGCAGACTTCAAACGGCCACAGTTACGACCCCTTTTCTTCTGTCCATTATTACCCACGGTGAAACCTCTCCTCACTGCCACATGTGTCCTAGCACTTTGACCACATCTTTCTAAATTGCCCGAACAAGCCCAAGCCCCTGTGGCGAGGGTCAGAACACCAGGAGCGATGGGATCCTGCTCTGCGCAGCTCGCAACCGGAGTTACAGCTTCGGACACTGGGCTGGGCCAGAGGGGTCGCCAAAGCACAAATGTGCCCGGCCATCTAAAGTGGCCCGAGGGCCCATCGTCGTCCTGCTTCCTTTTCTCCCCTCCCCCCCCTCACATGATTCTCTCATGAATCAGTAAAGCTTACCCACCCACCCCTGAATGCAAGAAAAGAGTGAAAATGTATTTTGTGCCAAAAAAGAAGGATTTCTTTTTAACACAAGGTTAAAATAAAACTGCCTAACCGCACATTACTCAAACCATTATAAACAGCTCCAAAATTGCATAACTGTGCAATCTCAACCTTAAATCCTCAAATAAGTGGAACAAAATTTGTTCCTCGTGAGCAAATCGGGATGTGTGGCTTGGGTAAGCTGAACGTGTGCAGTTTTGGCTTTGCAAAAGGTTGTTAATTAGTTAAACTTCTATAGCGGTGGCCCAACAATGGGGGGGGGGGGGAATGTTTAGTGCAGTAGTGTGATAGTTAATGTGGGCAGAAGTGCAGTGTGTAAACGGGGTGTATTTTGGGTTGAAACACCAAGATATAAATTCCACTGGCATTGCACAGAGTCAGGTTATTTTGACAGAAAGCAATAGCCTCCCCTTTTATGTGATTAGATTTTGTCATACAGTTTGCCAACATGTGCATTGCTGTTGCAATATTGCATACCTCAGCAAGGCCAGATGGCTGCAGAGTGTATTTTCAGGTGGTTCCATACGCTTATGTGATAAGTATCATATAAATAAGGCAGCCATGTATGTCTATGCACCAGCAGGCATTCCTATATGTCATGATGGTGTGCAAATTTATTGTTTACAGGTGCCATATGTTGTGCATAATGTATAGTATGTCCTTTCGTTCATGCTGGACAGCGACAATATTTACCCCTTTAGGTCTTTGTCCAGAGAAGGAAGGCCTACTGCTTGAGTGCCCATGATAGAGTTGATGCTGCTTCAAGCTTCAACAACTCCTCTGCCATTTACAGCTATGTAAGCTAATATTTGCACCGAGAAAATGTTACTTAGCTCCCTCAGATTTTTCAAATAAAGTACTTTACCAACAAAACTGTGTCCTGGGGCTATCCCTCTTCCACTTTTCTTTGGCATTTACAACACTTCCTCAGACTATACATGCATATTCAAAGCACCCAATACATTTCAGGTAGGACATCTTCTGCAAAGTTCCTATTAACGAGGTACTGGCATGATTTTTTGAACTATTCTTTTTTTTGTGAAAGCTCTAGAAGAAATGACAAGCCTCGGAGTGCCGTAAGTAATTTACTCTAATAGCTTTTCTGGAGCCGGTTTTGGTTTTGTTTTCTAGAAGGACACTGTGTCGTGATGTCATAACACAGTATGTGGTCACATGGGAGCCGGACATTTCAATGTTTTGACATGCTCTCGGGGCCTCCAGCTAGCTCGGTCGACTCGTGTGCTGCTACTCGTGAAGGCCAATTTAAGAGTATAGCGGATGACCGAATGAGTGTCGTAACATCACAATGTGCTGCTCCCACGTGACCATATACTGTGTCGTGACATCAGGAGATAGTATCCTCCTGGAAGATGAAACTGGCTCTAGAAAAGCTATTAGATTACATTATTTATGGCATTCTGAGGCTTTGCCCCTCTAAAGATGGGGTGAAGTCAAAGCAGTAAACACAGTGCTGTCTGTCTTCTCTCCACCCATCTTCAGCGCTGTTCGATTCCCTTTTAAACATGCACTAACTAGCCCAGTTCAGCACACTCGTGCAGTATGTGCTACCTAGCACCTTTTTAACCCCTTCCATGCCACGCTATTACCCCAAATTCTGACCTTCGATGGGGGTGAAATGCAAAAACACCAGTGTACTGCGCATTTGGTGCACACTGAAGAAACCCAGATGGTCAAAATTAACCCGGAGTACCCTACTTTGGTGGGCCTCATAATTGTAACCTGGTTTTGGCACATAAAACCCCAGAATTTTTTTTATTCTGACCAAAAGGGTGGCCAAAGTATTTTTAGAACCCCAGTTGCCAACATGTTTTACCTCCTCGGAAAGAATTTGCTTCTGCTTCCGCTGTCCCATGGATTATGCGTTGCCATCAATCAAAAGCCTGATTAAGCACTGAGACAAATCTTGGCTTATCCATGGCATTGCTAGAAAATGCAGAGTACTGCTTATAAGCTCAGCTCGTCTTTGGCCATTTTTACCAAAAAGCCATGGATGAACTCACCTCGTTGAAGGCACGTAAGGGTTAAACACCCCACACAAAGTGTACAAGGATTTCATTTCAGAATTAAGTAGGAGAACACAAGCTGCACGTCTGGTAAGTATTGTTTGTACAATTGAGGGAAAACCAAGTCTACCAATCTTGCTAGAAAGGACCCCTGAAATAATGTATGCCAGCAATTCCAAAACTAGACAGCAAGGACAAAAGTCTAAGAATGCAAGGCATGCAGTGAAAAATCTTGGGTAGCTTTTGCAAAGAAACAATGTATAATTTAGTAGAATATAATAAAAAAAGCCTTTGGTAGACTAGTTCATTTAATAATTCAACACAACGCAAAGTCACATGCTTAGACAAAATACTGTGAAGAGTTTAGGTCATAGCTTTCAATGAAAGGCAATAATGAACAAGTCTTAACACAGCCACGTACCTGCATGTTTTATCTTTTAATGTTTGAAGATAGATTTAATGGTGCCAGTTGCAGATTAAGAATAATGTATGTAGGACATGCCCACACATCAGGACATGCCCACACATCATTAAGAATTGGCAAGTGACATAGTTGAAATTTCTGGCTCCTGTTCAGACCATCAAACGAATATGAACCAGGTTCTCTCTAGAATGACTTCTTTATCATCAGGTTCATAATGTTACCCTTTTTTATACATCTAAATTTATAAAAAGTAGTTGCAGACTGGCTTCACACAAATCAGGTAACAATGTCTTCTTGATAAATTTATTAGCTTACTAGCATCAGCACTGGCCTATTAATTTCCACAATTCTGTTCATTAAGTACTACTTCGAACATATACAAAGGAAAGGGCACTCATATTGATATAGTTCTCGAAAATTTCAGGCAACCAGAAGGGCTCCATGATGTAATGTCTTTAGTCATATTAGTATGTTTAGAAGACGTGTTTAGTTATAAATATACACTAAAAGCAACACATTTTTATTAGTGAGCAGGGTTCTTTGTTTTTTTTTGTCTTTTTCAACTTGGAAGGAGAGAAATGAGTGCAAGATGATGGTCGTTGATACACTTACTTGCCACAACATACTGATTATTAAAAATAGAGTTGCCATGAAGCCTTGAAATGGAATAACTTTTTAAAGTGAACATTAGCAAAGCTGCACAACCATAAGTTTTTAAGTCTGTTCAAATGCATATATTTAAAAAACCACAAGCTTAAAATATCAAAACGTACCACAAACTAATTTAGCCGTCCTATATATCACTCATAGGTGCTAGCGTGGCAGAGTTAAGTCATCAGAAATGATCTTACAAAAGAACCTTTGTTGTAGAAAAAAAAGGAAGGCTTTGAGTTCATGACTTCGTTTATGAGCCAGGTGTTCCATCTACTATACTGCAGCGGTTTCATTCTTTTCTTTCCAATGCAGGCACAATCCAATAATAATTGTAACCCAGTGTATTTGACCATATTTTAATGTTTCACCAATTCAAATGTTGAACTCTCTCGTTGAGCACCTAAATTTGAAATGAAAGTATGAATGGAAAAAGTGAAATATCTTCATGTGGCTAGTTTCGTCAGTTGCTACAGTCATCCTTAGTCCACTATAACTGCTATTGTCTTAAATATTAGATGCCGTGTAATATCGGGAGATGTTGCACAAGTAAACACGATCAAGAGATAAGTGAATTTTGCACATAACAAATCTTAGAACAGTTACTCATCGACAAAAAGCTCATAAAATTGACATAGTGCTTAAAAAGCCTGAGTATGTTAAGGTGAGCAAAGGCTTTGTGAGTGTAAAAGCTGTCCATCAAGGCAGATGTGTTTTCAGGTAGCATTATATCATAGTAAATACAAAAGGCAAGTGGAACAGTAGAACCTCCAGATTATATTTGTTTATGACCAGGACATTACGGGCAACAATTATGACATACTTTCAGCTATCCACAGAGGTGACAGGGCAAGCCTTACCTTGGAAGGTTTTCCTCAAGGGCTGCCACAATAGGTTGATGCCTACTTGCATGCAATGGTTCATTTCCAGTTCTGTTTTTTTTTTCTCTACTTGGGAGAACCTTTAGCACACCCCTTTTACTATCCCAAGCTAATCCTTGCCTTCAAGCACTTCTTATTCCTCTACCTATATCCTTCATTTTACTCTTACATACCAGCTTATCCTCCTCGACCCTTGGGAGTGATGAGCTATGTGGAAATCAGTTGTTGGCCTAATGAATGCAAGTCCCTTTGCCCAAACATTGACTCCAGGCAAAGGCTTCTCTTGTTCAGTCACTGTCGATCACTTAATTGTGTGGTGTTGTATTTCGTTAAAGTATTGTACTGATTTAAAAATTTACAAAATTGTTAAAGGGATGCATTTACAAGTCTTTCTAGGTTTGTAATAACTTGCTCTACACAAAATCTTGTGCAGTAAGGTGTAATTTAAAACCACAATTGATTTCTGGCTAAGTGGTAATACGTTATAAATGGCCTGACCAATTGTGCTGACCGAATAGCTATATCACTGGTTCAGCCATAAGTAGAAGGGGCATCTCAGAGTCGTTAAAATGAGTATGAAAGAAAACATTTCACCAATTACATTGGTTCATTCTCAACTAAGAATAAGTTATTCTGACAGGGCTGCCTTTGTGGGCTCGCTGGGTTGGAAAAGCGGAGATGCATGATTCATCATCATCAGCCTATATTTATGTCCACTGCAAGATGAAGGCCTCTCCATGTGAACTCCAATTAACCCTGTCTTGCGCTAGCTGACTCCAACTTGCGCCTGCAAATTTCCTAACTTCATCACCCCACCTAGTTTTCTGCCGTCCTCGACTGCGCTTCCCTTCTCTTGGTATCGATTCTGTAACTCTAATGGTCCACCGGTTATCCATCCTACGCATTACATGGCCTGCCCAGCTCCTTTTTCCTCGCTTAAATGACAACTAGAATATCGGCTATTCCCGTTTGTTCTCTGATCCGCACCGCTCTCTTCCTGTCTCAACGTTAGGCCTAACATTTTTCGTTTAATATGCATGAATCACTCGTTTGTATTGAGTCATTGTTTCACGCTGCAATTAAATAAATCGTCGATTTCATATTCCACAAAGGCGAACTATGAAGCTTTTGATGACAGCTAGGCAAAGAGCTATAAACTGACAACTCTGAGTATACCTAAAACATAGCTAGACCATCAGAACACTGACATGATCGCGGAAAAAGAAAGCAGAAAAGCTCTTGACTGCCACCTTTATTTCCTATACTAGCGAACATGCCTTAATAGTGTCGACATGTAAAATAAGCAGCCACAAAACACAACTCTCAGCTGAATTTCGCGGGTGTAAACACCCCGTCAAAATGGTAGATGTTGAGTTCGGAAAAGACGTGCCTATATAGTGCATTTTGTATGTTTAGTACTGCGCTATCAAAGAACTG
The DNA here is from genome assembly GCF_013339745.2 of Dermacentor silvarum. Taxonomy (NCBI): domain Eukaryota; kingdom Metazoa; phylum Arthropoda; class Arachnida; order Ixodida; family Ixodidae; genus Dermacentor; species Dermacentor silvarum. The sequence continues at coordinate 150,575,811 of NC_051163.1, read as the reverse complement.
CGGCACAGAGATATCGTGAAGCTATTACAAAATCGGCTATATTTATGCAGCCTTCGCTCCGACCAAGAACATAAGCAGAAAGCAGTTCCTGCCTTTTTCACATATAACCGAAGCCACATTCAAACTGCATGTTTATCGCGCATTTTGAACACAGTAAAGCCAAGTTGCAGCCAACAATTATGGATTACAGCAAATAGCCGGGTTTATTAGTCGGTTTTATTGTTGTCAGCGAGTGGGTGTGTAAAAAGGCCTGGGAGTGTAAAGAGGGCGCGAACAGAGAGAAATCATTAGGGCGAAACAACGTACGGCTTAAAACACCACAACCACGCAAGAAACACCTCTCAATGGATGCCGGTACACTTATTGGATGGCTCAGTGCGCGTACTATGACCGGAGACAACGTGTACATGCGTGTGTAATGAAGGAACTCTTACTGTAGGCCCCGTGACAGTTGAACAGTGCGCCCTTTCAATCTCAATCGGTATGCTTCACTGCACGGCAAATATGTTTCACCGCATAACAGGTCTGTATTGCGGTGAAGCTAATTAAAGAAAATTTGTCGACCTTTATGAAACGCGTACAAGACCCTTGCCCACGTGGGATGTATATGAGCTATGACTACAGTGGATTGCCCGTGGCTGTGACATATTTGACATTTAGCTCCACTCCCTCTCTCGAGAGAGAGGAAGTTTAATTGCATCTGGAGAAGTCCCAGCCACAGGCTTCGCAAATTTGCTGCTCAGTGTAAGATGGCAAGGAAGTGAAAAAACGAAGAAACAGCACACAAACATACACATACACGCGTGCGAAATGCACTACCACAAAAGTTATTTTCTCATTCCTTCGTGGGGTGCGCACAGCTCAGGTATTTGGTCCGAGAATACGTCTTTTTTAATTGCAACACAAGTCATGTGTGGTGTGGCTGCTAAATTTCCAATGACAGGCCTCCCTATTACAAAGCATCTGCAAATGCAAATAAATGGTCTTTGTCCTGGTCAATACAACAGGGGGATACATATATGGCATGCTGGAAAAAAAATTTTAATAAAACCCTCTTGAGCACATGGCCATTAACGAGACATTTAGCATTTTGAAAAGTGTGTTTTACTGCAATATCAATGTGGTTTTGCTTTCACTGAAATCACAAGAATTGAAACACCATAGAGAAAAAAAGGTAAAGGAAAGACACGGAGGTTAACCAGACATTATCTCCGGTTGGCTACCCTGTACCGGGGGAAGGGAAACACCATATATATGTACGTGCACGGAGGCAGCTACAAGCAAAGCTTTAACTCTGAACTGGTTAAATTGGCGATATAGCCAGGTCGAGGTAGCCTTTTCTTGAATCTACTGTGTGTGGAACGCAATCACAATTGCTGACAGATAAATCGTCACAATTGCCATCTTCAGAGAGACCTAATCGCGACCTACGTAGCTATGTATACTAAAGTGCTTAGAGTACATATTCGACATTCTACCATCTCGCTTGTCCACCATCTCATTTGCTTGCAAGTGAAGAGCTCTCAGGCTACATTTTCAAGAACCATTGTTACTCCCCAGCCGTCCCTTCAAAAAGATGTTTGCACCTGCTGCAAGATCACCATCTCCCTTCCGTGGTGTATGCAAAAGCCTCAGATGTCATCAGGCCCAGCTGTCATCAACAGTTTTAATGGAGCTTACTCTACCCCTTTTACACAAAGTGTATGCAAACCTCTCGTTCACATTTACATGGATGGTTTGGTCGCGTCCACTGATTTAACGGTCACTGTCATTGTTGTGGCTCGATCAAAGCTAAATTCCAAATGTTGCATATGACCACGTCTACAAGGTCGGAACATCCCGCCCTTCATGCCACTATTGCATATATTGAACGGAAACCCCCCATGTAAATGGACAGAGTTCAGTAATTCCAAAACGGCTGTTGAAAGCCCGCAAGGTGACACTGCACCATGGGAATTATGAACAGTTTATCTCAAACAAACCAGAAATCTAGGATCACAATAATTGGAAAAGGATGTGATGTTATTATCCAGTGGATGCCTGGTCATTGCAGCGTTTTTGGCAAGCATCTTACTGATGAAGCTGCCATATCATCCCACACGATCCCGCTTTCTAGAATGGACACAGTCAGAGAACTTCAATGAATTTCTAATGACAGCATGCTGGCTCTTAGGAAGACTCCAGAGTATTCAACCATCATTTGTGCAGGCTTGATCTATCACTGCAGCTGCGATTACGATGTCAAACCTCTCCTGGTGTTACAATACACTGCTGTGCCACCTACGACTCGGTGTAGCCTTCACAAATTCACAGTCCTTGTTTATTAAATGTGACCACTGTAAACGCGAAAAGACCATCCAGCAGCTCCTCTGGCAGTGCACCCACTCTGACGTCCAGTGTCAGCCCTTCTGGAGTGTACCAGAAGTTGACCTTTTACAGAGGCTAAGATCCTGGGTGCTTGGCTATATCAACCAAGAAAGCTATACGTGCTCTAATGACTCTAAAATAAATCAATCTGAAAAGACACTTATAGACACCCTCTGTCTTCTATCCGAGCAATGATTAGGCAGATTATTCTCTTGCAGAACTTCATCCGACCAAACGCCAGAGAAAGGAGTGATGCTGATATGGACACACAAGTTTTGTTGGCACTGGAATACGTTACCTGGGCAAACTGCTGCAAGCATTGTAAAACTGCATGCATTGAAGCTGGTGCATGAGCTGCAAATTCTCTGCCAATTATTTGCTTTGTCAAACATCTGTGACCAAGGTGAAGAAAGGGCGAAGAAAGGACTGCTGGCGTCTGGACCAGGTTCTTGCTAAGTTCGTAGCACCAGCAACTGCTATTACTTTGGAGAACAAAATAAAGCAAACATTGCGCCACCTGAAGCAGTATTCTCACTTGTTGCCTAATCAGGGAAGGACAGAAAAAGAGCAAACAATGCTGCCTTCCAAGCTTAATTCCAAGCAATGTAAAAGCAACCTTGGAAATCAAATCAACTGCATCATTCTGTGCAGAAAGGGGAGAACTAAACATATAGATGACGTGCAAGAGTTTAGAAATGTCTACACATTGGCCCAGCACGTATTACCTTTATATTATTGCTGCAACTGAAGGAAGCTATGCCAAAAAAAGAGCAGCAAGACTTGGTTAGTTAGTTAGTTAGTTAGTTAGTTAGTTAGTTAGTTAGTTAGTTAGTTAGCTGGTAGTTAGTTAGTTAGTTAGTTAGTTAAATTGGATTTATTGGCGCAAAAGCGGCTACGGCTATGCTGCGCCAGACATAGGGTGATAAAATTTCCTTCGTAAATGGAGCATACACTGTAGTAATTATAGCTTACTTAAAAACCTTGTTTCGTCAAGGAAACTTATCACGTCAGTCAGAGACACCAGTGCATCATCTCCTAACAGCAACATCGGGTGAAGTGGAGTGTTTGACTTATACAATACTCGGAAGTATTTTTTCCTAAGCATTTCGAGATGTGGACATGTTATTAAAATGTGTATTACTGTTAATGGTTCATGGCATTTTTCACATGTTGGTTGTTCCTCCTCTTTCAAAAGGTAATTATGTGTCATGTGCGTGTGGCCTATCCGAAGTCGACAGAGTATTACTTCGATGAAACGTTCTTGATGATAGCATGTCTTCCACTCTCCAAGGACAGGTTTAATAAGTTGAAGTTTGTTGTTTTCTTTCAATTTCCATTCACGTTGCCAGTTTGAAGGAGTGCCTTGCGAACTGCTTGGATCCCGTCCCTAGCAGGTATATTAACTTTTGAAGTATTCATATATTTTGCCGTTGCTGCACATTCATCCGCCTTTTCATTTCCTGGGATCCCAGCATGGCTTGGCACCCAGCAGAAACGAATAGTCTGGCCTTCACTTAGATGTGTTAGTGTGTTTAGGATATTGCCAATGATGGGTTCGTATTGTGATTGCATATTCAGACTTGGACTTATAGCTGAAAGACTTGGAGCTGAAAAACTGCATGCCATAGTCATAATGACCTCAGCTTTTGCTGTGACTGGCAGGAATTATATTTGAATATGTACAAGCGTCAATGACCAGCAAATTAAACTCCACCAAGAAGGAAATGGACTAAACGAGACATCTGCTTCAGCTTTAACAAAGTGTTATCAGGCATTTCTGCTTTCATGGCTTCCGCAATAAAATATGATTGCATAAGTAATACAATTTTGCTTATGCGGCGATGTGCTTTTTATTGTGTATATTTGCATGCTTATGTTAGTACGTGATTTTTTACACAACTTTGCTTATGCTGCGATGTGCTTTTTATTGTGTATATTTGCATGCTTATGTTAGTACGTGATTTTTTACGTCGTTATATAGGTGCAACAAAGCATTAATTTTTTTGTTATAGTTAGTATTAAAAGATTTGAATAATGCGGGTTGTTACTCTTGTCATGTTTTTATGCCAAACAAGTGGCCCAAGTTCTATATTACCTAGCTTAAGCCACTAGACATGTGGTTGTGTTCGTGATGCCATCGTGGTCGTTGCATTGTAATCCAAATCTCACACTATCTGAGCTAAAAGCAGATGGTTCACATGAAAAGATCCGGGTGTCCCAACAGCAGCACACCCACCGGTTGTTAGTCGCCTCTGTATGAACAGCGATTCAAAAGCAAGTTTCACACGAGTGTTGATTTCGAAACATCCGACAGCAATGCTCCACCTTTGCATAGCCTGCAAAGTAGCCTGCAGAGTAGCCTGCATAGCCTGCAAAGCACCTTGCATAACATCAATTCCCACACTGCATGGGATTTACACAATTTTATCTCATAGTTTTCATGTAGAGCCTTTTGGACCTTTATGTGGGGAATAATGAAATGGCTGTTTCTGTCTAGCTCCTCTGAAATACATCCAATTTGACAGCTTGCATGCTGAGATGTAACTTCTTAAGTCTCAAACTAGCATTAAGAAAGCCAGCACCATAAAAAAATACTGGGGTGGACAAATCAGTTTCCAAAAATTTCTGTTGCCTTCTTGACCACAGTTCCTGTAACAAGTTTGTGTGAAAGGACATTTCCAAAGCTAACATATGCACAGACCAAGCCGAGAAGCCTTATCTCACAAGAATGGCTTAGCTGGCTGATGGTGCCTTTGGTGGAACACTGAATTGTAATTAAATCAGTTTTGATGATATTATACAAATGACACTAGGGCATGCAGACTTATGCTGCAGCTTTATTTTATGCCACGAAACACCAAAAAAGCATACGAGTAAATGCAAAGTAATCTGCATTGTATCCTAGCTGTATTGTGTGTGCTACATTACCAGAGAATCCTGCCGACCTTTAATTCACCTTTCCAGTGCAACATGTCTTTAAAAAGCCATATCTTTACATTGTGTTGATAGGTGTAGGTATGTCTTTTCACCTTCATGTCAGCTCAGCTCTGTCAACAGCAGATGCACTAAAGCTGCACGTTACCTACTTTGCATTTTGCAACTGAAAAAAAAGAAACATAGGTCTTGAGAAAAAAATGTTTAATGTGTGTATTTAAATAGTTGTGGAACCTTCCTCTTTGGAAGACCATGTGGTGCTTAGTGGTGTAAAGATGTAGCTTGGCAAGCATGAACTGATGAGCTTTTATTTAAAAATAAAACTGATTGATGTTTCGTGGGACATGGTGCCTCATGTCTCAATGAGCACCCTTTATGGCTGAGAATATTTTTGCCATTAGATCAGCTTTGATAAGGCAGAATCTTTAATCTTGGCACATTAGAAAACACCTTGAGACAAAATGAATGTAACACTTTTCATTCAAAGAAAGGAGCTTAAAAATTCGCTATAAACAGCAGAATGAAATGCAGGAACTTAGATGGCAAATCAGGTAAGAAATTTATAACCATGTTATGAATGCAAGAGGCTGACAGTTTATAGAATAAGAAAGCCCTGGAGAATGTGTCTCTGACTTGCAGTGCAAGACCCCTACATGCCTATGATGACATTGCAGTATTCATGGCTGAGACAGGACCGTTCAACGTTGCAATGTACACTGTAACACTCTGTGCATCTCTTTCAAATCTTCCTGTGCCAACAGGTGTAAACTGCATGCTTCAAACAGTAAAAGCGTAGTTATTGTAATACAAACAGTTTTCGTGTTTATTGGATTCGCATTTTAACAAATGACTTTCAAAAAGGAAGGAAGGAAGGAAGAATAGGTGGAAAGACAGGTAGGTTAGCCAGTTCTGACCGGCTGGCTACTCTGTGCTGGGGAAAGGGGGTAAGGAGAATAAAAGGTAATAGAAAAGAGATGTTACAAAAAAGGAGGGGAAAGAAAAGCACACAAAAAAAGAATATGGCACTGCTTAAAGTCTGTCTCTAAGGCCGTAAGAAGCACAACAATGCTTTCAAAGCCTTTTGTGCTGAGGACGGTCTCGGCCAGTGTCTCAGGATCCTTTCCTCCGACAAAGGGCGTTTGTCAGGTCTATCTAACGCTCTTGAAAGTTCTTTCCTGGGCGCACTGAAGCGAGGACACTCACAGAGAAGGTGGGCGATAGCTTCCTCGCAGCTACAGTTATCGCATGTAGTGCTGTTGGCCATTCCGATCCGAAATGAGTAAGCCTTCGTGAAGGCCCTGCCAAGCCACAAGTGGCACAAAAGCGTCTCCTCAGCTCCAGATATTCCTGACGGAAGATGGAGCAGTAGAGTCTGATCCAAGCTGTGGAGGCGAGCGTTAGTAAATTCTGTCGAATTCCACTGTGCAAGTGCAAGTTCACGTGCGTGTGAACGAAGCCTTGCAGCTGCGTCAGTTCTGGATAGAGGTATAATAGCAGAGTGGAGACCATCATGAGCAGATCGGGCGGCCTTATCTGCACAGTCATTTCTGTAGATAGCGCAATGGCCCTGTATCCAATGATACGCTACATTGTGTTTTTTCTCTATTGCGTGACTTTAAACTTCCATACTGAGGCCAGGAGAATTGAGAGCGGGGCGAGTTCTTGCATTTTTGAAAGACTAGAAACAGTGCACAAAGTATGAAGGTCAGTGAAAACACAAAATGAGCATTGACTTGCAACTGAATTTTTTATTCAATTATATATACAAGAACAATACGCACGCATCAAGCAATGTGAAAAAAAATCAAGCAAATGAAGTGAAGGCTATTAATCATGGTTGACATTCTACTGATCCTCATGTCTGCATTATTTTTTATAAGGTACGCTTCAATGGAGTGCCATGCATGCCTACACGCTTACTCCCAGTGCAGACTCTGTTTTTTCGAAGATAGGCCTGCACCCACACTGACCACATTGCAGGCAAGAAGTGTAAAGGGACGTTTTCACTAAGCAACGTCTTAATGCTCACTTAATCTGGTATAAACACAATGCTGCATTTGCACTGTGTATTTGCATTTGCACTTGTGGTCGCTGGTAAACAATGCTGAACATGGAACAAATTGAGTGGCCATTTAAGATGACTAGAAGGGCCATGTGTATCTTATACATTTCTTTTTGTACTTTAATAGTGATTACATATTCTTGAAGTATAATTAAAATGTGTTACATAATGGTGTCACAGGTCACAATTCATGTTTGCTGCTGTGCAATAGCCCAAACTTTGTATCCAATGTGCATGCATTGTCCCAAGTAGCCATGACATTAGGTCTGTTCGATTCGCACCATCTGAACCAGTTCACGAGGTGCATTAATGGTGCCCCTATGAACCATGCCATTAATTTCAAAAGAATCACAAAAGGTGCAGGGCTGGTTCACAATTTTTCTGCACGTTCCCTACAGACGGTGGCAAAACATAGTGCAGGCGTGCTGGTGCAAAGCAGCAGACAATGAAGCACACAGACGTAAGCACCACTGAAACCATGCTTACACATGTCTGCTGTACCTAAGCAACGCGAGGTGTGCTTACGCCTCAGTAGCCGACCATACCTGCAGTCTAGGACCTCTCAAAATGACATGAATGGCACTCTTCAGGCGGGCAAAACATAATGCCTGCATTGTGTCTACACCTCGGCATTTGTTTAGAGTGTCGCGTTGTGCCTGTACTGATGAAATTAATTGAGCTGCACAATTTTTATAACTTCTTGTGCCCCGCTGTGAACTGGTTCATAGTGGTGCAGGTGAATCGAACGGACCAATTGTGATAGCTTATCTAACAACACCAAATATGTGTAGGAAGGTCTGCAATGAAGACTTGCTTGTATACAATAATTATGATGCAATTAATTTGCAATCTGAATTCAATTTTTTAATTATGTTGCAAAAGACAGCTTTACACATAAAACTCTCTTTTGTCTTTCTCGATTTGACAGCACAAATTCTCAGCTGAATGGCACTATAATTTTTTTAAATCTTTCTTCGCAGCCCATGGCATGTTTAATGAGCACTCACTTTCAAACTAGTTGGCCTTGCAATGCAATTATAAATATTTCATGCAAAGCAAACAGATAAAAGCTGACAAACATAGCCTCAACGTTTATCTCTTTTCTTGTATTAGTCTAAACGTAGCTTTCATTTAACCTTTCAAAGCTAGTGAAGCATAACAAACAATACTGGCTTTCAAACCCCGATAGTGCAAGTTTTACAGACAACTGATAATTCAAGGAAAATGTGACTGGATGGGGAAATTAACGGTCGAGCTGTCTGTAAACAAGGCAAATTGCATTCTTCTGGACTGCTTCCAGTTTGTTAATGTTGGTAGCTTATGCATACAACTCCACCATATTCTAGAAAAGGTCATATTAGCTCAATTTATATAAGAACTTTAACATTATTGGTAGGTGATTTTAGCATTTGCTGCAGCTATAGAAGTTCTTAAAAATCTTGAACGCAAATAATATCAACATGCTTGGACAAGGATAAATGATAAGACAAGATGAAGCCTAAGCACTTGTATTGAAAAACCATGTCTAAAGTTGGTATGTTATTTGAATAGATAGAAATAATTGGTGATGTATGTTTTATGAAGGACTATATCACAATATTGTTGAAATAATTCACTGCCTGCCAAGCCTAACACAACGCACAAAATTGGGAAAATGAATAATTCAGGCATTGACAGTCAAAAGCAGAATTAATTTCGTGATATAGGAAACAATCACCAGCATACAATCAAACACTACTTTCTGTGTTACTGGGAAGGTCACTTATGTAAAGTAAAAATAGTAAGTTGGCAAGCACAGACGCCTAAAAAACACCTGATGGCGCCTAGTGTGGCAGAATCAAACGAGTTGAAACTAACAAACTGCAAACAATTCAAGAGAAAGTTAGAAATGCAGTCAAGAAATATAGAGTTTTAAGGATAATGCTCAGCTTGTTCAGCAGTTAGAACAAATAACGGAACAAAAATAACAAAAATGGCATCTAACTGGATTCTAATGTCAAAAGCACAAGTGAGGCCGTGAGTGAATTCCATAAACGGCAAGATGGTACTAAATCCATGCAAAATGCCATGTTAGGTCTGTTCGATTCGCCTGCACCACTGTGAACCAGTTCACAGCGGTTCACGCAAAGTTCAGAAATTGTGGTGCAGGCACAGCGCAACACTCGAAACAAATGCCAAGGTGCAGAGGTGGTGCAGGCGTTATGTTATGTCCGAATAATGTGCACAGAGTGCGTAAGTTTGAGAGGTCCTGAACTGCAGATATGATCGAATTCTTGGGCATAAATACACACACCACATTTGCATAGACACATCAGATGTGCATAAGCGGGGTTTTAATGGCGCTCATGCCCGTGTGCTGTGTGGTCTGCAGCGCTGCTGCCGCGCGCCTGTACGCCTGCACCAAGGCGGCACCGACAATGGAGTGGGTGCAGCAAAATCGTGAACCAGCCCTGCACCTTTTGAAACGAACAGCGTGGTTCAGCGGTCGCCATTGCTTCACCGCTGAAACGAATGGCAGGGTGCAGCACCTCGTGAACTGGTTCAGATGGTGCAGGCGAATGGAACGTACCTGTTAAAACTTAGATAGGCATTATGTGATCCAACGAATTCAACAATACGCTTATAAACTATGTATTCTAACATTTTACTAGACTAAGGTGTAAAGAAGATCAATCTATATATAGTTACAAAAGCAGGTTTTTACCAGATTTAAAAAGGGGGAGGACTTTCGTTTGTTTTCAAGATGAAGGAACAATACCTGTTATGAGAGAACACTGAAAAATAATAGCAATGCTGAGGAGTCCACTGGGAATAATGTACGAAAATGCATTAGGAATTACGTCAGGGACCCCACAATTCTTAGATGTGCCTTCATTGAACAACATTTCCTAAATTTGCAGAAGTACTTCTATATTCTAACCATGTTATTAAGGCATACAACATTAAAAACTGAAAGAAAAAAATGCTATGGTAGTGTTTTCAATAAGAAATGAGCCCCTAAGGGTGCATGCCCCAGTAAAACTCTACACATGTGCTTGACTCCTGCTGATTGCTTCAAGTTCAGCTGAAGTCGCACAAGCCTTCTACACCTTAGAGAAGCTTGGCTTTCCTTGCAGAGCGAAGACAATCGCAAAAAGAAGGCACATAAAGGTAGATAGGTTTTGTTATAGCCTGTACAGTAAGAGATCCACTGAAGATAATTACAACACCAGCTAGCTGCAGTCCCATAATCTCGGAAGATAAACCATTTATCTACACACATGCACAGGGTGGAAATGATTGCATTCCCATGCATACGCTACATAATGACAATAACCACAAAACCCCATCGCATTACTATTACTTCCACAGATAATTTTCACTGCTGCTATGGAATTGCTGTCTCACTACAGCAACCAATACATTTCACATTTCAATTGGTTCATGAAAGCGGGATGGGCACTCGCCAGACTGAAGCAGAGGCATTACACACACTGTTCAATGCCCAGCCTCGTGTAAGTCACTTAAAACTCGTCACAGATACTTGCTGACTGCCTTCAGGCGGGGACATGCCGTTCTGTTAGATTCACGTTTCACGTTCAGACTTTAATTCGCGTCATTAGACTTGACTATAGCCAAACTGACTACGCTTCTGCGTGCGCAAAGGGATGCGAAATGCGTGAATGCAATTTGTTTATCGACAAAAGGCGCTCCTATCTTGCAAAGTGATAATTGGAAATATTTATGCACCCTACATCGATCGTCCAACGGCGGCGCGCATCAATTCTGCGTTTTCGAGCTCGTGAGCAGTGTCTCGACGTGGTTACCCATCTAGCCACCGTAACGTGGTGTCGAAGGCTAAACAGGCATCCGGCTATATTGGAAGATGCAGTCACAACTAAAACTAGCAACAGTCGACGACACATGCTACAACACATCTCTGTCGGCACCATGCAGTCGGCGGCGCAGTGTCACCACACGACCCTTCGAAACCGCCAATCCATAGCAGGCGACATGTGGTGCCGTTTTGTGAATGCAATGCAGTTCCTTCGAAGCTTCACTATTATCTTCGTAAGGGAAACGTTATTCGCACTCACTGATACTACACAGTACACACCACACGGCCACAAGTAGCCACAGCGACGAAAAGACCGTCTCGTGCGATCCCCTCCCCCGCTGCGTGCACACATGTGTAGGCGCCCACAGTCATTTTCTATTTTAAAACGCGGCATTAAATCAAATGCTCTATATATTTAGACGAAGTATCATCATCATCATCATCATCATCATCATCATCAGCCTATATTTATGTCCACGAAGGCCTCTCCCTGCGATCTCCAATTACCCCTGTCTTGCGCTTGCGTATTCCAACTTGCGCCTGCGAATTTCCTAACCTCATCATCCCACCTGACTTTCTGCCGTCCTCGACTGCGCTTCCCTTCTCTTGGTATCCATTCTGTAACCCTAATGGTCCACCGGTTATCCATCCTACGCATTACATGGCCTGCCCAGCTCTATTTCTTCCGCTTAATGTCAACTAGAATATCGTCTACCCCCGTTTGTTCTCTGATCCACACCGCTCTCTTCCTGTCTCTTAACGTTACTCCTAAGATTTTTCGTTCCATTGCTCTTTGTGCGGTCCTTAACTTGTTCTCGAGCTTCTTTGTTAACCTCCAAGTTTCTGCCCCGTATGTTAGCACCGGTAGAATGCTATGTTAGCACCGTATGTTAGCACCGGTAGAAATATTTAACAACAAAACGATAATACTAGCATTTCATGTCTTCTGTTAAACTGCTTTCTTTTTGGTGACGTCATTGCGTGGCAGCAGCGCTCTCCACTTGGACTTCGCTGGTGCCACGCGCGTGTCACCAGCGCCGGCCTTTAGCGCAGATGGGGTAACTAGTAGCGCCATAAGGCTCGTAGTGGCAGAAATATGAGCTAGAACAGGCGCGCTGACGTTCTGCTCACTGGTCAGGTCAGTAGTACAGTAGGTCGTGGTCCGCACACTGGCAGCGCCTCCTCTATACTTTAGTATAGTATAGAGGAGGCACTGGTACAGCACTTTCGTCGCACAGGCCCGAGAATGGCAGTCGGAGCGCGCTGGAGCGCTGGAAAGAAAAAAATATACAAAAGCGCGACGCGAACTTCCACGTGACACGGATTGGCCAATGGGGGAGCGGAGGAGGCTGGGGCTAAGAGAGGGCGAGGAGGAAGCGCCGGGGTGAGCGCGGTGGCGGCAAGATCTAAGAATGGCGCTACTTTTATAAATATAGGGGTTTTAATCTGCGCCGCACCAACGCCTCCTATAAAGACGCACCAACTTTATAGACTACTCCTCGCGCATGCGCAGTAAGAGCGGACAATTCCAATTATGATGTGCAAGTCACTCCTACTTGCAACACTCCGCCGCCGTAAAACCCCTATATATAAAAAGTAGCGTCACGCTTTGAAGAATGCCGCCGCCTCCTCGCACACCCTGCCCGAGGCCGACGCCGCGTCGGTATTGGCCTGGCGCTGAGCCGTGCTCCCTCAAGGGCTGCAGAAGATAGCGCCAACCTTTCCCTTTCCTCACGAACCCCTTACTACTATTGGCCTAATGGCATCACGTGGACCGTCGAACCCCCGGGCGCAGGCTGCGTTTGTTTACGATCACGCTCCATCGCCATTTTCGCCCGAGAAGCGTCTACCGACTGGCGAGAAGCACGACGATAGCGACGAACACAGTCGGCGATCGTTGAATCTGATCAGCGGTGAAAGATAAACAAGTACACGTGTTTCAAGCGGTGTAGGCGGCGCAACGGTCGAAAAAGGAGCACGAAAGAGAGGAGAAACGAGGAGGAGAAAAGGCGGAGGAGGAGAGTGCTCTCACCTCGCCCTTCTAGCCACCGTAGCCACGTGCTTTTGTTGACAAATGAAATCACGCTTTGGGTCCCAAAGCGTGATTTGGTTGGTTCTTTATTCTATGACGTAATTGTCAACAAAAGCACGTGGCCGGCAGCGCGCCATATCATTGGCTAGACTGGCGTCATCAGCATCTACGCGGCTGCTTCGTTCTTGGCGCGGGCGCTGACACTTTTTTGTAAGCCGACGACAATGTCGACACGGTCTTCGAAGTTCGCTACAAAGTACAGATATGGAAAGAAAAGGAAAAGAAAGACGGAGTTCAACTTCAAGAAGCGCTCTGCACCGCTACTTTACGACGACATCGAGAACGTCCCGCTCCCCGAGTCTAGCGACGACGAAAGCCGCAAACTGTAAGCCTAGCTCCCGTTAGCGCTGCCAACAGCGGCCGCGTTTCATCGACGGTTCTGCATGAGAGTGCTATGCTGCTGTCAGAAGATTTGCAGCGCATTCACAAAGAAGCGGAAGAAAAAGTCCAAGCGCTAGCTTCAACTCCTGCAACTGAGCGAAAAGTGGACCTTTTGGATCGCGCTGACGACGCTGCTGCCGGGACAAACGGGCTTCCTACGAGCGTCATCATCGCGAGTTTGGACTGTCTGAATGCGTCGCCGGTATGTGTGAAGTGTACGATGTGTGGTGCTAGCGTCAAAGTGCGTAAAGGTGAGCGGGATTATGGACTTGCTGTTATGTAGGCTGTCGGGTGCGCAATACTGCGGCGATGTTGCTGAGTGGTGGAGTTCACCGCGGGTAAGCAGCGAACCAAAAGTCAAACCGTTCGTCGTGAACATTCTCGCTGTGCGGGCAGTGCAGAGCACTGGCAATCGCCAAACCGCTCTAATCAATATTTTCGCGGCGATGGACGTCTCGCACCGAGGCATGCACAGCAAAATATGGCAGTGGCATCTAAAAACGAAGCTCGCACCCGCGGCGACCGAAGCTGCCGAAAAGTTGATCGGGACGTGTGCGCGAATCAGTGCCTGATTTAGACGGTCACTTGAAGATACACAACGGAGATAACATTGCCGTGTCGTACAACTGCTCGTGGATGACACGCGGCCACTCGTCCCATATCAGCGTAGGCACGGTGATTGAGCTGTTCACAAGATTCGTCCTCGATTTTTTATTGCTCTTCAGTTTTTGTGCTGGGTGCTGAACGGGCACTGAAAGATGACGACCCGACCTACCAGGCTTGGAAGGAGGATCATGTGTGCCAGAAAAGACGCCAGTAAAAAATCCGGTGAAAAGTTGAAGCTGCACTAATCATTTTTCAAAGCTTACTCCAAAAGCACAAGATGCGGTATATGAATCTACTTCAATATGACGACACCTGCACCTTCCTTGCCCTACAAGAAGCCAGGGAGCGTGGATACTGTGGACTGTGGTGCACACAACTGCACGCTGTGGCCGCTGAAAAACAAAGATGAAACAAAGACCGGGCTTTGGTTACAACCAAGGAGGGAGGTGGTGCTGGCTATGCCGGCGATGCATATGATGATGCCACTGGCCAAATCTTACTTTCCTTAGTGAAAGAAAATGTCTGTTTTGGAACTAAGGCTTAAGCCACACTCCACGTAGCGTGACTTTCGGTGCTGTCTTGAGCTTCGTCTTAGTGACTGAGGTTTGGGTCCTGTAGGTTGTGGCATCGTTGTGGCTGTTGATGTGCGGTTGTGGAAGCGGAGATGCTCTCTATTGCGACGAAGGGCTTGACCATCTTCGTTTGCCACGATTTAGGACCTGTGTGTAGAGTCTTCCGTGCCCACAAACACTGGGAAATACTCGGAGGTTCGGCTGTCGAACACTGCTACTGCAGACCCAGGTTGCTGACCTCCCAGGTCTCTTGTGCCTTGTCTGTAGTAGGTCTGTTGACGCGGACATACCTACTTAAGTCTTGCAGTCACCTGCTGGGGTGGTTCTGTCTGAGGCTCTAGAAGCTTAGTGTGTATAGGCAGCTGTGTCCTTGTCCTTCTTCCCATCAGATGCTGGACTGGCGACTACAGATGCTTGTCAGTTGGCATGTTTGCCCACTCCAGTAGGGTGGTGTAGAACTCTGTCGTGTCGTAGGGTGCCTTGCTCAGAAACTTCACCCCTTGGACAGCTCACTTTCCCATTCCGTTTTGGACTGGGGGTAGTGCAGGCTCGATGTGTTATGGACGATGTCACATAGCTCCATATGTTCAGCAAATTTGTGGCTGTGAAATGGTGGCCTATTGTAACTGATAAGTTTACGGGAAAGGCCATGTGTAGCAAAGACCTCTTGGCAGAACTTACTGACAACTTCCGCCGTTGTGTGCTTTAAGCGCCCAAGCTCAAAATAAAATGACTAAAAGTCAACAATGGTTCCATACTGCTCTCTCGCTTGGTGAAAAAAAGTCGGTGCCAACTGTCTGCCAGGGTAGTTCGGTGAAGTTGTGGCTCATCATTGGCAGCCGTTTGTCCCTGGGCTTGTGTTGTCTGCAGAGCGCACACCTTTCCGCTTTCTCTTGGGTGTCTGCTGACATACTAGGCCAAAACATGACGTCTCCGGCACGTTGCTTCATCCTTTCTGTGCTTCCATGTGCAGTGTGCAGGAGGTCTAGGATTGGTTCCTCATTCTGCTGGGAAAGATCAGTAGGTTGGATCGGTAAAGGACATTGTCGTCATGGTATGGCCTGTAGGCTCGAATTGGTTTTGGGACGGTCTTTTTGTCTTCTAGCCATTTGGTACTTGCATATCGCTTCAGGTTACAGAGGTTCTCATCTCGGTTTGTTTCACGCTTGATCTGCTGTAATCTTTCTGTGGAGACTCTTAACTCTTGGGCGACGTTTACTTGGAAGTGCTCTTCTACTGGCACCTCTTCTTTCAAAGGAAACTGAGACGACATCTGTCATGAACATCTTGTTTTCCAGTTTGTATTTTATCCGAAGTGAGCGCTTCTGGAGTGTCAAGCGCATTCTTTGCAGAAGTAGTGTACACTGGTGGAGTGGCTTCTTGTAGATAGCCTTGAGTGGGCAGTGCTCACTTTTCACCAGAATGCATGGCTGTGTGAAGACGTCGGGAAAGCGGGTGCAGCCATGCACAATGGCTAACATCTCCTTTCCGATTTGTGCATACTTCTCTTGCACTTCTGTCAGTTAGCGAGAAGAGTAGCCCAGAGGGTGTTCGTTCTGCAGGATGACAGCTCTGCATCAGGATGAGAGCTCTGACAGCTTGCTGACTAGCATTTACTTTCAGCACGAGAGGCTGCGCCTTGTCGTATGAAAGGACCGGTGCCTGTGACAAGGCTGTCCAAAAGCATTCAAAGCTTTGCTGCTGCGAGTCTGCCCAGACCCATGCATCATCCTTCTTCAGCAGGTCTCGCAGCGGTGCGCTTATCCCTGACATGTTCGGGATTAATCTAGCAACAAAGTTCACCATTCCCAGGAACATCTTGAGTTCCTTAGCATTCTCTGGGACTTGGACTGTGAGGATGTCTTCTGCTCTTAGGTCGATCGAGAGTCCTTTGTCGGTTGTGTCATCTACCTCCGTTTTGCAGTAGTGGCACTTAGCCAAGTTCAGCTTGAGGTTTACTTCTTGGCACCATTGCAAAATGCTTCATAGACGCCTGTCATGCTTTTCCTTTGTTGAACCCCACACCTGTATGTCGTCCATGACTACCATGACGCTGTCAAGGCCTTGGAGTACTTGGTGCATTGCTCTCTGGAAAAGCTCCAGGGCAGTGGCAATTCCGAACGGCATCTGAAAGAATCTGTATCTCCCGTATGGCATGCTCATGGTGCACAAATATGAACTGAGCTTGTCAAGTCGAATCTGCCAAAGTCCAGTGGCAGCGTCCAGTGTAAAACAGTATTTGGCGGGCTCTATGTTTGTCAGAATGTCCTCAAGCGCCAGCATGTGGTAGTGCTCTCTTTTGAGTGCCTTTTTGACGTCAACAGGATCCAAGCATATCCTCGTCTTTCTTGACCACCACAAGCATCTGACCCATTCATTCCGTTCAGCGCCAGTTGTTAGCACTTCATTTGGTTCCATTCGGTTGAGTTCAGCCTTGACCTTGTCACGGAGAGCCAGTGCAATGCTGCAGGCAGGCTTGATTACACCTTAAGAATCGTGGTGCAGACATAACTGCACGCTGTAGCTGCTGAGAAAAGGACATTTTATTGGCGCGCTTTGCTTACAACCATGGACGGAGGCCGCACTGGATATGCCAGTGATGCATATGACGATGCCACAGGCCACAGATACATAGCTGTAGGAAAAGAACATGTTGTGAATAATGTTCACAAGAGAATGGGCACTGCGCTGTGCACCCTCATTGAATCAGAGCAGAAGTGCTCTGGAACAGGCAGCCTTGGAGGCAAGGGTAAGCTAACTGGTGACCTAATTACAAAGCTCAATAATTATTGCCGTTGTGATGATGTGATGTCTAGTCACTCTCTCTATCCAGAAGGGCCAGAATTATTCCATCGACAAACTGGCACAAAGGCCAAAGGGAAGCCTGCTCCGAAGCACTGCCCCAATCTGCCACCCTATGTATGTCCGGTGCTTCTTCCTGTGTATAAGCGCGTGTCTGATGAAGCACTTCTTCAGCTATGGCAACGAAGGAAGACTCAAAGCACCAATGAAAGTCTCCACGCTATGATATGCGCGCTTGCAACAAAGGAACAGCATGCATCACTGTTCACTGTGCAAGCAGCTCTAGCTGAAGCTGTAATGAAGTTTAGTGCTGAGAATGAGAAAGCCTCAGCAGCCATACTCTAAAGACTTGTTGCAGAATCCTGGCCACACCAAGTGCATGGCGGAGAAAGACCAGCGCAGATCTGCTGCACCTGCACGCAAGCATGCCTCTGCTGGAAACAGCGGGTGCTTGGAAAGCATCACCGGAGTGACTGCAAGCAGACAGACTATATTCCTAGAGGCCATTGACGCAATGGCAGTTGTAAATATTGTAATATGTTGTAGTGTTCTGTGTGAAAAATAAGCTTATTTTGTTTTTTGTTTTTCATATTCTCTAAAAATCTCTTTCTTTGTTGTTTTTGTAAACTTGCAGAAGCAGTATATCAACCTTCCGGGCACATAGAGCCATTATTCTCGCAGTGGCATGTGTGTAGCTCGAAAGGCTTCGAGCAGATGTTTAATTTTGGCATTTGAAATTTGTAAGTTGGCCACTAATTGCACCACATGATAGCCATTTCTAAACATTGAATTTTACTTTGCTATAAACTTGTTAGCACCTGCCGTATAAAAAACTCCTAGATTTGTTTTCCTTACAGCTGGTAGTATCCAGCTATACGTCAAAATTATCTTTTGTTGGTAGTGTCCTTTCTATTGTACAGATAAACAATACATAATTATTTTATTTATCTCTAGAACTGTTGGCCATATGCAAAATCTAATTACTTTTTTGAAACCAGCATGAGAAACTTAGTCATGGTAAGAATTTTCATGAAATTTCATTTAAAAATAAGCTATTCAGGAACCCCCCCCTTAAGGGAACATATGCGCTGACTTCCAAGTAAATTTAATTGTGCAGGGGTGAAATATGTGGCGGAACTGTATGTGTGCTAGACAATACAGTCGATTGGGGACAAACGGCTGATGCACATGCATTAAATGGGCTTGCAGCAATGAAACATGGTGACATTGTTGCAGTCGACAATTGATGCGAAACTGCAGTGCAATGCCAGGAACTTCATTCTGTTTATACATGTGTACTTCATCACTTGCTAGCCTACAGGTATGTCCGACTGACTGGTTTTTTCAAGCAAGCAACAGCAGTACTCATTTGGACGTGATGTGGATCACATTACGTTATTGCCTTGCCAAAAAAGTTTCCTGCATTACATGGCAAGGTGTCTTTGTTGCTCGGAAGTTTTGTACTATTTTGAAAGTCAAATTGTAGTTGAATTAAATTTGGTGAGGAGCATTTTTATGTCCTGGCTGCAAGCTAGGTAACAGTTTATTCTTGTTCAGGAACCGTTTTTCTGTGAAGGTGTTAAAGTTGGATTTAATAGATGTCATGTCCAGTTAGAGTAAAAGAGGCATCACCAGTACTCGCCAATCTCACTTTTGATGCACTTAGTGCTGGCAGGAGCATTGAGACATTGGATGTTTGAAATGGGATCCAGTGTGATCAATACTGAATGTGTAGTGAACTTAATGTTCAAAACATTGATCTTTCGTACAGAAAAAAGCTATTTGTTTTATCGAGTAGGCCTGGCATGAGTCGCTGAATAATTGTTTGTAATAGATATATGCGATTGTAATATATTGTAAAGAGAAGCATTTTGCCCCAACCTAAGTACGTCTGTCAATGCAAAGAAAAAAACTTCATGTGCTTGTAACTGTTGGTGTTTATGCTGGCTCTGACCGTGATCCTCTTTCTGTTACAGATGTGTCCATTTGTTGCCTGAAAAAGCATCGAAACAAGTTGTATTGCTTGGGCTCTGACCGTGATCCTCTTTCTGTTACAGATGTGTCCATGTGTTGCCTGAAAAAGCATCGAAACAAGTTGTATTGCTTGGGCTTCAACTGTAAACCAGCTCATCAGATTTTCAAACAGAATCCACCTTATTAGCAACGACACAGCAGTTTTATCTACAATTGATTTATCGTTGTGACAGTGATATAACTGTTTACTGATTGCCACCTATGTTTCTCTTGTCCTGAACAAGTCTAATGGCAAATTCGCTGGCTGCCCCATTATTTTACTAAAATCATGAAAAAAAAATAGGTGAAGGGGGGGGGGGGTTATTGCACTTACTGATATGTAATTATCTGGATAAAAAAACAAAAGAACACTGTAATGTTCAAGCAGGGAATGTAATCTATAATGCGGCATATTCACTGTCTTCATACATATGTGCAATAGCACGGGTGTCTGTGTGTGGGGTGGGGGCTTATTTCATGTTGCTTAAGCAATGAAAAAAGATCATGTAAAATGTTTACAATGGCATTGTAAGAGAAAAAGAATCCCTTGTCTAATGATCATAGATGGGGCTATTCTCCCACCTGCAAATATGGTGTTAATGTAATCATAATGCTGTGTTTGTTCTTTATTTAGTTTCGAATATTTATCATTTCATATTCATTTTCTTGCGAATTTAATATTTTATTTCATATGCTTCATGTGGTCTAACATCAGTCGTGCTTTTGTTGTGCTGTGTTGTATAAATCCTTCTGTAATACAGTGTTACCTACAAAAGTAATTTGGTTATTTAACCCTTTGTTGAGCATTGACTACGGGCAACTTACCTGAAAACATTTTTTTCTTGCTGAGTTTTGGTAATAAGTTTGAAATTTCTAGCTAAATGTCTTTGGCCGACTTTGACTAGAGCAAGAGCACAGGACGAGGAAGATGTTTTGCACCTGACTCGCTTTCTTTCGAAAGTATGCTCGTAGGAGACATTCCGAAGCAAGATATCCGGCTGCAGTGGTGCTACATACATGGTGTAAAGGAAATAGAATGTACCCCTATGGTTCACATATGAAGAGAACTGTCTGTACAAATTCCAAATGGAGCCAAAGGCTTGGCGTGAAGCCTACTTCCAGTTTTCTGCCTTGTGTTCCCCTCCCTATACTATTAAGAATTATTGTATACAGAGAAATTGTGTGAGGCATGTACTGCATCAGTGCACTCTTGTCATGAAGGAAATACTTGGGTTGCCAGGCCAAGGTTATCAAGCGTCTTGCCTTCAAGTGTGGCACCACTTTTTGATAGCCAGATGTAGCACTTTTGTTGCATGAAATATATGACAGATTGCTAAACTGGCTTCATGTGCTCCCTGTGACTTTGCAGATTCGTTGCCGTCAAGATGCCTGGAGCAGTACCTTACACTCGTGTCCGTATGTGACCAGCTGCATTTCTGCCGGCAGTGCACTTACAGTACTGAGCAGAAGAAGCACATGATCGAACACCTGCGCACCCATACGGGCGAGCGCCCCTACCAGTGCCACCTGTGCCTGGACACATTCAGTTGGCAATCCAAACTGACACGCCATCTTCGCAGCCACACAGGAGAGCGCCCCTACCAGTGCCACCTCTGCTCGGAGGCATTCACTCTGAAATGGCACCTGAAAGATCATCTGCGCACCCATACGGGAGAGCGCCCCTACCAGTGCCACCAGTGCCCGGAAGCATTCACTAAGCGATCCAACCTGACACGCCATATTCGCAAGCACACAGGAGAGCGCCCCTACCGATGCCACCTGTGCCCGAAGGCATTCACTCAGAAATGGCACCTGAAAGATCATCTGCACACCCACACAGGAGAGCGCCCCTACCAGTGCCACTTGTGCCCGAAAGCATTCGCTCAACACGCCGGCCTGACACACCATCTGCAAACTCACACTGGAAAGCGTGCCTTTCCCTGCGTCTAATGCAGTGCATCCTTTTCGCGGAGAGACAACCTCTATCGCCATATGGCATCTGACTCGGAGGTGAAGCCCTAAGGTCGGGAGCTGGAAGTTTTGTTGTGGATCAGCCAATTTATGTATATTTTTAATGGCAAAAAATTATTTGCAAACTGTATTGTGTGGGGTCTCACACATACTCTTGGGACAAAGGAACGACAACACAGTAGTGCAAACAATCAAAAGGGCATTTATTGCACCTTTCATACACTAATGCGCACTAGCCGAATTACAACCAATAGAACATTCACACGGGCGCGCGACAAATCAAGGAAGTCCGACTTACCATGACCCGATAGCGAGCGAATACATTCGCCCCATGCTATGACACCATCGCCTAGTCATTCACGTGTACAGTCACGCGAACGGTGGCGCGCTCGAACGATCCGTGTTCGTCCATACCGGTGTCCTGCTCTTAGCCTCGCGCGAAGCGGGCCAGCGCACGCGCGAAGCGTTCGTGCGTGTTGGCCGCCGATCCCAACCCAAAGAGAGAGCGCCTTCGACCTTTTTCTCCCAAGTCACCCCGCCGTTCGGTGGCGTTAGCATCGCGACACTCGCGCCATCTCTCGCAACGCGCCGCAACCACTACGACCGCCTCCGGCACCCAGCGCGCGGTGAAGCCGGACCACAGGAGACGCGTGACAGTCGCACATCCCCACAATTGAAAGATTTCCGGCTCTCTCAACCATAGGGTTTTTCTTGTAATATTGTTAAGGGGAGGAAGAAGCGCGCTAATATTTACAAATGGGTTTTAATGGCTGCGTAGAGAAGCGAAAACCAATATCATCTTTGTCGTTTTCAAGGGCACCAACCATGTCCTCTTTTTTCCACATTACACACTGTGACAATATTATGTAAAGGAAATTGTGCCATGCCATATATTAAATGTCACTTCCCCTATCCGAGCATATCGAACTTTTATCTTGATTATGGATTGGCCTAAAATATATTCGGGATGGTGTAAATCAGTTTCTTGAAATTACTCATAATATAAGAATTTAGCATGGAAACCAGAAACACACAATTGAGATAGGGCACAGTAGTATGTGCCAAATTTGTTGTCTTTCGCATAAATTGAACAACACACTGTTGGTGGAGTTCACATTTGACATAACTGTGCCTCCTAGTTCAAATGCTTATGTTTTCGTAGCACCTTTTTTATTAATAAAACCTAACTACCCTGGTACACAGTCTTAATACAGATGAAACTATTGTGCCAGCTTAAATGTTCTCAAGCAGTTCACAAGCTGAAATGCATATGTAAACAGAGTTTGTTTTTAGCTTTATATGTCCAGTGTCAGACTTCTGCTTGAGCATCAGCAAACTCCATAACACTGGTCGGCATTTGCGAACCAAGGCAACAACATGAAAGAGTGAGCACTGCAACTTTTGAGAAGGCATTGGTGATGTTTAGTGATGTCGTGTGTCTGGAAACTAAGTAGGAGCTGGTATGCTGTATTGAAATTGTGTAGTGGGTGTTGCCTTGGGCTAGAATTTGCTGCCGAGATGTCCAGACATGCGGGCTGGTAAATAAGTGGTTGTGCATGGGCACTCGTGTCACATGTCTTGCGGGAATTACTGACAGTATATTTCTCGCAGGTTTACTGAAGATTGCACAAAGGTTCTCACAACCTAACATTTCACAGCTTTCGGGCTGGAACTGCAAGTTACACAATACTGCGAGATTAGCACTGCACTGTGGCTATTATTTTTTGGAAAGTAAATTACATATTCAGTCCCCAACCAATATTCTTGACCGTGCGGGAACCAAAATATAGTCAGAGAAACTCGTTCACCCAATAAAATAAAATTTATTACCCTTAAGAGTGGCATAAGAAATCTCTTAATAATGCCCTGCCACATACTACGGGCAATCAGATTTGCTTGGGTTTGCGCAACACTGACGTCGTCCCTGTATACAGTCGACAACAGCATAACTGCGTTCTCCACTGCAAACTCACAAACACTGGCATGGCACTCTTTGGCCATAACTGGCCCTTGCGCCATTAAACACTATACATCATCATCATCAGCAGCATCACCGCGTTGGCGATCTCTGTTGGCGGAGATCGCCATGGAGATAGAAGAAACGAACCTCGTTACTTCGCACTACTTGGCTCTCGTGGAGGTACAGGAGATGTCGCCTATCACACATATGCAAAGCTGCACAAACACACACAAAAATGCGACATCTCCAAGAAACACCTGCTCTGTGGACACACCACGTGTAAAATAGCAACCGAAATTAAAAGAAAAAAAAACTTAAGGGCGCGCATTTAGTGATTATGACGATAATGCTGACTGAAAAAGTGCTGTACCCTGGAGTGCTTTGTCAGCCACTGAAAGCCAAGCCAGCGGAAAATCTAAGATGGTGGCCTCTAAGATCGGGTCAACGTTACTAGACTTGGTTCAGTTACTAGATTTGTTTACTAGACTAGGTTCTGTGACTGCATGGACCAGCCACCGATTCTTGGATCTCGTGACGCCGCTGTCACACTTTGCTCGGTTGGCGAAGCACTGTCCACAGCTGTTCACGGGGCTTGGCGGTGTGTATACATGCGTGTTTTGTTGCAGTCTTGGTGCTTTTTGCAACACTCTTGTGTGTGCATGTTGAGGAGTTCAGGGCCTGTATAATCAAATTTTATTTGGTGATGCAAATGCATTCTTTTGCACTGTTCCTGCAGCAACAACATGCCTCGAATGTAAAACTAATTCTGCTTCCAAGCGAGCGAAGCTGAAGTAGGTTTGAACATAGCACTCTTGGATGTGGTGCTCTGATGAAAGAAAATAGTCCTAGGTTAATTTTTATCTAATCCCAAAATGAAGTGCTGAGAATTTGTGTATATAGAGAAGAGATGCCTTGGATTTATTCGTACTGTCAATGTGTTTATTGACAAAGGGTACGCAAGAAGTGAGAAGTCGAATTTTAAAAGAAGTGCACCGATTGACCTGCTTACCGCTACAACTGCTGATTAGTACCACCTATTTGAGTTAAACAATTAACCGATTGGCCTGTTCACAGCTACAACTGCTGATTAGTAGCCACTATTAGTACTAATGAGCAAATATATAATTGAATAAATAAAAATTCAAGGTGCACTTAGTTATCCCTATGTGGATGAATGTGAAAGCATTGTGACCACTGAAGGTCGTGGGTTCGAGTACCTTTATTATATGTATCGTAATTAACTTTGCAATAATTAACACCAAAGGTGGGTTTGACTAGCACCAGAGGTCGTGGGGTCGAGTGCTGTAATGAACTCTATCGTAAGTAAACCTGTGCCGTGGGTTCTGGCGCCTTAACTCGATCTTAATAACCTGGGCATTAATTAGCACCACCGATCATGGGTTCGACTTCCACCAATGGTTGTAGGTTCGAGTGCTTTCATTAACTATACCTTAATTTACTGTGCCTTATTTGACTCTGCCTTAATTAACTTGCCTCGCCTTAATATTTGTCACCAACTGCCTCGATTGGCTCACTTGGGCTCCCTTGACATTTTGGACCATCATGTGGTCACGCCAACTCCAGATTTCCTGCCTCATAAGCCATATAGTGCATTCACATGAATAATTAATTAGTACTAATCAGCAACAGCTGCTTAGTATAGCACAGTGGACCGCCAGCGCTGCTGGGGCCCTGGACTAAGGACTCCAGCAGCACACTCTGGGGGAGCACAGCAGCATTTTTACAGCTCAGTAAAGTGTTTCAATCAATATGCTAAACAAGAGGCTATACAAACGTTAAGCAAGGAATCGGTGAAAACATTTGTTGCATTCGTAAGTTGCGAAGTCGGAGGACCCGAGCACCTGTGGCGCTCTCGCTCTCTGGCAGCAAACCAAGGCATGGGGGCAGCCACAATATACGGCGCCTGTGGAGAGTTCAACAACTGAACCTAGTCTAGTTTGTGGATCAGGTAGCATGGCATCCGAACGAGCGGTTTAGTCTGGAAAATCTATCTTTGAGGCCTACATTCGTCTGAAAAATCGGTCACGAACATGCATTATCTCTATGGGAACTCTGATGGTGCAAAGTCTGAATTTCCGTCTGCGTCATTTTTTTCTCCACCATACATCACAGAACCTCGTCAAGGAAAGAAATTTAACAAAAGCACCTAGAGCCAATTTCATTCATTTACTGTGAAATTCAACCGAATTTATGTGTTGGCTAGCTCCTATATGACTGTAACGTACCACACTTGTTTATGTATTACTCAGACCTTTTAGACAATGGTAAATTTTAGCAGAACCCATCTTGCAAAGAATTTCGATGCCAATGTGATTAGCAATAATGTAGTGTAGCGACAAGCTGTATTGCCACTGCAAAAATGCGTCATGTTTGATGCACGAAAATGCAGCCAGGCTCTCTTCTCGTGCATCCCTGTACACACTACACAATCGAGTGGTGCCACAGCGAAGTTTGTTCATGATGATTTTTCGGACATGCCCGTTAATTTGGACGCCTTCGCAACACTGCCTGGTACCCCATAGAGTCAATGTATAAGAACGTATGACATTTCGAACGCAAATAACCTTCGCCGTCGGATTTTCCGGCCTATTTGCCATGACCGCAGATCATGAATTGGCATTAATCGAATAAGCCACCACCGCTGCCATTTTGATTATCACGACGCCTTGAACCGGTGCCTTCGCATGCAGATCCGCTGGCAGCCGTAGCCACCACCTAGGCAACGCTAGGGCTAGCTACTGCGACGTTTGCTCCCGAGTTTCAACGCGATAGCGTTAAGGACCCGATGTCACAGAAAATCTGGCGTCCGTAGCGGAAAAAGTCATCCCCAACCAACCCGACCGCGCAGGCCCTGCGCGTGGCGCAAGGTCTTAAGGATGAAGAAAACCATCCCGAACCACCCCGACCGTGCGGGCCCTCCACGTGGTGCATGGTTTTGGTGAACAAAAATTTAGTTTCTCACAGTGAAATCCGTCAGAAAAATGGTAAAGTACAGCTTAACCACAACCTACAGACATGGTGGCGTCGGACTGTTATTTGAATGTACGCGTGCATCGGGACAATAGCAAGAACACGCGTGCATCGGGGCAATAGCAAAGACTTAATAAAATAATAATAAAAGTACTAGGGCCTTCACATTTTAATAGATGACTTATGTTGCCCCGGAAAAACTTCTTCCCAGCAATACATTTCTGTTTAAAAGTGAAGCCGATTTTAAGGGGATCGGTGTAAGCTGCTGTAGCTGAAGCTGTAATGAAGTTTAATGCCGGGAATGAGAAAGCCTCGGTAGCAATACTCAAAAGAACTGTGGCTGAATCCTAGTTACACCAAACGCATGGCGGGCAAAGACCGCCGCGAGCTCCACCATATGCACACAAGCATGCCTCTGCTTAAAACTTGGAGCGGGTGCTCGAAAGGCATCACCGGAGTGACTGCAACCAGGCAGACTATATTCCTGGAGGCTATCGATGCAATGGAACTTGTGAATATTTTAGTGTATTGTAGTGTGCTGTATTGAAAATACACTTGTTTTTTCATGTAATCTCGTTTTTTCGTTTTTGGTGTCTTTATAAACTTGCAGAAGCGATATATCGACCATCCGGGCACATAGAGCCATTATTTTTGCAGTTGCATGTAACTACATGGGTGTACCTCAATAGGCCAGGAGCAGATTTCTTAAATTTCAGCTTTGGAAATGCTTAAGTTTACCACTTTCGCACATGATAGCCATTTCTAAACATTGAATTTTACTTTGTTATAAAATTGTTAGCACCTGCCATATAAAAAATACTCCTGGATTTGTTTTCTTTACAGCTTGTAGTATCCAGCCATACGTCAAAATTACCTTTCTGGTTGATAGTGTCCTTTCTATTGTACAGATAAACAAAACATAATTATTTTATTGATCTCTCGAACTGTTGGCCATATGCAAAATCTAATTACATTTTTGAAACCAGCATGAGAAACTTAGTCGGAATGAGAATTTTCATAAAATTTTTTCTGAAAATAAACTATTTTCAAGAACCCACACAGGCACTGACTTTCTAGTAAAGCTTACTGTGCAGGGGCAAAAGATGTAGCACAGCTGTATGTGTGCTAGACAATATGGTTGACTCGGGACATACTGCAGAAATGGCACATGCAATAATGTTGGGCTTGCAGCAATGAAACATGCGGTGACAGTGTTGCAATTGATGCGAAACTGCAGTGCAATGCCAGGAACTTCATTCTGTTTATACATGTGTACTTCATCACTTGCTAGCCTACAGGTGTGTCCGACTGACCTGTATTTTCCACCAAGTGACAGCAGTATACTTTAGGACGTATTGTGGATCACATTACGTTATTCCCTAACCAAAAAAGGTTTCCTGCATTACATCATGGCAAGGTGTCTTTGTTGCTCTGAAGTTTTGTACAAATTAGAAAGTGAAGGAAATCGTAATTGAAATAAATTTGGACAATAGTGACATAAATGAGCTTTTATGTCCTGTCTGCAAGCTAGATAGCAGTTTATTTTTGTTCATGAACCGTTTTTCTGTGAAGGTGTTAAAGTTGGATTTAATAGATGTCATGTCCAGTTAGAGGAAAAGAGGTTTCACCAGTACTCGCCAATCACACTTTTGATGCACTGAGTGCTGGCAGGAGCATTGAGACATCGGATGTTTGAAATGGGATCCAATGTGATCAATACTGAATGTGTAGTGAACTTGATGTTGAAAACATTGATTCTTTCGTACAGAAAAAAGCTATTTGTTTTATTGAGTAGGCCCGGTATGAGTCACTGAATAATTGTTTGTGATAGATATATGCGATTGTAGTATATTTTGAAGCAAAGCATTTTGCCCCAACCTAAGTACGTCTGTCAATGCAAAGAAAAACTTTGTGTGGGTGTAACTGTTGAGTGTTTATGCTGGCTCTAACAGTGATCCTCTTTCTGTTACAGATGTGTCCATGTCGCCTGAAAAAGCATTGAAACAAGTTGTATTGCTTGGGTTTCGACTGTAAACCAGCCCGCCAAATTTTCGAACAGAATCCACCTTTTTTCTTTGCTACATGACACAGCAGTTTGATCTACAATTTTTTACCATTGTGACAGTGATATAACTGTTTATTGGTTGTCACCTATGCTTTTCTTATTTTGAACGAGTCTAATGGGAAATTCACTTGCTGCCCCGTCATTTTACTAAGATGGAAAGAAAAAACAGGGGCGGGGGGTTATTGCACTTACTGATATGTAATGATCCGGATAACAAAAATACACTGCAATGCACTAGCAGAGAATGTTATAGTGCGAAATATTGACTGTCTTCATATATATGTGCAATAGCACGGGTGTCTGTGTGTGGGGTGGCGGGTTGTTTCATGTTGCTGTTGCTTGAGCAATCAAAAAAGATCATGTAAAATGTTTACAATGCATGGTAAGAGAGAAAGCATCCCTTGTTAAAAATCACA
Organism: Dermacentor silvarum; assembly: GCF_013339745.2. Lineage (NCBI taxonomy): Eukaryota > Metazoa > Arthropoda > Arachnida > Ixodida > Ixodidae > Dermacentor > Dermacentor silvarum. The sequence continues at coordinate 150,546,762 of NC_051163.1, read as the reverse complement.
GATGGGGCTATTCCACCACCTGAAGATATGACGTTAATTTAATCATAATGCTGTGTTTATTCTTTATTGAGTTTCGACTATTTATCATTTCATATTCATTTCTTGCGAATTTAATATTTAGTTTCATATGCTTCATGTGGTCTAACATCAGTCGATGCTTTTTTTGTGCTGTGTTGTATAAATTCTTCTGTAATACAGTGTTACGGACAAAAGTAATCTGGCTGTTTAACGCTTTGTTGAGTGTTGACTACAGGCAACTTGCCAGAAAACGTTTTTTTTTTCTTGCTGAGTTTTGGTATTACGTACAAAGTTTCTAGCCAAATGTCCTCAGCCAACTCTGACTAACAGGCAGCAAGCGTCGTTTGTTGGTATAGAGCAAGAGCACAGGACGAGGAAGATGTTTTGCACCTGACTCACTTTCTTTGAAAAGTATGCTCAGAGGAGACATTCCGAAGCACTATCTCCGGCTGCAATGGTGCCACATACATGGTGTAAAGGAAATAAAATGTACCCCTATGGTTCACATATGAAGAGAACTGTCTGTACAAATTCCAAATGGAGCCAAAGGCTTGGCGTGAAGCCTACTTCCAGTTTTCTGCCTTGTGTTCCCCTCCCTATACTATTAAGAATTATTGTATACAGAGAAATTGTGTGAGGCATGTACTGCATCAGTGCACTCTTGTCATGAAGGAAATACTTGGGTTGCCAGGCCAAGGTTATCAAGTGTCTTGCCTTCAAGTGTGGCACCACTTTTTGATAGCCAGATGTAGCACTTTTGTTGCATGAAATATATGACAGATTGCTAAACTGGCTTCATGTGCTCCCTGTGACTTTGCAGATTTCTTGCCGTCGCGATACCCGGAGCGGTATCTTACACTCGTGTCCGTATGTGACCAGCTGCATTCCTGCCGGCAGTGCCCTTACAAGACTGAGCAGAAGAAACACATGATACGACACGTGCGAATCCATACGGGAGAGCGCCCCTTCCAGTGCCACTTGTGCCCGGAAGCATTCACTTGGCAAACCAGCCTGAGACGCCATCTTCGCAGCCACACAGGAGAGCGCCACTACCGGTGCCACATCTGCTCCGAGGCATTCACTCTGAACTGGCACCTGAAAGATCATCTGCACACCCACTCAGGAGAGCGCCCCTACCGGTGCCACATGTGCCCGGAAGCATTCACTCAACGCTCCTGCCTGACCCGCCATCTGCAAAACCACACTGGAAAGCGTGCCTTTGCCTGTGTCCGCTGCGACGCATCCTTTTCGCAGAGAGGCCACCTCTATCGCCATATGGCATCTCACTCGCGGGTGAAGCCCTGAAGGTCGGGAGCTGGAAGTTTTGTTGTGGATCAACCAATTTACGTATATTTTTAATGGCAATAAAGTTATTGATACACTGCATTGAAAGATTTCCAGCTCTCTCAACTATAGTTCTCTCAACATTTTCTTAATTTACATAAATAATCTGCCCTCTTGTGTTTCCTCTAACATTCATTTATTCGCCGATGGCTGCGTAATCTTCAGGGAAATAATATGCGACACTGGTACATCTCTTCAGTCCGACCTTAACGCTATTTCTACTTGGTGCCAATCATGGTCAATGGAATTAAATATCAAAAAATGTAAATTTATGCGTGTGTCCAGAACTTCTAACCAGCTACCTTCTTACTATGATAATAATCTCCCATTAGACCCTGTCTCATCCTACAAATATCTTGGTATCCATATTACTAGCAACCTCTCGTGATCCATGCACGCTTCTTACGTAATTAAAAATGCTAACTGCATGATGGGATACCTAAAACGCAATTTCACTAAGGCACAGTCTTCCCTAAAATTAATGCTATACAAGTCGCTAGTCCGCTCAAAGCTTGAGTACGCCACAGCAATTTGGGATCCCTTTCAGAAAAACCTAATTCACTCATTAGAAAATGTACAAAATAACTCTGCTCGTTTTGTTTTTTCTAATTATAACCGAACTGCCAGCACTTCTGTAATGAAATTAAACCTTGGTTTGCCATCTTTAGCCTCTCGCCGTAAAGGTCTTAGGCTTTCACTTTTTCATAGGATATTTCATCATCCTTCCCTTCGCGACGAACTAATCTCCCTACCTCAATACATTTCATCAAGGTTAGATCACAATAACAAAGTTGGAATTTCATTATGCCATACCAATGTCATGTCTCATTCATTCCTTCCGCGCACATCTGCTGAGTGGAATCACCTACCCGCCTCAACCGCTACTATTGTTGACCATCAGCATTTCATGGCAGTACTAAATAACATTGTATAAACAGGAGCATTTTTTTGTGCTATCAAATTGTATTTGATTGTATATCAAACCTAACACTTAGATAAAGATTGTATAACCGAGAGCCATCTATTTCTGTACTACTAACCACTTTGCTGCTCTGTACTTTTTTTTTCTTCTGTATTTGATGTAACCACTCCCCTCTTTAATGCCCCTGGCCCTGAGGGTGCACGAAATAAAATAAAATAAAGTAGGGTTTTTCTTATAATATTACCTAAAGAAAATTGTACCACGCCATATTTGACATGTCACTTCCCCTATCCCAGCATATTGAAATTTCATCTTGATTTTGTGGATTGGGCTAAACTATGTTTGCGACTGTGTAAATAGGTTTCTTGAAGTTTCTCATAATATAAGAATTGAGTAAAGAAACCAAAAACACACAATTGAGATAGGGCACAGTATGTGCCAAATTTCTTATCTTTCGCACAAATTTAAGACACTGTTCGGGAAGTTCCCATTTAGCATAAAGGTGCTTCCTAGTTCAAATGGTTATGTTTTAGTAACAAATTTTTGTTTAGTAATACAACCTGACTACCATGGTACACAGTCTTAATACAGACGAAACTATTGTGCCATCTTAAAAAGCAGTTCACAAGCTGAAATGCATATGTAAACGGAGTTTGTTTCTAGCTTTGTCCATTGTCAGGCTTGTGTTTGAGCATCGGCAAACTCCATAACACTCGTCGGCATTTGCACACCAAGGCAACAACATGAGAAAGTGAGCACTGCAACTTTTGAGAAGCCATCGGTGATGTTTAGTGATATCATGCGCCTGGGAGCCAAGTAGAGCTGGTATGCTGTATTGAAATTGTGTAGTGGGTGTTGCCTCGGGCCAGAATCGGCTGCCGAGATGTTCACACATGTGGATTGGTAAATAAGTGGTTGTGCATGGGCACTCGTGTCACATGCCTTGCAGGAATTGATGACAGTATGATATTTCTCGCAGGTTTACCGAAGATTGCACAAAGGTTCTCACGACCTAACATTTCACAGCTTTTGGGCCGGAACTGCAAGTTACACAGTACTGCTAGATTTAACACTGCACTGTGGCTACTCTATTGTTGTTTTGAAAGTAAATTACATATGTACTCTTTTGCTACGCTATATACCACAGAACCTCATCAAGGAAAGATTTAACAAGTTCACCTAGAACCAATTTCATTCATTTACATTGAAATTAAGCTAAAATTATGTGCTGGGGCTAGCTTCTATATGACTGTGTAACATATCATGCTCATTAATGTGTCACTCAGACCTGCTCAGAAAATAGAAAATTTCAGAAGAACCCACCTCACAATGAATGTTGACACTAATGTGACTAGAATTAAAGTAGTGTAGCGACGACAAACTGTATTGCCAATGTCAAAACAGGTCATGTTTGAGGCGTGAATGCAGCCAGGCTTTCTTCTCGGGCATCCCTCTACACACTGCACAATCTAGCAGTGCCTACACAATGTTTGTGCATGACACGTTTCTTTATACATGTGATGCGCGTTCGATTCTGCCCAGCACCAGAGAACTTCTAAAGGATTCTTTTATTTTTACATTGATGAGTGCCGCACATACATACCCACTGGCCATATAAACAATAAGCAAAGTTTGCATCAGAGAGGTTCATGGAATAGCAATAGATAGCCAGTGTCACATAATCAAAGACCCATGAGTTTTTCATTAAGTTCACTTTTGCTAGACTGTGCTGATAGGCTTGTCTTTGAGAGTTGTAAGAGCAGTGAATATACATACTTATATCTAGCCTCTGGGATATCGAGCTTTGGCTGTGCCTTTTTTTGCTATCTATGCTCTAACAGTTGGTTTCGAACCCGTATCCTCCAGCACAGCAGCACGGGGCTCAGCCCATTAACCCAATGACTCCAGTTGGCTAGAAAATGGTTAGAGACAATGATAACTACTGAAAAGGGTGTAGTAAAGTATCCTAAGAATGCTTATCGAATTAAGTCAGAGCAGCAGCCGGAAAAAGCTGTTTTTTGCTTTGTCTGGCACCTAAACTTTCCGCTGGTACTGTATTAAGGTTTTGGAAGGTTTAAAACAAATGCCAACTGGACTCTTTACACAGGTGCAGCCAGCGGTATTGCAGCTTCAGAGCACTGTCTGAGCAATCCGGCAACTTTAAAGAGCCTAAGTGCCTGCCTGCCATGCCTCCAGAGCTGCATGCAGAAATTTAGTGAAGGAGGTAGACAAGACCAAAGCCGGAATAGCAACAGCTAGCAGGGCATGTACTGCCCGACAGCATGCTGCCACAGGCATTCTCGCCATAGCCTGCCGAGTAGGAGTCTCCACAGTTGGACCCATGGTCACCGCCACAGTCCTGTCTTTCCATGTTGCCAGCATTGTAGCAGTTGGATTGTGTTTTGTTGAGAGCATGTGTCAATGAGTCTGGGCAGCGTGCACTATTTGCTCTATACACGACATTCTCACATGTGTGTCATCCGGTGAGCTTTGAATTTGGAGATTTTTAAAGAACAGTATGTTGGTCTAAGTGCAAGTAAATATAGTAAGTGTGGGAAGTTTGGCAAGTTTGTCATTTACAGTAGAAGTAAGCATGGTGAACATGACAGAGGTATAATGTTCTACATTCTATATTGTCTTCCTTTGTTGTACTTCTAATTAATTTTATTTTATTTATGCATGCTTGCCTGCATTCATTCACATCTGTCCATGCATGCACGCACACACTCTCTCCAGCCCACTGGGGGATATGGCAGAAGTTAAGAAAACGCTCACCTTTCAAATGTCTTGTGGGTTGTGCCTATCCTAGCAACACGCCTGCATTCTCACCAAGATGTATTTGTGAAGAATATCGGCAATTTTTCAAAATTGCCTGTGGCAGACAGTAGCAAAATTCTAGTTCTTGAGCTGTTTACTCGAAGAGGTGGCAATTATTTGCATGAGAAATCAAAATGCATGATCGACTAATTAACAAAAATTCACTGATTAAGTTTTTAACCAATTACTTTATACCACATATTGCAATTTACAAATTGTAGCCGGTGAGACTGCAAAGCATATCTACTTAGAAGAGAATTCTGTGGCTGACACGATATGTGAGATATGTGCCACCAAACTTGCGGTAAAAATTCACTGTCGTTCCACTTACTTTTGAACAACATGCCGTTTTATGCATTGAAGCACAAGAGCAACTTGACCGTGAACGTATTTCTTCACAATGTTCTGGAAATAATATTTCGAAATCGATGTCATCCTGAGAATTCGTTTCAAGTGAATCTGCCTTGCAAACTACCCAGTTACAACTTGTAAATTGGAATATGTGCTCTAAGATTTCTGTTCCTTTATTGTTTACTTCAGTGCCTGCCCACAGCTGTAAAGCTTTGTTGACAGGTCACTAGTACATACAAGAGCGTGAACATAATAAAAACACAGAACAGCATTTCCACTAATACTGCATGCTAAAGTAGATAAACAAGGCATGAGTTTGTATAAGAAAACTAAGAAATAGATGTACACCCGTGAGCAAAAGTATACAGACGAAAAAAGGTCGGTGAAAAAAGTGAATTTCTTCATAACTAACAAGCATAAACTGGAATTGATGAGTACACTGAAAAGTTCGCAATGTCAAGTTTGGACTGCAGTCCTCAATTTCAAGTTGTGTTCATAGGCAGAGAAAAAATCAGCTTTCTCGCGCAACCCCTGGTCCGTATACTTTTGCTCATGGGTGTACTTGAGAGTTAAGTACAGTTAACGACTGATTTTATGGACGGCCGATTTTTCGGACATGCCCGATAATTCGGACTAGATTGTACTAGAATTTGTCTAGTACACTCTAATTCGGACACCTTCGCGGCACCACCATGTACTCCATAAAGTCAATGGATAAGAATGCCTGAAATTTGGGATGCAAAAAACCTTCGCCGTCCAATTTTCCGGATTTTTTGGCATGACCGCAAGTCCAAAACGGCATTAATCGAAGAAGCCACCACTGCCGCCATTTTGATTATCTCGACGCCTCGAACCGGTGACCTCGCACGCAGGGGTTTATCCAGAATTTCAATTTTAGGGGGGTGTTACCAGAATGCAGGGGGGTGTGGATACGTAGTTATTGCTTATGTGAAGAAGAAGACGAACCTCCATGCAGCGGTTCGCCAACGCTCGGCCCGCGCTGTTGGTCGCTGGTGTCTTTGGAGACGGTGCTCCACGCTGCCCCGCCCTTCTTGGAACTTGTAGCGTCCTTGAAGGACACCGCCAATAAACCTCTTCTCAATTGGTGGAGGTGCTGGATTTCCCCCGCCGCTTGCACCCTAGAGCTTCGAACCCGAACGCTTCCACCCATCATGACCGACAACACAGACCCGCCGGCGCCTGCGCCCCAGCCTGTCATCTGCACCGGGGTTCCTCGGCAACGTGATCTGAAGGTCTTCCGCGGTACAGATGAAACGGACGTGGAGGACTGGTTTACGTCGTATGAACGGGTGAGCGTGCAAAACAAGTGGGACGACATCGCGAAGTTAACCAACGTCATATTTTCTCTTACTGGTGTTGCCCTACTCTGGTTCCATAACCACGAAGTCGACCTCCCGACATGGTCAACCTTCAAGACGTCTTTCACTCAAGTGTTTGGTCTACCTGCTGTCTGCAAACTACGCGCTGAACAGCGCTTGCGAGCCCGTGCACAGCAGACTGGTGAAAATTTCACTAGCTACATTGAAGAAGTCGTCGACCTTTGCAAACGTGTCAATGCCGCCATGCCCGAAGCTGGTAAACTTCAGCGCATCCTAAAAGGAATCGATGACGGTGCATTCCAGATGCTTTAGGCCAGGAATCCGCGCACCGTTTCTGAAGTAGTCATGTTTTGCCAGAGCTACGAAGAGTTGAAGAAGCAACGCACCCTGACTCAGCAGCCTCTGCCGACCGCCGACTCGCTAGCTAGTCTGGTTGCCGTTTCCAACCAATCTCCACTGCTTCGGCAGATTCAAGACTTCGTGCGCGAGGAGGTTGTCCGTCAACTTTCCTTGGTCCCCTTCACTCAGGAGCCGTCCTGTCATCTGCCTTCTACGCTCCGCACTGTCATTGCCGAAGAGATCGCTCAAGCTGTTCCCGTCGCTCACCACCAGCCACCTGCGGCCGCGCCTCTTCCCTATACGCAGACAGTGCAGCCTGTTGCCGTGCCTCCTACCTACACGCAGGAAGTGCGTAGGCCTCCCCAGCCGCCTTTCTCGATCCCGCAAGTCTGCACCACCCGCCACTCCTGCTGCTTCTTGGGCCGGGCCGAGACTCAGCAATCCATGGCGGACGCTTCACAATCGTCCCATCTGTTATGCCTGCTGCACGCCAGGACACGTCACTCGCTATTGCCGCTGTCGCCTTGTAACTCCCGACGATGCTGCCCGGCCGTTCCAGTTATGGCAGTCAGCCCAGGCGCCAATCAGCCCCGGGTCCCTCCAGCGGTACGTTTCTTCTGACCTCCCTGAATTTCCATCGCGCCGATCCCCATCTCCTCGTCGACGATCGCTCTCCCCAATGCGTCGCCGACTCGCGCCCTCCGACCAGGAAAACTAAGTGCCACAGTTCGCGAGGCAAGAACTGTGCTATCTTCGAACTGCCCAAGTCGTCACTCTTCTCCTGCTAACATGGTCGCAATATCTGTCGAAGGTATTTCTACTTTTGCGCTTGTGGACACCGGCGCTGCCATTTATGTTATAGCCGCCAAACTCTGCCATTCGCTGTGCAAGGTGACCACGCCACTGTCTGGACTGTCGCTTCACATGGCAAGCACGCAGCACGTGACACCTCTCGCAGCCTGTACTGCCCGTGTTCTTTTACAAGGCGTTTTGCACATTGTCGAGTTTATTTTTCTTCCTGCCTGCTCACATGACGTCATCCTTGGGTGGGACTTCTTGTCCCGTCATAATGCCGTCATCGACTGCGCACGAGCTGAAGTTGAATTTTCGCCGCTGTGTGATGCACCATACCAAGACGCTCTTGATCAGCCGCCTAAACTGGTCGTGTGTGAGGACACCGACATTCCACCTGGCTCTTTTGCCCTTGTCCCAATCGTCTGCAATGCCGTCACCGATGCTACGGTCTTCTTTACACCATCTGACATCTTTATGAGTCACAAAGCCATTCCACTGCCTTTTGCAACGCTTGACATCGCCGCCGGCATCAGCAATATTTTTGTGTCAATCTGCTTTCTGCGTCGGTTACGTTGCTTGTCGGCGAATGTCTCGGCCGCGTGGAACAGCTTGACTCTTCGTTCTTTGTTACCGTGCCAGACGAATCTTTCACTCTTGACTCGAACGAACTCCTCGCCCTTTCAACACTTGAAGAGTTGTCGAGTGACATGTTTTCCAGTTCCATCGCCACTACGCTAACCCTTGCCAAACACTCCGCGCTTATTCAGCTTCTACACCACTTCAGAAATTACTTCTATGTTTCTCAGCCACAATTGGGCCGAACGTCGGAAGTCGTAAAAAAAGGCTGTTCTCTTTCGGCGAGTTCGAATTAATTATCTTCGTGACAATATATAAGGGAAAGGGGGACAAAGCCGACATAAACAACTACCGTCCCATAACAGTGACGTCAGTGGTTTACAGGGTGGTGATGCAGATTATAAAGGACAGACTGCAGGCATGGGTAGAGGGCTAGGAGGTGCTGGGGGAACTACAAAATGGGTTCCGGAAACAAAGAAGGTTAGAAGATAATCTGTTCTCATTGACGTAGTGTATTGAAATAGCAGAAAAGGAACACAAGCCCCCATGGCTCGCATTTCTGGATATCAAGAGAGCCTATGACAGTGTAATCCAAAAGGATTTGTGGGACATACTGGGCACTCTAGATGTGGGAGATGGAGTAAGTAATCTCTTAAAAGATATCTATAAAAGTAACAAGGTGCTTATAAAATGGGAAAACAAGATATCTGGGCCTATAGAGATACAGCAGGGGCTTAGGCAGAGGTGCCCTCTGTCACCTCTGTTGTTCATGCTGTATTTACAAGGATTAGAGAAAAAATTAGAGAGGAGCGGACTTGGCTTCAACCTTTCCTTTTTCAAGCAAGGAGAATGGATTAAACAGTCATTACCAGGACTGATGTACGCGGATGACATTGTACTTATGGCTGACAGCAAGAAAGACTTGCAGAGATTAATGGACATCTGTGGTAAAGAGGGAGATAGCTTAGGTTTGAAGTTTAGTAAAGAAAAATCGGCAGTCATGATTTTTAATTATAATCAGGGCAGCGAGCATAGGGTACAGGAGGTTACGCTGGAGGTGGTGGATAAGTACAAATATATCGGAGTGTGGATAAACAATGGGGCTGAGTACCTAACGGAACATGAAAAATATGTAACGGCTAAAGGTAGCAGAAATGCAGCTGTGATGAAAAATAGGGCACTGTGGAATTACAATAGGTACGAAGTGTTGAGAGGGATCTGGAAAGGGGTGATGGTCCCTAGTTTGACTTTCAGCAATGCGGTCCTGCGCATGAGATCAGAGGTTGGAGTAAGGTTGGAAGTTAAGCAGCGAGAAGTAGGTAGGCTTGCTTTGGGAGCACACGAAAATACACCATATCAGGGGGTACAGGGTGACATGAGATGGACGTCATTTGAGGGCAGGGAAGCTAGCAGCAAGATAGAATTTGAGGAGCGATTGAGAGAAATGGCAGAAAAGCGGTGGGCAAGGAGAGTTTTTAGTTATTTGTACATGAGGAATGTTGACAGAAAATGGAGGAAGCTGACTAGAAAATCGTCAATCAAATATTTGGATTGCAGGATGGGTGCAAACCAGGAAACAGCAATTAAGAAAAAGGTTAAAGAAACAGAGAGGGGTCTGTGGAAAACAGGGATGCAGACGAAATCAGCACTGGGAACATACAGAACTTTCAAGCATGAAATTGCCAAAGAAAATATCTATGATAATTCTAGGGGAAGCTCTTTGTTGTTTGAAGCCAGGACGAGAGTATTGCGGACTAAGATGTACCGAGTCAAGTACCAAGGTATAGACACGTTGTGCGGTGCATGTGGAGAAGAAGAGGAAATGGCTGAACACCTGATACTTTTCTGTAAAGGGCTTAACCCTACAGTGCAAAACAACAGGGCTGATTGTCTCAAAGCATTGGTGTTTAGGAACAGTGAAGGCAAAATAGACTTTAAGCGGGTAGAAATAACCAAACGGAGGTTATCTGATTGGTGGCTAAAATCAAGGCAGGGGTGAAATTTCACCCACCACAAAGTACAAAATATGTTAATAGTCCTGGCTAGGTGGCATATGCCACCGCCCGATTTAAAGGGTTCAGCCTCATCCATCCATCCAGATCGCTCCTCGGGCGCGGAGGCACGGCAGTTGGTGCCGCGGGTTTCGAAGCGGGTGTTTTTGTTCGCAATTAGCGGTCGCATATTTTACATAACTAGCGTTAAGCTAATTAATGCATATCGTACCTTGTTAGTAGAGGAGACAATAAATGACTAGCAGCTATCCTCTGATGAGTGGTTAAGTGTTAAAGATGCATTAGATTCGGCTACGTCACGGCCGGCACAAATATTTTTCGCTGGTCTCGGTCGCACGCATTCTACATGCTTTCCCGAATCGTCGGGAGTCGGGAGTGAGGAAAAAAAAAAAAAGGTTATTTCAGCTAATACGAAGAATATTATGCTAGTGGTGTGGGTAAAAAAAGCTGCACCGATTTCTAGGCTCGCAGTGAAGAGCTCCTTAGGTCATATTACTGCGACACTGCATCCTGGTCGTCAAATTGGTTAATACCAATATATGATGCTTTAGAAATCATTCCACATAGGAGTTAAGTAAACAAACTTATTTTAGTCGCTAATGCGATGAACTAGAACGGTGGGGACCATGAAGAATACTCAAATGGACGACAGACAGCACTTGATTATATGATCCAATATACAGGGTGTCCCAATTACGATGCAACAAGATTTAAAAATATGTAAATGCCCCGTAGCTCTACAGAACCAAGGGCATGTTTTTTGCCGTCGCTTGCAAATACTCAGAATATTTTTGCATTTCGCCTAATTACATAATTAGTCTTAATTAATCAACTTCTCAAATATTATAATTAGATGAAAAGTGTCACGTGAAAATTGTAGAGCAACTTGAAAAACTACCGATACAGCTTTCTGTTGCTCAATACGTGCCGCGCGACTGGCCGCTTGAGACACTTTGCGTGTATTCGCTGGCTTCTTTCACGCTCGGAAAAACACTTTTATGTAGCACGTATTGAGCAAAATAAAGTTGTATCGGTAATTTTTTAAGTTGCTTTACAATTTTCACACTAATTGACACTTTTCATCCAATTATAATATTTGAGAAGTTGATTATTTAGGACTAATTATGTAATTAGGCGGAATGCAAAAAATAATCGGAGTATCTACAAGCGACGGCAAACAACACTGCCTTGGTTCTGTGCAGTTACGGGGCATTAGGATATTTTTAATTCTTGTTGCATGATAGTTGGGACACTCTGTAGATGATTCAACCGTAGCCAGTGAGCGAACCAAGACCTACTGTACTACTGACCTGACCAGTGAGCAGAACGCCAGCGTGCCTGTTCTAGCTCATATTTCTGCCACTACGAGCCTTATGGCGCTACTAGTTACCCCATGTGCGCCGCACTTTTGCTGTCGTCTGCTCGCGCCAAGCCGCGTTGTTTGCATGAGTATGCACTTTGTACGACTAAGAAAAGGAGGAAAAGTAAGTTGATTGAGGACAATCAACAATAATGCCGTACTGCTACGTGACTTTGTGTAAATCATGGTAAGGTAAAACGCCTGGCATACGCCATACACTGAGTTCTCGCTTTATGCACCTGGGTAAAAAAAAAAAAAAAAGATCAAGGCATGCAGTTTCTAGGAAAGGTGAGGGTGCCCAAGTGTTATTTGGCATGCTGAAAATGCAGCTACATGCCTTAAATTGTTATACGTACGTGTTCTGTGATTAAAGAGATGTGCCTGTACATTTATTATCACTTGGTGGCATTTCCCGAATACCTTCGCCGCCGGTATCAAATTTGCATTGCGAGCATGCGAGCCAAGAGTTGCACTAAATATTTTTTTTTTTAACACGAAAGTGTTTTATGCCGGGGTCCACCAAGACTTCACTGACGTATTTCCGTCACGGAAATACGTCACACGAACATACACGAACATAATACAAAGAAAGAAACCAGAAGAAAAAGTCCCACAAACATGCAAAATTTGGAAATCGAACCCACGACCTCTCGGTCCGCGACGATAGATCGCCGAGCATTTAACCCATTGCGCCACAAACGCATTTGCAGAGAGCTACACAGACGCGCCTTATATATCTAACACTCCTCCGTGTACCCGCGCTCTTGCTCGGGGCGGTGCCGCCGCCTACGAGCAGAAAAGAGAAGTACTGCATTATGACACTAACGCGCACCGACAGTATAGTGCCTAGAATATACTTACTAGTGTGCCGACCGCCGGGAGTTTCCAATGGGAGACGCTGGCACTGCCGGTGATGCCTTCCGCCGGAGGCCCCCAGACGGCGACACTGTTTGGGACCGTGCTAACCGAGCGGCGCATCACGCGTCGCTTGCGCTTCGGGTGCACTTCGGATGCGCGTTCGTAAGCGCAGTCGGTTGCGGCGCGTTGTTGCTTTCAAGCAAGTAGCGTGTGGTGCCTCCGCACGTCATTGCTGGGGTTCTTTTCTGTGCGCATGGTTCGTACTTGTGTTTGTTCACGGACGGAACCGACATGTCGTCGCAGAAAACGAGGCGTAAACACAGCACCTGTTTTGTCCCATATTGTACAACTGGATACCGCTCAAATAACGAGCAAGTCTCATTATTCAGCGCGCCTGCTGACTGGCCAGAACGTTTTGCCGAGTGGGAGAAGAATATAAGAGTGTAGATCGAAGGCTAACTCTGGCGGCTGGCGCTTGTGAGAAACACTTTAATAATTGCTACATTGAGCGCTCGTTCAAAATTAGTTGACGGTGTGTCGCCTATGAAAATGTGCCCTGTTTAATTACCTTCATTTATGGTAATTAATTTAATTTATGGTAATTAGATACTAACTTGGTGTGAATTTAGCATTTGTGGACATGTCTCGCATATAATAGTTTACTGTGGAAAAAAGTTACTCTTCTTCGGAAACCACGTATTTATTTATTGGTATTTTTCGCAGAAACACCCCGTATCGTGTAGCGTTATAATGATAACTGTGCATACGATCGTTTGTAAGTGCAACAAAATCATATTCTTTCGATTACGCTTTGCACCTCAACCAACGTTCCGCAGAACGAAACGGGCTGGGACAGTCCATTGGCGTCTGTCGCACACGCGCGCGTTGGCTAGAGACGCCGCTCGCCATAGCACGGTCCGTACGGCTATCGCCGTCTGGTGGCCGCCGGCGGAAGGCATCATTCTCCGTGCCACCGGAAAGCCCGCGGTCAGCACACTAGTAAGTATATTCTAGGCACTATACCGACAGTGAACGCTTCGGTGGTCTCAGCACTACGACGCCTCGATGCCAGCATTCGAAGGGACGCTGGCATCAAGAAGCACTACCAACGCCACCTAGGTGGCGTTCACCGTACTCAGCACAGCGGAGCGTGGCCTCCGCAATTAGCTCTGAAAATGTTTCTGAAGTTGATCGCGGAGGCTGCAATTATGACGCGCTGTACGCGCTGATTTGACTCGGTGACGATTCAGTTACGTGCTTTGTCTTGCGCGTTGTATTAGTGTGTCAGTTACGTGCTTCGTCTTTCGCGTTGTGCTAGCGTGTGCAGCGTAGTGCAGCTTCCATATGCACGACGGTTGCTCATGGTCATCGACGTTGGTAGTCGTGATGGAGGAGACGTGCCACCAGGCGTCAGCGTGGGTGCATCAACGCCTAAGGGCGCTTTAGCCACAAAACACCAATAGACATTATATATCAATGTGCAATAAACGTTACACTACTTCTGTGAAGACACGTTTCACTTTCGTGTTCTATACCGATTCCTATATAAGAGGGATCAACCACATTTTTTTTTAAAAAGGGGTGAAATTTCACCCACCACAAAGTACAAAATATGTTAATAGTCACGGCTAGGTGGCAGATGCCACCGCCCGATTTAAAGGGTTCAACCTCATCCATCCATCCATCCAGCTTAAAGCCCCTTCATTTTAAAAGTGGCGACACTCTCCTCCGCGCACGCGCTTTCTCTTCCCTGGCCGGCACAGTGCGCACGGCACACTGAACCTTCCAGTGGCTCACTGCACCCGCAATTAGTAACAATGTGCGTGCTTGTTTAATCGGCCCTTTGAAGCACTACATGGGAATTTATCCCCTGTGAAACTGTCGCGACGAAAGTACGGTTCAGATAGAACGGCGTGTCAATTTTTTTTGAAGACGCTTCGATAAATACAAGCGGAACCGCTCCGAAAAAATGATTACCAAGCAGTGGCTGAGCGGTTTGCCTCTCCGTCGCCACTTGGGCTGTTCGTAACGCGGAGGTGTATTGAGCGCATATAATGTAAGCAGCATAGAATATACAGGAGAATTTGTTTCATAATCGTGGCTCTTAAAAAGCTCAAAGAAGGTAACCAAGAAGACATCTGATAGTTTATTTAAAGCGAATTCGCGTGGGTCAAAACCCTTTGTACCAATGTCACTGTGCAAAATACGTGCTGTGTTTGTGAAATAGGCAATATAGAACTTAACGCACGCGCCTGTATTCCGTAACAATGCAATGACGAGAAACTGTATTCCATCACCTCTGCAACTACTTAAAGTCTCTCAAAAAAGAGAAAAGAGAGGCTGATTGCTCACAGGCAAAGTTCTAAGACTATGGCAATTTATAATCAACTTAAAGCATTCAAGATGTAAAAGTTTATCAGAGTTCAGAGAGATTATGAAAAGCGCTTGGCATGTACGTTATGAGTAACCGCGAATAACACATGCCATACTCTAATAACACATACGCAAACTCACCGAGTATTACAACCACTGTCTCGAAGAGGGCGAGATACCCCAACAATGGAAAGCAGCCAAGGTGATCTTCATTCCCAAGCCGAATAAGCCAATTCACATTGATAACTTCCGTCCCATCTCTCTCACCTCATGCATAGGGAAGATCTTGGAGCACGTAATCCACCTACGCCTTTCCAAATACATCGAAGATCATCGCTTTTTCCCCTCGGAAATGACTGGATTTCGCAAGTCTCTTTCTTGCCAGGATGTCATGCTAAGGCTCAAACAAGATATCATTGAACCGAGCGACGCACGCGACACAAAAGCGTTGCTGGGCCTCGACCTCAAGGGAGCCTTCAATAATGTGTCCCACTTGGCCATTCTACGCGAACTTAACAGTATAAACTGTGGAGAGCGAATCTACCGTTATATATGCAGCTTCCTGACGAAGCGCACTGCGACGCTCCAATTAGGCAGCGAACAATCAGGTCAGATACGTTTAGGAAGCACTGGTACGCCCCAAGGGGCAGTACTCTCCCCCCTCCTCTTCAATTTGGCTATGCGACCTTTAGCTTTCGCTCTAAAGAAGATTCCCGACCTCAGATTCTCACTGTACGCGGACGATATTACGCTGTGGATGACCGGAGGTTCGGACGGGCACATCCAAGACACCCTCCAAGCAGCCATTGACCAGATCGAACAAGTAGGTCACGACTTGAACCTTAGGTGCTCCCCCACCAAATCAGAGCTTCTGCTTCTGCCCCCCACGAGACGCTTCAGGACATCGCCCCCGAATATCGACCTCACAGTTGAAGGGCACTCCATACCCCAGGTAGACAGGATAAGGGTGCTAGGTCTTCACCTTCAAAGCAACCGAGCAAATCAGCGTAGCTTGCAAGCACTACACACAACAGTAGATAACACGCTACGCCTCATAGGAAGGATCTCCAATAAACACGGAGGGCTTCGAGAGAAGGAACTGATTCAGCTCATCCAAGCTTTTGTCCTAAGCAAAATCACCTTCGCACTACCATATCTCTCACTCTCTAGGAAGGAAGCGGACACTGTAAACTGCTTGATCCGCAAGATACACAAAGTCGCTCTTGGTGTTCCGATTAGAGCATCCACACAGAGGGTGATGGCCACAGCCACAATCAATACCTTTGAAGAATTAACCGAAGCACATCTATCATCGCAATATCACAGACTCTCCACCACTGCAGCTGGGCGTGAGATCCTGAGACAACTTCACTACGCCCCACCACTCAACGAGAACAAGCGACATCAACTTCCTCCGAACATACACGGCCAATACCACATCCAACCTCTACCCAGAAACATGCATCCCGAATTTCACGTCGAACGCCGGAAACTTCGAGCCAAGGCGCTACAACGCAGCTATGGACAGGCAGAAGGAGTTTACTACGTGGACGCCGCAGCCTATAAAACTAAACATCGTTATGCCTTGGCGGTCGTAGACAAGCAGGGCAACACTGTTCGTTCAGCATCAGTCAGGACCACCTCAGCGGGCGACGCAGAAGAGGCCGCCATTGCACTCGCATCGGGGCTACCTGATTGCGATATCATCATCAGTGACTCGAAGACTGCTATCCGGAACTTCAGTAGCGGCTACATTACAAACCTCGCGCACTCTCTACTAGTCGCTCACCCGCCAAAAAACTACATCGCTCTCATCTGGACTCCAGCACATCAAGGACTACCAGGCAACGAAATGGCTCATGCCGCTGCTCGAGGATTCACGGACCGAGTGGACGGAAATGTGGGCCTTACCCCAGAAGCCAATGACTCCCAACAACAGACCAATAAAGACGCACTCATCACATTCCATGAAATTTCCACACATTACAAACACCAACGCCTAACGTATCCACCTCTCTCTGTGTCGAGCACGCGCCAGAGAGAAATATTGTGGCGCCAACTACAAACTCGCACTTTTCTTACCCCACGCACTTTGAACTTATTCTTTCCCGACACATACCCGACACCCAAGTGTCGCTTCTGCCCTGTCCAAACAGCAGATCTCTCCCATATAATGTGGAAATGCCCCATCAAATATCCCCCCCGCAACCTCAAACCATTAATTAGTAGCGAGGAGCTGTGGGAGACTGCCCTGCGCAGCTCCGATCCCACCCTGCAGGACCGAGTCCTGAGGTGGGCTGAGGAGGTAGCGGAGGCCTACCACGACTGGTAGGCGGACGTCTGGCAGCACAAGGTGCTAAGACTGGAGCACACAGGCCTCCCTCTCTCCCCCCCGGCCCCTCTCCTTTCTTAAAAAGGGAAATAAAAGTTCATTCATCATCATCAACACATGCCAGATACATATAACTTTGCTTTCTTGCATACGGCTATATACTTCACAACGGCTGCCAAGATATCATTGAGCGGTTGTTAATTGACTTTACTTTCGCTTAATCAACTCACGTCCATAAGCCTATATGCAGGAAAAAGGATAATTGTTTGGTTTAATTCAACTAAATAATTTTTATTAGCGCTTTTTCGCACGATGAAAATCGCTACCAGTGTTTCATAACTGACGCCACTGAACTACGGAATGATCTAGGCGGCGCCGAAGGTTGCGGACCGGACCGGTAGGTGGTTCGAAAAAAAGTGCCATGTTAACTCGAAGTATTTCAACTCGGCGCTCACACACACACACACAATTACAGAATAAGAGTTACAGCTATTAACTCATAAATTACATACACTTGGAAACTAACGCATGCGCGAAAACACCCAAAAAAACTTTGTCACCGCGGGAAGAGTCAACAAAAAGTTCAGCAACTCACTTAAAAAAAAGAAATACCATATGCACAATTATAGGTGCTCTCTATTGAATTGAACGAAGAGTCCGGCTATGGCAAAGGGCATTAAAATCTCCATGCAACTTCACCTACCAATACAAGGAAAGCTGAAACAATCACCTCACAAAGAACGACGTGCTTAGAAGGGGCGAAATCCTTTCTCCCGATGTTATGGAGCTACTGCTTCCGGCGCACGACATTCTGTTCTTCCCGGGGGATAGAAAATAATGCTAGCCTGACCTGCTGCTGCATTGAAACGCGCAGCAGTAAGGCATTTCCATGGAGAACGAAGCCCAGATTCCTATGGAAACATGGGAGAACTTATGAAACGCACGTTTGGAGCGGCAGGGCGACCACCGCTTGGAAGGCACATGATGGGCAAGAGGAAATAAAAGCGCTCGAAAGAAAGTTTCGAGCCGTTTTCGTGACGTCAGGGTCACCTGACAGGGTCGTATCGCGCGTCGCAGCCATTCAGCGTGGCAGATCTTGGGCAGATGCGCTGGCTCCGTGAAAGAGGGGGGAGAAAAAGAGGAGGTTAACAGCGCTGGCGAGGGTGTTGCGGCGTAGATCAAAGAGTGCCACTACTTTCCAACATCGAGGGGTTTTAAAGTCGCTGCGCCGGTCTGCACGTCATCGCGAAATTTTTTTTTTCGCGAACGTCAGCTCACGTTTAACTGACACTGGTGCAGAAAATTCATATTACGGCTGAAATATTGATATACGATGTACGGAATTTAGTGAACTGGTAGGATAATGGTTGAAGATTCCGAAAATACCATTTCAACTCAATATTTTCACGATATTTCTACATAAATATCATATGTAGCTTGGAGGCCCTTAAGACATCTGAATCGATAAACAAGACACAGAATTGTGTAGTTTGAAGTTGAATTACAGGGCAATATCTTGTATGGCCTGGGCTGGAGTAAATTTGGATCCCTAACACTATTTAGAAAAGAGAAGTGAAACTCAAATGTCACTACCTGGTTAAGTTACCAAAAAGGAGTAAATGCTGACAGATTCTTGCCTCATTCTTCTTTATATTTCAACATATCTGAGCCCTCTCTGTAAAAGAAAGTGAAAATGGGTGTCTAATGTACAACTAGTACCTTTTGCTCGATCAAGATAACATTTTTAGCACTTTCATCGGACAAATTATGCCGAGTGTATTGGTCTCTTTTCTAAAAAGCCGTGTAACTTATATGCAATTGGTTTCATTTGTCTGATACACCAAGATCATACAGTTAAACTTTTGTCACTTGTGCAATTGCTTTTTATATATTGAGTAACCTCATTAGAGCATCATTTTGCTTGCCTGAAGGCGGAATTTTTTTCTGACCTTTTTATTTAAAGCATGATCATCAAAAAACATTGTCTTCAACTAAGCAATGCACATATAAAAGAAAACAACAGATGCCCATACAATATGTACTTACTGTGTGGTTTTTTTTTTTTTCTAAATTCAGTTTCTGAGAGTGCTATGGAAAAGCGTTCAAGAACTTGTTCATATGCAGTGAAATAACCTCAAGAAATTATGCAGATGATATTGAGGTTTACGCAAATGTTAACAAGGCTCTCATGAAGACAACCTCAGATAATGGAGCATCATAGCATGACATTTATTCAGAATGTAGAGGCGCTTAACGTTCTTTGGCAACCTAAACCTAAAATGCACTTAAAGACAGTACAGTCAGTGGATGGTATAAAAGCAAACCAGAAAGGCCCACTTCTCGTACCACTTCAAAAATGTAAGTACAATAGAAGCTGGAATGAAGCCATATAAACGTTGCTAGAAACTTTTCATAAGAACCATACATTCATGGCATTCTCAAAGAACAACAGTATATTAAACCTGTTTGCTAAAATAATCTTAACAATACTGACCTTTGAAACGTTGAAAAAATATACATATTAGAAAGTAATGAATTGAGGTGCAGTTTTCAGTACTACAGCAATGACAACTAATGAATATCACTAATGCTTCAAGTGAAAACAAATGTCATTCAATGAAACAAGTTCACAAATGGGACGTAATACACAATGCAAGAAGGTATTATATTCGAAGCCAGATTACACAGTCCTTTGATGGATCCAGAAACGTCCAACCTTTGTGCAGTAGCTGCAAACCCTGCTAAGTTGATTGAATCGCCTTCTCTGAACACCATGATATTCACGATAACAAATGTAAAGCCATGCATTGCTAACATGCCAGCACAATCATGTAACGATAATCGCCATGTTGGAGGACTTTGAACAGAATCACTATATCAGGCCTTATCTACCATAATAATTCCTCCTGACTTCCCTCCCCTCATAAAAATCCTAAGAAAAAAAAACAGTATTTTTGGTAAACCAATGCAAGCTAATTAAAGAAAAAAATGCACTTCATGGTATCACTATTGCAAGTGAAAACAACACACATATTTCAGTTTTTCTTGCATGTGTGTTACTTCAGGCAGATTGGTATTTAGTGTAGTCACCACAATATGGGCCACATATTCACACTTGTTCTGCCACACACGTATGGTACCAGAGAAAAAGTTGATGTTTAAACTTGCAAAGCACGCAAACATCACCTGCTTTTTCTTGCTTGCAGGTCACTAATGAAAGAATTTTGTAGCTGCAGAATTTCGTCTGATGGACTACTGTGGCTATAAGTGTATCCAGGACACTATGCAAGTATGTTATGTGTAACTGCATGAGGACTTAACGTACTGCAGGGTAGAAGGTGCAATTAGCCCATCAACTCATCACGCATTGACAAAACGTAGAAAGTACACATATACAGTACGTCATATTGCAATAAAGCTGTATAATGGCAAACTAACTTAGGAAAAGACTTTGATAGTATTACAGCCTATTCATTCTAAAAAATGAGCAGGCTGCTTGTCAGTTTTGCTTGTGATGCACATGGATGGCTCAAGAAAACTGCGTCCATACATTATGGGCAAAAGCAGATTGCCACTGCTTCTAGAACACTAATAACTTTCCTATTCCGATATGTGTGTCATAAGAAAGCATGAATGTCACTTGATCTTTTCACCAAGGAGCCGCGTGAGAGGGAGGCTGAAGTGAAGATGCTGCGCCGCTGGCTTTGCCTTCTTGTAGACAAGGGCTTCTCGTGAGCGGTATTTTAAGATTCTGCAAGTGGCCAAAACGAATCTAACCCCAACCGCGACTTGGATGGAGTTTTGCATTAGAGTTTTAATTTACCAAAACCATTGCACACCACATCCACACTTACTGAGGAGACCACTGTGGCACAGGCGTGCAAGGCTCGTTGCTGTACGATTCACGGGCCTGCATTGAACACGTTTCATTCATGCTGGCATGGTTACACATGTTTAGGAATGGACTCAATGTTCTGCAAGCTGAAAGCCACTTTCAAAACTAACAGCGTTTGTGTAGTGTTGGCATCATTCACTGATGCAGGGGCCGAAGGGGAAGGGTGGAGAATGAAGGGACATACTGGCCACGAGGTGTCGAAATGTAGAGTGGCACGCAAGAGACGTGCAAACTTTAGGGCGGTCAAGAAGCGAGGACAACTAGTTTCAATGGCTGCTAATGTGCCTACAAGTTTGAGAATGCGTCAAGTAAAAGGTTTTGTAAAACAGGCCCTGATGTTCTAGTAATATTATTCACCACATATTCAACTTCTGAGTAACGCAGAACAGCTACACTTCAGAAACTTTGATGCAGTTTCATGCCGTCAGTTAGATTTCCTTGGCTAGACAAAACATGTGCTTTTGGTAGACCAAGTTCTCCACACGTAGAAGGCAAGTAAACAAAATTAAGTCAAAGAGAGGGGGAAAAAATTCCATAGACTTTGCAGCCCAGAGTCAACAACCTATGAACACCAGTGATACTATGACCAATGAAATGTTTACAGGAGCAATGATGAAAATTGGTCTTGGCTGCACAGATTGCACAGGACTGCTGGATCTTTTCGTTTCTATTTTTCACCATGAATGACAATTCGGAGTCGTAAGTCAGCAGGAGTGTTGTCTTGCAGAGGAATCTAGATGACAGTGACTAATCTTAGCTAAATCTCACAGAATCTGTACAAAAATGCCTACAGGCTTTCATTTAATTTCCTTCCTTCATAAGGTGCTTGTTGTAATTGATGCGAAAAAAAGAAAGACATGACATTTTGAATCAGGATCATGACGGCCCAGTACTGTGTGAATCTTGCCATAATGTAGAATCCACACAGCAAGCCCAATAGCTGTGGTATGTTGCCTCATGAGAACCTTTGCGTATTTTTCAATAAGCCTGCGAGATACACGGTGCTGTCATTACTTCGTGAACCATGTGACACCAGTAACCTTGCACAAGATCTTGTTCATCAGCCCGCACGTTCAGATATCTCGGCAGCTGATTCCGGCCAGAGGCAATGCCCACTACAAAACTTCAGTGCCCACTTGCTCATGTTACTACCTTGATGAGCAAATGCCAACCAGTATTATGAGGTTGGCTTATGACCAACCATAACTGTGATGCTGGCAAGCGGCAATAGCACGTGAATGCTGCTAACCACGCCGCCGAGCAAACTAGACACATCGAACGCAAGCGACAACGGAGGACTGCGGGCATACCATCAGTGGCGTCGTTCTCTCCATCGCAGCCGAATATGTGTGTAACCTCATTAAGAAACACAAAGAAGTAACCAATAATTGAGAAAAACTTTAATGAACTGTCGAGAATAACCCAGTGATGAACACAGGGGCCGCAAGTTTCAGCTTCACTGGTTCACCATCTGTACGGAGTGCTTGGGCGGTGATTTTTTCAACTATATCTGTGATAGGTAACAAAAAATGCTGGTTGATTTTGTGTAGAATGACCCAAAATTAATAAATAATAGTTACGAGAACATAAGCACTTGAACTAGGATGCACAATTAAATGAAATGTGAACTGTACCACCAATGTGTTGATAAATTTCAATGAAAGACAAGAAATCTACCACCATGCTACTGCAACCAAGTCTCAAGTGTAGGCTCCTGTTTTTTTGTTTTTTTTTTAACTTTTACATTACCTGTAATTTCAAGAAACTTACTTACACATTCCTGAATACATTTTAGGCAATCCAAATTCAAGGTAGACCTCAGGCACTTCAATCCAAATTCAAGGTAGATAAAACCTTCGGTATTCAGGCATAACTGTGAAATTATTTGGAGGCGGTTTTCTACAAATTCGCATAGACAGTGGAGCAAGCTTCAGTTTAGGTACACTTAGAAGAAACTCTAAGGCTCAGGAAGCCAGAAACCTCTCAATGCAGTTTAGAAATCACTTTTAATTCCATAAAAATCAATCAAACCATTGATTTAAAAAAGAAAACTGCAAGCTCCTGACCTCTAGGTCTTCTTCCCTGCATGACAGGACATGTGGTTCTTGAGGTAGTCTTCCAGTGTAAAGGATGCACTGCAGTAGGTGCAGGGAAAGTGACGCTCTCCTGTGTGGCAGCGCAAATGGCGTGTCAGGTGGACACTTCCGGGCACAGGTGGCAATGGTAGGGCCGCACCTCCATGTGGGTGTGCACATGGTCTTTCAGGTGCTAATTTGAGTGAAATCGCTTGGGCAGAGGTGGCACTTGAAGGGGCGCTCGCCCGTGTGTGTGCACAAGTGACTTTCCATGGTGGTCCTGTTCTCGGTCTTGTAAGGGCACAGCCGGCAGGAAAGCATCCAGCCATACACATCCACAAGTGACCGGTACTGCTCCAGGGGCCCGAATGAGTTATATGCTGCCGGGGACCCAGATGGCAAGGAATCTCTATAGTCAAATGGAGGGCGGGAAGGCAAGACGAACAATGCGTCACACACTTGATGGAGCGAGAGTGCTACATCAGACAATCAAAAAGGGGGTGCCACACCTTAGGAAAAAAGTGTGATAACCTTGGACTACCCAACCCACACAGTACTGTCATGACAAAGGTGCACTTAGTCTGTGCATGCCTCACACAACTTCCTATAAATAAGCATCCTCATTACACATGAACCTCTTCTGGCAATACATGGTCAGATGGGGCATGCAATTTTGATATTATGTCTAAAAGTCAAATTACTTTGTATATGTAACACTGCATTATGCACATACCTGTTTAGCTATATGTTACATACGCTTATGGCATAGAAGAAGTTGTACAATGCAACATAAGAAGAGCATCAACCGATATTTAAACACATGAAGCATTTGAAATAAAATATGAATTCAAATTAAGGAATTTAATAAAAAACAAACTGAAGAAATAAGAAAGAACACAGCACTTTCACGAGTTAGAATGGGACCACATTTCCAGGTGGAGGAGTATATAGCCATATTTCTGTGCATTAGGCAACGGATTCTTTCTTCTATCAATGCACTGTAAACATTTTTCATACTTCTTTCAGAGCACTGCACGGGCAGTCAAACAGCGGTTATTAATTCTTGGAAAGCATGTTTACAACAAGGATCCAAAGATGCTGAAAGGACATTCATGCAGCTTTTTAGTGACAATCATCAATTTTATGTTAACACTGATCCTTTGTCCCTGTTATTTGTCCTAAAGCACTTGTCAGTAAATGCATAGTACCAAATTACAGTGAAATAAATATTATCGCTGCAAATATTGCCGCCACATTTAAATATTTCATATTCATTTTGATATTTAATACTTATTACAGTTAAAACTAGATATAACGAAACCTGATTTTATGATGTTCACAATCCAACGAAAAAATTTCCATTCCCCGGCAGGTACCAATTGGGTTCAATGTGGCCATCAACCCGAATTAACGAAACTTATGGCCACCAAACCAAATTTAACGAAGGTTTTCGCGATATAAATGAGTAAAAAAAGCGGTAATTTCTTTCTAATTTTGACACCGCCGGGTTTTTCTTTGAGCGTTCTTTCTGATGCAATCGCAGTGAGATATCTAGACCCTTGATGCCCTAGTGCCCTAGTCACAATCTTTGCGTCCGCGCTTTGCATATCAGCAGCCTGTCATAGCTTCACGTGATCTTCTACCTGGCCTGCATCAGACATTGTACAAGCAATTCAGGCCGCCCTCGCGGACATTTCACACGTGCAGGCATGGGTTAGCGGCAAATACAATGCCGTGGTAGCTCTTTGGTGTTGCTATGTTACAATTTTAGATTCAGAAGAACTGAAAAATTCCTTTCTCAATTTTATGAACTTCCCAATTTAACGAAATAATTCGAGCGTGGTGATCACTTTGTGAAATCGCATTTCAACTGTATTTGTATTTCATTTGTTTTCAAAAGAGTTGATATTTGCCCACATCTAATAAAAAATGCTCTTAACTTCTCAAGTTTCACAATACATGGCATGTTTATCCTAATGAACTTGCGTGAGCATATTTTAACTCCAAATTGATTCTTCTTGATCAACATGAGCACATTATGTGAAACGGCCAGCTATAAATGCGGGATACTATTAAAGTATGTTAAGTGGTACATGTGATTACATGAGGACTGAAGGTACAGCGGTGTACAAAGCACAATCAGAGTCTATGTTCACATAGCAAACATGGCTACACTCATTACATGTTGACAAAACATAGAAGGTACACATATACCTCAGACCATAGTCCAATACAGCTGTAGAATGACAGAGCAAATCTACAGGGTCGCTTAAGAGGAAGATTTCCATAGACTTAAAGTCTATATATCTACACACTTATTGTACTCCATCAAAAACCAGAGGTTTACAAACAAGACACGTACGTTATGCAAATACCCACTGAAGAAGGATAGCTATTCAGGGGTGGATTCTAAATGTAAGCTCCGAGCACATGCTGCAATGGCATCACGTGACACCGGCAACAATGGATGGCCTATAAACTGCTTGTTTCTGCAAAGACCTTTATAAATTTTCAACATTCACCTGTGGCAGATAGCACAATTCTAACCCTCGAGCTGGATATAGCTCAAACAGGCGGCCATTATTTGCACAAGAAATCGAAATGCATAATCGGATATTATAAAAAATTCCCCAAGTTTAAGTTTTGAACTTCAATCAACATCCGAAAAATCGGGCAGTCCGAAAAAAATCAATGCATGCTTTTTACTGCCCCCCCAAGGGCTCAAAAAGCCTCAGGCACTTCAGAAATAGCTCAGAAGGCCTGCCAATACACTTATTAGGTGTATCGGTGGTCGTACTGTGACAGGAGAAGGCGGGTGCACGCGTGTATAATTAAGGAATACATATTGTGTCCCGTGACAATTGCCCCTTTGCACTCTTGGTATGCTTCGCCACAATACTTCGCGTATGCTTCACCACGTAACATTTCTGTATTGAGGCAAAGCTGACTTTTGAAAACCAGCATTATGCAATGCGTCGTGCTTCCCGAGCTTCCAAGCCAAGGAAGCTCAGAGTTGTGCGCCGTACTATAGTCATGGTTTTAATTGACATCTAGAGGTATTTCACTGTCGTCACGGGTATACCTATGTTCCGCCGTACGCACTCCATCGCACTGGAGCTGCCTCTATTCGCCGCTATCAACAAAACTAGACCTCTTGTGCCGATACCGGCGTCACTTTTTGTCACCATATATTTTTGTTCTTAGTTATATTTTAATTCAGTTGTTTAAGGTATATGGCTGCTCTGCGTCTGTTCGGCTTAGTTCATTTGCTTTTTTTTCTCTCGTGCAAAATTAAATTGTATTTAGTTTTGAAAACGTCTGCACTTTGTTCCACCAAGACTTGAATATTAAGAACTTGCTTCACATTGTTATGCAGAGCGAAAAAAAAAAAACTTTGTGCAATCAAATGAAAACTATAAACGCTGTCCCTTAGTATGTTCTTGCAATTTTCAAACGTGGTGACAGAATGCCACAGGTGTTTAAATATAGTATTGAAATTATAATCCCGAAGAATGACGCACACATTTTGGCCTTCTATACAGCATTCGTTTGTGCCCGTCTGTCTTCACCTTTGTTGTAGTATCTTTTTTTTGCACAACATCAGCTCAACATGCACCAACAAGGACGAACTCCCTTATAACATATGGTTTAATAAGCTTGTTTAGAAGGTTAATTAGCATACTTCTGCTAATTAGCAGCTTTTCCATCGCCATTCATTAAAAAAAGCGTTCAGACTTGCTTAAATGAAACAACGTGGTAATAAGAGCAGTAGACCCTTAAACCTCTCCCCCCCCCCCTCGCTCATCCCTGATAAGGTCTCCTCATCACGAGTACCTAATCTGCATGTTAGAAGCCATCCAAAACCGAGCTAGTCGATTCATTTGCCGCAATTACAATAGGCAGTCAAGCATAACTCGAATCAAACTTGACCTTTCGCTTCCTGCACTAAATATTCATCGTGACATCGCATCGTTGTCCTTGCTCCATAAATATCTTCATCAAATAAAGTCATCGTCTTTGCTGCTGGAACGTGCAAGTTGCATATCACGACGACTGAATCATGATTTAAGCTTCAATCGTATCTACAGAAAGACGGATGCATTTAATTTGTCGGCTTTGCCATGAGCCATTCGCTTGTGGAATTCCCTCCCTGACAGCACTGTCGGGCAAACAGACAGAGATAAATTTAGGCAACTCCTGAACTTGCAGTTTCTATCCTAAAAATGTGTCATTCTGTATGCCATGCTCTCTATTTATATGTAACGTCATGCTGATTGTTTTTTTTTTCTCTTTCATGCTTTAAACTACACTTTTTTTTTCATGGTGTTTGATTATGTGCGCGAACAACGTGCTTGATAAAATGTATCAGGTATTTTGTACACTACCCTGGAACTTTTATGTCTGTTTATCTGCGTATTGTTAGTATTCTTTTTTTTTCTTTCATACTTTGAACTACACATTTTCTTACACGATGTTTGATATGTGCGCGAGCAATATGCCTGATAAAATTTAGCCGATGTTTTGTACGCTACCGTATGTACTCATTTTAGTGCTCCTTGAGTCTCGGTATTCACGTGTAAAACTGCCTTGCAGTGATGCCCCCCTTACTCAATGCTCCTCATGGGGCATGTGAGGTATTATGAAATAAATAAATTAATAAAAAAGATATAACTGAGAAGAGGTTTATTGGCGGTGTCCTTCATCCAGGACGCTACAAGTTCCTAGAAGGGCGAGGCAGCGTGGAGCACCGTCTCCAAAGACACCATCGACCAACAGCGCGAGCAGAGCAGGCCCAGCGTTGGCGATGCCGCTGGATGGAGGCGCATCTTCTTCACAATCGCCCCCGCAGGAAAAGAGCCACCTGGCAGCCTATGAGGTTGTTGGCAGATGGTTATGGTAGGGCTTGAGATGCATCACGTGGACGAGGTCACGTCCACGCCGACGCATGTCGTCAGATGGAGAAACTGGCTCGATGAGAAAATTCACCGGGGACGTTCGCTCCAAGACGCGGTAAGGCCCTTCGTACTTTGGAACGAGTTTTCAGGAAAAGCCTGGAGTTTGGCAAGGTACAGCCAGCCATACAAGAGACCCTAGGGCATACGTGGAACTGGGCAGTGAGTCGGCGCAGCCTTCCTTCTGGCGCTGTTCTTGTGACGTTGTCACCTTTACTTGGGAGTGTGGAGAGTTGCGTGCATGCGCTACTCTCGATGGAGGAGAGACACGACCGGCGGCACAGCAAACGAGGATTTAATATGTACAGGGGTGGTGAACACACGCGACACACAACACTGAAACCGAAACTCAAAACTAACGGTACGAAAAACTAAAGACATCACTCCACGAAAAAGCGTACTTAATAGAGAATTCAAAACTAAATACAGCACTACTGGAAAAACAACTATCTCGTTTCCGGAGCCTAGCTCCGCCTTAACGTCTCTAGGTCAGTCCTAGTCTTCGCCCTTAAAAGTCTGACCACCTTGGCCCCGGCCTAACTGCGTCGATATCAAAATGTGGGCTCTTACGGTCCGCCGACTTGACGTTCCTCACGTCGGGTCCAAGTAGTTCGGGTGTCGTTACTGCCGTAGGTGCCGACGACTCACGTTGTCTCTTTTCCGGCGGTGAGCTCGTCGGTTCGTCGGTGATAAGCTCGTCAGCTCGTCAGCGATGGCGCTCAGCGTAGCTTAGGCCCACCTGCCTAGGCCTAACGTCGGGATGCGTCGCAACTCCTTCAGGAGTGCCGACGTGGCGTCCCGAGGAGAATCAAACGTGCCGGTCTGCCGCAGAAGGGGGATCCTCTCTGGGGTGCCTGGTCCTGCCGTGAGAAGCTGCAGCCCGTCCAGGAGCCTCGCCCGAACTTGCCGAGGTCGACGGCCACACCTTGGACGGCCAGCGTCGCGGACTCAACCAGACCCCCAAGTCTCCCGTCGCTAGAACATAGCTGGAGATGCGACCTTCCTGACCCGGTGCCACGTTGAAACTCCACGGACAGCGCCGTTCATCCCTCGACTATGCCTCGGTTCGTGCGCCTCGCGCGCTCGCGCCGTTCGGAACACCGGGCATCGCGTGCTCCTCTTCTTTTTCGCGCCACAGGCGGCCTCTTACACGTGACATAGGGCCCCTCTTCAAGAGTTTTTTCTCAAAAAACTGCTCACTCTTGGCGTTCAGGTGATGACTGTGACTCCTCGTAGTGACATTGGTGCTGGTTCATTGAAGACTCGATGCACTACACAACACCACACTGTTGCGCACGGTTCACCAGACGCACTGTTCACCGCGTTTAATAAGAGTTCACTTTATGCACTTTTCACCACCTAATGCATTTCACTCAGCTGTTCACAATGTTCACCAGTTCAATGTTTTGAAACACTCTACATGAATGAACTTTGGGCCTAAACATATCTTACAATACTCCACATGCCCTATATATGCGTAGGTACTGTTACAGTGTATTCCTTTCTATACACATTTCTGAATCCCGCAGTTTTCCGCATGCCATTCCTAAATGTTTTTCCTTTTGGTTCCGACCATCGCGTCTGCCCTATTTTTTCCATCTCTTGCGAATCTTTTTCCTACCCTTACGCGTTACATGTCTAGGGCGATTTGGGTATCTATCTCCTTCGCCCTTTTTCTCGGAGTCCCAATGTTCCATCGTGTCTGGTGCATGATGCTCCCTGGACTAAACTGCACCTATCAACTTCCTATCTTTCTGAGGTGGAGCTACTTCTTTCTTTACTCTCTTCTGCTCTTCGGGTATATGGACCTCGATCGGGATGTTGTCCATCCTCTTATCCCGGTTAACCTGAATCAAGGGCTCTCTAGTCGTGAGCTTCTTTACGGTGTCACGGGCATTATCTAGTATGTCTGTGTCCTTCCCTTCAGCAATCATCATGCAAACACTAGTCTTCTTCTCATTTTTCCCCTTAGCCATAGTCTTTTGACATACATCGCATGCCCTGACGTATCTCCTCACGTCGCTCTGTACCCCGATCCAAAAGAAATCTTCTGTTATTTTTTCCAAATAGTCTTTTATTCCCTGGTGGCCTGCCATTGCATTATCGCGCCCTAACTTCAGTACTTTCTCTCTCAGTTCCTTTGGGACCATCAATTGCTGAACCTCTCTTCCCGAACTGAACACACACCTCCGGTATAAAAAGTCGTTTTTCTTGAAAAACTCCACCACGTTTCGACTGCTTTTCCTTCGTACTATTTCTCCTATCTTCTGTACGCACTTCTGCAATGATTCGTCTTTCTCCTGTAATTCCTTGAACTCAGCGACCGTTATGTTCAATCCTTTAATGTTCGTGACCGGTAATGGTTTTAAGGGCTTAGTACTCTTGCTCCTGGCTCGCTTTTGTACTGCCGCTGCTACCTCTACCTCAGGTGACTCCTCTTCTAGCGTTTCTGGCTTTTCTCTCTTCTCTAAATCTTCTGTCCTCTTCCAGTTAGGGTCTGGGTCATCCGCCCTTCTCACCCCTGATACATTCCCCAAAATCAAGTCAAACAGAGGATCTTCTACACACCTAGCTGTGATTACTCCTCTGAAATATGGTGTTGATACTTGAACTCGCGCCTCTGGTAAACACTTAACAGACCTGTCCGCCAACATGACTGATTTGAAATAGCCGGTCATGTTCTCTGACGGTACCAGACTTTCCCTAACCAATACTGTGTTCGCCCCCGTGTCTCTCAAAACTGTGGCCCTGCGTCCTTGAACTTCTCCGTCCACCACGGGCATGTTCTTTTCTCTCGGCTCACCCTCTTTACCTTTCATCATACATGCAGCTTTGTCTGCGTATCCTGATCTGCATTCGTGCGCTCCATGCCCTCTCTTTTGACATAGCTGGCAAACCACTGGTGGACCACGTCTACTATCCTTCACCCGACAGTTCATTGCTATATGTCCCAGCCGGTTACAAAGAAAACATCTTTGGGGCGTCCCTTGCCTGTTCATTGGACCCCGATTCCTCGTCTCCCCTGCAGCTGCCATCGGCGCGTCCTTGCCACTCTTTCCTAAATTCCTTAGTCCCTGCGCCTCTACAAACTGATCTGAGTGCGCTGCCATTTCCTCTACTGTTTTTAATTTCCTCTCCTTGAGGAATATCGCCAGACTGTCGCTGCACCTGGCGAGAAATTGTTCTCCTACGACCTTGTCTCGCACCCCTTCGTATGTCTTGTTGGCCTCTGACAACTCCATCCATCTCTCAAAGTAGTTTGTTAATTTACATGCAAACTGTTTTCCAGTTTCCGCGTCTTCCGGCTTGCATGACCTGAACTTTTCGCGGAAACCCTCAGCAGTTAGCCGGAATCTTTGCAATAAAGTGTTTTTCACTTTGTCATAGTCTAAGCTCTCTTCGGCGGGCATCCGTCCAAACACACTCAAAGCCTCACCAACTAGACACAGGCTTAAGGCGCTAGCCCACTCATTCTTTGCCCATCCTTGCCCGACCGCTATTCTTTCGAAGCGATGCAAATACGCATCTAAATCATCTTTGCGCTCATCAAAGGGAGCCATCAATTTCCTTGGGCAAATCTGTTTGGGCCTGGGCGAAGTCGAGTCGGATGACGCCGACCTGGGGGAAATCGACCCCTCGCGAGACCCGGAGTTCATCTCTGCCAACTTTAACTTCAACTCTAAAATTTCCTTCTCGCGCTCATGATTTTTGCGTGCTTGTTGCTGCTGCTTATCCCGTTCTTGCCGAGCATATTCAAAGAATGTCATCGTCTCCTCCTTAGTCATGTTCAAATCCTTTGCTACTGCCGCCAACCGCTCCAACTCCATCTTTACGACTCCCGACTATCGGTGACTGGGCCGTATCAATCCTGGCAGGCTCGCCAATATTTGTCACCTTTACTTGGGAGTGTGGAGAGTTGCGTGCATGCGCTACTCTCGATGGAGGAGAGACACGACCAGCGGCACAGCAAACGAGGATTTAATATGTACAGGGGCGGTGAACACATGCGACACACAACACTGAAACCGAAACTCAAAACTAACGGTACGAAAAACTAAAGACATCACTCCACGAAAAAGCGTACTTAATAGAGAATTCAAAACTAAATACAGCACTACTGGAAAAACAACTATCTTGTTTCCGGAGCCTAGCTCCGCCTTAACGTCTCTAGGTCAGTCCTAATCTTCGCCCTTAAAAGTCTGACCACCTTGGCCCCGGCCTAACTGCGTCGATATCAAAATGTGGGCTCTTACGGTCCGCCGACTTGACGTTCCTCACGTCGGGTCCAAGTAGTTCGGGTGTCGTTACTGCCGTAGGTGCCGACGACTCACGTTGTCTCTTTTCCGGCGGTGAGCTCGTCGGTTCGTCGGTGATAAGCTCGCCAGCTCGTCAGCGATGGCGCTCAGCGTAGCTTAGGCCCACCTGCCTAGGCCTAACGTCGGGATGCGTCGCAACTCCTTCAGGAGTGCCGACGTGGCGTCCCGAGGAGAATCAAACGTGCCGGTCTGCCGCAGAAGGGGGATCCTCACTGGGGTGCCTGGTCCTGCCGTGAGAAGCTGCAGCCCGTCCAGGAGCCTCGCCCGAACTTGCCGAGGTCGATGGCCACACCTTGGACGGCCAGCGTCGCGGACTCAACCAGACCCCCAAGTCTCCCGTCGCCAGAACATAGCTGGAGATGCGACCTTCCTGACCCGGTGCCACGTTGAAACTCCACGGACAGCGCCGTTCATCCCTCGACTATGCCTCGGTTCGTGCGCCTCGCGCGCTCGCGCCGTTCGGAACACCGGGCATCGCGTGCACCTCTTCTTTTTCGCGCCACAGGCGGCCTCTTACACATGACAGACGTAAAGGTGCGCACGAGCTGGCGGCACTCTTCGGCTTGTCGGGCAGCTTCGTACACAGGTGGGCACTCGCAAGCGTCAGGACGGTATGGAAGGAGAGAGTCAATGGTATGCAATGGCTCCCGTCCATATAGGAGGATGAAAGATGAAAATCCCATAGTAGCATGTATCGCGGTGTTGTATGCGAACGTTAAAAAAGGAAGTACGTGGTCCCAGTTTCCATGATCAGATGCCACGTACATCGCGAGCATATCACTGAAAGTGCTATTAAACTGTTCCGTGAGCCCGTTTGCGGATGGTAAGCCGTGCTCGTTCGATGAATAATGTGGCATTCCGAAAGCAGAGCTTCGACAACCTCGGAGAGGAAGGCGTGACCTCTATCGCTGAGGAGTTCTCGAGGTGCGCCATGTCGAAGGATGAAGCGATGCAGGACGAAAGAGGCTATATCCCACGCTGTAGCATTCGGTAGAGCAGCAGTTTCGGCGTAGTGTGCCAAATGGTCCACAGCAACTATGATCCACCGATTGCCATCCAGTGTCATGGGAAGCAAGCCATAGAGGTCAATGTCTATGTAATCGAAGGGTTTGGCAGGGCATGGAAGCGGCAGCAAGGCGCCAGATGCACGTAAGGTGGTAATTTGTAATGTTGACAGTCAGGGCAGCACTGAACAAATTTTCGTACAAAAGTGTACATTCCCCGCCAGTAGTAGCGATAGCTTATACGTTCGTAAGTCTTAAATACTCCAGCGTGGCCACATTCTAGATCGTTGTGAAAAGAGGCACAGATTTGGGATCTTAAGCTGTGGGGAATGACTAGTAGCCATCTACGGCCTTCGGGAGCGCAGTTGCATCGGTGGAGTGGCTGATCATGAATGGCGAAATACACAGCTTGGCGTCGGAGGGATCGGGATACAGGGGTGGTCTATGATCCAGAAAGATAGGCGAAGAGAGAAGCAATCCATGGGTCACGGCATTGTTCGGTGCCAATCGAGTCAAGATCAAGAGGTGACAGGGGGTGTGAGCAAGTGGTGCTGCAGGCCGAGTCTGGAGGTAGAGGTGAACAGGACAGGGCGTCTGCGTCAGTGTGCTTGCGTCCGCAGCGGTAGATGACGCGAATATCGTAGTCCTGGATTCGGAGTGCCCAGTGTGCTAAGCGGCCAGATGGATCTTTCAACATGGCGAGCCAACAGAGCGCGTGGTGATCTGTTACTAGATCAAATGGGCGGCCGTATAAGTATGGGCGGAACTTGCCAAGCGCCCATACTAGAGCCAAGCACTCTTTTTCAGTTACGCTGTAATTGGCCTCTGCTTTTGTCAGCATACGACTCGCATAGGCGACCACATATTCGGAGTAGCTGGGCTTGCGTTGCGCGAGGACGGTGCCAAGATCGACCTCGCTGACGTCTGTATGTACCTCAGTTGCAGCTGTCAGGTCGAAATGGCAAAGAATAGGTGGAGAGGTAAGACGACGACGCAGTGGAGCAAACGCGGCGTCGCATGCAAGGGGACCAGGAGGAGAGGTCCGCGCCACCACGTAGGAGCTGGGCCCGATTTGATCATGTTCACCTGGACATTGTTGGCCCACTACCACCCTGCCACGGACAGACTTATCTGCTGAAATGCGTGGATAGATTCACCCATTGGGCGGAGGCCATCCCTATCGCGGACATCTCCGCTGAAACGGTTACCAGTACCTTCCTGTACCATTGGGTTGCCTGCTTCGGGGTGCCTTCCACGATCCCAATGGACCGTGGCCGGCAGTTCGAATCCGCCCTCTTCACTAGTATCACTCAGCTCATCGGTGCCACTCGCATACGTACAACAGCATACCACCCCATGAGTAATGGCATGGTGGAGCGTTTTCATTGTCAGCTTAAGGCAGCGCTCACAGCAACCGAAGAACACAGCTGGGTGGAGGCACTCCCGTTCGTCCTTTTAGGCATACGGTCCACTCTAAAAGCAGACATTGGCTGCAGCGCCGCTGAGCTGGCCTATGGCACGACACTCAGGCTGCCAGGGGAGTTCTTTGTGCACGATTCAGATGAGACACGTACGGCTTCTAGTAGTTACGCACTTCGTCTACGTGATATGATGAGCAAACTTCGTGATGTGCCCCCACGGTACCCAGGGACACGGGCTGTACATTTCGGCTCACCTCGTGCCCATACGTGTTTGTGTGACATGACACTGTTCGGCGGCCTCTTCAACCACCATATGATGGACCGTTTAACGTCCTCCGCCGTGGGGACAAGCATGTCACCATCGATAAATGTGGCCGCCAAGAGGTTGTGTCGCTGGACCGTGTCAAGCTAGCACACTTGGACAGTGACGCCACCGCGGTGTCTCCGCCAAGAGAGGCCCCGCCTTCGCCAGGGCCCCACGCAAAGTGGACGGTGCTCAAGAGCCCCTACTCGCCTGGACCTTTGATTACTCCGTTCGGCAACTTACTAAGGGGGGGAGTGCTGTAGCGGCAGCAAGAGGGCCACAACGTGCAGGCAAGGGCGAGCAGCGAGCGCACCTGTGAACCGGTTGCACCCCGCGCCTCCGTCCTCCACTCTCCACCAATGGTGACGAGTGGAAAGGGCAAGCAGCCCCAAGGGTGACTGAAGCAAAAGAAAAATAAAACCAGTTTACAGTTGGGATTCACGTCATTGAGACGTCTCTCTCTTCTCCGCGCGTACTCGCGTCCCAACACATATATAAAGACACGTGTCATGCACAAACATTGTATAGGCACTGCTAGATTGTGCAGTGTGTAGAGGGATGCCCAAGAAGAAAGCCTGGCTGCATTCATACCTCAAACATGACCTGTTTTGACATTGGCAATACAGTTTGTCTCTACACTACTTTAATGCTAGTCACATTAGTGTCGACATTCATTGCGAAATGGGTTCTGCTGGAATTTTCTATTTTCTGAGCAGGTCTGATTGATGCATAAATAAGCGTGGTATGTTATTACAGTCATATAGGAGCTAGCCAGCACATAAATTTAGCTGAATTTCACAGTAAATGAATGAAATTGGTTCTAGGTGCTCTTGTTAAATTTCTTTCCTTGATGAGGTTCTGTGGTATATAGCGTAGCAAAAGAGTACATATGTAATTTACTTTCAAAACAACAATAGAGAAGCCACAGTGCAGTGTTAAATCTCGCAGTACTGTGCAATTCGCAGTTCCAACCCAAAAGCTGTCAAATGTTACGTCATGAGAACCATTGCGTAATCTTCAGTAAACCTGTGGAAAATATCATACTGTCATCAATTGATGCAAAACATGTTACACGAGGGCCCGTGCACAACAACTTATTTACCAGTCCGCATGTCTAGATATCTCAGCAGCTGATTTCGGTCAGAGGCAACACCCCCTACACCATTTCAATAAGGCATACCAGCTTTACTCGACTTCCTGACATGATATCACTAAATATCACCGATGGCTTCTCAAAAGTTGCGGTGCTCACTTTCTCATTTTGTTGCCTTGGTGTGCAAATGTCGACCAGTGTTATGGAGTTTGCTGATGCTCAACCACAAGTCTGACACTGGACATATAAAGCTAAAAACAAACTCTGTTTACATATGCATTTCAGCTTGTGAACTGCTTGAGAACATTTAAGATGGCACAATATTTTTGTCTGTATTATAACTGTGTACCCTTGTCGTCAGGTTGTATTAATAAATAAAAATTGTTACTAAAACATAAGCATTTGAACTAGGAGACACAGTTATGTCAAATGTGAACTCCACCAACACTGCACTGTTAAATTTGTGCAAAAGACAAGAACTTTGACACATACTACTGTGCCCTGTCTCAATTGTGTGTTTCTGTTTTCTTTGCTCAATTCTTTTCTTATGAGTAATTTCAAGAAACTTATTTACAAAGTCATGAACACACTTTAGGCCAATCCACACTCAAGACCAAATTTCATTATGGTGGGATAGGTGAAGCGACATGAAGGCACTCTAAAAAAAAATTCGCATATATGGCATGGTAAACTTTCCTTTGGGTAATATTACAAGAAAAGCTCCACGGTTGAGAGGGCCTCTCAATGAAGTTTATAAATCATTTTTATGCCATAAAAAACAATAGATGAATCAGTTGATCAACAACAAAACATCGAGTCCCTGACCTTTAGGCCTTCTCCTCCGAGTGACGGGACATGTGGCGCAAGAGGTGGTCTCTCCGTGAAAAGGATGCACCACATTGGACGCAGGGAAAGGAACGCTCTCCAGTGTGGGTGCGCAGATGCCGTGTCAGGCTGTGATTCTGAGTGAATGCTTCCGGGCACAGGTGGCACCGGTAGGGGCGCTCGCCTGTGTGTATGCGCAGGTGTTTGTTCATGTACTTCTTGTGCTTAGTCTTGTAAGTGCACAGCCGGCAGCAATGCAGCCGGCCACATATGGACACGAGTGAAAAGTACTGTTCCGGGCAATGCGACGGCAAGGAATCTGCAAAGTCACAGGGAGCAAAGGAAGTCACTGTAGCAATGTGTCACATGTTTGATGGAATTAAAGTGCTACATCTGGCAATCAAAAAGTGTTGCCACACTTGATGGCAAACACTTGATAACTATGGCCTGGCAACCCAAATATTACTCTCATGGCAACAGTGCACTGATGCAGTAAATGTCTCACACAATTTCCTGTCTGTATACATCTCTGTATACTATTATTCTTAATACATACATTATAGCTCACTACTCAGGGGTGGGATTTGGCAACCAGGTTTGATATCATGCCTAAACAGCCACTTATGCACTCACCTAAAGAACTAAGTATTACATGTTTTTTTTTCACATCACAATACAGCACGAGAATCAATAGATATTTGAACACATGAAGCATACGAGATCAAACCTTCACATGAATTAAATATAAAATAAAATGAAAAATGTGAAACATCAAGACTGCTGGTAGAGGAGATTAAAGCTTCACTTCCGAGCATTAAAATAAAGCACTGTTCCCACTACAAAAATAAATAACTGCCCGTGGTAGACACGAACTTCTGCTCCCAATACAAAGAGGTCCGATTTGGCCTACAATTTTTATATTATGCTTAATCCTTTATTGACGGTACATATAAATACCAGAAAAAGATGTTTATTTTTTACCTAAATGTGCAAAGCAAATTTGAGAATAAGCATAATCATTTTTCCGTAACACTGTATTACAGAAGGATTTATACAACGCAGCAAAACAAAAGCATCGACTGATGTTAGAACACATGACCCATATGAAATTAAGTACTCTTATAAACGAAATAAATATGAAATACAATTATAAATATTTGAAACATATATAAAGAATAAGCACAGCACTATAATTACATATTTGCAGGTGGTGGAACAGCCCCATCTTTGAGCATTAAACAAGATAGTTTTTTCCTATAGTAGTGCATTGTAAACACTTTCCATGATCCTATTTCATTCCTTCAGCAACAGAAATATGAAACAACCCCCCATCCCACACACACACACCCGTGCTATTGCACATATACATGCAAACAGTGAATATTCCACACTATATTTTACATTCTCTGCTTGTACATTGCAGTGTACCTATTTTTGTAGCGAAAGCTACACTGGCCACATTTACGCCGTGGCCGGTGGCAGCACCGCGAGCTGAGCCGTGGCCTCACCTGCCGCAGCTGACAGCACTTCTTTCTCTATGGTCTGACCACCTCTCGGCGTCTTACCAGCGTCTGACCACACCGCAAGCGGCCTCTGACGCGCGTCTTTCGCCCGGCGAACTGCTTCACTGGAGAGGGTCCGTAATGCCAAGCGCACGAAGCTAGCATCGGAGACTGAGGAAGAGCGAGCCGTTCGGCTCGCAAATCGCAAAACGCTTGGATTTGCTGCTTATAATTTATACCTGGGTTATATCGATAAGTGTATACCTAAGTATAATAATTACAGCTAAATCAAAGGCTAAGCAAGTGAAACCAAGATTTAACCAGGCTAAATCGCTTTGCATATCCAGGGTTAGCTGAGCTAAGCCACAGCCTCATTTTTTTACCTGGATGTAAGTGCAATAAAACCTTTTTTTCATGATTTCAGCAAAATGATGGGGTAGCAAGTAAATTAGCAATTAGACTCGTTCAAGACAACAGAAGCACAGGTAGCAATTAGTAAACACTTGCATCACTGTCACAATGATAAATCATTTATAGATCACACTACTGTGTCATGTAGCAAAGAAAAAAGGTGGATTCTGTTCAAAAATAAGGTGAGCTGGTTTACAAAGCCCGAGCAATACAACTTGTTCCAATGCTTTTTCAGGCGACATGGACACATCTGTAACAGAAATAGGATCACTGTCAGTGCCAGCATAAACACTCAACAGTTACAGCCACACAATGTTCTTTCTTTGCATTGACAGACGTACTTTGGT
Organism: Dermacentor silvarum; assembly: GCF_013339745.2. Lineage (NCBI taxonomy): Eukaryota > Metazoa > Arthropoda > Arachnida > Ixodida > Ixodidae > Dermacentor > Dermacentor silvarum. Next base: position 150,507,180 of record NC_051163.1, on the reverse strand, counting down.
TGGGGTCACAATGCTGTGCTTCACAATACATTACAATCGTTTATATCTATTAGAAACAATTATTCTTGACTCATGGCGGGCCCACTGTATAAAACAAATAGCTTTTTACAGTATGAAAGAATCAATTTTTTGAACATTAGGTTCACTATGCACTCAGTCTTGATCACATTGGCTCCCATTTCAAACATCCAATGTCCCAATGTTCCTGCCAGCAAAAAGAGTGATTGGCGAGTACTGGTGAAGCCTGTTTTACTCTAACTGAACATGACATCTATTAAATCCATCTTTCACACCTTCAGAGAAAAATGGCTCTTGAACAAGCATAAACCTAGCTTGCAGCTAGTTACCTAGCTAGCAGCAAGGACCTAATTCCCTATCAATGTCACCTGTTGTCCAAAGTTATTTCAATTACCATTTCCTTGACTTTCTAAATAGTACAAAACTTCAGAGCAACCAAGACACCTTGCCACGTTGTAATGCAGGAACAATTTTTTTACAGAAAGTTAACAAAAACAAAGAACGAGATTTTGAGAAAAAAAAAAAAAAAGCTTATTTTTAATACATAACACTACAAAATATTAAAATTTGCAACTGCCATTGCATCCATAGCCTCTAGGAACATAGTCTGCCTGGTTGCAGTCATTCCGGTGACGCTGTCTCCAGCACCCACTGCAAGTTTTCAGCAGATGCACGCTTGTGTGCACATGGTGGAGCTCGCGGCGGTCTTTGCACGCCCTGCGCTTGGTGTGGCCAGGATTCTGCAACAAGTCTTTAGAGTATGGCTGCTGAGGCTTTCTCATTCTCAGCACTAAACTTCATTACAGATTCAGCCACAGCTACTAGCACAGTGAACAGTGATGCATGCTGTTCCTTTGGCACAAGCACCCATGTCATAGAGTGGAGAATTTCGTTGTTGTTTTGTCTCTTTCTTCATTGGCATCGCTCAAGAAGTGCTTCATCAGACACGCGCTTATACACAGGAAGAAGCACCTGACATACATGGGGTGGCAGATTGGGGCAGTGCTTCGGAGCAGGCTCCCCTTTGACCTTTGTGGCAATTTGTCGACGGAATAATTCTGGGCCTTCTGGACAGAGAGAGTGATTCGACGTCACATCATTCGAAGTAATGTGGTGATACGTGGCAATGACTGCCCTATGCATGGCCTTTGCATCTGTGCGATTTCAAGGCCTAATGGTAATAATTACTCAGCTTAGTAATTAGGTCACCAGTTAGCTTACCCTTGCCTCCAAGGCTGCCAGTTCCAGAGCACTACTGCTTTGATTTAATTAGGTTGCACAGCGCAGTGCCCATTCTCTTCTGAACATGATTCACTCAATCCTTATTTCGTACAGCTATGTATCCATACACTCTGGTTTCCAGTCGGGAAAGGAAGGTGCGGCTGTCACCATCCGAAAGTAGAGTCCTGTACCGCGCGCATCTTATGCTTTTGGAGTGACCTTTGAAAAATTATCAGTGCAGTTACAACTTTTCACCGGATTTCTTACTGGCGTCTTTTCTGGCGCATATGATCCTCCTTCCAAGCATGGTAGGTCGGGGTCATCATCTTTTGATGCCTGTTCGCTCCCAACACAAAAATCGCTGAGCACCACAAAATTGAGGACGGATCCTGTGAACTACTCAATCACCGTGCCGACGCCGATATGGGACGAGTGGCCGCGTGTCATCCACGAGCCGTTGCACGACACGGCAATGTCATCTGTGTTGTCTATCTTCAAATGACCGTATAAATCGCGCACTGATCGCGCACACGTCCCAATCAACTATTCGGCAGCTCGATCACCACGGGTGCGAGCTTCGTTTTTAGATTCCACGCCCATGTTTTGCTGTGCATGCCTCGATCGGTGCGAGACGTTCATCGCCGCGAAAGTATCGTTTACGGCGGTTTGGCGATTGCCAGTGCTCTGCATTGCCCGCATAGGGAGAATGTTCACGACGAGCGGTTTGACTTTCTGTTCGCCGATTACACGCGGTGAACTCCACCCCTCTGCAACATCGCCGCAGTTTTGTGCAATCGACAGCATACTACAGGGCAAGTTCATAATCCCGCTCACCTTTTCGCACTGTGACGCTGGCACCACACATCGTACACTTCACACACACCAGCAACGCATTCAGAGAGTCCAAGCCCGCGATGATGAAGTAATGAATAGTAAAAACCAGTCAAAAAAACGAAGGTGTAGTGAATGCTTCGGCAGTAGTTGAAGTCCAGTCGTCGTGTGTGCCACGTCTATTTCTCTGTCCTTCGTTTTTTTGACTGGTTTTTACTATTCAGTATGTACCAACTGACCCAGACTGCTACTCTACTGCAATGAAGTAGCAAGCCCGTTTGTCCCGGCAGCAGCGTCGTCAGCGCAATCCAAAAGGTCCACTTTTCGCTCAGTTGCAGGAGTTGAAGCTAGCGCTTGAAGTTTTTGTCCCACTTCTTTGTGAATGCGCTGCACATTTTCTGGCTGCAGCATAGCAGTGTCATGTAGAACCGCTGATGAAACGCGGCTGCTGTTGGGAGCGCTAACGGGTGCTAGGCTTAATCCGCAGTTGGGGGCTTCGTCGTCACGAGACTCGGGGAGCGGGACGTTCTCGATGTCGTCGGAAAGTAGCGGTGCTGAGCACTTCTTGAAGTTCAACCTTTCTCTTCCTTTTCTTTCCATATTTGTACTTCGTAGCGAACTTCGGAGATCGTGTCGACATGGTCATCGGCGTACAAAAAAGCGTCAGCGTGCGCGGCTTGAACGAAGCAGCCGCAGAGAGATGCAGACGACGCCAGTCTAGCCAATGGCATGGCGCGCTGCGGGTCACGTGCCTTAGTTGACAAATGAAATCACGCTTTGGGACTTGTTTCAGAGGCGGAATTCCTCCACAGCCAGAGCGCGCGGACCATTCCTCCATGGTGCGGACAGTGGTGCGGACCAGTAAATCGCGTAGACTGCCGGCCTGGCCGTCGCCTAGCAACGGTACCATCGCGTGAGCGCGCGAAAGTAGAATCTGGAGAATCGCCGTTGCGGTTCCTTATTCTATGAGTATATCAGCAGGCGTGCATGTGGCCGTGAGCAGATTTTCGCGCCACTGTTTCTGTGGCGAGGGGGCACCATGGTGCCTGCCGTGCCGACAGCACCTGAAGAAGAGGCACCTGCAGGCTTGAAAAAGTGTGGAACCACCTGACCGGCTATGCAGACTCCAGAGACGTATACCAAGAGCTTCTGAGTGACCTCGCCGCTGTCAGTGTGTGCTTCCAAACTGAGCACTCCGTGAAGCCAAAAGGTATGTTCATCGCAAGTGTGTAGCACGTACGTACCGCGTCAGGATCGATGGAACGATGATATAAATATTTATTTTATATCAGGCAGGCTGATGTTGAGCACTCAGCGCCGACATGTGGTCGTGAATGAAGACATGCCTTTTAAAGCTGTCCAAACCGTGGACAGGGGTTGCCTCTTTGGGCGAGACCTTCACAAGGTACAAGATTCAAGTGCCCGACAGGTACACCCGTGAGCAAAAGTATACGGACCACAGGGTCACCGAAAAAACTGAATTTCTTCGTAATTAACAAGCATAAAGTGGAATTTACGAGTACAATGAAAAGGTAGCAATGCCGAGTTTGGACTGCAGTCCTCAATTTCAAGTTGTCTTCACAGCCAGAGAAATGAATCGGCTTTATCCTGCAATTACCCCTGGTCCGTGTACTTTTGATCACAGGTGTACGTGACATTTGCACGGATACTTGGAGCCGATATGGGTAGAACGCGCTCATATATCTTACGCACTGAAGCGTGCAAGCATCGGTACATTGCACAAAATTCTGCTTATGCGCATTCACGACAGCATATATGCCATCTGCATCACTGCATTGAAATAAGGTTATAATTTTTTTTTTTTTAATGGGGATAATACATGCATACAGAGGGAGGTCCCATAGTCAGCAGACTTTCTGCAAGGTATTTTAATAACACAAAACAATTGATAATAAAATGGTGATCATGAAATGATCATGCTGAGTGCAAAAATTCACTGAGGGTTGATTTAAATGTGTATAAATGAGAGGGTGTCTTAATATGACAAGGTAACGAGTTCCAGAGTTGTGTGGCGGAAAAATCAGTAGTGAATTTACCATAATTAGTTCTAGGTTGTGGTAATGAATAGCTGTTGGTAGAAGTGAACCAGGTGGATGTGTAGTGAGGAAACTGGTCGTGAGTAACTATAGAGAACAGGAGCTTACCGTTAACAGATTTATGTATTCCAAGTGAGTATTTATGTAGTTTCTGTAATGGTAAAAATACCGTTAGAACTGAGCAATGGAGGTGCTTCTGAAGAAACAGAAGTGGACAGTGCATCCATTCAGGTCTATGCTGGTCGACATCGTTAATGTTTACTATTTATTCAGGATGCTTTTGTATCTCTTTAACTAGTTAATATTTAGGGCACTGAAATTTACCTATTCACCTGTTGATCAATTTAATATAGCCATAATGACGATGGCAGGTCTTAACCTTGATATTAGTAAAAAACGCCATCTAAAATGTGACATGCACTTGTGTGAGGTTAGACTGAAGTAAACCGTATTCTAGTAGCAGGATTTCCAGTGCTGTGTGTCATGGCAGTATTCACGGAAAAATATAATAAGCGAAATTTGTAAGCCTGCTATTAGTAGCACAGAGAGATACGAAAGCGACTGGGTGTCACGTTCATACAGTCGACATTAACCTGAAGAAAATTAGTGATATTGCAGAACACGTTCCACACGTCATTCTTTTGGTGTCTCACGAAGTGCTTAAAAAGCAGGAGTGAACATGAAGTGTTTTGTAAGACACATTGGAACCAGTCTGTTGGTTTTGTTGGTTGCAGAGTTTATTTGTTACCAATGGCATGCTGCAAAATTAACACAGCAGAGGTCAGGCAAATCCATAAATGATTAGCACAGGGAGCATCAAATAATGTGAAAGGGGACATCATTAAAAATGATCTGTCTCCTTCAAATGCAGTTTTCTTCCTTTTTAGGTACTATATGCTTGTAAATCAGTAAAGCGATAGTTAAAAGATTGTTAATTACTCAAACGTTAGATATTAATCAGATTAAAATGTTTAAGCACCCAGCCCTATTAGCATTTCTATCAGTATACACTATGAAATTTGTTGAAAAATCCACGGAATTCGGTTGGGGGTGAAGAGTGGAGAAGTTAGGAAAGGAGGCTTTATCTGTAATGCTAATTTAAGTGTGAGCCAACTACTGTGGTGCCTGTGCCCAAGGGAAGATGCGGAGTGCTGCTCCAAAGCTAAATTATAATATTCACTACTGGCAGGAGCCAAAGCGACCATGAAACTTATATGTTCCGTAAAGGACGAGCATGAGCAAGGAAACAATACTGCACCCATAATGAATTCACAAACTGCATGCACTCATCCAAAAGGAATTGTCGTTATTTAGAGCATACTGATGTTCGATATCTCATTTCGTTCATTAGGAGAAAGATGCAAAATGGTCAGCAGCTACCTTCCAACGAAAAAAGGTGAAGTTACAAGGGACGAAGAAGAAGGGCTGCACTGTAATGATGCATGTAAAGCAAAACAAGTGGAGTTGTTCCCGGAATACAGGGTAAACAATAACACATATAGCCTAAATATAACTTTCCGACTTTGAGATGCCTAAGTTCTCATTTTTCTTTTCCAATAAAAAGCTCGTGCTCTCTCCATGCGTTGACTTAAATTAATTATTTTAGGACAATATTGAGGTGTTAAAATTGGGGGCATCCACGAAGCAAAACTAGTTGGCACTCATTTTGTGAAAGAAACTTGTGGTTTGAAATATGCACTATGAAAGACATGTTTTTGTGAATGCATGTGGATTGTGCAATCAGTACTGAATGACATTCTTTGCTCCTGTTCGAGTGCAGAAATGCGTCTTTGGTTGGAAATGGCTGAACTGACGCAGTAATGTCTATGAGTATCAGCAATTTTAAATTTTAAGTACACACCTCCGCCTCTGCACCTTTGTTTTAATAATCCATTGGAAATGTATGGACAATTATTCAACCTACAAGTTTTACAGCTCTATTTGTGACTGTTTTTGCAATCACTGAATAAAATGTTATTCAGCTTGTGAATGTAACTACTTGTTTTATTAATTTTTTTCTATATGATGACAATAACCCTTTAATCCCAAGTATGCTTGTTGAGATGAGATATATCCCTTTATACACCTCTTTTGGAACGCTGGGTCAGCTCATGAGTTTGATTTCACAGTACGATTGCTAGCGCATGTTACAAGGCCCAAAAAACCAAGAAGAGTGTTGTACAGACATCTTGAAGTGCTTCTTGACAAACATGAGCAATCTCCATTTTGTAATACATTTCACTGTTTCGTAAATGTGCAAAATTTTTCTTGTTTGTTGTCATCATCATTTCAATTGCCTTTTGTTTGGATCTTTTCACTTCTTCATACTGCAATTCTTGATGTAAGATCTTAGCATTTGATGCCTCAGGTGATAGTGTCAGTCGAGAAGCATTAAAAATAAGTGTGCTTTACAGCACTGAGTTGCAGTATTTGTGGATAAAGGATGCTTGGCTATGCATAAACCACTTGGCAGATGCTGATAAAGCTGTAAAAATGTTTGTTTAGAATTATTGCAGTGTTATTGTATTGAGATTATTGTTCTGTAATGTCATTATTTTCCAGAGAAAAAGGTGCAATTCTTGCAAGCGAATCTGAGTTTTTCACCTTCATACCACCTTTACCACCATGCTGTGTCCGAGTTCCTCCATGGGAGACCCCTGTTGTAGCAAAACTACATACGGAGCAACTTCGACGAGCGTCTGATTACAAGTCCGAGGACGTGGAAGTTGGCAGTGAAGAATCAACGTTCCATATTCATTCTGTCAATGAGGGTAGGGGCTTTCGTGAAGTTAACTTCAGTACTCCAAGCTGTACATGCTTCAACTTCAACAGGTCAAAATTGCCATGCCAGAACTTTGCTGCATTTTTGCTTGTTGATGGATGGGGTTTTTCACAGCTGTCTGCAGAATACAGGGAACGGCCGAATATGACTGCCCATGCTGTCACAGGCTGCACATCTTCTGACGCCCGATACACTGAAGAGCTAGGTGATGTAGTCACTACTTATAACCTAACAGTTCATAGTGCAGAACTGGCTACAACGCGGCCTTTTCCGACTCCCGTTTACCCTCCCATAGAACTCCATGTATACGCATACCGCTTACAGTGCAGCCGCGTGAGACGAAATACCGGTTATAATGCGGCTTCCGCAGGAAAATCTCGCCGACAAGGGCGGCAGCGAGCACGCTTCTCAACAAGGTGCGTGCTCCCCGGCCGGCGTGTGCATTATTCAATGCAATCAAACTCTCGTTAATTCGGACTTATTTGGCCACACATCGGTCAATTCGGATTACTTTCGGAGCTCGGTGAGCGAGGAGCGCCGCAAATGTGCGACGCAAAAGAGCAAGAACGCCGCTAGCGTCCAACCAAAACAACGCTGCGGAGTCCGCATCGCCACAGCCATCAGTTGAAATCATACGTGAATGACAGCAACGCGCCGGAACGCTTCGAGCCTATTTGTGTCTTTAAAGCCTGTATTCGTGCGTTTACCGTCGCGCATAACACCACGTTGGCCGCAGGCTTTCTTAACTGCGTAGTCGTCATCCACGATCGCGTCGATAGCGGCCGCAGTTTTCTCCGAAGCGGTTGCGGCGAACAGTAGTTTCGTTTTTACTCGGTACGCGCGTCGGCCGCGTGCCTAAAAAAAAAAAAAAAAAAAAACTGCGTAGTCGCCATCGATGATCGCATAGATAGCGACCGCGGTTTCGACTGAAGGTGTTGCAGCGAATAGTAGTTAATTCGTCCAGACTCGGTGCGTGTGTCGGGCGCGTGCCTTCAGCACCGCAATGTCGCTGTACATAATCGCTGGGATAGCGGACACGGTAATCGCAGTGTGCGCGCGATAGTACAAAGCGTGTGTACATGCTTGGTCTACATGTTTGGCATTCGTGCAGGGCTTGAAAATCGTTGTTTTGGTTATAGTGCGGTGTCGCCTATAGTGCAGATATTTGCGACTCCGGCGACTTACCTTATAAGCGGTCTACACTGTATTTGGGTTTATTTTTTAGCAAACTTGCTAAATTTGCCATCCAAAGATTAGAGCATGTTGGGCTGAAAAAGTAATCTCACATCTATAAGAGGATACATTTTATAAAGACGTGAAAATATAAAGTTTTATGGAAGAGGCTTGTGCGTGCTAACAAGAATTGCGAGTGGTAGTGCTGAAGTTTATTTTTAGAAAAGAATGCAATGCATCATCAATATAAGTGCTTAAATATAAATGTTGACCATTTGTCCCTTAAGAAGTGAAATATTGATATTGTCCTCAGTGACTGAAGATGCACATCCACCAGTGCTTGCCAATGAAATTTTTTATCTGCTGAATGAACATTTCCAGTAGTATTGGGACTCTTGGTGTTTGGGTGATCAAGACTCTGGGTGGATAGAAATTTGTGCTCAAGACAGCGATGCTCTTATGTTGAAAAGTACATATTCCAGTCTTGTGAAGTACGCTTTTCATGAGTCAATGAATAATTGTATATAATTGATATATGGAATCATAAATTGTGTAGCACCGTTGCCCAACATAAATGTGTTATACAAATGGAAAAAAGTTCTTGTGGGTGTGTTTGTGTTTGTGCTAGCTTTTATCTACAGTTACCTTTCTACATTTACAGATGTGTCCATGGCTCCTACGAAGCGTCACCAGAAGTTGTGCTTTTTTGACTTTGCCAGGAAACCAGCTCACCAGATTCTTCTTGAAAAGCATCCACTTGCTTGCTCTGTTTCGTGACATGGCAGTTTGATATGTGATCGATTGTGACTGTGATATGACTGTTGACCCAATGCCACATATGCTTTTCTTTTGTCTAGACCAAGTGTAATGGCAAATTTGCTTGCTAACCTATCATTCTACTGAAATCAAGCTTCATTGCAGTGACTGTTTTGTAAGCATCAGGGTAAAGAAAGAAGATACTGTGATGTATTAGCAGCGAACATGGGACAGAATTGTGCATATCTTCAGAGATCGCTTCATTAGTTTGCATGCGTACATGTGGTAATGACAGTGGCAGTAAGGTTAATTAGTGGATAAGTTGCCCGCAGCACTCAAACATTACATTTTTCTTTCACCTATTTAAGAAGATACAGTTGCCAAAGAAGTTTCAAGTGCAGTGAAAGAGCTTCATTTAATGCATAGAAATGCGGCAGTATTCTCCCAATCTGCAAGTGTGGTGCCATTCCAACCTCTACGAAGGCTGTGTTTATTCTTTTTCTTATTTTCATATGCTTCCCATTTTCTTTCATAATTATTTGATTTATATTCCCAATTTATTCCATATGCTTCATTATGTGTTCAAATATCAGTTTAGGCTCCTGTTGTGCTGCATTGTATAAATTCTATAAAAGAAAACGATGCAATAGCTCATTTAATAGGTGACTGTGTGATGCAGTGTTAATTGTATAACTAAGTTTACTGTTTTGGCCTAATATCACAATGTCATGCCAAATCCAACCTCTGTGCATTGCCTGCAGAAGTTTTTATCTGACACAGGGTAGTAATTTATATATAGAGAGAAGAACTTGCTTTAGACAAGCTTGCCGCATCTTTGCACTGTTGCCACGACAGTAATATGTGGGTTGCCAGGCCAACGTTATCACTTATTTTGCCTGGGAGTGTGGCAACCCGTTTTGTTTGTCAGATGTAACGCTTTAGTTCCATCAAATATGTGACAGACTGTTCACATGGCCTTCCTGTGCTCTCTCTGGCTTTGCAGGTTCCTTGCCGTCAGGGTCACTGGAGCATTACAACTCGCTCGTGTCAGTGCATGGCAGGCTGCAGTGCTGCCGGCTGTGCACTTACAAGACCGACTACAAGTCCATCATGCAGAAACACCTGCGCACACACACGGGCGAGCGCCCCTTCAAGTGCCACCTCTGCCCGGAGGCATTCGCTATCGATACCAACCTCAAGCGGCATGTGCGCGTTCACACAGGCGAACGCCCCTTCAAGTGCCACTTCTGCTCGAGCGCATTCGCTCAAAGTAGCACCCTGAGACAGCATTTGCGGATACACACGGGTGAGCGCCCCTTCAAGTGCCAGCTGTGCCCAGAAGTATTCGCTCACAGGTTCTCCCTCAAGAAGCATCTGCGCACCCACACAGGAGAGCGTAACTTTTCATGCATGCACTGCAGTGCATCCTTTTCATATAAACGCAGCCTCACAAACCACATGCTCAGTCACAAAGGGAAGAAGTCCTAAAGGTGAGGGCATGCAGTTTTTTTTTTTTTCTATTTGAATTGAATGATCAAGTTCTTTATGAGAGCAGGCGATTTATAAACTGCCGTGAAAAGATTCTGGCTCCCTCAACCATGGAGATTCTTTGAATGTTACCTTGAGGGAAGTTGAATCCATTCTGCATGAGAATTTCTTTAAACAATGTGTTCATGTGACTTCCCAGCTATGCCTGCATACTGAAGGTCTGGCTTACCTCATATGTGGATTGGCCTAACATGTTTTCATGACTGTGGTAGTAACTTTCTTGAAATTACACATAACTTAAGATGTTAGTAAAAAAAAAATGGTAGTTAGCGAATGGTAGTTAATTCGTCCAGACTCTGTGCGTGTGTCGGGCACGTGCCTTCAGCACCGCAATGTCGCTGTACATAATCGCGGCGATAGCGGTCACGGTTTTTTCCGCAGCGGTTGCGGCAAACAGTTGTTTCGTTTTGGCTCGGTGTATAGCTGTCGAGCTTGAAGAGCACCGGCTACATCGCGATTATGTTTTCGCCAGCTCACTGGCGAAAACGTAATCGCAACGTGCGCGCGATAGTACAAAGCGTGTGTACATGCTTGGTCAACATGGTTTGCATACGTGCAGGGCTTGAAAATCGTTGTTTTGGTTATAGTGCGGTACCGTCTATAGTGCAGATATTTGCGACTCCGGCGACTTACGTTATAAGCGGTCTACACTGTATCTTGAGTGTGATTTGCAGAAAACATCTGAACAGAGTAGGCGCCATTTCAAATCGAAGATATAACAGCCGAAACCGAACGTATACTGTCTTCCCTGCACTACATTCATGATGACAGTGTTGCAGCAGCTGTTGTTTGGCTCACATGAGCTAAGAATCCTCGCTGAAGATAATGTGACCACGAGCGTTGGAGTCGCCGTGAGAGGTTCATCGACAAAAGGGTGCTCGGGTGTTAAAGCAAAAAAAGAGCATTGGCATCACCAGCAACTGGAGTTGCAATGAAGAAATTGCAGTTGCGCAAGGACCATGTGTGCCAGAGAGTACTGGGTTTCACAAGGAAGGCTGAAATTATGAGAGAATGTTACAAATCACATTGTGATAATTGTAAGCCAACATCTATGTTTGGGACTTGGAAGTAAAAATACTAAAATAAATAAAATCATTTTTTCATATGCATTTTTCGTAGCTTGTATGCCAATGTTTTTTTTAGCTGTGCCTGTCTCTTATTCGTTGCACCAATTATGTCATGTTACATTCTTTGTTGGTTTGTACTGCTAGAGTTAATGAGAGGTAGACTGTAATCCTTGGCATGATGACAGAGACATTTTGCGTGACATCTTCATTTGTTTCTTAACTTCACACCCCATTAACGATGTTCTGTGATTTTGCTCTTCTGCACTGTGGTTCGCTGAAATCTGCTACACATGAAATGATGAATGTTTGGGCATGTTGGTATCTCATTTATTTCATATTTAGCTGGAAATAGCAGTCGCCGTGGACTGCCATGGTTTTCGAGAGTCTTGGTTGTAAATTTTGGGGGGACATGTGCGTGAGTGTATTATTATTAATTATTGTATTAACTGGTTGATTTAATACAAAAGATTATGTCGACCATAAGGAGTGAAAGACTTGGCGGGAAGCGCAACAAAAAACCACCCGACAAAAATTTTAATTTCTTTATTGCAATTGACAGCTGAACTATCCATCATGTGTTTGGAAAGTCAACTTTTGCTTGATTGTTGTTTTGGCCTATTCTTCGTGCATGTATCACGTCAAATGTTACAAACATGGTTTCGTGCAGGCTCTTGTTCATCCCCATATGTGTGGGACGCTTCTGAAAATCAATCTGTTTTAAGTTAGCCCCCTGTCTGTGTTTTCGCCCCACCCTGGTGTGTCTTGTGTGCTAGATGAAGAAATGCTACAGATATACCACTCCTTGTGAGTTGCTGTAATGTTGTTGTAGTATTTTTTATGACATACTTATTTCTGTGCTGCCAATGTGCCAACCTCATATATATATATATATATATATATATATATATATATATATATATATATATTATTCATTACTTTCAAATGTAAGTTTTATGCGAATTTGTTACTTTCATTTGTAACAGTGTATAATAAATGTATGCCTGTGATGTAGCTTTCTTGTAGCAACATTCATCTTGCTTGCCATACGAGACCTTCTTCTTTGTTTGTGTTTATAGTAATTAAGTGCTAGCAAAAATAAAGTATATTCCGATTCTTGATGCATCGTGGTTAGCGGCCCGTATTTTCTCTTACATGCCTATTGGTGCGATAAACGATAAACATAATTAGCACGCAACAGCCATTTATGAAGTGGTCAGTGCGGCTGCCAGTGCTGACTTTTTGTTGTTGTTCAAGATATTTTGCTCGTACATGCGTGGACGTCTAGTTAATTTGCATGGCTTTGGGGTTGGGTGCCAGTACACATATGCCGCGCATTACGTGCATTATTTGGAGATACCCGCAGCCGCCACAGCAGCGCACCCTCCCGAGACCCAGTTAATGGAGAGTTTTAGCGCAGCCGGAACAGCCGTACGGTAAATAATGTAGCGCGTTGCCTTGCTACCGTTGAGAAGTGCTTGTCACGACAAATTTGCATGTGGTAGTAATTGCAGTATTTGCCGCGTTTGCCATACGGCAGTGCTAAAACGCTCTACAGCAGAAACGTTCAGATGGGGTAGAGCAACACTCGCGCGAACCTTTAATACATTCATCAAAGAAAGACACAGCCGCGGGTGGCTGCGGCGGCCTGAATACAGCACATATTATTGCCCGTTGCAGCAGCTGTAGGTACAACATTTCTTTCAGATATGCCTACCTGAGAGCCTTCGTATCTTTCATTTTCTTCGAAGCTTGATTTCGGCTACTGTAAAGTGACATATTTTATTGGATCCTCAGAGTCGTCTGCGCTCGGCGAATGCTAGCACGCACTGCACAATACACAAGTGTGTTTTCGCTCAAGTCTCTACGTCTGCTCCCAGCCGCGATCGCGCAGCACGCATCTCCATTGCTAGGCGACGGCCAGCCATGCACAATGTAGAGCCATGTGGCACGTACTGTAAAGAACCTCTCCCTAGTCTGCCCCTGCCCTGGTCGTGATAGAGTCTACGGACGAAGGAAAAATACAGGGTCAACCACCGGAAGGCGAGTGATAGTTCTGGTTTCAAGGAGCTTGCGCACTCCTAGCGGTTGCCGGACATTTTAGGTTGTTTTTTCATTTCTCTTTTTGGGAATTTTAAATCGGGCAAAGGGCGAGAAGTGGTTGTCTCCGTGTGTCCGTCGAGCTTGCCTCCGTTCACCCTTGCCACTCGCTCAGCGATATCACAAGTGGGATTGCACTCAGTCAGATGCTTTGGTTGTCGTGTCAAGTATGAAGATGGGGAAGATAAGACTGATAAGCTTGATAAGACTGATAAGGCGTGCAAGGAACGGAAGACGCAGGAAACCACACCAACCAAGTATTATGGCGAAATCGGGGCATCGCATGTCTTGTGCGGCTGTGTGATGTTCTAACACTGAGATTCCTAGTTCTGCGAAGTTTTCCAGATTTCCTAATGACAACAGGTAAGCACAAGTATTTCACTTTCACGAATTGAGGGCCGTCGCTGTAGCAAAATTGGTAGTGTAACGCACGCGCAATGCGGAGGTTGCGGGTTCAGCTCCCACTGGCGACAAGTTATCTTTTCGTCCACTTTCATTTCCCTTCTCTTCATTATTTTCTATACTATTCCAATTTCAACCACATTTAATTTCCCCGATGCTTTGCTTGGCTTCCTTGTCTGTTGGCTTTAAGTGGTCATGACCAACAAAATCGAGCCCCTCGGTTCCCCTTCTCCCGCGAGAAATCAATCCAAGCCTTTTTAGACGTGTTTTTACTCTTTGCGGCGTGGGCCATTTGCGGTGTGGGCCATATCCTAACGCTTTCGCCTTAAATAAAGTGTCGCGGTCTCTCAAAAGTTAAAGGAAAGGAAAGCAGTTTAGTGAACGTTGAGCCAACTTGCACCAAGCAGCATGGATGTCGACGACAGCATTGTTTAGCAACTAAGCAATTTAGTTTGCTTCTCGGATTCAGATAGTATTTGCGAGGCCCTTTCAAACTTTCGACACCAACGGTAAATCTTGCTATGCTTACAGGGACACTAAAAGAAAGTACTGATTTAAGCCATATTGTTGGACTATAATTCTAGAAGATTAAATCTACGAATTTTACTAAGAGCACTATCTTGGCCCATCCACTGCTTGTTTTCATCCGGTGGCCATGTGCTTACTATATGTGAATAATAACTGCTATGCACAGTACTGTTTTGCAGTCTCTAGGGGTGGAATCGTAATAAATGGCCAGTTCCTATTATCGCTGCCATTACCTAGAACTTAACAAATTTGTGGGTGTTTGTGCACTAACAAGCCCCCTCCCCCCCTTTTTTTTTGGAACAAACACTGAGTGTTGTCATAAAGTAACAAAGTGAAGCAGCGGAAAATTCCTCCCCGAGAAGACCGATAAACATACAGTGCGACGCAACTTGGAAATAATATTGAAACGTCCAAAAATTTACAAAAGCAAAAATGATTAAATCGTCGCAATGTCACTTGAGTCGCCGTACACCGTCGAAGTCCCTAGTTATAAAGAAATTATTTTAGAACAGCTCTGATAGCTTCCACGCAACAATGGTTGCTTGTGTACTGTCAAATGTTCATATGCTGTGGCCGCATTGAGGTTTCATTCTGTTAAGCTCCATTTGGTTATACGGACAGCTCTATAAGAGCATATTTCATAGTCTGCTCTCTTTCACGCAAGGTGGTCATTCGGGGGGACTCCATCGCGTCGACCGCGCGCAATGGCCGTTCACCGTACGTATTCGGTAAACTATTCTGCGCTTTGTTTGCCCAAGATTATTATTTTGACAGTAATAAACTTCCCTCGTTTGGAGAGTACTTACAGAAATGGCCAGGAGGGTTCCCGCGGGGTGTTTTTATTGAGCGCAGACAGTCCAAACATGTGAGGAGCGCGCCGTGTTATCCCTCGCACTACGCAAGCGAGGCGCTTCCGACAGGCGCTTCGAAGTCCTCGCCCCCGACACCCCCTGTAAAGCGTGCACCGCCGTAGATATCAACATGTTGAGGCGAAGCCTCCGTACGGCACCCTTTTCAGAAATGGTGCGAGTTCGCTTAGACTAAACAGACCTCGCGCGAGGCAATGATGCTTGGAAGGTGGCTTCGGCTGTGCCCACAAGAAGCGCTGATTAGTCGCAGACTAGGTAAAATTAACGGCATGGGCGTAATTAGCGCCAATATGATTCACATCGCACTATACCCCTGTAAAGCGTGCACCGCTGTAGATATCGACATGTTGAGGCGAAGCCACCATACGGCAACCTTTTGGGAAATGGAGTTCGCTTGGACAAAACAGAGCTCGCGCGGGGCATTGATGCCTGGAAGATGGCTTCGGCTATGCCCACAAGAAGCAGTAATTAGTCGCAGACTAGGGTAAAATTAACGGCATGGGCGTAATTAGCGCCAATATGATTCACATCGCACTATACCCCTGTAAAGCATGCACCACTGTAGATATTGACATGTTGAGGCAAAGCCACCATACGGCAACCTTTTGGGAAATGGAGTTCGCTTGGACAGAACAGAGCTCGCGCGAGGCATTGATGCCTGGAAGATGTCTTTGGCTATGCCCACAAGAAGCGGTAATTAGTCGCAGACTAGGTAAAATTAACGGCATGGGCGTAAATAGCGCCAATATGATTGCACCATAGAAGGCATCACCTCCTGAGATAGGGCCGCCGAGCCTCTTGGTCAAAAAATTTAAAAAAAGTCGCAGCTTCGCCCGAAAGTCGAAGCGTCGATTGCGATAGCAAACTAGTGGACAGCTATACTTTTGTGCTTCAGCACATAAAACGGCGTTTTGTTAAGAAAGCAACTGGAACACCAATGCATTGCTCCGCAAAGTGCGGGAATGTCTCTAAATTAGTGCCATCCTGAAAATTCGTTCCGAGTGGATGCACCTGGCGAACTCCCCAGATAAAATTGTAAATTGCAATATGGGCCATAAGGTAAATAGTTAAAAACTTAGTGATTTTTTGTTAATTTATCGATTGCCTATTTAAATTTTTTGTGCATGTCCGCCTCTTGGAGCAGACCAGCTCATCAACTAGAACTATGCTATCTGCTACAGGCAACCTTTACATTAAAATTTTTGAAAGTGTTTGCTGAAACACCCTGTATATAGACCCGCACACAGTTGGCCCTTCCCGGCAACTGCAGCTCATGCAACTCTAATCTTTACAGGGAAACGTTTGCGGCAAACACATTGCGCGAAGGCGAGCTATCTGTTTTTTTTTTGTGTGTGTGTGTGTGACCTCGGTAAGGAACAAAAGTGCTTTGTGTAACAAATAAAACAATTGGATGCTGTCACAGAACAGGCTTGTGACCGCAGTAAGGAACCGAAGTCAGAAGCCTGTTCTCTGACAGCATCCATTTGTTTTATTTGTTACACAAGGCACTTTTGTTCTGTTTACCATCAATTTACCATTTTGACAGTGATCTGACTCTGTTTACTGAATGTACCCACTGCATTGCACACGATAAGGCACTTTTCTTGTTTACCATTCAGTTACCATTGATTTAGCAATTTCACTGTGATGTGACTGTTTACATAGTGTCGCCTCTGCTTTGCTTGTCTGAAATAAGTGGAATGGCAGGTTTACTTGCTACCCTGCTAGTCATTCCAATCAGAAGAAAAGCAAACAAATACAAGCTGGTTTTATTGCAGTGACTGAGTTGGGTAAACGGATAAAATATACACCGCAATGTAGCAGTAGAGAATGTAGTTTTGTCAATATAGTATACAGGATGCAATTGTGACAGATTTAAGTTACGGTTTTTATCAGATTCTGTCGTGTCCACTTTTTTTTCCCTAAAAAAATTGTGCCGAGAATTGCCCTGTGTTGTGCATTCGAATACGAAACTAAAACCGCATGTGTATGCTTTACCGCATAACAGGGCAGCGTTGCAGCAAAGCTGACTTTAGGAAACCGGCGGCCATTGCAGTGGCACGCATCAGACCCCTGCCCATTTTTCATACCAAAAGCTCGGGTGCGCATTATATTTCTACTTTGTTTAGGAGCTTTGGTGTCACTTCTACGTTGTCTGCAGTGGACCCACAGAAAGCAGGCTCGCGTTTGTTTATGGGGGCGTGTTAGAATGTGGCAAGTACTGCCAAACGAATCAGCAGTGTGTTTTGACATTTTTTTTCTGCATCTTGTTTAATTCGACTCGCCAGGTAATTCGACCAGTTTCGTCGGTCCTGTCAGTGTCTAAGTAAAGGAAGTCAACTGTCAACTGCATACAGTTGACTTCCGTCAATGTGCAGGGCCTCAATAGCTGCTTCTTCTAAGTTCTTCGGCATACCACTGAACGATCTGAGCAAGCAACACAGCACACTCTCCTTCAATGACTCACACTTTTGAAGCAGCCCTTAACCCTACGTTGTCATCTTTATTATCGGCCACTGGCAAGCACTGCCTGGGTGGCTAACACTGCTGCCCAATACAGCCTCTGCATTTCGTAGCCCCTAAGACCTGATCAATAAAGCAACAAGTGCACAGTAGCTTGAACTGACTGCGCTATCACAGGAACAAAGTCTTGCTGGTTCCCATGATAGGCCGGCCCGCACAATTGTATCAGCATCTGAAATCGTGATGCAACATGCATATGCATGTGCACCAACGCACAGTCATTCACAGTTCTACAAATGTTCCACTGTGGCATGCCATTCGATGGCAGTGTCCTCATTGTCATCAGTGCCAGTCGCCTTTTAAAGTGCAGCTCTTACGGGCCTGTTCCTGCGGCGAGCGTTGGCATAATGGAGTGAACGAGTGCAGCGAATGATGAAAGACCCCGATAAGGAAAGCGGACAGGAGGGTGTAGTGAAACCATGAGGCAGAAAGCGGAGGAAGATATGGCAGAAGCGCGAAAAGAAAAGCCTACTGCGACACACTTTGCTACAAGCACAATTATAGCAAATGCCTAATAAGTCACAAATGTATTCATAAATCCGCAGAAAGGATTGCAAATTTGGCACATTAGTATTGTGCACTGGTCTCAAAAACTGTACGTTTCTGTTTTCTTTGCTAACTTCTTATATTGAGTGTAATTTCAAGAAACTTATTTCAAATGTCATGAGCACAATTTAGGCTAATCCACATTCAAGATACGACAAAGCTTCAATATGCTGGCATAACTATATATGTCACTAGAAGGAACATTAAAAAAATTTTCATAGACAGTAGTGACAGACTTCCTCTAGGTAATATAACAAGAATCTCTGAGGTTCAAGGACCCAGAAACCTTTCGATGCAGTTTAGAAATCACCTACTCCCATGAAAAATTTTATCAATCTGTTTATCCACAAAAGAACTGCACATCCCTAACCTTTAGGGATTCCTTGCCTTGTGGCGGTACATGTGGTTTGCAAGGTGGTCTTTTCGCGAAAAGGACATGCCACAGTGTATGCAGGAAAAGGGACGTTCTCCTGTGTGACAGCGCACATGCCGCTTCAGATTGTAACTGTCAGTGAATGCCTCCGGGCACAGATGGCACTGATAGGGGCGCACGCTTGTGTGTGTGCGCAGGTGCGACTTCATGAGCTTCTTGTCCTCAGTCACGTAGGTGCACAGCCGGCAAGAATGCAGTTGGCCTTGTATAGACACGAGCGACTGGTATTTCTTCGAGGGCCCCGACATGAGGGAACCTGCAAAGTCACAGCGATTATGGGAGAGCGTTGCAAACAATGCTTCACGCACTATGAAACTGGAGTGCTATACCTGGCAATCAAAAAGGGTTGCCACATTTACACATAAAATCTGTGATATACCTCCGGACTATCCAAACTAGATATTACTGTTGAGGCAACAGTGCACTGACGCATTACATGCCTCACACAAGTTCCTATTTCTATATACTTAAATAACTGTCCTTAATACATACAAACTCCTACTGCCGATATGTAGAGTTCAAAATTGACATGCCATTTTGATATTAGGCGTTGATAGTAGCATTACTTTGCATACGCAACACTTCTTTATATACTCACCTATCAAAGTAGTACATGTTTTTTTTTTGTTTTTTTCTTCAAATGGAAGGATTAGCACAATGCATGAACTGATGTTAGAACACATGCAGCATATGTTAAATGAAATATGAATGAAAATTAATAAGAAAACTAGATACATATGAAAGTAAAAAAGAAATAAAGAATAAAACAGCATTTACAGAGTTCAGAATCGCACCACATTTGCTGGTGGAGAAAAATACAGCAACGTTTCTGTGCATTAAAAGAATATTGTCTCTCTATTTGTGCACTGTAATCATTTTCCATGATGATTTGTCCATTCCTTTAGGAAAAGCAATATGAAACTGCAGAGTACAGAAGGTAACTTATTCACCAATTAGTGCTTCTGCCACTGACATAACCACATGCACACATGCACAAACTTTTGAACAGATCTCTGAAGAGAGGCAACATTCCATATATTATACATTGAATTCTCTGCTAGTACATTGCAGTAACTTTTTTTTTTTTACCTGATGATTAATGATCAGTCAATGCAATAAAGCCTTTTTTTTTTCTTTATGATTTCAGAACAATCACGGGGCGGTAGGCGAATTTGCCATTAGACTTGTTCAAGACAAGAGAAGCATAGGTGGCAATCAGTACACTGTCGCATCATCATCACAATGGTAAATCAACCATAAATCAAACTGCCTTGTCATGTAACAGAGCCAACAAACAGATGTTTTCTAAGCATAAGCAGGTTAGATGGACTCCTTGCAAAGTCCGAACAACACAACCTCTTGCATACTTTGTAGGAGGCATGGATACATCTGTAACGAAACGAAGTCACTGTCAAAGCCAGCACAAACACTAACACACCCACACAATCTTTTTTTCTCTGAGTCAACAAACATATTTATGTTGGAAGCACGGTGCTACACTTCACAGTATGTTATCACCTCCTATATCGATTGCAAACAATTATCCACTGGCTCCTGCCAAATCAACTTCGTAAGACTAGAATACCTCTTTTGCAATAAGCAAGCAGCATTGTTTTGAGCAGTAGCTTTTCTACACCCTACATCTTGATCCCATTGGCTCTTATTTCAAACAACAAACGTCCCATTGTTCCTGGTAGCACTCGCTCAGTGCTTTGCAGTGCTCAGTGCTCAATGCAGTGGCGTAGCCAGGGGGTAGCCCACTGGGCACCGTACCTCCCCCCTGCCCCCCTTTTGTTTCAGGTGAAGTGCGTGCCTTCCACCCTTTCCTAAAATATATTTCTCACTATGCTCAGTGCAGCACTCACACCCTCTACAAAGACGTCATGTATTGGCATGAACTTCCACGCTATGCATGTTGAAAAGTGCTTGGCATGCAATAAAAGACCACAAGAGCTTTTCTGCATGCTTCAAGAATAACATAATGTAATCCACAGAACCTCTGAACATAAACAGCCATTGCTGTCTCTAGGATGACAACACTAGTCAATTTGAGAGACCTGTGGCCTAGCAAGTGTATACATGTTTCAATGGCACAAAGTTCCTGGCAAGACAGTCTAGTTCACATCAATTGTAGCACTGGCACGGTGTTTCATTGGTGCCTGACCCAAATCCATGCATGGCATTCATCCCCAATCTTCCATATTTTTGAACAGGCTGTAGTCCTAGGTTGCCCAGAATACCCTAGCTGTGCTTTAAAGTGTTTATACAAGTGTGCGAATATTTAAAACTTTGAATACCAATTGAAATGCCCCGCCCTGTATTCAATTCATATTCGATTCAACAATTATCCAAAGCTGTAGAATATTTCTTTCTATTGAATGGACATAAGGGATAAAAACACTTATTGCTGTCTCAAGAGAGGCGGAACGAGGAGTGTGACGACTCTTTAGAACGTTTCTGCTGCAGCAGTGCTGCTGCTGTGGCACAGAGGCACTAGTTTCTGAGGAAAAAGACAGAGCAGATGACGTCAGCTCAAATACCTAGGGGTATAAAAGCATTTTGACACTGGTTCTATTTTGAGGAATGTAATTCATTCATGAATGAAACTGTAACTAGGCTGATCTCAGAAGCAGCAATTGAAGTGAGAGGTAAGGCACCAAGGCAACCAGTAGGTAAGCTCTCCCAAGTAACAAAGGACCTAATAAACAATCGACAAAGCATGATAGTGTCGAACTCGAGAGATGAGATACCTAATAAAGAATCGACAAAGCATGATAGTGTCGAACTCGAGAGATGAGATAGAATTCGCTGAACTGTCAAGACTGATCAACAAGAAGCAAGTAAGGGATATTCGAAATTATAACCTGAGAAAGATTGAGGAAGCCATAAAATGTGGACACAGCATGAAATAAGTCAGACGAAAACTTGGCATAGGACAAGGCAAGAGGCATGCACTGAAAGATAAGCAGGGTAATATCATCAGCAATTTAGATGACATAGTAAAACTAGTGGAAGAATTCTACACTGACCTGTACAGTACCCAGAGCAGCCAAGCTACTTTCATTCGAAGGATACAGACACTCCTTCTATAACTAGCGATGAAGTTAGAAGGGCCCTGCAAGACATGACCCGGGGAAATGCGGCTGGAGGAGATGGAATAACAGTCGATTTAAAAAAAGACGGATGAGATCTCATGCTTGAAAAGCTTGCAGCCCTTTATACGCAATGCCTCACGGCTTCGTGTACCAAAGAACAGGAAGAGTGCCAACATTATACTAATACATAAGAAGGGAGGCGTTAAAGAACTGAAAAATTATAGACCCATTAGCTTGCTTTCAGTATTATATAAAATATTCATCAAGATAATTTCCAATAGAGTCAGAGCAACACTTCACTTCTATCGATCAAGAGAACAGGCTGGCTTCAGGAAGGGATATTCTACAATGGATCGCATCCATGTCATCAATAAGGTAATCGAGAAATCTGCGGAGTACAATAAACCTCTCTATAAGGCTTTCATAGATTATGAAAAAGCATTTGATTCAGATCTGCAGTCATAGAGGCATTACGTAATCAAGGAGTAGAGGATGCATACATGAATATCTTGGGAAATATCTACAAAGATTCCACAGCTACATTGGTTCTTCACAGGAAAAGTAGAACGTTAACTATCAAGAAAGGGGTCCCAGGCAAGGAGACACAATCTCTCCAATGCTATTCACTGCATGCCTAGAAGAAGTACTCAAGCTCTTAGACTGGGAAGGCTTAGGAGTGAGGATCAACGGCGAATATCTCAGCAACCTTCGGTTTGCAGATGACATTGTCCTATTCAGCAACAATGGAGACGAATTACAACAAATGATTGAGTACTTTAACCGAGAAAGTGTAAGAGTGGGGTTGAAGATTATTATGCAGAAGACAAAGATGATGTTTAATAGAGTGGCAAGAGAACAAGAATTCAGTATCGCCAGTCAGACTCTAGAGGGAGTACATTTATCTAGATCAATTACTCACAGGAGACCCTGATCATGAGAAAGAAATTTACAGAAGAATAAAATTGGGTTGGAGTGCATACGGCAGGCATTACCAAATCCTGACTGGGAGCTTACCACTGTCGTTGAAAAGAAAAGAGTACAATCATTACTTTCCAGTGGTGCTAACATAGGCGGCGGATATTAACAAGGACGCTCGAGAAAAGTGCGCACAAAGAGTGATGGAACGAAAAATTTTAGGCCTAACATTAAGAGACAGGACGAGAGCGGTATGGATCAGAGAGCAAACGGGGATAGCCGATATTCTAGCTGACATTAGGAGAAAGAAATGGAGCTGGGCAGGCCATGCAATGCATAGGATGGATAACCGGTGGACCATTAGAAAAGGGAAGCGAAGTCGCGGACGGCAGACAACTAGGTGGGGTGATGAAGTTAGGAAATTTGCAGGCGCAAGTTGGAATCAGCTAGCGCAAGACAGTGGTAATTGGAGGTCGCAGGGAGAGGCCTTCGTCCTGCAGTGGACATAAAATATAGGCTGATGACGAATTCATTAATGTGCATTCAAAGACTGCCACCTTTGAATTAGTCCCCTTGCGCAGAATTATAGTGCTCCCAGCATTCCTGCCACTTCACGAATATGTCCTGGATGTCTTTCTTCCGGAAGGAGTCAAGCACCCTTATGCAATTCGAGCTTGACTAATGCAATCGTGCAAAATTGGTGACTTTGAGCTGGGTTTTAAATTTTGGGCAGAGAATGAGAAAAGTGGGAGCCGAATCTGACAATTACAGCAGAAAGCATGCTGTTTCCGTTGAGAAACTCGTGTGTGTGGAGTGATGTGCAACAGGATACATTGTCGTTGCACAGAATCCAGCTGCTTATGTGCCCCAGATCGGGCAGTTTTCTCCAAATGGCCTCCCTCAGACACCCTAAAACTTGGCACAAAAACTGACTGTTTGTAGGCTGGCCATTCACGACCTATTCCTGATGCACAATAACGTGAATACCAAAAAACAGAATGAGCATACACTTTGTCGAGCTGCGGACATGAGGCGCTTTTTTTTTTTTTTTTTAGTCATGGAGACACTGGGCTTTTCCTCAGCAATGACTGCTGCTTCTTGTCAGGAACATACCCGTACACCTAAGTTTCATGCCTAGTAATGACCCTCACTGTGAAATGAGGGTCATGCATCAGGTTTCAGGAGAATGTGAAGGTGCATCAGGAGAATGTGCAGCCCAGACTGATAGCAGAGAACAACACTTTCAATCCAACTCCACTTCTTCATATGGGCACATAAGTTTCCAAAACCGTTCATGTGGTTTGACAGTGAAGTCTAAAAATAAACGCACCTGCACATATTAAACACCGATTTTCACACAGGAGTATAGAGTCTGCAAATATGCTGCAATAGAAGGGCATGGCTAAACGAATTTGTTCTGACGCTCCTCTCGTGTCCAGCCTCACATCATGAATTCTTCACCATATTTTAAGCATGCATTAACTATAATTGCGAAGCTGGCCTAACAGCCCAGCAGTACAGTTGCATTCAATATGATCTGAAACACAGTGTTTGTGTTTGCAGGGGCTCATCGAGTGCACTATAGCACCGACACAGGAAAAAAGTCGCAGTTTCGCCCGAAAGGCGAAGCGATTGCGATAGCAAATTAGAAGACAGCTGTACGAAGTAAAGATAGTAGTTTTATCCGCCAGATAAAGTTGTAAATATTCGCTTACTAACTAAATAAACAAGCACGGTGTCACGCGCACACAGGTAAACATGAACACATCTTGCTCGATGACCGCGGAAACTGTTTAACACGATGGAATGAGAAAGCGCGCCAGCAGCAGCGAGCAATTTGACCTTCGCGCTGTCTCACGTCTTGCTTCAACGCGAACTAAACGTCGAAAACACAGCGCATACGAAGCTACCGGCACTCGGCGCATGCACTTTTGCACTTTGTACCCATCGCAGAATGCTTTGAAGAAGAGGTCCCCGCGGTGCATACATCGGACACATATCAAGATATGGTGCCCGTGCGGAAGCTCCATCAGTAGCAGCCACAAGAGCAGAACGCACCCCACACCCCTACCGTCTCCATCGCCTCCTCCCCGTGCCCTGTGAGCAAACGAAGAGTGCGCACTTCCGGCCACCTTCCTCTCTCGCGTGCGCGAGATTAAGCTGCGGTTGCCAGCTCACCGTCGCACGCTTTCACTCGCACCCACAGCGTTCTGCCCACGGCGACGGTTTTATCGCCATTAGACTTTATACGGAACCTCATGACGATGGCGACGGCAAAAATGCACTTGGAGTGTCCATATAATTGCTATCGCAATAAAATTAGAAAACTAAACACCTTTCCAACTACTACTGGTATTTATTAAAACAACTGTTTCTGTTTCGCCACCATTGTGCAGTCCTGCAGCAGTTTCGACCACAGGCAACTGTGTTGCAGCTCATCTAAAATGTGACTGTACTTCCTGTTACGCATGTGCAAGCTGCTCAACCTTGGTGGGGGCAGATCAAGAAGTGACCAGAAACAAAAAGCTTTTTCGAAGGCAAATATCTTAACATTGCAAAATTATCATCAAGTACTAAAATGCCACAGCAAGTGATCAGTAGATATGGAAACACAGACTACAACATCACGTGGTACATAAAGGAAGCTTTAAACCAGAATGAACAGTCCTGTTTGATATAAGTTCATTCAGGCATGTCACTTCTGAACAGTAGCTCGCCAAGTTCTCCTTTTACCTTAGCTTTTTTAGCTTGTTGGCCTACAAGGTGTCTGAATCAAGAAATCGGAAACATAATTGTGCACTTGAAGGTTGCATCATTAGGTAATAATTAATCTGGCTTGAACTGAAGTATTAGGGTTAGTTAGGATCCCTAACACTTTTCAGAGGCCAGACGTGCAACTAAAATGTCACTGTCCAGATAGATTACCAAAAAGAGTCGATACTGACAACTGGGTTCTGGCTCATTTCCCTTAATATTTCAACAACTTAAGCCCTCTCAGTAGAGGTGTAGGAAAGTTAGCGTATAATGTACAAATTTTGTTTTTTACTTAGTCAAAACCAAATTTTTACACTTTCTTCAGATAAAATATCCTCCGTGCAGCATCGCCACCGGCATGAGCTCGTGGTTGCTGTCCTTGGCCGAACGCTTGTGACTGCTACCCGTTCGCCTGCATCCGTTGCTATTAAACCTCTTAGCAAGTGGTGGAGGTGCTGGGTTTCGACCACCCTGGAACTGCGGAGTCGCACTCTACCCCCCATCATGCCCGAGGATGCAAGCGGCACTCCTCCCACCCCTCCACCGGCGCCGCCCACCCTGGTTTGTGCCGGCGCCTTGCATCTGCGAGATCCCCCTATCTTCTCCGGCACAGATGAAAAAGACGTTGAAGATTGGATCTCCTCATACGAGCGAGTGAGTGCCAATAACCATTGGGACGATGCTACCAAGTTGAGAACCGTAGCATTCTATCTCTCGGACGTTGCGAAACTATGGTTTCTCAACCATGAAGGCGACCTCACTACGTGGTTGGTCTTCAAGACCATGTTTACCCAAGTTTTCGGTCGGCCAGCAGTACGAAAGCTCCGTGCAGAACACCGTTTGCGCACACGATCCCAAGAGAGCGGAGAGAATTTCACGAGCTACATTGAGGACATTCTTGACCTTTGCAAACGGGTGAACGCGTCGATGTCGGAGGAGGAGAAGATCAAACATATAATGAGGGGTATTGAGGACGACGCATTCCAAATGTTATTATCGAAGAGTCCTCGCACTGTCGTTGAAGTGATCGAATTGTGTCAGAGTTACGACGAGTTGCGCAGGCAACAGCTTCACACCAGACGTCCCCCTGCGCCCGCCGACTGTGTCCAGCCTTGGTGTCAGCGACGACCATGCTGCCCTGTTTCTGAAGATTCAGGAATTCGTTCGCGCAGAGGTTGCTCGCCAGCTATCTTTGATGTCTTGCGTCCCGGAACCACCACCCGCTTTGGCACCTACAATCCGCGACTTCATCCAGGAGCAAGTTTCGCAAGCCATTCCTCCAGCACGTGATCCGACGCCAGTCAATGCACCTCTCACGTACGCAGAAGCAGTTGCCCGACCTCGCCCACAAACGCTCTCGCCGCCCGCTATGCATCGACCACCGACCTTTTCGCCGCATCCTATGCCGTTACCAGATCGACAGCATTTTCCGACTTCTCAGCCACGAGTCGGAGCTTACCCCCAACAATGGCGCACCTTCGATGACCGTCCAATATGTTTTGCTTGTGGTGGTGCTGGTCATGTGGCGCGCCATTGCCGTCGTCGCATGCTTTCTTTCCCGAACATCTGGCGAGCGCCACCGTTCCCCGCTCAATTTTCATCGTCGCCTTCCAGCCTTCCTACCTCTTCATTTTGTCCTGATCGCTCACCCGCGCCTACCCGCCGCTCACCATCTCCACGTCGTCGCTCGCTTTCTCCGATGCGTCGCCGTGCCGGACCCGAGCAGGAAAACTGAAGGCCGCAGTTCCCGAGGCACGAACTGCGTCTACGTCGCAATGCTCAAGTCCTCGTCCCTCTCCAGCCAACGTAATTGAAGTGTATGTCGAAGGCGTCGCCGTCCTGGCACTTGACAATACAGGAGCCGCAGTATCTGTAATTTCCGCCAAACTCTGTCGCATACTAAAAAAAGTTCTGACGCCTTTATCCGACCTCTCCCTTCGAACCGCAACCGCTGAAAACATTACGCCTCTCGCTGCATGTACTGCTCGAGTCTTCATTCAAGGAGTTCTGTATACCGTCGAATTCGTCGTCCTGCCCTCGTGTTCCCATGACATTATATTAGGCTGGGACTTCCTTGCAAATAATAACGCCGTTATTGACTGTTGCCACGCCGAACTTGAACTTTCTGCGCTTCACGATTTTGAGACAATCGACGACCACCCTTCTAGTGATAAACTTTTTGTGTCCGAAGACAATGCCGTTCCTCCGTGCTCTTCCCTGCTTGTCCCTGTGTCGTGCGCCGCTATTTCTGAGGGCACTGTTCTCTTTACGCCCTCTAAAGTGTTCCTTCGCCGCAAATGCTCTCCGCTGCCCTTTGCTCTCCTTACTCTTCGCAGTGGCGCCACGAAGATGCTCGTCGACAATCCCACGGCGTGCCCTTTACCTTTATTTCATGGCGAATGCCTAGGCCTTGTTCAGCCGGTCGACACCTTTTGCATCTTTGACGCTCCTGCGGCTTCTACTCCTACAGACCTTAGCGCACTTTCTTGTGACCCTGCGGTTGATCAGTCCCTGCGCGACGCTTTCAACCGCTCCATCGACGATGAAACGTCATCTTCACAAAGAAGCCAGCTGCTCGCTCTGCTTCAGAAGTTCCGCGCCTCTTTTGACAGCCCTGCTTCCGGTTTGGGTCGCACATCAACCGTTTTTCACCAGATAGATACCGGCAGTCATGCACTTCTACGGCAACGCCCTTATCGGGTATCCGCCTCGGAGCGCCGTGTAATTGATGACCAGGTTGATGACATGCTCAAGCGCGGGGTTGTACAGCCTTCGAACAGTCCCTGGGCGTCACCGGTCGTTCTTGTTAAGAAAAAGGATGGCTCTATTCGGTTCTGCGTCGACTACCGACGCCTGAACAAGATAACGCGCAAGGACGTTTACCCGTTACCGCGCATCGACGACGCCCTCGACTGTTTGCAGGGAGCGGAGTTCTTTTCTTCGCTGGATTTACGTTCCGGATACTGGCAAGTCCGTGCATATTCCGGATACTCCGTGCATATTTTTTAAGAAGCCGGGCCATTTATCTCCAGTTGCTTTCTATTTGTCTGATTAACAAAAATAGTATTGTTACACTGCTTTTGCCAGTCATGCTCCTACTTTAGCTGTTATGGCTTTTTTTTCTCTCTCCTTAAATGAGTGACAGCAACACAATGACATTTTGCTTGCATGAAGGCAAAAGGTTTTTTTTTTGCCCAATAACTAGAACATGATCATCGGAAAAGTTGTCGTCAAATAAGCAATGCGCATGTAAAAGAAAATCCAATATTAACTGCACTAAAAATAAGTACTTTGCGCATTTTTTAAATAAATTTATTGTGAAGAAGTGATGTGAAACAATAGTCAAGAAATCATTCCTATGCGGTAAACTGTCAAGAAATTGTGCAATGGACATAGGGGTCTTAATCAAATATCAACAAGACTTCCCTAAAGCTGACCCCAGATTATGAAGCACAAAAAGATAGCCTTTATTAAGGATGCACAGGGACTTGTCCTTTAGAAACTTGGCAGAGAATACACGTATCTGCCACCTAGGTCCTTCATCTACTGCTACCCGAGTGGTACATAATAAACGTGGTGCCATTAGTGCACATGGACACTTGTAATTTGAATCCCATTGCACAGCCACTTGTAACTTCTACAGGCTCACTAAAATGCACTGAAGGACAGTACAGTCAGGGTATATGGTATAGAAACTAACCATAAAGACCCCCTTCTGGTACTGCTTCAAAGGTGTCTAATGGAGGCTGGAGTGAAGCATATAATAGGTGCTACAAACACGGCAAGAGAATGTTGCATTCGTGACAGCTTCACACAACAATAGTGTATGAAACATGTTTGCTAAAATAACGTAAACACTACTGACCTCTCAAACATAAAAAAAAATTAAAAATAGAAAGGTGAGTGATTCCAGGTACACCATGCAGTACTACATTAAAAGGGTTAAGACACCAAAGTTTGAGGCTATAAAGAGCCTGCTGTAGGCTTCCTCTGTATGCAAGGACACTCAACATGAAGTGTTGGACACAGCAAACGTTTAAAATATATTTTAATTCGCTTCCATCAGGAGACTAGAAGGCGCGGTCATCACATAGACCGTCAGGTTACTCAGACGCATAGCCAACAGGCACAGCGGGATGAAATAAGGTAGCATGATCAGGCTTGTTCAGGCCTTCGTAATTAGCCGAATAACGTACGTGGCACCCTACTCAATTGGCAGGTAGCGGAGAAGACAACGATGGAACGCTTAATCAGAAAGGCTTACAAACAGGCAATAGGGCTACCGATCAACCCAAGCACGAGCAGGTTACTCGATCTGGGTCTACACAACACGCTGGGGAAATTGATAGAGGCAGAGAACACAGCGCATAGCGCAGCGAAGTACTAACCAGCAACTCAGCTACCATTTATTTCACAACTTTGGAAAGCTAGTCATACATCAGTTATTCATTCTTGGAAAGCTTCTTTACGACAAGGCTCCAAAAATGTTGAAAGGTTGTTTGTGCAACTTTTTTAGTGACAATCATCGATTTTGTGTTTAAACCGATCCTTTGTCCCTGATGGCCGTCTTAGCTGCACTTGTCAGTAAATGCATGAAATAAATATTCTCACTGTAAATATATAGGTTCACATTTGAATATTTAATACTGGCTTTGATATTCAGCACTAATTATGTGTATTTGATTTGTATTTGAAACAGCTGATATTTGTCCACCACTAATAAAAGATGCTCTTAAGTTTCACAATACATGGCATGTTTATCCTAATGAACTTGCATGAGCGTATAATAACTCTAATTTGATTCTTGTGGATCAACATCAGCACACCTTATCAAATGGCCAGCTATAAGACTATGCAGGACACTATTAATGTGTTTAAAGTGTTACACGTGATTGCATGAGGACTGAAGGTACAGCGGTATACAAAGCACAATCAGAGTTTATGTTCACATTGCAAGCATAACTACACCCATTACGTGTTGACCAAACATTGTAGGTACACATATACTTCAGACCATAGCCGAAAATAGCTGTTGAATGACAGAGCAAATCTACAGGGTCGCTTAGGAGAAACACCTCCATAGCAAGAAATCCTATAGAACTTTAACATTTATTGTATTCCACTGAAAACAAGAGTTTTACAAGAAACGTTAGGCAAATACCCATTGAAAAAGAACAGCTATTCAGGGATGTATTTCTAAAGGTAAGCTCCGAGCACATGCTGCATTGATATGAGGTGCCACCTCCAAATATGGCCGGCCCATATACTAGGTGTTTCTGCAAAAACATTTATAAATTTTCAGAAACTACCCGTGGCAGATAGCACAATTCTAAACCTTGAGCTGGATAGCTGAAACAGGTGGACATTATTTGCACAAGAAATCGAAATTCATCACTGGCTAGCCAACAAAAATTGCCCAACTTTTGAACTCATTATCTCTCAAGTACATCTACTTCTTAGTTTTCTTATACAAACTCATGCCCTGTATATTTACTTTAGCATGCAATATTGGTGAAAATGCCCTTCTGTGTTCATATTTTATTATATTTATGTTCTTGTATGTACTAGTGACCTATCACCAAGGCTTTACAGCTGTTGGCAGGCACTGAAGTAAACAATAAAGGAACGGAAATCTTACAGCACATGTTGCAATTTACAAATTGCAACCGGGTACTTGAAACGAATTCTTAGGATGACACCTATTTCAAGATATTATTTCCTGAACTTAGTGAAGAAATATATTGACGGTCAATTTACTCTTGTACTTCGGCGCATAAAACGGCGTTTTGTGAAAAAAGTAAGTGGAACGACAGTGCATTCTTACAAGTTTGGTGGCACATATCTCAAATATGTTGCCACCCATAGAATTCTTTTTTTTTCTTTTTTTTGCAGTCTCACCGGCTCCAATTTGTAAATTGCAATATGTGCCATAAAGTACTTGGTAAAAAACTTAATCAGTGAATTTGATTTGAGAGCAATGATATGGACACTCCAGGTGCATTTCTACTGTTGGGGTTGCTGTGAGGTTCCGTATAAAGTCAATGGGCAATAAAATCCAACTGTGGAGAGTCCTACTCGGCAGGCTATGGCGAGAATGCCTGTGGCAGCATGCTGTCAGGTGGGACACGCCCTGCTAGCTGTTGCTATTCCGGCTTTGGTCTTGCCTACCTCCTTCACTAAATTTCTGCATGCAGCTCTGGAGGCATGGCAGGCAGGCACTTAGACTCTTTGAAGTTGCCAGATTGCTCAGACAGTGCTCTGAAGCTGCAATACCGCTGGCTGCACCTGTGTAAAGAGTCCAGTTGGCACTTGTTTTAAACCTTCCAAAACCTTAATACAGTACCAGCGGAAAGTTTAGGTGCCAGACAAAGCAAAAAACAGCTTTTTCCGGCTGTTGCTCTGACTTAATTCGATAAGCATTCTTAGGATACTTTACATCCTTTTCAGTGGCTATCATTGTCTCTAACCACTTTCTAGCTGCCAACTGCATTCATTAGATTAATGGGCTGAGCCCCGTGCTGCTGTGCTGAAGGATACGGGTTCGAAACCAACTGTTAGAGCAACATGGGTCTTTGATTATGTGACACTGGGTATCTATTGCTCTTCCATGAACCTCTGATGCAAACTTTGCTTATTGGGTATATTGCCAGTGGGTACGTGGGGCACTCATCAATATAAAAATAAAAGAATCCTTTAGAAATTCTTTGGTGCTGGGTAGAATCAAACCCACATCATATATATTCAGACGCGTGTCATGCACAAACATTGTGGAGGCAATGCTAGATTGTGCGGTGTGTAGAGGGATGCCCGAGAAGAAAGCCTGGCTGCATTCACGCCTCAAACATTACCTGTTTTGACATTGGCAATACAGTTTGTCGTCACTACACTACTTTAATGCTAGTCACATTAGTGTTAACATTCATTGCGAGATCGGTTCTGCTGAAATTTTCTATTTTCTGAGCAGGTCTGAGTGACACATTAATAAGCATGATATGTTACACAGTGATATAAAAGCTAGCCAGCACATAATTTTAGCTTAATTTCAATGTATATGAATGAAATTGGTTCTAGGTGTTTTTGTTAAATTTCTTTCCTTGAGGAGGTTCTGTGGCATATGGTAAAGAAAGAATATAAATGTAATTTACTTTCAAAACAATAGAGTAGCCACAGTGCAGTGCTAATCTCGGAGCACTGTGGAACTTGCAGTTCTGGCCCAAAAGCTGTGAAATGTTAGGTCGTGAGAACCTTTGTGCAATCTTCAGTAAACCTGCGAGAAATATCATACTTTCATCAATTCATGCGACACATGTGACACGAGTGCCCGTGCACAACCACTTATTTGCCAGCCCGTATGTCTGGATACCTCGGCAGCTGATTTCGGCCCGAGGCAACAGCCACTGCACAATTTCAATACAGCATACCAGCTCTACTTGGTTTCCAGACACATGACATCACTGAACATCACCGATGGCTTCTCAGAAGTTGCAGTGCTCACTTTTTCATGTTGTTGCCTTGGTGCGCAAATGGCGACCAGTGTTATGGGGTTTGCTGATGCTCAACCACAAGTCTGACACTGGACATATAAAGCTCGAGAACAAACTCTGCTGAAGTATGTATTTTAGCTTGTGAACATTAAAGCTGGCACAATATTTTATTCTGTATTAAGACTGTTATCATGGTAGTCAGGTTGTATTAATAAATAAAAGGTTGTTACTAAAACATAAGCATTGCAACTAGGAAGCACAATTATGTGATATGTGAACTCCACTAACAATGCGTTGTTAAATTTGTGCAAAAGACAAGAAATTTGGCACATACTACTGTGCCCTGTCTCAACTGTATTGTTACAGGGAGATTTACAGAAAAGGGGGTTTGCCTACACTATGTACAAAGAGACCAAAAGTGGGGCAGCAACAACGAAGATGGAGGGCCATAGACC
Organism: Dermacentor silvarum; assembly: GCF_013339745.2. Lineage (NCBI taxonomy): Eukaryota > Metazoa > Arthropoda > Arachnida > Ixodida > Ixodidae > Dermacentor > Dermacentor silvarum. The sequence goes on along the minus strand of NC_051163.1, from coordinate 150,473,626 downwards.
TTACTTCTTCCTCCTTTTGTCTGCTCTACACTTCAGCATCTTCTTTATCCACCAGATAACTGGCGCATAACACTACTCTTCGGCCTGTGAAAGCATCGACTCGGTACACGTGAACAAAAAACTATATGAAGGTATTAAGAGGTGTCCGGGGCACGATAGGGCTTGAGACGGACAACGTGTACAATGTCCCTACAGGAATGAGCAGATGATGACGAAGGCAGCAGTGGAACGATTCCATAAGTGACCTCAGTCACTTGGCAGCACACGAGATATGAACCGGTGTATTGGAAGAGCAGTTTTTCGGGCAGTCGGACACAGTGGTGCCCCCCCCCCCCCCCCGAGGCCAAGTTAACCCCCCACCCCCCTTTTGTTTAACCCCTTTTCTTTCCTTGCGCCTTTGAGTACTGCAACTAAGATGTAAGACGCGCAATCGTCTGCACACTCGCAAACATGCGCAAAAAGCACATTATTTTACAATTTCCCGTGAAGAAATCGAAATTAGTGCTGTTTAGATGGTATTGGCAAACTGTCAACCCCCCCCCTGGCAGAGATCCTGGGTGCGCTACTGGTCGGACACGTCATGCTGGGGACCACAGGAGGACGAGCAATCCAGGGACAAAGTGGGTAGTCCTTTGATGTCTGTTGTAGCGAGACTGCAGGTGGATTTCAGACTCAGAAAATTGAGTGTGAGTACTTGATGTGCATTGTTGGCACGGGCAATATTCTCTCGAGCATAATCAGTGGGTGGGCACCCAGAAGGTACCAGGGTGTCCATGGGTAATGTAGGGTTGCGACCGTATAAGAGAAAAAAATGGCGAATAACCAGCGGTCTCATGCATGGAAATGTTGTAAGCAAATGTCACAAAGGGTAATGCAGTGTACCAATCCTGGTGGTCGTCAGACACATGCATGACCAACATGTCAGTAAGTGTTGGGTTCAGGTGTTGTGTCAAGCCATTCGTCTGTGGATGCCAGGCCGTAATCAATTTATGTTGCGTCGTGCAGGATTTTAGAATGTCATCGATCAACCTCGACAGGAACTGTCAGCCCCTGTCAGTTGGCAGTTGCCGAGGAGCCCCATGCTGGAATATGACATTACGCAGCAAGAAGTTCGCAATGTCGGTGGCACAGCTAGAGGGAAGTGCATGCATAATGGTACACCACATCAGATAATCTGTGGAAATGGTGACCCACTTGTTTCCAGAGGCGGATAGGGGAAACGGACCAAGTAAATTGAGGCCGACATGGTGAAATGGCTAATATGGAATGTCCAGAGGCAGAAGATGGCATGCAGGCGGCAGTGTCGACTTCTTCCGGCACTGACAAAGGTTGCACAAGCCCACGTAATGGCACACTAAGCGGTACATCCCAGGCCAATAGAAACGGCAGCGTGCGCTGTCATATGTGCGTAACACGCCGAGACGTCCCACCGTTGGGTGCATTGTGAAGCTGTGCCAGGACAGTGGAACGGATATGAGCTGGGATGACTAACAGGACTGGACCGTTAGGGAGAAAACTTTTGGAGTACAAAAAGGCAGACGGAATGATCAGGAGCGTGGGAGTGCAAAGTTTCAATGATCGTGTGTAACGACGCATCAAAGAGTTGTTCAGCAACGATGTTGAAGAGTTGAAAGATGGAAAGAACACAAGGGCTGGAGTCGCTCAGGGTAGTGTACGGTGGATCTACGGGGTATCTGGAGAGGCAGTCGGCATCCTGGTGCAAGCGGCGAGACTTGTAAACAACACTATATGAGTATTCTTGAAGTCGCAGTGCCCAACGACCAAGGCGACCAGTGGGGTCTTTGAGAGAAGACAGCCAGCATGGTGGTCAGTAATGACGGTGAAGGGTCAGCTGTAGAGGTAAGAGCAAAACTTGGCAATGGCCCAAACTAGAGCGAGACACTGTCTCTTAGTGAACAAATAGTTTTGCTCAGCTGAAGAAAGAAGGCAGCTGGCATAAGCAATAACGCTGTCCTGGCTATGCTGGCGTTGGGCTAGAACTGCGCCGATTCCGTAGCCAATGGCGTCGGTACAGATTTCTGTGGGCACAGATTCGTCGAAGTGAGCCAACACTGGTGGTGATTTCAGCATTCCAATCAGCTGTGAGACAGCAGACGTTTCTGCAGGACCCCGAGAAGAGGTCGCGTTTTTCTTAAGAAGGCAAGTGAGGGGCCCCCATGTTATTTTTCAAAAATCTTTCACAAACCACCAAAAATACAAACACAAGCCAAAAAAAGGAATGGACGTTCTGAGTAGAGCGAGGTGTTGGAAAGTTGGCAACGCTGCTAACTTTGGCAGGGTCGGGCCGTATACCTGTAGCATCGACAAGATGGCCAAGTACAGTGATCTCTCAGTGGCCGAAGAGGCATTTGACAGAGTTAAGTTGAACACCTGCATTGCGAAGGATGTACAGAATAGCCGAGAGTATATTTAGTTGACTGGAGAATGTAGGTGAAAAAATGAGGTCATCTAGAAAGCACAGGTAAGTAGAGCACTTGAAACCGTGAAGAAGGGAGTCCATCATTCTTTCGAATGTTGCTGGGGCACCGCACAAGAAAATTGTCATAACTTTGTACTGGTAGAGCCCATCAGGTATTATAAAAGCGGTCTTCTCCTTGTATTTTTCGTCGACGGCGATTTGCCAATAGCCGGACCGAAGGTCTATAGAAGAAAAGTACTTTGCACCATGCAAAGAGTCAAGGGCGTCGTCAATGCGCAGGAGAGGGTACACGTCCTTCTTAGTAATCTTGTTTAGATGCCGATAGCCGACACAGAACCGCCAGGTGTCCTTTTTTCTAATAAGCACAACAGGGGATGCCCAAGGACTCATAGGTTGTTCGATGATGTCCTTTGTAAGCATTCTTTTCTTACTTCCATTTGAATTACGCGCTGTTCAGTCTTAGACACTCGGTAAGGACACCTATGGATGGGACACATTCCTGGTGTCAATGCGATGAGTCACAACTTTTGTCTAGCTGAGATGGGGTGAAGCAAAATCGAAAATGTCGCTGGAAGCGGCTAGCAAGTGACGAAGATCGTCAGACTGAGCAGCTGAAAAGTCTGGGGCAATCATTGCGTCAAAATGGGCGTCAAACAAAGTACCGGTGTCAGGACTTCCAGAAGACTGGGGAGCATCGATAGTAAGGGCCACAGGGTCGTGTGCGTCTAAAGGCGCTATGCTGCCCAGCATGATAACTTCAGGAACTGTGGTGTGAGTCCAAAGTTCAGAATAGGGATACATGCCCGGATCGCAGAAACAGTCACAACGGAGTGAGGGAGGGCTACACGCCTTGTTAAAAGAGAGCCTAGGGAAGGAGAGATGACATAGTCGCCGTCACAATCCGCAGGATCTGAGGTCAGTGTGACATACGTCGTGGTAGCTGGTCGAAGGCAAACAAATTCGGCGCCAGATACATACAGTGGTGACTCGGTGTAGAGATCGGGCACAGAAGGAAGTGCCAACTTTGGTGGGCCAATACTTCTTCTGCGCTCGTGGTGTCATGTGTGTTTTCTTTCTTGTGTCCTCATTTTTTTCGCGCAGTTTATAAACGTCTAGAAGAGCAGTCGATGAGGGCAGAATGGGTACTCAGGAAGTCATGGCCAAGGATGACTTCATGTGGACACTGGTGCAGAACGACGAATAGAGCTGAGGTCTGGCAGCTGGCGAAGCTCACATGCCCAGTGCACATCCCAACGATGCAAGATCTACCACCGTCGGCTACACGAATGACAGGTAACGCCACGGGCATCAGAACCTTGCGGAGAAAATGAGAAAGGCGAGCACTCATAACCGGTAATTGTGCACCCGTGTCTATGAGCGCCAAAACAGGCACGCCATCCACTTCTATGTCCAAAAGGTTTCGTTGGGTGGCCAGGGTCAAAACAGAGAATTTCCGGGTCGGTTGGCCAATGCAGCATCACCTCCGGCAGCTGCACTAGTCAGTTTTCGAAAGAGGGGCCGCAAGGGTATGGTGACGGTGATCGACGTGCAATCAGTGAGTGAGTATGCCGGTTCTGTGGGGACGGCAAGCGGCAGTCGTAGCGTGGAGTCACAGCAGCAACATCACAGAGTGGCAGGTCATTGCTGGCATGAAAGGGCAAGGACCAGCTGTTTTTCGGGCAATAAGTGTACATAGAACGAGGAGACGAAAGCCGACGATAGTGACAATGGCAGGAAATATGACCTATTCCATTGCAGTTAAAGCATATTGGCTTGTCATCATGTGTGCGCCACTGGTTTGGGCGACGGTATCTGAGGTAAGTCGATTGTGGGCGTGGATCCAGCTCGAAAGAAATTGCTGACCGTAGGCTACTTACAGAACAGATCGGACGGATGCCTGCATTCGCCAGCACTTCGCGTACGACAGCTTGAATCAGAGATACTGCCGGGCGGGACTCGTCGTAAGATTGTGCCTGAGGAACCGATGCAGACGACGGAACTGATCAATCTTGCGCTGGACAAGACACAGCAAGCTTTTGGCACCAGGTGGCTGGGCGTCTTCACACAATGAGCTAGCAGCGGTATTAGGGAGCCAAACGAATTGTTGGGAGACACGACGGCTCTTTGCTTCTTCGAAGCTTCGGCACTCTCTTATAATGTCATCGATGGTCAAGCAGTCCTTGTATACGAGTAAACTAAAGGCGTCGTCGGCGATGCCTTTAAGAATGTGGCTAACTTTGTCAGCATTGGGAATTTTGTCGTCGACCCACCGGCAGAGTGCTAATATCTCTTAAATGTACACATCGTATGGTTCAGTAGATGTTTGGGCCCGGCACGAAAGTTCCTTCTTGGCGGCTTGCTGGCGCCCAAATGGCTTCCCAAACAGTTCATGCAGTTTTTGCTTGCAGGTGTCCCAACTGGTCAATTCCTCATGTGTTTAAAACCAAACATGGGCCAGGCCGTTCCCTTGAGGTAATAGATGATGTTAGCGAGCATAATAGTCAGGTATTTGTATTCTTGACTCTTTTGTATTCGATCAGCCAGTCTTCGACGTCCATGTTGTCAGCGCCCGAGAAGGTGCCAGGGTCTCGGAGTTGGGTCAAGACAATCGTTGCTGTGGTAGCTGATGCAAAAGCAGCGGGCCTCTCAGTCAACATGGTCGAATGGACCAAGAGATATCCGCTGCGAAGTTCCGTGATGTGCTCGTGATGTACCTTGCAACTCCATCAAGATGTTACGGGGAGATCTACAGAAAAGGGAGTTTATTTACATTATGTACAAGGAGACTAAAAGTGGGGCAGCAACAACAAAGATGGCAGACCATAGACCTCACTTCTTCCTCTTGTTTGCTCTACGCTTCAGCATTTCTTTATCCACCAGGCAAGTGGCTCATAACAGTATGTTTCTGTTTTCTTTGCTGAATTGTTATCTTATGAGTCATTTCAAGAAACTTATTTAGTCACGAACAGTGGCGCACCGACGGGTGGGGGGTTTGGGGGTTGTAACCCCCCCCCTGAGGCCGACTTAACCCCCCCTTTTGTTTAACCTCTTTTCTTTCCTTGCGCATTTGAGTACTGCAACTAAGACGTAAGACGCGCAATGGTCTGCACACTCGCGAAAAGCGAATTTTTTTACTATTTCCTATGAATAAATTAAAATTAGTGCTGTTTAGATGGTATTGGCAAACTGTCAACCCCCCCCTGGCCGAGAACCTGGGTGTGCTACTGGTCACGAACACATTTTAGGCCAATCATCCAAATTTCGATATGGTGAGATAAGTGAAGTGAGATGAAGACACTCTGTGCCTTCATCTACAAAACTCTACGAAAATCTACAAAAACTCTACGGTTGAGAGAGCCGTAAATCTCTCAATGAAGTTTATAAATAGTTTATGGGCGTAAAAAAAAATAGATCAATCAGTTCATCTACAAGAAAACCTCAAGCCCCTGACCTTTAGGCCTTCTCCTCCGAGTGACAGGACATGTGGCGCAAGAGGTTGTCTTTCCGCGCAAAGGATGCACCGCAGTGGACGCAGGGAAAGGCCCGCTCTCCAGTGTGGGTGCGCAGATGCCGTGTCAGGCTGTTATTCTGAGTGAATGCTTCTGGGCACAGGTGGCACTGGTAGGGGCGCTCTCCTGTGTGGGCGCGCACATGGCGTTTCAGGCTGCCACTCTCAGTGAATGCTTCCGAGCACAGGCGGCACTGGTAGGGGCGCTCTCCCATGTGGGTGCGCACGTGATCTTTCAGGTGCCATTTCTGAGTGAATGCCTCCGAGCAGAGGTGGCACTTGAAGGGACGCTCGCCCGAGTGTATGCGTAGGTGTTGGGTCATGTGCTTCTTGTGCTCAGTCTTGTAAGTGCACTGCCGGCAGGAATGCAGGCGGCCACATACGGACACAAGTGTAAGGTACTGCTCCGAAGATGGCAACGGCAAGGAATCTGAAAAGTGAAAGGGAGCATATGAAATCAAGGTAGCAATCTGTCATATATTTGCAACCAAAGTGCTACATCTGGCTATCAAAAAGTGTTCCCACACTTGAAGGCAAGACACTTGATAACCTTGGCCTGGCAACCCAAATATTTGTCTCATGACAAGAGTGCACTGATGCAGTACAGGTCTCTCAAATTTCTCTGTATACATTTCTGTAAACAATTATTAACAGTAAGGGGGAAACAGAAGACAGAAAACTGCAAGTGGGCTTCACCCCAAGCCTATGGCTCCATTTTTACGGACAGTTCTATTCATATGTTAACCATAGGTGCACATTTTATTTGATTTACACCATGTGTGTGACACCACTGCAGCCGGAGAGATTGCTTCGGTATGTCTCCTCCGAGCATACTTTAAAAAGAAAGTGAGTCAGGTGCAAAACTTCTTCCTGGTCCTGTGCTCCTGCTCTATACCAACAAATGACGCTTGCTGCCTGTTATTCAGAGTCGGCCGAAGACATTTAGCTAGAAACTTTGTACTTAATACCAAAACACAGCAATAAGTTTTCTGGCAAGTTGCCTGTAGGCAACACTCAACAAAGGGTTAGTCAAATTACTTTTGTACGTAACACTGCAGTACAGAAGGATTTATACAACGCAGCACAACAAAAACATCAACTGATGTTTTATATGCGTTAGACCACATGACGCATATAAAATGAAATATTATAATCAAAAGAAACAAACATGAAATGATAAATATTCCAAACTAAATAAAGAATAAACACGGCATCATGATTACACTGACACCATTTTTACAGGTGTCTTTAATAGTGCATTGTAAACACTTTCTATGATCCTGTCTCATTCCTTCAGCGACACCAATATGAAATGGCAGCGCCCCCACCCAAGCACACACACACACACAAACACGCTATTGCACATATATATGAAAGCACTCAATATTCCGCACTATATATTACATTTTCTGCTTGTACATTGCAGTTTATTTTTTTTTTTATCCGGATGATTACATATCAGTAAGTGCAATAACCCCCTCCCCAGTTTTTTCATGATTTTAGTAATATGACAGGGGCAGCAAGCTAATTTGCCATTACATTCGTTCAAGATAAGAGCAGCATAGGTGGCAATCAATAAACAGTCATATCTCCTGTCACAATGGTAAATCAATCGAAGATCAAACTGCTGTGTCATGGAGCAAAAAAAAAAAAAAAAAGGGTGGATTCTGTTCGAGAATCTGACGAGCTGGTTTAGAGTTGAAGCCCAAGCAATACAACTTGTTCTGATGCTTTTTCAGGCGACATGGACACATCTGCAACAGCAGAAGGATCACTGTTAGAGTCAGAAAACACTAACAGTTATATCCACAGTTTTTTTTTCTTAGTACTGACATACGCATTTAGGTTGGGGCATAATGCTTTGCTTCACAATATAGTACCCCAATCTCGTATATCTATTACCAACAATTATTCATTCACTTGTGCCGGGCCTACTCGATAGAACAAGTAACTTTTTTTCCGTACGAAAAAATCAATGTTTTGTACATTAAGTTTGCTACGCACTCAGTCTTGATCACGTTGGCTCCTATTTCGAACATCCACTGTCTCAATGCCAGCACTCAGTGCATCAAAAGTGTGATTGGCGAGTACTGGTGATGCCTCTAATACTCTAACCGAACATGACATCTATTACATCCATCTTTCACACCTTCAGAGAAAAACGGTTTTTGAACAAGAATAAACATTTACCCAGCTTGCAGCCAGGACATAAATGCTCATCAATGTCACTGTTCTTCAAATTTATTTCAATTACAATTTCTTTCGATTTCTAAATTGTACAAAACTTCACAGAACAGCAAAGACACCTTGCCATGATGTAATGCAGGAAGCCTTTTTTGGTTGGGGAATAACGCAATGTGATCCACAATACGTCCAAATGTGTACTGCTGTCGCTTGCTTGAAAACACCAGTCAGTCGGACATACCTGCAGGCTAGCAAGTGATGAAGTACACATGTATAAACAGAATGAAGTTCCTGGCATTGCACTGCAGTTTCACATCACTTGGCTGCACCCCTGACACTAATGCATGTGTCATTTCTGTGGTCTGTCCCCAATCGACCGTATTGTCTAGCAGACATACAGCTGGGCTACATCTTTCGCCCCTACGCAATAAACTTTACTATGTGTGGGTTCTTGAAGATAGTTTATTTTTAGAGAAAATATAACTGAGAATTCTCGCTCTGACCAAGTTTCTCACGCTGGTTTCAAAAATCTAATTAGATTTTGCATAGCGGCCAATAGTTCCAGATATAATTAAAACTAATTAGGTATTCCTTATCTGTACAACAGCAAGGACACTACCAGCCAGGAAGTTAACTTTGATGTATGGCTTTATACTACAAACTGTAAGGAAAACAAATGTAGGAGTACTTCTTTTACATGGCAGGTGTTAACAATTCTACAGCAACTTAATGTTCAATGTTAAGAAATGGCCATCATGTGTTGCAATTAGTGGCCAACTTACAAATTTCAAAAGCCGAGATTTACAAATCTGCCCTAGACTTTCGAGCTACACGCATGTAACTACATGCTACAGTAAAAATAATGGCTCAATGTAACCTGAAGCTCGAGATATCGCTTCGTCAAGTTTACATGAACACCAACACAAGATTTTGAGAGAGCACAAAAAAGAAAGAAAAGCTTATTTTTTAAACAGAACCACTACAAAATATTACAATATTTACAACTGCCATTGCGTTGGCACTGCGTCTTTCTTCGTTGGCATTACTCAAGAAAAGCTTCATCAGACAAGCGCTTATACACAAGTGCCTCATATACACGGGGTGGCAGATTGTGGCGGTGCTTCGGAGCAGGCTCCCCTTTGGCCTTTGCAGCATTTTGTCGACTCTATGATTCTGGGCCTTCTGAACAGCGAGAGCTATGCAACATCACATCATTCGAAGTATTGTGGTGGTATGTGGCCATGACTGCCCTATGCATGGCCTTTGCATCACCCTTGTGCAATTTGAAGACCCAACGATAATAATTACTGAGCTTAGTAATTAGGTCACCAGTTAGCCACTCTTGCCTCCAAGGCTGCCAGTTCCAGAGCACTTCTGCTTTGATTCAAAGAGGGTGCAGAGCACAGTGCCGATTCTCTTGTCAACATGATTCACACAATTGTCCTTTCCTACAGCTATGTAACCATTCAATTGGGCTTCTTGCAGGGCAAGGAAGATGCGGCTGTCATCATGCGAAAATAGAGTCGTGTACCACATCTTATGCTTTTCGTGTACCGCATCTTATGCTTTTACAGTGCCCCTTCAAAAAGGATCAGTGCAACTTCAACTTCCATCTCACCGGCTTTCTCACTGGTGTTTTTCTGGCACACATGATCCTTCTTCCAAGCCTGGTAGGTCGGGTCGTCATGTTTTGGTACTCGTTTGCACACAGCACAAAAATTGCGGAGCACCAGAAAATTAAGGATGAAGCCTGTGAACAGGTCAATCACTGTCACAGAGCGGCATATTTTCTAGAGTTTTCGAGTGGCTTTGACGCTGATTAGCGACACGCCGAATTACGGGCGTCAAAAACGTGGGGTCCTCATTGTGCAGCATATAATTGCGAGACATCGACATGCCGAATTACGGGCGTCAAAAGCGTCGTGGCCTCACGGGGTGGCATCTCGATTCAAGACGCTACACGCCGATTACGGACCCAGAAGTGTGCGTGTACGTCCGCGTGGTAGTGCCGGGCTCGACCTTGGCCCTTGACCTTGGCGGAGAGGAGAATCTACCGGCCCTCGTCCATAGTGAAAGGGGCACGGCCAAGACCTTTGGGAGGAGTTGTGAATTAATTAGGTGAACTCTGCATACTGACAGTTCCCCTACATAGAGAACTAGGGAAAGGAGAGGCTATTTAAGCGCAGGTTTTGGGCCCTGCTGATTAGTCTAGAAGCTGAACCTATGCGCTGCTGAGATGCCGTCGGGGGGCTAGTGCCTTCCAGTATCGCCTGGGCCGCCTGGCCACGTCGGAACTCCGAGGAACTAGTTGACGTAAGAGACGACAAACCAACGTCTGTGACGAAGCTCACGGTAGTTCGCCTCAAGTTAGCTCAACTTGCTTGAGAGAAGACGTCAAATCTAGACTCCCGGTAAACCCAGCCCAGCAATCGCATCCACCTCAACGAGATCGGACCGCCAGCATTCTTCGGGAAAGCTCTGTGCACAGACTTCACGGTTTATGGACTTGCTGCTGCTGCACGGCCACGCGTATGACATCCTTGTTTTTTTTTTAACTTTATCTTTAGTGAAACGCTGTTAGGTGTTATTCTTGTATATTTGATCCGCGCCCTGTTTCATATGTATATGTATTGTTAATTGCTCATCATATTTCTCTGTCATCATTGTGTCATATTAAGTTCAGGTGTGTTAGTCTGTCTTGCGTCTTTTATTTTATTATTCTATTTTATTAATTTGTGTATATTTATCAGCCGATAAATATCTTGTTTTTTGTTTACTCCCTACAGCCGGCACAGGCGCAAACGCATTTGTTGGCAGAGTAGAAGCCGCCCCGCCCTCCCTCCCGCGCTGCCTTCCCGCTTTGCTCCTTTCGCGTGGGAGATAGCGTCGCCAGTTCCCCTTGTGCCCGGTTGCAAGATACGCATTTGGTGCCGCAGCACAGCATCGCCCTCCCTCCCTCCCATACCTCCACGGCCTTTCGCGCGATGGAAGTCGCGTGTGCTCTCTGTGAAGGCGGCGTCGCCGATTTTATCGTCCTTGGACTCATGCTCCTCCTCCACATCACCATCGTTGATCTCCTCTTTAATCGGTGGGCGCATCTCGTTGAGAAGCGTGCTCGCTACCGCCCTTGTCGGCGAGATTTTCCCGCAGAAGCCGCATTATAACCGGTATTTCGTCTCACGCGGCTGCACTGTAAAGGCTCATTCACACCGGCGACTGACAGTGGTCGCGCGACCAAGTTGGTCGCAAAGCGACCAGTCGCAAATGGTCGCTTTTCTCGAAAAGCGACCATTTTGGGCCAGTCGCTCACTGCTCGATTTTTCAGTCGCACGACCGTGGTCACAAAGCAGCTCAACCAATCAGCGCCGCGCTGAAAGTGATGTGTGTCGTCGTCCACGCCAAATGCAATGTCCGCGTCACGATATGCAGGCTACAGGCCGGTAATTGGTGTCTTGTCGTGTGATTCTGGGACGCAGCAGTTGCAGCAACATGTCGAATGTACGCGGTCGCATTCGCTGGAAGCTAAACAGCAGGAAAAGAAAGCACAACACAAACCCTTTTTCCAGCTGCCGTTCGTTGGATGAGCACGCCACCCAAAGGTGAACAGTGGGTGAACAGCTTCGCTTTAATAGTATGCACCGAATAACACGCAATGCGAACTAGAAATTACAACTTGCTCTCGATAATACTCGTTGTCATGCGCACAAGGCGGCTTGCGTAGCTGGTCACTTCACGCGAGCGGAGGCACGGGCGCACCCACGAGTGTCGCGTTTTCTTCGGAGGCTTCCGCGCTGCCACAGCTGACACCCCGGCAGAGCACTTCAGCACAGGGACGACGTCCTCCTGTTCGCTCGAATCAAAATCCAGCCATCGCTCAAATCAAAATTCATGGCTGTTGCCGGAACGCGAAACCAATTTACACAGTGCCAGCCAAGTGCGCGCTAACTCCGTAGATCCCTAGAATTCTCGCTGAAGAACGAGAATGTCCGGGATTGCGACTTGCAGGTCGCGCTCAGCCGGCCTTGCCGGTGTGAACATCAGTCGCCTTCGGTCGCTTTTTGTTCGCGAGTCGCAAATGGTCGCGCGACCTCCTCAAGTCGCATGCGTATACATGGAGTGCTATGGGAAAATTAACGGGAGTCTGAAAAGACCGTACTATATCCGGTCCTGCACTATAAGCGGTTACGTTATAAGTGGTCTATACTGTACCGCACGTTATGCGGTGCGTGTGGAGAGGAGGAAACGGCTGAACACCTGATAATTTTCTGTAAAGGGCTTCGCCCTACAGATCAAAGCATTGGGGTGTAGGGAAAGTGTAGGCAAAATAGACTTTAAGAGGGTTGAAATTACCAAACGGAGGTTATCTGATTGGTGACTAAAATCAAGGCAAGAGTGAAATTTCACCCTCCACTGATTACAAAATCTATCTCTAGTCACGGCTAGGTGGCTTGAGCCGCCGCCCGATTTAGAGGGTTCAACCTTATCCAGCCATCGTCTATTCACCGATAAGGCATGCGGTGAGCGCGTCCTCGATACCATATATGGAAACAAAGCGCTGCACGAGCGGAGGTCTGTCTGGGGCGGCTGCTATGAATTGCACCCACGCGGTGCCTCTCGCAATCTCCAGATTAGCAAGGCCGTCGAGCCATACTTCGCTCGATCCGTTTGGAACGTGCCGCAAGAGACAGATTGTCCGCTCCAGCCAGTATAAATCGCGATATAAAAACAAGTGTAGAGCTGCGCTCAAGTTTTGCATTAGGGAGTAACGTAATCATCGGTGAATGTTTTTAGATGTCACTGCCATGTTTTGCTGTGCATGCCTCGGTGCGAGACGTTCATTGCCTCGAAAATAACGTTTAGGGCGGTTTGGAGGTTGCCAGTGCTCTGCAATGCCCACATAGCGAGAATGTTCACGATGAACTGTTCAACTTTCTGTTCGTCGTTTACACGGGGTGAACTCCACCCCTACGCAATGTATCGCCGCAGCTTACGCACTCGACAGCCTACATCACAAGCAAGTCCATAATCCCGCTCACCTTTTCGCACTGTGACGCTAGCACCACACATCGTACACTTGAAATGACACTTGGTACACTTAACCTCGCAATGACGATCGTAGCAAGCTCATTTGTTCCGAGCAGCAGCGTCATCAACGCGATCCGAAAGGTCCGATTTTCACTCAGTTGCAGGAGTTTAAGCTAGCGCTTGAAGTTTTTCTTCAATGGTTCTTTGCGAATGCGCTGCAAGACTTCTGGCTGCAGCATAGCAGTGTCATGCCGAACCGCCGATGAAACGCGGCCGCGGTTGGAAGCGCGAACTGGAGCTAGGCTTAATCCGCAGTTGGAGGCTTCGTTGTCGCTCGACTCGGTGATCGGGACGTTCTCGATGTCATCGGAAAGTAGCCATGCTGAACGCTTCTTGAAGTTGAACTGCGTCTTTCTCTTCCTTTTCTTTCCGTTATCTCTACCTCGTAGCGAACTTCGGAGATCATGTCGACATGGTCGTCGAACTAATGCGAAACTTGTTGAGCGCGCGTGTTTTCATTTCGCGATATATTGGCTGGCGCGGACAATCTGTCTCGTGCAGCACGTTGGAAACGGAGCGAAGTGTGGCGCGACTGCCTCGCTAATCTGGAGATCGCGAGAACCAGCGCGTAGGTGACGCGTGGGCGAGATTCACAGCAGCCGCCGCAAACAGGCATTTTAGACGATGTTCATGAGGCTTCGTTTCAGAATGGGCGGGTGCTAGTTGTGCGCCCTAGAGTGCGCGGCTGTGCGCCCTAGAGTTACTGCATAGCCTCCTCGATAATCTGTAAGCTGGTGTTGCCGCCTGCCGGTAGCTACAGAAAGCAGCTGGTCAGGGAGCTTTGCCGCGTGTTGCTCGCTCCTGGAACAAGTGGCCAACCCCCCTGAACAGCTGCTTTCTGCAGCTGCCGGCAGGCAGCGACACCAGTTTATGCTAGCGCCGTCGATGCAGAAGCTTGCATCCCCACAAGTGTAGACAAATTTGATTTTTTTTTTCTTCTTAAAAGCCAGGCAATTAACTGTGGTAAGTGTTATACTAAACAAAGTCGACCCCAAAATGAGATCGTTCTGCAAATTTTGAGCAAGAACAGTGCAGCGGTGATCGCAAAACCTTTTTTTCGAACAGGGGCAGCGAAATGTTCAGGACCCTGTACACTCATGCAACGTTGTTTAATTGATAGTGCATGCTTTCCGAAGGAAGTGCTACACCTCAGTCATAGCTGCACCAGTCGCGTAAATGACGCCGGGTGTAACGTTTCACGTGTAAGCTCGCGTCGTCTGCTCAGGACTGTCCGACGTCGTGTGTGCGTTCGCTTCAGTTAGCAACGGTTCGGAAGGTGCTCGTAAAATACACGTATAATATTAAATTTACGTTAACGTCCTACAAATACTTGTTGGCACGTCATTTCGTGTGGTTTTTATGTAGCGCATGCACGGGCTGCATGCAGGGGCGGATCCAGGTTTTTTCTGAGGGGGGGGTCAGCTTCTGTCACTGATGATGATGATGATGATAGTAGCCTTTCTTATTTACCGAAATTCACCGTTTCTGCTCACGACAAACCCGCGTTTCTTACGGCTAGAGCAACACCTGTAGCCCGCCGTGGTGGCTCAGTCAGTTCAGGCGTTGCGCTGCTGAGCACGAGATCGCGGGATCGAATCCCGGCCGCCGCGGCCGCATTTCGATGGAGGAGAAATGCAAAAACGCCCGCGTGCTTCCGTTGTAGTGCACGTTAAAGAAACCCAGGTGGTCAAAATTAATCCGGAGCCTTCCACTATGGCGTGCCTCATAATCAGAACTCGTTTTGGCACGTGAAACCCCATAAAGAGGAAGAAGACCTGTAGCGAAGCCAGGTATCGGTTTCTCCGAGCTTATAGGAAAAGGACGTTACTCAGTACAGCCATGTGCATGGCGGCGGTGCCTGATAATACAGGGTGTTCAAAACTAAGCTTTAAGGTTTTCTTAAAATTAGGCACTGGGAGGCACGCGAAGACCACCGGTACAAATAAGTTATGTGGCCAGGGGGAACAAAGTGAGATGATAATTATCGCTGTGAGCAGCCTAATTAACTAAAATTGAACAATTATTTTTTGTCGACTGCAGTAAGTGGGTATGTTTGTATTGAAAACAGAGGCAGTCGCGTTTCTACACAGTATCAGTCGGAAGAATTATTCTAGCGTGTCCGTGCTCCAAGATATCCGACTCCAAATTTCAATTGTTGTACTGCGCAGAGTTATCGAGTCGCCGCGAGAGCGGTTTATGCTTTGTGTTTCTGTGGAAGGGAGGCATTTTGAACATTTTTAGGGCATTCACATCTTGATGGGTGAAGTGTTGTCATGAGATTTGTGCATGACAACACCAAACTTAAAGCGGCAGTATGAAATATTCGTTAGCATAGCTAAAAAGGTTTCTGCTGTTGATGGTGCAGTTGGTGCTCTTGATTTCAATAAAACTTACAATACTTGGAAATCAGCAGTCACTTTATTTGCGTAGCCCAAACAAGGACCATGCCCGGTCGTCTAGTCACCATTACGCACGCGCACTGCCCTCCGGCTTCACCGCTCGCGCCATTATCTCGGCATGGCTGCTACCGCCATATTTACAGGCTGCGCGGTCGCGTGTTACGACATCAGTTACGGGTTCTTCGATATATTTTTTTTTCATTTTGCCAGCCGTGAGGGGAAGGGGGACAGTTATTATCTTTACCAATGCCTCCGCCCCGTTGTCAGACTCAACGCCTCACGCAACAGCCGCGTCACATCAGGGAGGAGCTTTGCGCCGATCCTCACTCTCTTGCAAGTTGCATGCGTAATCGTGCGAACGACAATTAAAATTTGGAGTTGGATATCTCGTAGCACAGACATGCTAGAAGAATTCTTCCAAGTGAAACTGTGTAGAAACACCACTGCCTCTAACTTTTGAATACAAACATACACACTTAAAGGGAAACTGAGACTTCCACCCAAATGTAGCAATTCGCTACTATGGAAACCCAACCGGGTTCCTCGAAAGAAAGCCTCGCAGTTGAAGAAAAATTCGTCCTGGTCCGGGACTCGAACCCGGGACCACCGCCTTTCCGGGGCAGCCGCTCTACCATCTGAGCTAACCAGGCGGCTAGCAGATGGCAGGGCGAAGTCGAATTTGTCGACAACTCGAAGCAAAGGCAAGTGTTTGATGTAATAGTTCAGCGGAAATCCGCTAGGTGGAGATAAGTAATTAAAGGGAAACTGAGACTTCCACCCAAATGTAGCAATTCGCTACTATGGAAACCCAACCGGGTTCCTCGAAAGAAAGCCTCGCAGTTGAAGAAAAATTCGTCCTGGTCCGGGACTCGAACCCGGGACCACCGCCTTTCCGGGGCAGCCGCTCTACCATCTGAGCTAACCAGGCGGCTAGCAGATGGCAGGGCGAAGTCGAATTTGTCGACAACTCGAAGCAAAGGCAAGTGTTTGATGTAATAGTTCAGCGGAAATCCGCTAGGTGGAGATAAGTAATTAAAGGGAAACTGAGACTTCCACCCAAATGTAGCAATTCGCTACTATGGAAACCCAACCGGGTTCCTCGAAAGAAAGCCTCGCAGTTGAAGAAAAATTCGTCCTGGTCCGGGACTCGAACCCGGGACCACCGCCTTTCCGGGGCAGCCGCTCTACCATCTGAGCTAACCAGGCGGCTAGCAGATGGCAGGGCGAAGTCGAATTTGTCGACAACTCGAAGCAAAGGCAAGTGTTTGATGTAATAGTTCAGCGGAAATCCGCTAGGTGGAGATAAGTAATTAAAGGGAAACTGAGACTTCCACCCAAATGTAGCAATTCGCTACTATGGAAACCCAACCGGGTTCCTCGAAAGAAAGCCTCGCAGTTGAAGAAAAATTCGTCCTGGTCCGGGACTCGAACCCGGGACCACCGCCTTTCCGGGGCAGCCGCTCTACCATCTGAGCTAACCAGGCGGCTAGCAGATGGCAGGGCGAAGTCGAATTTGTCGACAACTCGAAGCAAAGGCAAGTGTTTGATGTAATAGTTCAGCGGAAATCCTTACTGCAGTCAATAAAAAGTTAATTATTCAATTTTAGTTGATTCGGCTGCTAACAGCAATAATTATATCATCTCACTTTGTGTCCCCCTGGCCACATAACTTATTTGCGCAGGTGTTCTTCACGCGCCTCCCAGTGCCTAATTTTAAGAAAACCATAAAGCTTAATTTTGAACACCCCGTATATCTAAGTCTGTATTGTTTCTTAAAATAAAATTTGGGATGATCTGTGGCAGGTTCGTTATAAATGCGTAAGCACGCGTCCGTTTTTGGAGTTCTATTGGAACACCTTGATTTCCTTAAGAAGATCCTTGTGTTCGGCTGAGACACCTTCGTTTGCTTTGGAGGACTAAAACTCCCCTATTCTCAAACAGCCCTCGACTCGAAGCTCTTCCTCCACTCCACCTTGTTGAGCACAGCGCCGCCTCTCCACTGACAAAGACGCGACAATTCTAAAGAATTCCCGTGAATGGTCATGAAGCTCAGTGACCACTTCTTTGGAGGGATGGCGGTGCTATCTTTCCTCTTGAGTCGACGTGTTGTGTTGACTAGAGGAACGTTCTTGAATACGGCCGTAACTAGCCGTAACGCCCCGCTCCAACGCGGCAACCACTACGCTGGGTGTTTACGATATGCGAATCACCGCGTATGAAGACTCACGACGCCACCTACAAGAAGAAGGATGTAGCGTGTTAGCCGAGAGCGCGAGCCAGCGTCTTCGTGTTTTGTTTCCCACTCGATGTCATCCTTTTACACAAGGTGCGCATCTGCTCCTGTTTCTCTAACCACGCGACGCCATCCTAGACCCGCGCGCTCGCATTGGCCGTTGACGTCACGCTCCCGCGAGAACGCCCACTCAGATAAAAGGATCCGGCGGGTTTGAGCCTCCTGTGCTTAATGTACGACAATAAAACTGCGAACTTACAATGAAAAACTTGTAGCGTACGAAAGGTACTGTGCTCGTGCTGGATATTGTCAACGTGCAACTGTGATCACAGTTTAAAAAATGTTGCCTATGAGTAGTTCTTAGTTTAGCTGTTAGTTGTTATTATTTATATATAAACACTTCAGCGAGAGATCTCTTTCATTAAGCAGGTTGGTCGCGGTACTGATGACATCCAATGAGGCAACCGATGACACCCCGAGGGGGAGCTAAGTTAATCAGGTGCGAAGGCGCTCGCGCGCACATCGGCGTGCTTGGCAAAAGGGACGTCCCCTCGTTCATTCGACGCACGGCCGGCGCCAGGAGGTCCAAGGTGTTTATGAGAAAAAGTAACTACGGCAACTTCGCGACACCACACCCCTACGGAATACAACTAAACTTGTGAGTGAGCTAGCTTTACTTAATTCTACATGGCTGCTACAAGTTACAACTGGTACTCGCGAAAAATACTTTTGAAGAATGCTGGTGGCCATATTTTTTTGCGACAGGGCCATCCCCCTGTCAGCGAGGGGGCGATGCAGAAATCTGAGGGGGGGGTCAGGACATCCGGACATCCCCCCTGGATCCGCGCCTGGCTGCATGTTAGAAGGAGATTATATGAGTCGAGTAAAAAAAAAAAAAAACACACACACACACACACACACTTGCCTGTCTAGGGAAGGTAGTCGAGCACGTGATCAATGACAAAATTTCTGAACACATCGAGGACGAGGGGTTAATCCCCAGTAACATCTTCGGGTTTAGACCACACTTATCTAGGCAGGACGTCATGCTGCTCATTAGGCACACCGTATTAGAACGGGATACTAGAGACACCATGGCCGTTCTGGGGCTTGACCTCGAAAAAGCCTTTGACAACGTAGCCCACCATCACATTCCAGACTCCATCTCACGCCTCAACCTCGGAGAGAAGTTTCACAGCTTTGTTAGCTCCTTCCTTAAAGATAGGAAGGCCACCATCAAACTCGGCGATCTCAAATCAGAGCTTTACGAGCTTGGTCCCGTTGGCACGCCACAGGGGTCGGTTGTTTCACCGCTTCTTTTCAATATTGCCATGTGCGAGCTCGCGACCGAGCTAGAACATCTAGGCGGTATCCGAAGCGCCATTTACGCTGACGACATCACCGTCTGGTGCACTGGCGGTTCGGACGGTCAAGTCGAACGATCTCTACAGGAGTCAGTCGACTGCGATGTTAGTCACATACAGAAAATGGGACTCAAACTCTTGAGGTCCAAATCTGAACTTCTCCTGTATCGCCCAACTAAAAGGGGTCCCAAACCGAAAAATTGGAAGCCCTTAGATGAGATGAATATCAGACTACACACGGCAACTGGGCAAACGATCCCAAGAGTTAACTCTATCCGGGTTTTAGGCATGATTATCGAGGCCAACGGGCACAACGGTCGCACAATCAACAGACTAACCTCGCACGCGGAGGGAGTAATTAGACTAATCTCCAGGGTGTCCAACAATAAAGGAGGGCTCAAAGAAGACAACCTTCTCAAGATTTACCACGCATTCCTAATGAGTCATGTAAACTACATTGCACCTATGGACAAATGGCAAGTTCACGAGAGAACCAAACTAAACACGCTCATTCGCAAGAGTATAAAGAAGGTCCTTGGCCTCCCGATGCGTACTAACACCTGAGAGCCTCATGAGCCTAGGTATTCACAACACCCTAGAGGAAATCATTGAAGCGCAGCAGACGGCGCAGCTTGCTAGACTTTTGTCCACCATTGCGGGGCGAAAAATCCTTGAAGGCGTCAACATCAATCCCATTTTTGCGATGGAACACAACACGCAGCTGCCAAATCACACGAGATCTTACATTAAGGTTTCTCCACTGCCGAGGAACGTACACCCACAACACAATACGAGCAGAAGGTTGGCTAGGGCCTCTGCACTCCTGACACACGCACACGCATCGGACGCATGTTTCGTCGATGCTGCTCAATACGAGCATTCCGCTAGCAGCACCTCCCGCTTTGCGGTCGTCTCCGTTGACACCAAGGGCCGGGTACTTTCGGCCGCATTAATTATTACCTCATCGCCCGCTAAGGCAGAACAGCTAGCCCTAGCATTAGCGCTGTTAGATCCAAGCAAAACGGAAGTCTACACAGACTCGAGATCGGCAGCCAGAGCATTCGCATCTGAGGCCGTCTGTAAGAAGTCGCCAAGATACTCGAAAGAAAAGTACTTGTTCATCACACCATCACCTGGTTCCCGGCCCATGTAGGGTCGAAAGTAGGGGGGCTTGTCAACGACAACGAATTGGCCCATGCTCGGGCGCGAGGTCTCGCTTGCCGCGCCGGGCTATCTGGGGCCGGTGCACCGGGCGGGGCCCGCGACGGGTCTGGTGCGATCGTGGCGGAGACGGAACCCCCCCGCTTTAGGGACATACTCTCCACCTTTAACAAAGTCCCAAAGCATTATTAACTTGCTCGCAGGGCATTTCTGTTGCCCCACCGAAGCCTATCACGGCCTCAATCGGTTACGCTTAGGTTATTACAAACGCACTCGTATCCCTGCCTCTCGATCTATAGTTGTTTCGCGGAGGTCTCCCCTTCGTGTCCCGACTGCAGCGGATACAGCGATTTTAACCATATGCTCTGGGAGTGCCCCTCTTTACAGCACCACACGGATCAAGGGATCTCGCAAGACACATTTTATTTACTGATCAAGCGTCATGACTGGTTCCATCAACTCAAGGCAGTCCAGAAGGCCCACGATGCGGCGGTGAGACTTGGCCTTCCTGTCCCGACATGGGAGCGTCCCGCGGTCCTCCCTCCATGAAAACGAGGGGTGACTACTTCAGGACGTCAATAAAGTTTACTACCTACCTACCTACTTTTGACATTTATTAGAAATTTCAATTGGTCTCAACTGGCCTCATTTGGTGTGACCCATTATCCAACAGATTTGAAATGGATCGTCTGAGATATTGCTAACTGTAGGCTCTACTTCAGTTGGTTCTCCAAGTGGTCATTTAGTCAACAATTGGATGCAGCAATTGGCCAATTTGTGGGCAATAAGAAGCACCAATTGGCCAATTGGTAGGTTGCTATTCCAGTTTAACCATTTGGTTTTACCAATTGGAAATGTATTCCTGTTGGTTCCCGAATGACGTGCTCATTTGGTCAGTAATCTTGTGATTTTGCAATGATTTCAAGATGCATCCAAATGTTTATTGTGCAAAATAATGAAAAAAAAAATCTCCCAACATAAGTCCAAATATCCCTATGAGATGAGCATACCATATATATGTTTCCATAAATTACCACATTTACACAAAGTGTAGAAACAAGCACAACGAAGACCTTTGTATATTTCACTTATGCAATTTATTTCAAACTGCAATATAACAGAACTCTTAATAGTCATATGTACATAGTCAAGGAGATTCACATTGAACCGAAATACAAAAAGCAGCCAATGAGCTGGGTCTATCCGAACTGTTAGTACAGTACATTAAAAACAATTAATTTCACATCAGACCAGTTACATCTCAGTAGCCAGATTCACATTCACAGTCTGAACACAAGAAGCAATATACAAAGACTATCCCAAATGTCCATGCAACATTAAAAAAAAAATTCACAAGCTATCAGATATATCAGTGTGGTCACCTTCAACATACTCTATATTAGACACAATTCATTAATTCATTTCTTTACAGATACTGTGGTCAGAAAAGTAGTGCTAGCGGGAGCGGCTACAAAAATAATAGGAAAGAAAATGAAAGTTAGAAATCACGTACATGTAACATACAAGGACCATTTGCTACAAGAACAATTTATGACAGTGTACAAGCGCAAACAGCTACTGATGAAAAAAAAAGAAAGCTAACCTACAATGTGTTCTATGTACAACCTCTCGTATGCACTCTTTGGTCGGCTTATATTTAAGCGAAAGATCCAGTTTGTGCTACACTTCTATGTTTTCAGTGGGAAAAAAAGAAGAGCACTAGAAACAACCGACATGTAAATGTAGCATTATTGGGACAATGTTTAGTAGGCTAGTTATACGCGTTTTGAAAGTGGACGTTAAAGAAGCCCAGGTGGTCCAAATGAATCCAGAGTCTGCCACTATGCCATGCCTCATAATCGGAAAGTTGTTTCGGCACGCAAAACCCCAGAATTGAATTTTCTTTTTCTCACTAAAAAAACGAATACTACAGGAATTGGTGGCTAGTCCCTTTAATGTTTACACCTTCATGCGAGGTGGCGGGGCGCCCTCACCTTGCATCATCGTTGGTGTCCTCGGAGCGACTCAAAAATGCGGGACACATTTGGATAAAATTCTCTCCTTTAAGGTATCCTTTCTGTAGACTTTTCACGTTTGACGTATTTCTGCACCACTGCCTGATTTCACAGAAAATTTGATACTGATCTTATGTTTCATGTGTTTGCATGTAATGCTTACTAGCTTTGTGACCAAAGTTCGGACACACAGGAGTATAGAAATAGACAGCATAAGCTCTGTTCAAAGTGTCAACATGATGTGTTGTTTCCAGAAACACATGAAAAGTCCAAGACCAGATGGATTTGCACCAAAACTGTAACCGTTGACACCGTAAAACTACAGCGTGAAAGAGCTTGGAACAGGAGTTATAAGTTTCATCGAGCTGAATAAACACACAGACTTTGCAGACTTCTGCCAATTCAACAACCTCCATTCGTGTTGCCTGTCCAACCACTTTTAAAGGATGTCTCGTGGTTCTTGACATGTACCTCAGAGTAGAACACTTCAGCCTGCTGACTATGGCATGTGCTCGTGAGTTACTGTCACATAATGCTTGTTCAATGATGGCATACGAACCACTTGAAAGATGAAGACAAGAGCTATTAGTCCATTTCTTTTCTGCATACTTTTTGTTGGTGAGGATTGTCTTCTTTTTTAGTACATGAGGAAATTGTTGAACGTGGTCAGAAAGCTTGTCATGTTTTTGCACCGATGTGTCCCTTTTGGCATAGGGAGCTCTGCAACCAAAAAAAATGAATATCCCCAGACATTAACACTGATTTCTTAGCTACTATTTTATCAAATGATGAACAGTACGACATAATTCTAGGTGCTTGAGTCAGTTTAGTAAGCTTTTGCAGTGAGTGACAGATTTGGTGTGGAATTCCATTCGTAGCTTTTACAATCGATTTCAATGAACCATTTCCTGATTCAAATGGAAAGGCTGAATTGGACCACAGTGGCCCAATTGACGCACGCTTTCGGCTAAGTGGGTGGCTTGGTGCATTTTGCTGGTCATAGTTTCCTTCCCATAAAGAATCTCTGTTTCGGTGTAAAATAAAGCAAAAATTTTCTGCAATTATCAGGTCACAGGTGAGCAAGTCCTTCTCAAGGAGCAGATGCAAACTTTCTACAAGGCATGCCCAGTGTTGCAAATATTTTTTCCCCAAGATCCCCTCAAGCACCGGAAGGCTGTAAAAAAGGATCCAGTTTTTCAACGCCTTGGCTTTCCACCACTTCCTTTATTTCAATGATATGGGTATTCGTGTGACTTCTCTTGGAGGTGGAGAACAACCATTTGTTTATAATTTCTAGGCAGCGACCTATGTAAAATTTCCGTCCAGTTTCTTCCAGCCATCAATCCAAGAACTAACGTCCTAGGCCTAGCAGGATACAATGTGTATACCGCGGTCTGGTACAAATCCAGACACTATATTGAATTGTCGCAAATTTATAAGTGGTGACACTGTTTTCATACCATGCACAGGACTTCCATCCTTTAGTGCTGTTTTCATATCTTGCAGCATTTGCTCTTCTGTGCACTCAACTAGTTCATTTTGTTGCACAGTACATTTCATTGACCCAGCAATTCTTTCTCCTTGCTGCAGACACCAGTTGCACTCATAATAGCCATTAAATTGCATTATCCCCTTCATGGGTGCTCTTGCAACTGAGTCTACAGCACAGCGGATACAACAAAAGGCTTTAAATACCTTTTCTTCTTCCTTCATGCTCAAGCAATAATCCCTCTTCTCCAAGCTTAGTCAGTGCATCTACATAAGCGCCTTCAAACAACTCCATTGGGTTTTTCTTTTCCGAACCAAAGTGCTGCTAGCACAAGCTTGTTCATTCACTGCTCCAGTGGAACCTCACTTATAAGAAGCTGGACAGGCCAGATGGCAGCTCCACTATATTTAAAAAGGGGTGTTCCATCAGTATAGTTAAGGTAAAACTGATCCTGTGGCCAGAACCAATTGTAGAGGTAACAAAGTGACCGTACACCTTTCCATCTGTAATGTCAGAGAAGGTGTCATGGAATCTAAGCGGTTTCGAAAGGTCAAGTATATTGCAGCCTTTGAGGAGCCTTCGCACTTGTGATGGTATGTCTAATAGAACAAAGAATGGTGCATCTGCCATGGCGGAAAATTAATAATAAATAATAATAATACCTTTATTCATGAAAACAAGTGGTACAAGGTTCCAAGGCATTAGGAAAAAGTTGCTACGAACAGCAACTTGACTAGTCCTAATAACCAGAAGGCAGCAGACAGCAAGAAGTGAACAGATAAAACAGATGGGAGAAAAAAAAAAGAGGAGAAAAAGAAAAAACAGAAGAGAGAAAGGAAAGAGAGATTGAGAGCATTTTGCTTCACACATCAAACAATTTGGGAAAAACGAACAATATGGATACATAGATACATACAACTCTTGAACAAAAAAGAGATTACATATATAGTCAAACCCAATTCTTAGGGCAGTAGAAATTATACAGTTCTCTGCCAGAACAACTAAATACATCAATGGACGCAGATCTGAGATTATTCAGCAAAGTGGGGAGAGTGTAACAAATCATCTGGTTACCATAAGTTGAACGCACATGCGGCACATGCCAGTATTCCGGGGACCTGGTGTTATAATATGGGATGTTGCGTTCTAATCTGGCCAGAAATGAAACAAGGTTTAAGTTCTGTTTGGTTTCGTTTAGGTATCCAAGAGCAAGGCGGTAGTTAAACATATCACTGACTTTAATTAGGCGAAGTTTTTTAAATAGGGGTTCAGATGGGAAGTCGAAGGGCATATCACTAATTACGCGAACAATCTTCTTTTGTATTACAAGCAAACGGTTAGTATCTGTAACAGATGTGGTGCCCCAAATAAGGCAGCAATAATGAAGGTGGCTCGCAAATAAAGCATTATAAATTAACATTTTAATCTTCCGAGGCATGTAGCGAAGAGAGAAAACCCGTCCAGTAATTTGGGAGAGTTTGCCTGCAAGAAAATCAATGTGATCGCTCCAGCTCATATTTTCATCAAAAAAGACCCCGAGTGTATTCACAGAAGAGACAAGTTCAATTTTAGAAGGCCCTAACACAACGTCCCTGCAAAGACAGATATTCTTATTCTTCGCTTGAAATAAAACTGCCTTTGTTTTATCAGTGTTAATCTTGAGACCATTTTCTAGAGACCAGGTATATATTTTTTCTAAACAAGAGTTAGCCACTGATACTAGCTCCGGAGCATTATTGGATGAAAACAGGACAGTAGTGTCGTCGGCATATATTATGAATTTGGCATCGGGGTCGATATTAACTAGATCATTGACGTAAATATTAAACAGAAGAGGCCCAAGGATACTGCCCTGGGGAACACCTGCCGTAACACAAGAAATTTTAGACGATTTGTTGTTAATGAACACATATTGGCATCTGTGCTGCAAGTATGACTGCAATAATTTTAAGGCGACACCGCGGATACCGTAGTAGATAAGTTTATTTAATAATAGTTCATGACTGATGGAGTCGAATGCCTTGCTAAAGTCAATAAATACTCCTAAAGTAAGCTGGCGATCCTCAAAATTTTGCAAAATATATTCTTTCTGCTGAAGAAGCGCAAGCTGAGTCGATCTATGTTTGCGAAAGGCATATTGCGAGTCAGTGAGGAGGTTTTTAGTTTCAAGGAATTTAGATACACGGCTAAAAATTATTTTTTCTAAAGCTTTCGAAAAGATCGGGAGTATAGATATTGGCCTGTAATTGGACATCGCTGTTTTGTCACCTTTCTTGAATAAAGCTAAGACTTTTGCAGTTGGCATTTTAAGTGGAAAAACACCACTAGCGAGTGATAGGTTATAAATATGCGTTAACACTGGGGCAATTACATCGATAACATATTTAACAGGTTTCATCTGTAAGTTATCTATATCGCACGTGCTACTGTCTTTTAAAGTTGAAAAGATACAGATAAGTTCACCTTCATCAGTCGGTCGGAGAAAAACTGTGTCCTGAGGCGCGGCTTTGATATGACAGCAAGCAGTGCTATTAGTCGGTAACGTACTAATGTTGGTGAAATAATCATTGAAGACATCAGGTAACATTTCATCGCTAATATAAACCCCGTCTTTCTTAATAACAGGAAGTAGGGCATCAGGTGAACGACCGAGTAACGAATTGACCTTCTTCCATACTTTCCTACTATCGCTTCCTACAATTCCATGACATGGCCGCACTTTGGACACTAAAGAGAAATATTTGATTGAGAATGGCCTGTGTGTACATTACACTTCAGACAAAAAAAATATGAAACGTCATTCTTGCGCGAACATTAATACATAACTTCCCGAACATGTACTGTGAGTGAGGCAAAATCGGTGGCTCAAACATCAAATGAATCATTTCAATGAGGTTTGCAAGTGCTGTTAAGGACAAATTTGTTTTGAGTGCATATTTCATAACCATTAACAGAATGAATCCGTTGAAACTACAACTTTTTCTGTCACAAGTTCCTGAAACAAGTCAGCGAAATTTGCACTTGGCTGGGACATATGGCATCTCTTCTTTGATTGCTTATAACCCTGTAAAAGAATGTTCAATTAGCTTTCATCCACTGTATGAATTTGTCCTATAATCCTCAGTTTTGCCAACACTAGTTATACAGTATGCATATCAGAATGGCAAAAAAGGTACAGGATAGATGAAAGTGGTGGACACAAATCTTTTCATCTGTCCCATGTCTTCTGCACCATTCAGAAGTATGCAGGAACACCAGGTTGCCCACTTCTCAATTTTATATCACATGCTTTTCATTTATACCGATCTTTCTGTTGCAGCAACACACATAAATAGACCCATTTTATTACATAACAATATTTCACTGATTAAATTGGATATTGAGGAATCACAAATATCCTACAGTGGCAAAGTATGGCAATTAAAACCTCTTGTATGTTTCCCTAAAAGAATAGCATTAAATGGGCCATGACACACCAACTTCAAGCTTAATTTATGCATTTTATGTCAAAGCGTACACGTTCAAAAAAAAAAAAAACGCAAAGTTTGAGTACATTTGGTGAACTAGAAATTATCACATTTGAACCACACGGATGTCTGCAGTATTTTGGCACCTAGTTGTCTTGCCATACACACTATCTGAATGTCAGGATCATACAACATGGATTTGAAAAAAAAAAAAATAATGTTGACTGGTGCCTTCTAACTCAGCTGCAGAAGAATAAATATAGATACAAGATACAAAGATACAAACATGGAGAATGAGTTTCTAATTTCCACAAACACGTGCAAATTTTTTCAACTATATCTGTGACAGTAAAAAAAAAAAAATCGCTGGTTGATTTCGCGTGTAATGACCCAGTATTAATAAATAATAGTTGTGAGAACATAGGCACTTGAACTAGGATGCACAATTATGTCAAATGCGAACTGTACCACCGATGTGTTGCTAAATTTACACGAAAGACAAGACATTCAGGACATGCTACTGCACCTTGGTCTCAATTATAGGCTTCCATTATTCTGTTATAACTTTTACGTTATCTGTAACTTCAAGAAGCTTATTTACACAGTTCTGAGTACATTTTGGGCAATCAACATTCAAGGTAGGCCAAACCTTTGATACTCAGGCATAGCTGTGAAGTTACATGAAGGTGGTCTTTTAGAAATTCACATAGACAGTGGAGCAAGCTTCCTTTTAGGTAATCTTAAAAGAAACTCTAAGGTTGAGGGAACCAGAAACCTCCTCAATGCACTTTAGAAATCACTAAATTCCATAAAAATCAATCAATCAGTTGATCTACAAAAAGGGAAAAAGAAAACTGCAAGCTCCTGACCTCTAGGTCTTCTTCTCTGCATGACAGGTCATGTGGTTCTTGAGGTGGTCTTCCCGTGTAAAGGATGCACTGCAGTGCACGCAGGGAAAGCGACGCTGTCCCGTGTGGCAGCGCACATGGCGTGTCAGGTGGACACTCTGAGTGAATGCTTCCGGGCACAGGTGGCAACGGTAGGGGCGCTCCCCCGTGTGGGTGCGCACATGCTCTTTCAGATGCCAGTTGTGAGTGAAATCGCTTGGGCAGAGGTGGCACTTGAAGGGGCGCTCGCCCGTGTGTGTGCGCAAGTGACTTTTCATGGTGGTCCTGTTCTCGGTCTTGTAAGGGCACAGCCGGCAGGAAAGCATCCAGCCATACACATCCACAAGTGACCGGTACTGCTCCAGGGGCCCGAGCGAGTGATACGGTGCCGGGAACCCAGATGGCAAGGAATCTGTATAGTCACATGGAGGACGGGAAGGCAAGACGAACAATGCATCACACACTTTATGGAGCAATAGTGCTACATCGGACAATCAAAAAGGGAGTGCCACACCTTAGGCAAAAAAGTGTGATAACCTTGGACTACCCAACCCACACAGTACTGTTGTGACAATGGTGTACTCATTCTGTACATGCCTCACACAACTTCCTATAAATAAACATCCTTATTAGATATGAACCTCTACTGGCAATACATGGAGGTCAGAGTGGGCATGCAATTTTGATATTATGCCTAAACAGTCAAATTACTTTGTACATGTAACACTGCATTATGCACATACCTATTTAACTAATGTTACATATTCTTATGGCATCGAAGTTATACAATGCAGCACGACAAAAGCATCAACTGACATTTGAACACGTGAAGCATTTGAAATAAAATATGAATACGAGTGAAGCAAATCATTAAGAACCAAAATGAAAATGTAAAAAAAAAAATTAAACTCAACATTTTTACGTGTTAGAATGGAACCACATTTGCAGGTGGAGGAGAAGACAGCCACATCTCTGCACATTAAGCAAAGGATTCTTTCTCTCTATTAGTGCACTGTAAACAATTTCCGTGATAGTTTAAGAGCACTGCATGGGCCGCTTTTGCTGGCTTGAGCCTGGCCCAGCGATTTCAAGCCAGGCCCGTACGCAGCCCGGGCCTGAAGTATGGGGTATGTGCCACAAGGAGGAGGAGGAGGGGGGGTTGATCGCGACTGTCACTTGCTCATTCATTCGCCCTTTGGTTTGGGCTATTCACTTACACTGACAATCATCGTCGATGGTTTCTGCATAATTTTTAGTCTCCAGTGTCACAGAGTTGCAAATAGCATGCCGGGCCTATTACAGGCTCGACTGAGGACCAAGCCCAACCTGAGCCCAAAAGTACTAGGCCCGGGCGCATATCAACAAAAGCACTGCACGGGCTCGTGCCAACGCAGACCTGTGCTTTGGTCAAGGACTTGCACGTTTTGGTCACAGATGCTACCACTTCTCAGGCATCAGAGTATTTATACCATGCAGCACAGCAAGAGCAACAGCTGATATATCGAAAGAATATATATAAGAAATGAGCATGAAAGAATACGACAGGCATGGGAAGAACAAACATTCAAAGAGGTGAGAACGACACCTCGTTTGATGGTGGAGGAGCTAGAATACGGCCACATTTCTGTGCATTAAGGAAATCATTGTTTCTTTGTATGTGGCACTAAAAACAGAGAAATAAACGAAGCCAGTTGATGTTAACTTTATGAATGTACTGATTTGAAAGCACAAGACAAATAGCAGAGACAAATACAGACACAAAGGTTTACAGGACAAAGCGCATGATAAATGCTGCATCTGCAGTAGTAGAGGAATGTCGGGAACACATAAGCCTAATGTACTTGAAATAAATGTCAGCGGAGTACTAAATGGGGCTACGTCTGTGTGCATCTGTCTGTTAGTCGTAAACACTGTACCCCTTTTCCTTGTCAATCTTTTCCATACTGCACTGAGAAAGCAAAATGCTGCCACAGAGTGCTTAAGGTAACTTATCTACAAATTAGTTTCCAGTGACACATTCACTCAGACGCGCACTCTATTCAACAGATCTGTGAAGACATGGACAATTCCATCCCACGTGTTGGTCTCTACTAGTACTACATTGCAGTGCCTTTTTTTTTTTACCGCGATGATTAAAACTTGAGACACTGCAATAAAGCCTGTTCTTTTTTTCTTTTTTTTTCATGATTCCAAATAGACTAACAGGCCAGCCAGCAAATTTGCGATTTCACTAGTTTCACTAATTTCACAACAAACGAAGCACAGGTGGCATTCAGTAAACACCGTCACATCACCATCACAATATTAAATTCATAATTAATCTCAAAATGCTATGTCATGTGACAGGGCAAGCAAGTTGATGCTTTCCAAGAAGCTGGTGAGATGGACTTCTGGCAAAGACCGAAGCACGCATCTTGAGCACTCTGCAGGATGGATGGACACATCTGCAACGGCACAGAGGTCACCGTCAACACCAGCACAAACAATAACAACACATTCATCCAAGCATTTCCCCTTTGTATCCATTAAAATATTCGGGCTAAGGACACAGTGCTACACATACCAATAAATTATGATCTCATATACCTAGTAACAAAGATGATTCAGTCATGCCAAACCTACATCATAAGGCTATAATATATACATACATTTTTTTTTTTTTCTGAACACAAATTTCTATCCGCCCACAGTCTGCATCACAATGGCTTCTGGAGTGCGAACTTACACTACGTAGACGCTTCGGGCTCTTACCATTGGTAGCAAGGGGTTACATCAGTGGCTGAGAGAAATGGGGACAGAAGACTGCGCAAAATTTAGTTGAGGGCATGCATTTTTAAATTTACCGGCCGAATAACTTCAGACTGTATACGCCTATAGCTGCCATTCTTGTTGCATTTATCTCTCTAACTGTCAATCTACGCAACCCGTGACCGAAAAACAGTGGCTTCAAAAGTGTTCAAGGGCTTCTTTAATGTTCTGCACCCTTTTTTCGGACCTTTCCGACAGGAAATGTAACCACATCAACGCTATTTTGTTACTGCTGTTTGTGACATATTTATTTTGTTTATTTATGCTTTTGTTATTACTCCCTTCAAGGAATTGTCTATGCCGTCTTGCTAGATTACGTAAACACTCCTGCCTGAGCTTCCAAAATGTAGGCGGCAGAATTGTTCAAATAATTATGCAAATAAATAAACAAACAAACAAATAAGTAAGTAACAAAATTGTAATGAAGAAAGAAGTAAGAGGCCGGCCCAACAAATGCTTGGTTTCTTCTTCCCTTCCACTTCTTCCTTTCTGCTCTCCCGGTGTTTCCTCCTCACACTTGACCACGACTGCAGATTATGCAAGTGTTTTCCTCAAAGCTTCTTGGATGTTGTGTGGGTGCATTTTGGAAGTCAAGGTGATGTCAACAATGATCATCTCAGTCCCCGAAAGTGGTTCGGGTGGACGACAGCACTGGCTGTTGCAAGTTTCCCGTAGTTCTCAAAGACAGTTACACTGTGGGGTTTGGGAAAAGGCAGCAGTAAATCTAGAAAACAGCCCCGTAGTTGGTTGCACTAATGCGCTGAGCAAGAAGCAAAACTGTCCACATGACCATCGGTTGTGTTTGCATGTGAAGGGCTTCCTCGCCATTTGTTACACTGACCCCATGAAAAAATCAAGACATCATTTGAGATCTTGTCAAATGCACAGACAGCTTACAATGGCGGAAGGCTTCTTTTTTTGGAATGTAGAATTTGTCATCTGTGTAACATTGTGGTGATGGTCCCTTCGAATATTGGTGAACTTGTGCTTTATTAGTGTGGATACTGGTGTAGTACGCCTCCCCGATGTGCTTGAGTCATTAAAGGACATCAACATGTGAGGTGTAGCACAGCTGTCCTTGAATAATGGTGGTACTAAGTGTGTTGTTCGGACAAGGACTGTAGTATGGGTGGAGGTAACAGATAAGCAATGTCTCGGGGGCAAGGCAGCATGCACTCAAGATTTACTACTGGGAACCTCTGAGAGTTCATGTCTTTTTGAAGCTCTGTCTGGCAAATGTAACGTAGGCTTGGACTGTACTTGAGAATCAGAATAACGATGGTTGTCGGAAGTAGATTCCGAGCAATCAGTTTGGTGATGCAGAAGCTGGACTGGTGTACGCAGCAAGGGCAAAGCTGAAGCAGTATTGTGCTGCATGCTTTCTGTTGGTTGTGATGGAGCCGACTATGTCATTTAGTGAGCTGGGGCCTTCGTGTGTTAAAACAATAGTGAGCATGGAATTTGCATGGCTGATGGTGTGGAGACGTTTCCTAAAGATTATCAAAGCACCACTTCATTCTGCCAAGAATTGGTATGTGCAGCCTTCACATTAGTTGCACACTTTTGTGGCACCACGAAGCCGTCCCTCTAGCACCAACCAACCACTCTTTGGTCAACTGACCCGGCATGGCAAGTGCCCAATTTGTTGGCTGTTTGCACCCAAAGTGTGGAATCATGCTCGAAACCGCACGCTTCCAGTAATTTTGAGTGTGCCAATGATGCTAGTGCTGTGGATGAGAAACCAGATGCAAACACAATTCACAAATGCATGGCCTCATACACGACTAATAGCACATTTATGAACATGATACAGCAAATAGCTTATCACCTAGTACTTTAATTAACAAATACTGTGACACAAACACAACATGTCATAACATTTATGAGCAGTTTTTAACTTCACAGACCAGACAATCATGTGAACAGGCTATGTTTTTGGGCAACATGCCATTTTGATATGCCATGTCAGACATCAACTTGCAGCAGAAAGTGAATGATGAGAAACAGTTGCATCAAAATATCATGTTTGGAGTTGCTGATCAGGATGTGAAAACACAACAGGCTTTCACATCGAAAACTTGGCACTTTCAAAACAGAGGCAACAATTGATCAAACAAAAGCTCTCCCTAGTGCTACAAGAGTTCCACAATGCATGCTCGTGCTCACTACACTAAAACAAGAAAGGTAGGACAATAAACTAAGGCATCAAGCATGAGAACCAATGTAGACAGTGCTTGTCACACACACTCCTGCACCAATCTATTCATAGCCATTTGAACAAGCCAGCATTATTCACATCTGAATGTTTCACACAAATTATCAAAAGCTTTTAAAATTTATCGTTTCTTTTTTTTTTTAATACCAAGAAATGCTGGCCACAAACACACAAGTTATAAGACACAACCCTTATTTGACAGTCATGTCAATGAATGTCATGCACAAACATTAACTGCAGTCATTCAAATCCAGACAGCGGAGTGCGTAGTTTTTGCATAACATAACGAAAAGCAATGTGTGTGAAGCTGTATGATGAACTCCCATGTACAAAAGTAATTGGAACACGGGAGCTTAGACCGAAATCTCAGTGCCCTGTAGTACCATCTTCGTGAAGCTAGAAATCACATTACGCATGCATGCAGGCCAGCGCTCACAGCAAAGTTACACCTGGCTGTGAGATACGCACATTAGTGTGTTCTGACGATGAGGGAGAAAACAATAAAGCACCTGTAACTGGATCAACTAAAAATTGTAGTGCGGCCAACAGGTTGGTCACAGTCACAGAAAGGAACTGCAATTTCCAATGCATGCGACCAAAATCGCACTTCCGGTTTGATGACAATCGCATCATGTAAAACGGCCTTCACTCTCTTACACGAGGGGCACCAGGGACTGTGCCGCTGTCAAGAACAGGGCGGCCAGGGAGTCTGTTTGGCGGCCTAACTGCAACATGCATGTCGAGCATATAGTGATCCAATGTGCTAAATGTGCAGAGACTTGAGTTGAGTGCAGCACTCCGAGACTGTGACGCCCACTCATACCCGACAGGCTGTGGCAGCGCCTTGTCATTGATCTGTTTCAAGTGAGAGAGCGACGTCCTGATAGTTGATTATTAATCCCGGTTTCTCGAAGTGGTCTCCATGGATTCAACCATGGCTCAAGCAGTCATCTCGGCAATCAAGAGCTGCATTGCCCACTTTGGCATCCCCGACATTGTGCAGACAGACAATATGCTGCAGTGTGCGTCCAACAAGTTCCCAGAGTTTGCGCGATCATGTGGTTTCCGGCATGAGACCTAAGGTACCTCCAGAGTAATGGAGAGGCAGAGCACATGGTGCGCACGGTGAAATACCTGCTCTCCAAAGGCCCTGATCCTTACCTCAGCTGTATGTCTTAGTGACATTACCATGGGAGTGGGGTGATGTATAGTGGTCGCTACTTATGAGCCTTGTACCCAGCGGCCATAAGGGAACACCACACTAGGCTGGGGCACAATATATAAGGACCTTCAGAGAGGGAATAAAGGTTCTTTGATTTCCGTATGCTTGTTGTCTGCCTCGTCTCTCTGTTCCGGGACTGAACAGGGGCATGTTTGCAGCAGCAGAGATACAAGGGGAAAAAAAAAAAAAAAAAAAGACGCAAGGTCCTCAATGTTTAACATATGGTCCACAAATGTCCACACATTGCAAGGTTAGGGTCACATAAAATTTTAAATCCCTAACAGTGAATTAATGGTGGCCCAACATTCCCACCCTCGATCAGCTATTACATTTATTGCTACAGCTGTAATAAATCTGCAACAATATATTCGTGGGCTCAAGAGGAAGCCTGTTCTCACACGCAGAATCTATGACAACCCCCGCTCTTTACCAACACTTGCAGTAAAGCAAGATATGCACTGTGATGCCACTAGATTGTACGTCATTATCAGCATCAGCCTATTTGTGCAAGGCCTCTCCCTGAGATCTCTTTACAGTTGCTCTGTTGTGCGCCAGCCAAATACAACATGTTTACAAATACAACATGGCTATTTACGGCTCCGTACGCTAGTGCGGAAAGAATGCATTCATTACGCACTTTCACATACTTTTCGCACTTGCAATTTATATATGGGCTCAAAATAAGAAAATATTGTGCACCAAAATCTGACGTGCAGTCTATTTCTTTATAAGAAATAAGTAGCTTGCCTCTGATTCATGAGAAATGACGCGAAGAAAAAAAAAAATAAGAAAAACGGTCTCTAATTCACGCTGTGAAGGTGGCTGGTGCAGCGAAGCTATGGTAGATCCGATAGACGGTAGGTAGCTAGACCCCTTGAAAGCGCCGAGCCTGACGCCGTTGTGGATATTGACGCTGCCGTTCCTTTCATCGCTCATCGTATCCGCGCTGCTCTTCAGGCGTCCTAACTGTGCGTGGATTGCTTTGGGCAGGAACCGCTGCGTCCTGCCCAGACGCTGTTGCTGTTCCCGTCGCCACTCATCCAGTTCACGCTGCTCTTCGGGAGTCCTACTATGCGTGACTTTTCCATAGCGCTATCACAACACAAATGAAACCAGTTGCTAGGCGGGTTTTTCTTTTACATATGAAAGTGTGGTTACATCACTCCCTGCTTGGTATGCTACAGTTGCCGCATGCCCGGCAACTTCAGCTTATGCAACCGTAATCTTTACCGGCAAACGCTACGCACGTGCTTGTTACGCACCTTATCATCTATCATGTGGTTTTGACACTTGTTTTGTGCTTTTCGTGATTGAAACGAATGCTAGGGTGTGTATAGCATATGCATAATGGTTTTCTGTCGACTGTTCAGTCTGGTTCAATCGAGACAAGCTTTCTCGTAGATTTTTTTTTTTTTTTCTTTCCGCCACTGCCGCGGATGGATGAATGTTATGAGCGTACCCTTAGAAACGGGGCGGTGGTTGCGCCATCAAGCTCTTATTATTTTTTCTGCTTAGTGGAGGGTGAAATTTCACTCGATCTTGCCTTGATTTTGGCCACCAATCAGATAACCTCCATTTGTTTATTTTTACCTGCTTAAAGTCTATTTTGCCTCCACTGTCCCTAAACCCCGGTGCTTTGAAAAAAGCAGCCCCGTTGCTTTGAACTGTAGGGCGAAGCCCTTAACAGAAAAGTATCAGGTGTGACTGTACAGGTGTTCAGCCGTTTCCTCCTACATGCCGGACTCATGGCCGGACTCGACTCCACCCTCCGCGCTGAGAAGAGTCGAGTCCGGCCGTGCGTCCTAGGCTCCTACATATTGGGGGCGAGCTCCACCACTGGAAAAGTTGGCGCCACCGTCGGCTTGACGTGGTATGAGGGATCACGTGGACACAGCGGCCGCGTCGTCGTCTGCTTCGGAAGCGCCGAAGCGAGCTGAAAACGAAAGTTTAGTCCCATATCTGCGCTACGGTTCTGATTAATTCAGTGGGGATGTTTTCCCGCTTCGGGTGTGTGCTTGACGACACTTGGATAGGTAGTAGCTGCCTTTGAAGGCGTCCGACATGGTAGGCTATTGCTCGGTAGCGCACTGCCGGGCGCGTACGCAACGGGGCCTGGTGTACGTCAGCCTTCACACGTACCCGTAGGCCAAGAAGTTGCGTGTAGCTTGGATTGCGAAACTTAAAACCGGCAAGCAGCCGTTCGGCTACACGTGGCTACACCGCGAGGAAGATTTCTGCTACGGCGTTGGGGCTGCGATGTTCAGTGAGTAGCAAAAAGCGCACACTGAGAAGCTCGCCCGCGCGCTCTGCCCAGTTAATGTCGCGAACATTTCGTCTATGAACTTGCCGATGCTAGACATTGGCAAGTTCACAAGAGTGGAAAGGGAACGGTAAGAAGCTCATTAAAAAAAGGCATGGCATATGCTCATGTTTGTGTTAGCCCGAAACAGTGAATGTACTGCATTAACAAAAAGAAGCAGCGGGAAATTGCTCGCTGAGAAGACCGATAAACATACAGTGCGACGCAACTTGAGAAATAGCGATATTGAAACGTCCCAAGAAGAAAAAAAATGATTGAATCGTCGCGATATGGCACATCACGACTTGAGAAATAGCGATATTGAAACGTCCCAAGAACTTAGAAGAAAAAAAATGATTGAATCGTCGCGATATGGCACATCACGAGTCGCCGTATAGCGTCAAAGTCCCTATAACGAAATTATTCTTGAGCAGCTTTGATAGCGTTCACGCAACAATGGTTGCTTGTGTACTGTCAAATGATCATATGCTGCAAAACCACAGAACACCCATGCAAAACCTCACGGTGCGGTGCGAAAACGCGCTCCCAGCGAAAGCGAAACTTTGTGCGCGGATGCATGCATGCAGACGCGGAGTTGGTCGATCGCTGCGAACCCATGCGATCGCTGCATTGAGGCTTCATTATGTTATGCTCCATTTGGTTATGCAGACAGCACACTATAAGAACATATTTCACACCAGTAGCGCACCCAGGATCGCTGCCAGGGTGGGGTTGACAGTTGACAGCCCCTTTCGTTACCTGCACAACTAGTAATTTAAGTTGCAGCGCTTGGAAAAGGGAAACAATTCTCTTGAGCTCGTCCTTGCCGATCGCGAGTGAACGCATAGTACCATCAATTAAATTTGGGGGTTTTACATGCCAAAACCACGAAATCATTATGAGGCACGCTGTAATGGGGGGTCTCAGGAATAATTTTGACCACCGGGGGTTCTTTACATTCACAAAAATCAAAGTACACGGTAACAAGGGTGTCCTTGCATTTCTCCCTCATCGAAATGCGGCCGCCGTGGCTGGGAATCGAGCTTGCGTCGTCGAGCTTAGCGGTGCAACACTTATGAATTTACCGCTAAGCCATAGCCTCCTATAGGAGGCTATGGCTAAGCTAACACAGCTGATGTCACTGTACGATTCAACTACGCGACACGACTAAACAAATGGCCGTGCGGTAAATAGAGGCATATTCCTATTTCGTTTTTATCGAGCGGCCGTGATATTGCACGCGAATGCTAAAGTTTGTGACTTACTTCACTCGGCGCACTGCAGTTGTCCATGCTTGTCGTCTGTCCTTCTCGTACCACTTCCCTGGAAATCTGTCGAACTTCACGGGCGGCTTTCGACTTTTCGTGTTTTCGAGGCTGTTGTGGCAATCAACAACACAGCAGTGTTGCGTGCCACCTTTCCTGGTTGATGAGGTCGCGCTCGTCATCGAGAAAACAATGTGCACGGGCGCGCGCTGGCATAGCGACGACCTTCGACACTTCCATCCGTCCGCTAGGGGAGCATTTGGCGCTGGTGCCGCGCGGGCAACTTAGCCGTTTCCTTCTCTCCACACGCACCCCACCACGTGTCTATCCCTTAGTACTTGACTCGGTACGCCTTAGTCCGCAATACTACCGTCCTGGCTTCAAACAACAAAGAGCGCGCTTCCCCTAGAATTATCATAGCTATTTTCTTTGGTGATCTGCTTGAAAGTACTGTACGTTCCCAGTGCTGATTTCGTCTGTATCCCTATTTTCCACAGAACCCTCTCTGTTTCTTAAATTTTTTCTTAACCGATGATTCTTGGTTTGCCCTCCCCTCCGTCCATATATTTGCCAGACAATTTTCTGGTTCGCTTCCTCCATTTTATGTCTACATTCTCTCGTACAAGTAACTTAAGTTTTCCTAGCCCACCGCCTTCCCCCCATTTCTCTCAATCGCTCCTCAAATTCTATCTTGCTGCAGGTGAGCGGAGGGAGTGCCATCTGGTGGCGCTGCTAGGAACCCAGTGGCGCACGCGGCGAATAATTCACGCTTTGCTGTCCTTCGCTAAGGCAGGCATCCGTCCTTCCACCTCATTCCTTGCCACCATCTCGGCCATCCTCTTAAATAAAAGTGTCAATCAGCGCACCTCCCGCTGTGATTGGTTGAGTTTTTGGCACGGAGACGAAAAAATCCCGGGATCCTTGTCAAATACAGCTTCGCTGTGAAGCAATTGAAACGTGCACACGTTACCTTTAACACATTGACACTTGACCCCATGACTTGACCGTCTATGCACAATGTGTCGTCGTCCACGTGCCGCCCATTGCATTTGACATGCCACCCACGCCTCAACTGGCCACTTCGCAAGTTTGTCCGACTCCTGAACATCAAAAACATGTTGTCACAAGCTGAATATCTAAAATCACCGCTTTGAATTAGTTTTCAAATGAAAGCAATGAAACTGCCGCACCGGCGTGTCACGGTCAACGAGCGAACCGGAAACATCCAACCGAAAGGTGCTGTAGGCCGCAGCCATATTTTTGTTACTGATAATGATGGAGAGGACAGTGAGAAGGTTGTGAGAACCACAGGTCGTGGCGGGAACAGCGCGGGCGGCAGTAGCAGCGGGTCACACTTTATTCTAGGGCCACACGGTGTTCTGTGGCCACACCATGCTGCACCGTGTTTGCTGTTGACAGTCAGCGGTGCAGCTGTGTTGTCGATAAACGCCGGTAATTGTGTATTCTTTAATGCCATCACATTTCAGATCACAGAAATATACCACGGAAATAATTAGCGAGAACACCCTGCGGCACCGTTGGTTTCAATGAAGCTGCAGCGTTGCAACGTCGTGCAATTGGCCAACCTTTTTTCTGCAAGATCTCTCTAATTATATAGGTTTTTTGGGAGCTTGAGGCACTGTATGAAAGATACTAGACGACATCTAGTACGCTATACTTTCTTTTTTAAGACAAGTGTCATAATTTGGCCGCACTACCGTAATACATTGTGCTGCATTTTTACCCTGCTGTGTCATCTCGAACATGGTGTGCTCTTACCACACCACAATCGATATGAGTACTTTTAAGTTTTGCATACTGCATGCAGTTGCAGTAGAAAGCTCTAGCTCCAACATGTTTACGCAAGACTTTTTAACTCGAAAGATAAGCATGCATAATGAGCAGCATTTGACAGTGACAACGCACATACTCAGCAACATAACCATTTAGTGGGCCAGTGCAGCGTGCACGAGATAAAAGCATTACATTTTATATTGCAAGTGCAGCAAGTTACAGGAACTTAATTGCTTTCTCTCCCGCAGTCAGTAGCAAACACTAATTTGGGTATCCGTATCGCAGAAGGGGACAATGGCTAAACATGCTAGCTTCTCGAGCATGTAGCTGAGTGTGAGCATCGCACAATTATAGCAGTTCAAGCACCCACGGACTGCGCGAAAGAAAGAAATGAAGCGAAGGCATTGACGCGCGCACAGCCCTGTTTCTGTGAACGCCATACACATGCTGCTTTCCCTTTTTGCGGTTCACAAGTGCTCGAATGCGGCTCATTCATGTGCATGAAAGACACAGAAGTGACAGGATACAAAAACTGTCAAGTTCCATGCAATCTCGTTTATTTGCCGTAACTGAAGAATCGCAGCACAAGTTATGAAGTCGACACATGCACTGGAATGCTTTCTGATTACGTCTCTTTCGTATCCGAAATGATAAGGCCGGATTGACCTCAGTGGGCTTTCCGTACCAGAAAGTGAACTGAGCAGCCCCATAAGATGCCAACAGATCGTAAACAGCACTGTTCTGCTGTTATCGCAGGCCCGCAGCGTGGGAAGGCAAGGCGCATAGTATCGTGCACATAGTTTACAAGACGAATACGCACCCCAGCAACATGCTTGCTGGGCACAAAGTCATTTCTATTTAAAACCACAGTCCTATGGCGTTATCTCAGGCACCGCGGGAAACTTGTACAGTGATCGCACACACTCCTCTATAGAAACACAAGCTCTACAAACACAACACAACAACATGCAAACATGCACCGCAAGTGCAGCTATTTTCTCTCGTCTGCCGCAACCTCCACCAGAAGGCTACACCTGGTGTCGGGGGTGGCAGTGCGGCTGACACTAGTACCACTGCAATGCGCATACCAAGCTCGCACAGAGTTTCCAACAATAATTACTAGAGAGAACTCTGGCACTGCAATCATTCAGATGGGAAATGAGAGAGAGCATTTTGGGAAGAGATTTGGAGAGGGTCACATGGTATGAGCTCTACATCACAATATGACCAGATACGAAGGCATCCACTCTGACTGAATGCCAATGAGCGTCATGTTTATTGTGGTCGTGTGCAGTATGTGCACAGTTTGATAGTGGGTAATGGGAGAGACAGAGACAGCAACTTTATTTAACGCGAACCCCAGTCCGGGTTCATTGCAGCGAGTGTTCAAGATAAGCAGCACAGTCTGTGGCCCCGTCGTGGTTGCGAGTGGTGTGTGCGTGTCTGTGGTGGTGGTTCCAACGAGTGTTCAAGTTCAGTGGCACGACCGACAAATCGTTCTGTATTTTTGGTCTTTCTCTGTAGCTGTGCATTTTTTATGTGCCTTTGGATGTGGCAGCCGTGTTGCACTTGGTGGATGTTGTAGTGGCTTTGTGTGTTATGTCCATGGGAGAGCACTGTCCATATTTAATTTAGTGGTTATCCGAACTTTTAAAGGCCTCTGTGTCGGTATGAGTGAAGTTGTGATCCCAGTAATGTAAATGGAGCGCCTTCTGAATAGTAATTCAGAAGGCGCTCCATTTACATTAGTAGTGTGTCACAAAATGCCATGAAAACATTTGTATCCATGGGCGTCCGCAAAAAAAGTTTTTAGGGAGGTTGGGAGGCACTATTTTTCAAATGTTTCCACAAATGTTTCACAACATAAGCACATTGTTGCGCAAGTTGTTCTGAATTTGCATGACTCGAACTACCTCAAAGATCAGCTAATGCTGTTCGGTTACATCGCCTTAAAGTTCTACAAACAGGGGGGTGGGGTAATTACCTTATCCTTTTCCTTATGGATGCTCACATTTATCTTTTTTTTTATGCCTCTACAAATGTTCATGTCAGCTGACATGAACGTTAATGTTTGTTGAGGCAGTTGTTTATACAAATGCTGTCATGCCCCAAGTGCATGTGAACAGTATTCGATAATAATCAGAAATGATTTTACTACCCTTGTCTTAAAAGGAAATGCAGATGGATATCAAGTAACATCTCTTCACTAGTTCACGAACTCGGTACCGCACACATAATGAACACAAGCGAAATGATGTCATTCGAGTATTTTGGAAAAAAAAAAATTGACTAGTATACAGATATAGCCGGAGACATTCACTGTGTGAGGCATAACATGCAAAAATGAATGTAAGCATTCAGCAAGCCCCATAGCAAGTATTACAAGCAAAACATTGCACTATTGTAAAAACAATGCAGGTGGATTACACCATGCTGCAATGAATGGGGATGAAGTAAACTGTAACCAAGCCCAAATCTGGCAATAAAAATAAATGCAGCTGTATTCAAAAAGGCTCGTAAACATTTCCAATAGTAATGTTAACATGCTCAGAAAACATTGTGTGCTTGCTATTGTGGAACCAGCTCAGGCATTTACAACTGGTATGGTGCGCTGTACATGACGCAAAGTATTAGAGAAGTATCATGCATACATGGCCCATATAAGCATTTGCGGTTAGGTGTAACGGTCTGTGATCTCTTGAGACACATAGTACACCAAGAAATGCCTGTAAGTGCACTGCCATAAAGAGGAAGCACAGCTCATTCAGACATCTGCGAATCAAGTGGTGGTGCTACATTAGTTCTTTGCCTGAGTTCTTACACCTTCTTTCCAACGCGTCCACGAGAAGACCAGTGTTAAAATTATGTATCCCTGATTTTTGAGCTTCAGGGGGCAAATTTTTTTTCGAGCAACCCGTTTCCTTTTGATTGGTTTTTTTGAGCAATCTTTCACAGGTGATCCCCTGACTATGATGCCACTGGTGCTTGGTGTGCTTTGAACCAGTTTCTTTTCTATTTCATTCAAAGAGTCAATCAAAGCTTGACACTCAGTTAGATCCGTGCAGCACATGATGGCAGCTTTTGTCCATTCTAAGCATTCTTCAGCCCTCTGCCTCAGCGCATGAAGGCCTGAGGATTTCCTTGGCTTCAGCTCTTTTAATGTTACAGTTGCCATTAAAAAAAAATATTGGGTGTTAAGTGCCAAAACCACGATCTGATTATGAGGCACGCCGTAGTGGGGGACTCCAGAATAATTTGGACCACCTGGGGTTCTTTAACGTGCACCTATGTCTTTGTAACGGCATTCGTTACAACTGTTGCCGCTATCATTTGTCTCCTGTAATGCCCATGTTGGAAAGCGTTAAGTGAGAACGATCACGAAAGCGTTGCAGAAGCTGTTCAAATGAGCACCCATTCATGTTTTGGAAAATGGCACAAAAATGTTTACGTGGTAGTTTGTGCCTCTTGAACTATTGGCATGAACATTCAGGTGTGTTGAAACAGGCTGTGCACATTTCAGCAGACACACTGTATTTGATGGCAAACATGCCATGCTGAGGTAGAGGAGTGATATTTCCATATCAATGTCTTAAGCTGCATGCATCCTGTTCATAATGTGTTTTATCACCAGTAGGTGACCTGCTGCGTAGGTATTCAGGGTCTGTGTTGTGGTGAAGTCTGTACTCTGATGATCTTTTCATGTTTTCCTGGTGATAGTGTGTCTGCCTTTCTGGGAGAAGTTGCTTAATAAGGATAGAAAGCAGAACACTCAAGCTCTTTCTCCCTCTGAAACTCTTGAGGTAATTCTCTTTCAGCAGCTTTCAGCAGCTTGTTCTTTGCCTCTGTTTCGTTGTTCGTAGTGACCACCACTCCAAGCTGAAGCCTGTAAAACATTACCCGTCATATTCTTTTGTCATATTCCTGAACCATTTCGGCATGTGCGATTCTGTGCAAGAGGACTAATGCAGCTTCATGATTTCACATTCCATTTTCTTTTTGTTGTAGCCACTTCTACCATGTCTGTTCCCTATGAAAATCGCAGATCATTACTTTTGATTCAGGGAAGACGGTAGCTATAGCTGTCATCTCTTCCTGTGAACCATCATCCAATAATCTGTTATGAAATTGGGACACCACTTGCGAAACATTGTAAGTGCCTCTTGGATGCATGATGGTGTCTCAAACTGCACAATGAAAATTCCAGCAATTGTATAGCCAATGGACGTCTTGATAACAATAAAAAAAAAGAGGAAGTGCATAATCTGTTGTTTGCTGCATGAATTAGAGCCAAATTTTTGCCAAAATTTCAGCCATAAATTTTGACTGATAACAAAAGAGAAGTGTTTCAGAGTATTCATTTGCCATTGATTCCTCCATGTTGTCGGAATCTGTATGATTGCCAGACGGTTGCCCTTAATCTTTTTGGTAAGGCCGGAAAAAGAACTTTGCTTCTGGATCTGCCTTCGTCAGCTCTAACACAAATCCTGAGGCACTCTCCTAGTCAACATTATTGGTTCGTTCTTCCCGTAATACTGCTTGGATGTGATTTGCAATGTCTGATTTTGTGGGGTGAAAGACTCTGGATTTTGTACTAAGCACTTTTTCCCAACAAAAAGCACATCTTCAACATAGTAATGAATGTATTTTTCAACTTCTTTCACTGATGTTTAACTGTTTGTGACAAGTTGGCAGAATTTCTGAATTATGCTTTTGTTTAATGCTTGTCCGAAAGCAGGCCAGATCGTTAAAGTTGTGCTTACTGTGCCCAGACATTTTTATTATGCTAAGATACACGCGTTGTTCTGATGGGGGCTTCAGTCTTGATG
Organism: Dermacentor silvarum; assembly: GCF_013339745.2. Taxonomy (NCBI): domain Eukaryota; kingdom Metazoa; phylum Arthropoda; class Arachnida; order Ixodida; family Ixodidae; genus Dermacentor; species Dermacentor silvarum. The sequence goes on along the minus strand of NC_051163.1, from coordinate 150,428,965 downwards.
ATAGCTTACTGCTCAGTTCCTGAAGAGCGGCTGATTTCATCGTCTTCAGCTTATTGTTGGTGCAACCATCTGGAGCTTCAACCTGAAACAACATGAATTCATTGTTTTTGTAGAGCTGTGACGTTCACCACGCTGTTCACTGTTTTCTCATTTATTATTTTAGTGTATCACATATTTCAGTGCATTTTTTCAGCATCATGAATGGCTGTTTTTTTTTTTTTTTGTGCTGCAGCTAAAAACGCATCTTTCCGTTTCTCATGTTTTTATTTGAAAAATGTAAAGTTATTTGTGAATTGAACACAAGGCTTTGATTTTGTAGTACTAAGCATACAGTTCACAAAGCCATGCAGCAAGGTAAAAACATTGATAGACAGGCATGTGCTAGCATTTGTGAAAAATTATGCCGAAAGATTTTACATGCCTTCGAATGCTATCCAGTCATAATGACAAAACCGACAAAACCAGGCTTATGAAAGGTCACTTGCTCCATAAACATGCACTTTGCATAGCCTATTTGTTGATGCTTCAGTACACACAAAAAAGAGCATACTAACATATCATCATCATCGTCATCAGCTTATATTTATGTCCACTGCAGGATGAAGGCCTCTCCCTGTGATCTCCTATTACCCCTGTCTTGCGCTAGCTGATTCCAACTAACACGTAATGGTGTCCAAATGAGGTTAAACTCACTCTGTAACTTGTGAAGACTTCTACAACTTTGGCCTGTAGCATTGCTGTGCAACCTTTCTTCTTTGTGCCTTGCAGTTTATGTTTTCTTGCAAAGGTGGATGCGCTCCACTCGTTGGGAACAGGAGGCACTCTGTCTTCTGTGTTTTCTTGCACTTTGTGGCGGTCCCTTTCATCGTGGCATTCCTTTGTTTGTGACCAGCACTACATGGAATGGCATGTCCAAAGACAGAGGTGTTTGGCCACGAAACAAAAGACAAATGGGAATATATTGCTTTAGTGAGAAATGCTCCTAGCAGACTAAAAAAATAGTACATGTTTCACATCTACAGACTCGACTGCTAAGGAGTGCTGCAACACTAAACTTGAAGCCTACGCTGCTGTGGACTGTGCAAACATGAGAATAATGGCCCTGCGGCCTGCGGGTAAACATTGTTGCAAGCTCGAAAGGAAGGCATCTTGCCTGCTCGTGCAATGGCTAACTAAAAAACTTATTAATGTGTGTATCGAGTGCTGGGGCTTTACAGTTGCATATCATCCCTGGAGGCAAGATCTAGCATGAGGTCAGGGTGCTCGCTTTCACTGAAGCACTTCAAAAGTGGAGTAACGGTCAAGTCATCTGAGTGAAATATGTACAACTGCGATGCAGAGTTAATCTTTAACTTTGGATCTCTATCCTAGGTGCTAAGTAACCATCCATGCAATGTTTACCCCTCCCAGCTCGTTCAGCTGCATTTGCAACATCTGCCAACGTTACACTGATATCCAGGTGCCTTGTATGTACCGGAATTAAGTGCTCTTGAGTAGTTATCTGCAACTACCGCGCAAATCTCGCCGTTCAAGTAGCAAGGTCACATGGTTTTCAATGTCTTCATATCATGACGCAATGCTCATACCACGTGACCCTCTCCAAATCGCTTCCGAAAATGCTCTCTCCGTACTACGAGGTTATTAAAAATCTGCTCTGCCAATAATGACGTCCTATGGACATCCACTGCCAGGGTATCCTAGGGATTTGTCGAATTCCTCCTGTGGACGTGTCCTTCACATGACCGTTTGGCCGCACTTTCCATGTCCTGTGGACATCCCTTGCATGTCCGCGAGCAACATCATGTGGACATGCTGTGTAAGTTTTAGAGACATATGCCAGGGCATCTTGCACTGTTTACCATAATGTCTATTACGGTCGCAGCATACGCTGTGCGACAGATGTGCAACGGGCAGAGCGCCCACGCGCACGTCAAGAACAGGTACATTGTACGTGTGTGGAAGTGCAGCATACTCATTCTTCTAGGCCTTCTGCCAAGCGCAAGCGACTATGGAACTAACTGAAGTTTTCAAAGTAAATTGCATCAGAAATTTCGTAAAGTATGACGCAAACACAAAAGCCACATTCGAACGTGCGAGAAAACATAATTATGTTCCGAGTAAACTCAGGCAGAGCCTCAAAAGTGCAGGTCAAATATCCCTGTGTATGTAAAAAAAAAAAAAAAAAAGAAGGTCCATATGGGATAATTTTGGGGCATCCATGGTAGAATAACCGGAACAGGCCCATGTGCGGTAACCTTCATGGTAGAATATTTGAAACTCGATGTCCACCAGATGTCCTATTTGTCTACGAAATGGTGCGTGGACATTAGGACATGATTCGGATATCCTATGGACACAGTGTTTCCACTGGGATCCAAGTGAACTCGCTTCATTTCCCAAAAGTGTGCCGTACGGCAGCTTTGCCTCAACATGTCTATATCTATGGCAGTGCACTCTTTACAGGGGTACACTGGAATCTGGCTAGTTTATTTACCTACACTGGCTACACGAATGTAACTAGAGTAGGAAGCTGCCTTTTTTTTTAATGCACACGCATTTCTATACCTAATTCCCAACAAGGAAACCCGTCCGTCTGTCCATCAAGTAAGACAATCACTTTCAAGATACGGCCCACAGCAGCCAGTGAATTGACCTTCGTGCTGCCTTTCGCTTCAACGCAAACTAAGCAGCGAGTACACAATGCACACAAGGCTATTGGCACTCGGCGCTTTCTGTCCCCATCGCAGATCGCTTAAAGATAAGGCTTGCGCAGCCGCACCGTACACAGCTGCCTCCAGAGTACAGTTGATCACAGTTGATAATGGTTCGCATCGAGAGGAGGCAGTGTCATCGACCACGTCTACGTACAAGGTCTACCAAACGTGGCACTGTTCAATTACGTCACGTACAACAGCACACATCGGCCAGTGCTCATCTAGCTTCCATGAAGCAGCGTAGCATCATCCAATTTGAAGATAAAGAAGAAACGCAACAAGAAGAACCAGACAAGAGACAGTGTACATAATAAATGTTGTATATATTTGCTTCATTAACAAAATCTCTCTTCATTTAATTCCACGTCCACATCCTCTGGGAGTTATCTATAACATGAGTGAACATTGCTACTATACTCTCCTTTTCTTCTTCGTCTCAGTTAACATTTCAGTGTTGCAACCGCACTGCTCCGTTTCACAATTATTTTGCGGTGTTTCTTGCAATTATACCACACACACACACACACACACACACACACACACACACACACACACACACACACACACACACACACACAGCACTATTGTTTTACCTATTCTGCGACTAATGCTCGTTTCTTCTGGGCACTGCTCAAGCCGCCTTCCCGACACCATTGCCGCACGCGAGCCCTGCTTCGTTTACTAAGCGAACTCGCGCTATTTCTGAAATGTGCAGTACGGTGGCTTTTCCTCAACATCCCTATACATACCCTATACATACGGCGGTGCACCCTTTACAGGGATATAGTGCAATGTCAGGCGCTTTTCATCTGCTGATGCGGAAGACGATGTGCAGTCTTCGCTGATTGATATAGTCAAGTCAGCCAAGTGCAGCATACGACGTCACAGCCTCTGCCCGGCACCACACTTGTCTCCACGAGCCTGTACGAAGTGCAGGTTAAAAAATTAGGGGCCGCTTCACACTAGTGGTGCGAAGACTGGGCAAACAGCGAAGCTGGCGACCCCACCTAGCTTTATCTCATTTCGGCCAAGTTTTTGCGAGGTTATACTTCAAGACTCGGTCACGTTTTGCGCAAGATCATCCCGGAATCATCGACAGCCCAAGGAGCAACAAACACTCGGTCATTAGAGTATCCGCACGCTTCTGGACGCTCCAACGCTTTTGCTTGGTTTCGTGGGCTCGTAACTCCGAATGTTCTGCGAATCGCCGACGTTTCACCACCGCTTCGGTGGCGCGATATTCGGGATTGGACCGAAGTCGTCTCATTCACTCTCGAGTAGCGGCGCGGCGACTTTCGCGCTGCGCTTCCTCTTCTTCAGGAGTGACACTCTTCTTTGGCCGCCCCATCTTCGCGGCAACACATGTGCTTGGCGCGGAGACGGCGAGGCTTTTGTGTCGCCGCGGCTGCGACGTGGAGCTATATATCCCGTGGGTCGACGCAGTGACGTCACGGCTTAGCTCTGCCTCTGCGCGGCCGCAGTAACCACTCCGCACGGCGCAGTAACGGCTCATACATCAGGGCTCATGCAGCTGTGGCGAGGCTCAGCGCGGTCGGCACAGCTGGGGCGAAGCGTTGCTAGGCGACGCATGGTGACGTCACCGCCGGGCGGAGGTTTTGCGCCGTACACTCGACGGACCATCCTCGAGCTTAAACAGGAGGAGAATGAAACAACTTTATTTTGTTAATTTGTGTGTGTGTGTTTTAACAACGAAGCTGTTTAACCTGGGCGTTTGCAATCAGGTGTAACGCCGAAATGTGGGCCAATCCTGGCGGTAGTGCAGAAAGGGTCCAAGCGCAATGGCACATACCAGCGCCGCCGTTGTCCTTTCCGTCAACGCCCTCCCGCGCCACCGCTGACATTTCCCTCCTCCTCGTCCCGAGAGCCATTGTTGCTCTTTCCCTCAACGCCCTCCGGCGTCGAGCGCGAGGGACAGTATTGGTACGCTGAGCGGCGTCGGAGCCAGCTGTGGAAGACAAGGAATGCGGGAACAGTGGCACGAGCGCAAGGCGAGCTCCGCTCACTTTTTATATACTTCACAATTGAACAACTGAACAACTAATTGTTCAGTTAAAAGATAAAACATTTTTTTTTACCTGGCGGTAGTGCAGAAAGGGTCCAAGCGCAATGGCACATACCAGCGCCGCCGTTGCCCTTTCCGTCAACGCCCTCCCGCGCCACCGCTGACATTTCCCTCCTCCTCGTCCCGAGAGCCATTGTTGCTCTTTCCCTCAACGCCCTCCGGCGTCGAGCGCGAGGGACAGTATTGGTACAGTACCTAGAACATACTTATATTCTAGGCACTGTAGTATTGGTACAGTGTACTGCAGTATTGGAACGCTGGCATGCTGAGCGGCGTCGGAGCCAGCTGTGGAAGACAAGGAACGCGGGAACAGTGGCACGAGCGCAAGGCGAGCTCGCTCACTTTTTATATACTTCACAATTGAACAACTGAACAATTAATTGTTCAGTTAAAAGATAAAATATTTTTTAACCTTGTGTTTAAGGGTATGATTACCAAGAAGGTTGCCTTCAAGAAAGCAAAGAAATTCTAAAATTCAGTGGCGATTCAGCGGTAAATGCGAGAGAAATGCGTTAGCATTATGTCGCACCACTTGGAGGTTTTGTACAATTTGTAGTGCAGCGCGCGTGTAATGCGGAGGTTGTTGGTTTGGCTCTGACCATCATTTTAACACGAAAGTGTTTTATGCCGGGGTCCACCAAGACTTCACTGACGTATTTCCGTCACGGATATGACGTTCTTACAATGTACACGAACATAATACAAAGAAAGAAACCAGAAGAAAAAGTTCCACAAACATGGAAAATTTGGAAATCGAACCCACGACCTCTCGGTCCGCGACGATAGATCGCCGAGCGTTTAACCCATTGCGCCACAAACGCATTTGCAGAGAGCTACACAGACGCGCCTTATATATCTAACACTCCTCCGTGTACCCGCGCGCTTGCTCGGGGCGGTGCCGCCGCCTACGAGCAGAAAAGAGAAGTACTGCATTATGACACTAACGCGCACCGACAGTGAACGCTTCGGTGGTCTCAGCACTACGACGCCTCGATGCCAGCATTCGAAGGGACGCTGGCATCAAGAAGCACTACCAACGCCACCTAGATGGCGTTCACCGTACTCAGCACAGCGGAGCGTGGCCTCCGCAATTAGCTCTGAAAATGTTTCTGAAGTTGATCACGGAGGCTGCAATTACGACGCGCTGTACGCGCTGATTTGACTCGGTGACGATTCAGTTACGTGCTTTGTCTTGCGCGTTGTATTAGTGTGTCAGTTACGTGCTTCGTCTTTCGCGTTGTGCTAGCGTGTGCAGCGTAGTGCAGCTTCCATATGCACGACGGTTGCTCATCGTCATCGACGTTGGTAGTCGTGATGGAGGAGACGTGCCACCAGGCGTCAGCGTGGGTGCATCAACGCCTAAGGGCGCTTTAGCCACAAAACACCAATAGACATTATATATCAATGTGCAATAAACATTACACTACTTCTGTGAAGACACGTTTCACTTTCGTGTTCTATACCGATTCCTATATAAGAGGGATCAACCACATTTTTTCCTCCACTTCCCTTTAGATTCTAATTTTTACATTTCAGTCAAAGACTACAAATAATTTCTTCTATGCATTCCTTTTCTTAATTATTTGTTTGCTTCATATGGTTGCGACTATAACAATAAATAGAGTCCCTCAGTTCGCCTTCTTCTTGTCCATTACACGACAACCAGTTATTTTTGCTTCTGGTTTGCCAATTAGTCTTTCATAGAGCCTAGTTACATGGTAGTTTTATCTCTTACGTTACCAGTGATGATTTCCTTGTAATCAGTGGCGCACCGACGGGGGGTGTTTCGGGGGTTGTAACCCCCCCTGAGGCCGACTTAACCCACCCTTTTGTTTCACCCCTTTTCTTTTCTTGCGCATTTGAGTAACTGCAACTAAGATGTAAGACGCGCAATCGTCTGCACACTCGCAAAAATGCATTTTTGACAATTTCGCGTGAAGAAATTGAGATTAGTGCTGTTTAGATGGTATTGGAAAATTGTCAACCCCCCCCCCCTGGCAGAGATCCTGGGTGCGCTACTGCTTGTAATAGACCCTGTATTTTGTCTATGGCACACAAATACTCCATTAACTTTTTCTTTTCCTTTTCCATAACTTCTGATATATTTTCAACAACCGTTTATTTAGTGCTTTTGGAAAGCTAGCCATACAATAGCCGGTCGTTCTTGGAAACCTTGTTGGCAACCAGGTTCTAAAGGTGTCAAGCAGGTATTTGTGCAGTTTTTTTCATGACAGCTGTAGTGATTTTGTGTTAAAACAATCCTAATTGCTTGTGATAGTTGACTGTCTATTCAGTAAAAGCATGTTACCTAATTATACCTAAATAAATATTCCTGCTGAAAAAATGTTCATCTGGGTTTGTCTATTCGATACTATTCGTACTCGAAAAAAAAAAATATTTACCCACCTCTAATATTTACATAACGAATGATGACAGTTTAAATTTTTCATTATGATCAGATATGAAGGTTACAAATACGGCACAATTCAAAAGAACACAATGTAGTTTTCCTAGCATGAAAATGCACTTAGTCTACATTATCCCTAAATTTTTTGTGGCTCTCGATGTTTGTGGTAGGACTAAGTTCTGCAGAACATCCTTGGCCACATATTGTTAACGTAGCAATGACAATTTCCCATGCTTTACACAGGTCAAATACTACATTTTCGCTCTTGAAATCTGCCCTAAAGTACAAATTAGTCCGAAAGCCATGAAGAACGGAAGCGATTCAGACGCGTGCAAACGAGCTTGGCCGTTCAGAATATCTACGCCTTTTTATGCAGACGATATGTCTTATTCACCTGCTGTGTTCTAAATCTGAACATAAAATTTATTCTATTTGGTTGTGGTAAATAAGCTTACTGACACCCTTGAGCACGTCAACCAATCAAATGCATTTAGGGACATCACTGAACCCACAGTATTCGCATTCGCATTCAAATAGGTTTTCTGAATAATAAACAAATTTTGTGAGCACAATGTGAATACTATGATGACCACTGTGGTGTGAAGCACAATCACAATGTGAAGGCCACCAGTGTGAAGGAAACCGTTGCTATGTAGCAATGGAGCCTATGTGCCGTACAGCGAGTTTCAGCCACTTACATGTAGCTTTTGAATAATAAACTGCATTCTAGAAATTGATTTTTGAAGCAACTTTTCTATCTTGTAAGTCGTTAAAATATTACCAATTGTTCATTCAAGTCACTAAAAATGTGCCTGATTGCTAAATACAAAGCTTTGTCATAAAGACAGAAAAATGTCACTAAATGTAACGACAAAATTGTTAAAATGGCAACATTGATCAAATACAGGTAAATTATTAAGAGCAAATATGATTCTGTGTTTTCAAAGATTGTTAGATGGCCCCCAACAAACACTCGATGATGCAAGGGATGAGAGGTTAAACTTGTTTTGGACTGCCCATTTGCAAGGCGCATCCTGCAGGCAGTTTGCACTGCAAAGTACCGTAACCCTTAACTGCTTAGTGCAGCCGGATGAGCATCATTTGCTACAGCATGTGGCAGCGAGGCTCGAAAGACAATCCTAGCTGTCCAAGCGAGGGTTATATAAGAAAAAAATTGTATTTAAAGGGGCGCAATTCTGAGAGAAAACTTGGCATCAGCTGTTGTTTTGTCGAATTTGCAAGTGTGCAGCCAACAGCACCCACTTTCAAAAGGAAGCGTGTGTGTGTTGGGGGCCAGGCAAATGGCCTACTTTGCCCTTCTACTAAATGTGTGTATGTGTGTGTGGGGGGGGGGGAATGGCCTACTTCACCCCCCCCCTCAGTTGATACGCCTACGGTGCAGTACTATACTCTAATGCCAACCAGTGCAAACTAATAATGTTCAAAGTGGAAACATGTCCAGGACAATACAAGCCACATCAAAGTCATCTAAAACGTCATCAAAGATAACATTTCTACCATTTATGAGAAGCAAATGCAAGCACTGACACTGCAGACAACACGCTCAACTTTACTTGCACATACGTAACAGTGCCACCCAGTACCTCTCAGAACCAAATTGTACTCTGCATACTTCATCTGAATTAGTGTATTGTCACGCATACTTACTTAACTTTCCAGGTGACAGTCTTTCACTGGATAACAAATGTTCAAAGTTATTGCCCAGCACAAGAAGCACCTTTCTGTATCTAAGATTTCTTGAATGTTATCAGTGGTTCTATACGTTGTCTGCTGTCACCGAACCTTGCGTAATCAGATAGTATGCGCAAAATGAATTGTGTAGCATTTTCTGGAAAGCACACGGGCACCAGTGATTACACTGGAACCTTCGATGAGTCATGTATACAAGCAGACACACTTGATCCCCTGATCAGATTTTCGTTGATCGACGAGTGTACTCACTATCATTGTACCAAGTGTTACTTGTCTTTCTGGAAGCAGATTTGCCCAATAAACAGTTAGTTTCGCGACTTCTGTTGTGCCACAGTATTTGTTCACTGTCACTATAACGTGACAATAGTCATAGCATATCACTTGCAGGTGCTGCTATGCGCACATTGAATACATAGAATGTTTAACATAAAGTTTCGCACTCTACATCCAAAGCTCTGCACCAGTTACTTGTAACTTGGAAAAAGATGTATCCCAGGTTTCATGCATGAAGCATGCCTTTGTATATATAAATGAGAACTTGATAATACCACATAACCACTCGAGCTAGGAGACAATTATATTAAATAAGAACCACACCTTTAACACAACCATTGTGTTGATAATTTTGCAGGAAAGATGAGAAAGTTGTGAACATACTTACATGTGGCCCCATCTGTGCCATACATTTCTGCTTTCTTTGCTAACTTGCTATGTTATGAATGAGGAAAGTAAATACAAGGTGTTTCGGGAGAAATTGTACGTCCAATGAAGATTTTTTTCCCAAGAAACGTTTATTTCACCACTGTGGCCACGTTTTAGACCAAGTCACACTCAAAATAAGCCGAACCTTGCATTTCCCAGCATAACCACGAAGTCGCAGTACCCTTTAAGAAACTCTCAAGGATGGTGGGGTCATCTTTCCCTCTAGGCAATATTCTAAGAAGCTGAGTGGGTGAGGGAGCCAGAAGCCTTTTGATGCAGTGAAAAAACTACCTACTGCCACAAAAAATAACTCAATTAGTTAATCTATAGGAAACCGTGCGCTCTTGACGTTTAGGGTTCCTTTTTGACATGATGAGACATGTGGCGCAAGAGGTTCTCCCTCTGTGCAAAGGATGCACCGCAGTGCACACAGGGAAAGGGACGCTCTCCGGTGTGGTTGCGCAGGTGGCGTATCAGGTGGGAACGCTGCGTGAAGGTCTCCTGGCACAAGTGGCACTGGTGGGGGCGCTCGCCTGTATGGCTGCGCAGATGCTGCTTCAGGTGCCACTTCTGAGTGAATGTGTTTGGGCAGAGGTGGCACTTGAAGGGGCGCTCGCCTGTGTGTATGCGCAGGTGTTTGTCCATGTGTGTCTTGCGCTTGGTCTTGTAGTTGCACAACTGGCAGGAGTATTGTGGGGCACTCACAGACAGGAGCGGCTGATCCTGTTCCAGGGAACCTGATGGTAAGGAACCTGCAAAGTCCCAGGGAGCATAGGACAGTGATGCAAACAATGTGTCACACACTTGAAACTGAAGCTCAACACTTGGCATTCAAAAAAGGATCGCCGCTGTTGTAGGTGAAATATTATGACAACCTTGGACTACCCAACCCAGTAATTACTGTTGAAGCAACAGTGCATTGATAAGTTAGATGTCTCAAACAAGTTCTTATCCATCTATATATAAATAAATATCCTGAACACATCAAACCCCTGCTCGCAACACAAAGAGGTGGGATTTGGCATGCAATTTAAATAGATTTGGCATGCAATTTAGATACTACGCCTAAAGTCAAAATTACCTTGTACAGTATAGACCACTTATAACGTAACCGCTTATAGTGCAGGACTGGATATAGTGCGGTCTTGTCAGACTCCTGTTAATTTTCTCATAGCACTCCATGTATACACGTATCGCTTATAGTGCAGTTGCGGGAAACGAAATACCGGTTACAGTGTGGCTACCTGGGAGTACGGAAGTCGGCGAACGCTCCCCTCAAACAGGCGCCCCAAGGAGTGCTTGAACAAGAGAGAGAGACTAAGTGGAGGAGAAGGGCATGTGGTGCGAACGAACAGCCAGTGAGGCTGAAACCAGAATCTTGAGTGCGAGTCAGTCGTGAAATATCACGGCGCGCATAGCGAGCGAGGGCCACGAAACTGCCAACGCCGCCCAACGCTCGGTTCACGATAACAGCAGTAAACGAAACTTCAGGGAGCGGGCGGCGCCGGCACGGCACGGGGAAGGGCGCACACGGAGACCGTGGAATGCGAGGGAGGAGGGCGGCAGGGAAGCGGATTTCGCCTCGGCAACTCCGCCGCTTTGGTGGCTCCCCTCGCCCTCCCTCGTAGCTCCCTCACTTTCGACTGTCACCGTGCGCGCCCGCCGCCGTGCAGGCACCGCCGCTACAGACGGCCCGGCGCCAGCTCCTCGAAGTTTCGTTTTCTGCCGTTATCGGGAAGCGGGCGTTTGCCGGCGTGGGCAGTTTCATTGGCTGGCCTGGGACAGCACCGCTGCTTCCCTCTGCGCCGCAGCCGCAGCGTGCAAGGTCAACACGTGATTAGAAAGTAGAGGAAGCATAAAGGAGAAAGAAGGGTTCACTGCCATTTCTGACGCGTGGCTACGGTAGCGTGGCTGAGACGTCGGCACGTACACGCATTTTCCGGCGCAACGCAGAATCTGCGACCTTGCCATTTGAGAGAGGGTGAAATTTCCACCGCATTTTTTTTCTTTTTTTTTTTGTTTCGTTCGCGCGCGACATTGAGGGGTCTTTCCTAAGCTTTTACTCTATGGCGGTGCCGGAGCAATGCCGGTCGGAGGCGCCGCCGCGTGAATTATTTCGAATTAACGAGATTCGACTGTAAATTGAATGCAAACGTTCTAGCTGCATTCCTCAACTGTCGCATATGCGTGGCGGCTCGGTGCACATGTTTTGGATATGTGCGGGCCTTGAAAATTGTTGCTTTGGTTATAGTGCGGTACTGCTTATAGTGCGTATATTCGCGACTCCGGCGACTTACATTATAAACGGTCTACACTGTATATGTAACTGTGCAGTAACACTCGCATATTAAACTAAGCATTACACATTTATTTCACATAGAAAGTTTTATTCAATACAGCACAACAAAAGCATCGACTGATGTTTCAAAACATGAAGGATATATGAATATGAAAGAAATTAATACAAAAGAACATGAAAAGAGATGTGAAATTAAAGAAAAAGGATTAACACACATTTGACATCACATTTCCAGAGGGAGGGCAATACAGTCACGTTTCTGTGAATTAAGCAAGGGATTGTTTAATTAGTGCATTGTAAACATTTTACATAGTCACTTTTCCATTGCTGCAGCAAAAGCAAAATGAAACAAACCAAGTACTGAAGGTAGCTTATCCACCATCAAGTGTTTCTGTCCCTGACACTACCACACATGCAACAACTATCGAACAGATCTCTGAAAGCAGGAAAAATTCTAAGCTTTATATTACAGTTTCTGCTAGCACATTGCAGTGTCTCCTTACTTCATCTTAATCATTAGAAATCATTCACTGCAATAACACCTCTTATTACATTTTTTCTCTAAAATGACAGTGCAGCAAGTGAATTTGCCATTACACTTATTCCAGACAAGAGAAGCCCACATGGCAATCAGTAAACAGTCGTATGAAAGTCACAATGGTAAATCAATTATAGCTCAAACTGCTGCGTCAAGTAACAGAACAAACAAATGGATGCTTTCTGAGAAGACAGTGGTGAGCTGATTTCCTGGCAAAGCCCGAGCAACAAAACGTCTTTGACATTATTTAGGAGGCATGGACACATCTGTAACAATACAAAAATCATGGTCAGGGCCAGCACACTCACAGTGCACCCAAACTTTTTCTCCCTTCTATAGACAAACAGATATAGGTTGCGAGCATGACGCTACACTTCACAATAGATTAGGATCTGATATATCTATTTCAAACAATTAGCATATTTTTCAACAATAAGGAAGCATCATCGTATTGCACACTAATTTCTGCATACACTCAGTCTTGATCAAATTGCCCCCCTCTTTCAAACCACAAATTCCCCAGTGCTCCTGCTAATGCTCACTCAGTGGATCAAAAGTTTGAATATTCAGTACTGGTGAAGGCTCTCTTACAGTCACTGAACATGACATCTATTAAAGACATTTCTCACACCCTAATTAGGAGAAAAAGGGTCCTCAAACAAAAATAAAGTGTTGTCACTGAGCTTTACCCCTGGACATAAATGATCATCAAGGTCCCTGTTTTCCAAATTTATTTCAATTGAAATTGCCTAAGCCTTCAACATTGTAAATACTACACAGCAATGAAGACATTTTCCCCTGTTGCATTGCAGGGGACAACAGCCTCCACTCACGGCCTATACAAAGACTTCATGCACTGGTGTGAATGTTCTCACTATGCTTGTAGAAATAGCCTCTGCACAACATTACTAGACCACACAGGCTTGATTTATGGTTTGAGAATAACGTAATGTGATCCACAGTACCTCCAAACATGTACAGGTTTTGCTGTCACTAGGTTGAAAACACTAGTCAGTAGGACATACCTGTAGCCTACGAAGTGTTGAAGTATACATGTTGAAACGGCACAATGTTCCAGGCAATGCATTCAAGCTCACAATGATTGCAACAAAGGAAAAGTATGTTTCATTGGTGCTTGCCCCGAATTAAAGTGACACATCTGCCATTCATCCCCAACCTTTGATATTCTCAGACATTCTACTGCAGATACAGGGGGTCCTGTTAGTCAGACTACCCTAGCTATGCTCGAAAGCACTTATATTTGGTGTGTGTGAATATTAACCATTTCAAATATGGATAGTATAGTATTCTATATTCTATTGATGCTAAAAGCTATACCTTCTTACTGTGTTTTGCTATAACTGCAATGTTTTTTCTATAGAGAATAGGTCACACTGTGATAACCAGCTGGACTGTGGAAGAAACCTAATAACAATCTGATTCCAACTATTTAACTTGGTCATCTAAGAACGAGACCTCTCATGTGGTTTAACACTGAGGCCTAAAAGTATACACCAAGACATTTTAAGCACTGCTTTTCTGAAAGGAGCTTCGAGGCTGTATTCAGAAGAATCTTGATAAACAGAACTTCAAGGAATCGGAAAAAAAAGGGAAAGAAACAGGTGTACCGTTTACTGATAACGATATGCAAATGTGCAGCAATATATGTCATGCACCCATTTAACGTTCTTAGATAAGTAGTGGCTAGTTTATCTCATTGTTTGGGCAAGGTCGACAGCTACTGGATTGACTAGGCTACGCTAGTTTCGGTTTAGAGGAGGAACCAATGACGTACAAAAACATCGCTTTTCCACGAGATGGTCATTTTAGGATTTGCCTGACGTTTGTGTGCAGGCGCGAGTAAAAGTGGATGCGAGAGAGAAAATCTGGGGGCTTTTGCTCCTTGAATATCTGACTTTGTCTAGGTACTACAGGGGCAAAATTTCTTTGCTTGTTTTGTATGCGTTCGTCCCTAGGCGAGCTGGCATTGCGGAGTGAGGTCACGTGTCTGTGTGTTGATTTCTCACACCTGCAGAGCTCATGCTTAGCTCTCACAGCTCCAGCCGGTCACCGAATAAAACGCAGTTGCACAATTGAAGTTCAAAGTCTCGAATGACTGCTGGGCACCTGAAAATTAGATTGCCCTCATATTGGTTATGGGGTGAGATCCATGCCAAGATGCTGTACAGCCAGGTCTGTACATCCAGTGTGCAACAACATATCAAAATTTTACCTGTTAAAGCCTCTGACATGGGTATTTAGGGATGGCTTTCTGGATAAAAAACAGGTGTTTCAAAAATGTATGAGATCTTGCCCCATTCTGTAAAAATCCTTTAGACTTTGCTTCTCTGATTCTGTTAAAAGAGAATTACGAAAATTACATGAGGGAGGCTTATTGCTACTCATTGACACCTCAAACTACGGTCACATTGCTAGGAAATATAACGAACACACTGCTGGCCGATTATGAACACATTTACAGTTGCCGAACAATATTTTTAACACTGACAATACTGCAAAAGTTTCAAAATAATCAGGCAGACAAAAACAACTAATTGTGACAATAAAACTGATTTAGTCTTTTGAAGTGCCAGAACCACACAAAATTTGTTTACACATTTGCTCAATGTGTGTTGTGCTGCAATAAGTAAATTTTACTTGAAATTTTGTGATGGCTGAGGCCACAGGTGCGTTTCATGTTCATTCATCATTAAGCCTGCTGTGCCTAGCGGGTTGTCGTAAAGTGCACAAACTGCACACATGACCCTGACTCCGCAACCCTGTCAGTCTAGACTGTGCTGCACAAAATAAGTTGGGAGCTTCATTGGTTTCATGCCCACATGCATGCTTACATCGTTCCGCCCAGAAAAATCCCACAAGAGCTTGGCTGGCTCTCGTGCTAAATGTTGGACGGTTGCCGCCACAGAGCCAAAGTCTGCTTCACACCCATAGCCACGTCAGCTTTCAGTTTATTTATTCTTTATTTGAAGTGAATACACTCCAGGAAGGAGGCCAAAAGGCACAATGCCTGACGACGGCCTTCTCCCCATTGTAGGCATGTTGCACTCGGAGGGGTTACAAACAAAACGAAAAGTAAATCAATCAATACATTAGCAACATAGCATATGCGTCAACACTTGTTGGCATAATAACAAAACAAAAGCAAAAATCAATATATGGTCATAAAGAAAAGCAAAGCTCAGAGCCACTCCCATGACAGGTGCCTGAGGGAGTACAATGGCGCTTGACACAGGAGAGTAAAAAAAAAAAACTGAACTGCATAACACAGGCACTAGCTAAAACTTTGTGCGGAAAAACACAGGGTATAACAACATAAGGTAGGCATAAACAAAAATAAGTAGCCTCCTTGACACAGCACATGTACCCACAAGGGACAAGCCCAATTATGTCATTAATAGTTCTATAATTTTTCTCTTGTAGGCTGTCGGATTTTTATAGTCATAAATAAGGTGCTGAAAAATGTTATTTTCATTCAAAAAGGCAATCATCTGATGTTTAAGGGTCTTGAAGCCGTAATTTGTTCTTACTTTTGGTGCTTTTATTGTGATATGTCGAAGGTTGTATGGGTTTAGGGAAGTCTCTATGGGAAGAAAATTCCAGTACTGGCCTGTACTTTCTAAGTAGCCTAGGTTCGCAATTGCTCTTATGGCTGTCTTCTGCAAGAGAAACAAAGAGTTTAAATTTTTTTTTTGTATCGCCCCATATTAACAAACAATAATGAAGATGAGATTGTATCGGAGTGAAGTACAATTGTCTTTTAAGCCATGTTGGTAGTAAAAGTCTAAATTTATTTATTAGACCAGCTGATCGCGAAACTTTCTTTCTTACATGGTCTACATGGTCGTTCTATAACAAGTTCTCATTAAATATAACTCCAAGGAAGCATATCGATTGAACGCGTTGAATGGGGCTTGTATTGTATGATATTGTTGGCTCATATTCTAATGCTTTGTTTTTTGCTCTGTATATTACATACTTTGTCTTTTTAACGTTTAATTCTAAGTGATTAGCACACAGCCATAATGTTAATTTATCTAACCAATAATTTGCTTTATTTTCTACTGCTTGCAAACTGCACCATTAAGGGGAGAGGCGGGTCAAAAAACGGCGATTCTCATTAAAGAAACAGGTTTTGTGTTTTTAGTTGTTTCAGCAACATTAATCTCTCCTATTTCACATATGATGAAATCAGAGCCAGAAATGATCGGGAAAAGTATAATAAACTCGGTTAAAGCACTCGAGGTGGCAAGAAAAGGCACAGATATGACACATTTTCAAGCGCGCGATGCGTCAAACTACGGTGTCGCACGCCATTGGGCTCGTGCAAGGTGGTAGGCCTAAGCTTTTTCTCTCCAAGGTTAGCTTTGCCGCATTACAATCTCGCCGGGAAGTAATAATAATAATTAACAGAAGTAAAGAACTTTTATAACATTCAATCGCATTTTTCTCAACTTCATATTTCGGGCAAAACAAGGCGTCTGTGGACAACATTTTATGTACTTATTGGGTTCCTATCAAGACCACATTTGATGGGCGTAATTTTTAGGATATGTAGAATGCACTTTTCTAGGATTTAATGCAATCACTTTATTTTCTTAAGGATGAAAATTTTTAATGTACTCGGGCACCAGCCACTGAATATGAAGCACCAGATACGAAATTCTCTTAAAATGTTGCCTGTAAAGGGAATCACATTATCTTGCTTATTAGCACTCAGCGGAGTGTTAGGGATAGGAAAAATAATTTTGCACTGCTCTATCATGCTAACTGCTATGTCCAGCAGCTGCACAAACATGCACTGCTTCTCACTTATGCATGGCACTTAGGACATGACAGCATCGAGATATCCTAAAACTAAATGTAGATTTCGAATGAAGAGATCAAGCTCTACAAGTGGTAGAATTTTCATTCGCCCAGCATCATTATTTAAAAAGAAATATGTCTGAGGAACATGTCCCCTTAAAGAAAACATTAGTGTCATCAGCATATAAGGCTATTTCGCAGCTGGGAGAAATATTAACAGTATCGTTTATGTGAACAAGGAATAGAATTGGGCCTAATATAGAGCCTTGAGGTACGCCAGTACATATAAGGCCGTAGCTGGAAGATATATCATTAACGTTTGTGAATTGCAGTCTAGACGACAGGTAGCTTCGAATAAGACACAGAGTGCAGCCTCGGATCCCATAAAACTCTAATTTACGTAGCAAGACTTCATGACTGACCGAGTCAAAAGCTTTTCGAAAGTCTAAAAATAATCCCAGTGTGACCATTTTGTTTTCTATGTTGTTGATTATTTTGTCTTTTATGTGAAGTAAAGCCTTTTCGGTAGATTTTCCTTTTTGGAAACCGTATTGTTGCTTTGCGATAGCTCTTGTCTTAGTGAAATATGAAATCAGGCGAGTGTTGATAACTTGTTCAGCGATTTTCGAGAAAATGGGCAAAATAGATATGGGGCGATAATTATTAGGATCGTTATAATTTCCGGATTTATGGATCACGTAGACTTTTGCGATCTTCAGTTTCTCTGGAAATCTACCTTCTTTGAGCATTTGGTTGCATATGTGCGATAACAGAGGTGCGATAATATCGCAGACACTTTTTACTACCACAGCTTTAATATTATCCGCTCCAGCGGCGCAATTGTTTTTCAGAAGCATTACATATGTTGCGATTTCAGCATTAGTTGTTGGGGAAAGAAATATCGTAGGTTTTGGATTGCCTTTGAGGTAAGACATAGGGTCAATGCCAATTTCTTGCGTAGGTTGGTTTTCTCCGACTGATAAAAAATACTCCTTAAACTTATCTGATAAAGAACGGCCTTTATAGGTAACACCTTCAATCACAATCTCTGTTGGAGTGGCTTGAGCTCGTTTCGATACTAAGCTATTATACGACGTCCAAATTTGATTCGGTGAACACTTATTAGCAAACGCTTTTGCATAATATTCATGTTTGGCTATTTTTAAATCAGAGTTCAGTTTATTCCTTACAGCTTTATACGAGTTGAATATATTGATGTCCTTATGTTTCAAAAAGTCCGCAAAGAGCTCATGTTTATGCCTTATTCTTTTGTACAGATCTTTGGTGATCCATGGTTTTTTAGACTTTTTGTATCTAGTGCGAGGGACAAGAGGAAAGGAGATCTCATAAGCATTTCGAAATTTCTCTTCAAAAATATCGTAAGAGCGACTGGGCTCCTCTTCATTGAGGACATCTGACCAGTCCAGTTCTGAAATAATGCATTGGAAGCAGTTTACTGTTTCATCATTAATTTTCCTGTACAAGGAGCGGCGTTTACTACCTGAAGATTTTTTTGATCCTGCACGTGATCTCATATGAAATTTAGCAAGTCCTTTTCAAAATCTTCGCAATCCCAGATTGGTTGTGTGGGCCTTACAGAAGTAAACAGAGTAATTTACAGTTAAAAGCCATGTCAATTGGTAATATTTGTGTGGCCTGGACTGGAGCATTCATTTGGATTGCCTAACAGTTTAAAAAAAATAGAAGTACAACTCAAATGTCAATGCGTGGTCAGGTCACCAAAGAGGAGTCAATGCTGACAACCAGATTCTGGCTCTCTTAATTCCATTTTGTATTCTGTCATGATTAAACATTGAACACTTTCTTCAGACAAATTATCCTGCATGTATTGCACCATTTTTAAAGAAGCCGCGCCACATACAGTTTTACATTTGTCTGATAAACTAAAACCATCGGGTTATAGTGCTTCTGCCTGTCTTTAGCAGTTCTGGCTACTTTTTTTTTCTGAAGTGACTGTCTGCAGCACAGTGCCATTGTGCTTCGGTGAACGCAAAGACTTTTTCTTTTCCCTTGCATTTATATTATAATAAAAAAAGTTGCCTTAGAGAAAGGATTTAAAGCTTAATGCACTCAGAGATGGTATTTCATGTGTTTCGAAACTTAAATGGAGGGTGCAGCATTAAAACTTCTTTCATATGCAGTAAAACAACATCCAGAAATTATGCAGTTGATATAGGGGCTCAATCAAATGTCAATGCATGACTTTCTTGAAGATGCCCACATATCATACAGTATATCACGAATTTTATTCTAACTAGACACGCACTTGTCGTCATTTGGCAACTTACAATAGGATGTACATATCTCTCACCGAGGTCCTTCATCAGCTGCTATGTCGACGGTACGCACAGTATGCAGCGCCATTAGTGTGCACGGACGCTTGTAGTTTGACTTCCAGTACACAGCCACTCGTAACCTACAGCTACACACTCACTAAAATGCACTAAAAGACAGTAGGGTCACTGTATGGTATCAAAAAGCAACTAGAAAGGCCCATTTCTTGTGGCACTTCAATGTTACACAATAGAGGCTGGAATGAAGCATACAATGTTTGCTAGAAACACACCATAAGAACCATATATTCGTGCCACAGTAACACAAGAAAAGTACATGATAGATGTTTACAAAACCAACATAAACAACGTCCAATATTTCGGACTCCCTAGGGGCTGCGAGAGCGTCCGAAAAATCAGGCAGTCCGAAAAACCAAGTGCATGCTTTTTAGTGCCCTCAAGGGCTCAAATCGCCACAGCCACCAGCGAAATAGCTCTGAACGCCTGCCAGTACGCTTATTAGGCTTATCGTAGCTCTTACTGTGAAAGGAGACGTCAGGTGTACGCGTGTATAATTAACGAATACATATCGTGTCCCGTGACAATTGCCCCTTCCCAATCTTGATATGCTTCACCGCGACACTTCGCGTATGCTTCACTGTGAAACAATGCTGAATTGAGGCAAAACTGACTTTCGGGAACCGGCATTATGCAACGCGCCATGCTTTCCGAGTTTACAAAACATTGGTGGCAAAGGCGGAGCCAGCGCCGTTGGTAACAGCGGCGATTAGTTTCAGTGAAAAACATAGCTCCGAACAGAAAAAAGCTTGGCAGCGAACGTTGAAGTAGCTAGGCCTAGCGTTGCCAAGGTGGTGGCTACAGCTGCTAGCGTATCTGCGTCTGAGAGCGCCGGTTCGAGGCGAGATAATCATTATGGCAGCAATGGTGGCTACGATTAATGCCGTTTCGGACCTACGATCATGTCAAAATGTCTGGAAAATCGGACGGCGAAGGTGTTTTGCGTCTGAAATTTCAGACGTTTTTATACATTGAATCTGTGGAGTACGTGGCGGTGCCGCGAAGGCGTCCAAATTATTCGGTACATCCGAAAAATCGAGCAGTCCGGAAAATCGGTCGTTGACTGTAATTCAATAAAAGTGAGGAGAAAAAAGAAGTTCCACAGACTGTGCAGCTTAATGTCAAAGACCTATGAACAGCAGCCAAATCGCCAAAAGAATGTTTACAAACGATGGTGAAAATTGGTTGTGGCTGTGCGGACTGCAAACGGCTGCTGGATCCGGCTTTTTCTCCTGATTATGAATGACAGGAGAGTTACACAAGTAGGAGTGGTGTCTTGCACAACAGTGTAGAAACCAGTCAGTGCCTAATCTCGGCTAAGTACCATAGACTGTGCACAAAAAAAAAAAAAAGCTAGCATGCTTTAATTTAACTTTTTGCTCCATAAAATGATGTAACCAATGAAGCAGGAAAAAAATTATTAAGAAAAAGCAATGACTTTCAGAATAACGACAAAGGTTGCCACACTGACAGTGTTGTGTGAACGTTGCGGTATTGTCAAATGCACAATACAGCCCCAACAGCAGTGATATGCTATAAGAACTTTTGTACACTGTACAGTAACCCCACAAGAAACATGATACTGTCATTAATCCATGTGAACCATGTGAAACCAGTAACCCTGCAAGACACCTTCATCACCAGTCTTTGGAAGCTGATTCCGACTCGCAACAATACCTATAAGTCGATTCCAGATATATTAAACTTGAAGGGGATCGCAAAATAGTTGAATATATTGACAATTTGAAATATAAAATATGTATACCTACTTGAAGCTTAACTGAAAACTCTTGGACAGTCCTCTAGCATGGTGAAAAGCAGGAATTTAAATTTGTTTCTCCGAGGCCGCATCGAACATACAAAGTTTACCTTTTGTTTCCATGTATGAATGTTGCAAGTCACTCGGGCTGTGGAATGGTTTTGGATAAACCGGTTGCCATCCTAGCCCTAAACTCCAAGCGATGGCCGGCCGCGAAACCGCCATGCGCCTTGCTCATGTGCAAGTGCTTGTTATGCGTTTTTATTCAATATAAGGTAGAAATTGACACAGTATATATACAGAAGCAGACCAGTCTATATGGGCATATACCGCGCTGCCTTCACACAGTTGTACTGCAAATCGTGCATGAATATGCCCGGCCGCGAGTCCGGTATAATGTGGCATTTAAACAACCGATCGTATGAGATAATCAGGCCATGACCAGCCAGACTCTGTCAGATACAAAAGTGGATCTCGGGCTGCAAAACATCAGAGTCCAATCCCGCTCATGAGCAAACCTATGAGCACGAATGAAGTGCTTAAAGTGTGGATTGTCGGCCTGCAAATCGTACAGCCATTAGTCCTGTGCGGCCCTGCCGCATTGGTCTTTCCACGAAGTGGTGATGTGGCGTACGGTGGTTTTGTTAAATCGAAACTGTAACGTAATTGTCTGTCCATCTGGGGCTGGGGTCAGATTTGTTTTGGTCACTTGCGGAACGCTAAAATCCTGTACACGAAATCTTCACCAGAAAACCCAGCCGAGCAGGCATCTCCATCTCCACTTTGGCATTACAAGCTCAGAGCCACTCAAAGTAAAGATGAAGTTCCAATCACACTTTCTTGTGGAATGTGTGTATCAGACCGGGAGGCTTTTTCGTTCCTGAAACAGTGTGCCAATCCTTTTCCCAGTAACAAACAGACGCAGGTGGAATGCTTTACTGCATAGCACTGAGCTCTTCTCACTATCAGTATGCTTCACCGCATTACAAGACTGTGTTGCAGAAGCTTCCTAAACCGAATCCGTCGTTTTGGAGAGCAAGCAAGACCCTTGCAACATAAGCGAGCCATCCGTATCGTGAGACATGCACCTTACTCATTCTTCCTCCATGGCATAAGTACTGCTTCAGATTCAACGAATTGTTTGACAGCATCTGCCAAAAAGTGTAGTTTTGTAGGCCTGAATATTTCTGATAACGCCAGAAGTTATCACGGTGCCATTAGGAGAAGTGTACTGCAAGGGCACAGCACGGCGCAGCGTTCGATATATCATATGTGGCGGTGAATGGGAGTTCTATGCTATGTATAGTGCAGTGCTTTACTTTTGCATTGGAATTCCAAGAAGGCGTTGGAACTGTTTGACAAAGGCAATAATTCAATACCATTCCAAGCCTGCAAACCAGCTCTACTTCATATCCACAACTTATGACTTCTCAAGTGTCCCAGTGCCCACTTGCTCATGTCGTTGCCTTGATGTGAAAATGTTAAACCCTGTTATGGGATTGCTCAAGCCCAACAACTCTGATAGTGGACCTATTAAGCTTGAGAACATTACAGCAGCCACACTAGCTTAGTCTGTACTACAACAGTGGCTAACATGGTAGTTTTGTTGAGTTAGCAATTCAAAAGTTATTAAAACACACCACTTCCAAAAGAACAATTATTTCTAATGTGAAATGTACCAGTGTTCTGCTGAAAAATGTGCAGAAGAAACAAGAAATTTGACACACACTACTGTGCCCTGGGGCGGTATTCTGTAAGAGTCCATTTAGTGGACTGTCCATTTCGGCTGTTGCTGATTGGCTGCTGCTTGATGTGCAGGACGGTGCCAGCCAGTCTCCTTCCTGCACGTCAAGCAGCAGCCAATCAGTGACAGCCGAAATGGACAGTCCACTAGGTAAATTCTTACAGAATACCGCCCCTGGTCTCAATTTTACATTAGTTTTTTTTTGGCTACCATCCTAAATTAAATGTAACTTCAAGAAAGCTACTGCCACAGTCATGATAGGCCAATCCACATATGAGGTAAGCCAAAAAGTCACATGAACACATTGTTAAAGAAATTCTCATAAAGAGTGGATTCAACTTCCCTCTAGGTAACATTCAAAGAAGCTCTATGGTTGAGGGAGCCAGAAATGTCTCTCGGCCATTTATAAACCCCCTGCTCACATAATAACTTGATCATTCAGGTACTGTACCCCCCCCAAAAAAAAACAAGCCCTGCATGCCCTCACCTTCAGTGCTTCTTCTTGCCTGTGTGACGGAGCATGTGGTTGGCGAGGCTGTGCTTATGCAAGAAGGACGCACCGCAGTGCATGCATAGAAAGTCACGCTTTCCTGTGTGGCTGCGCAGATGCCGCTTGAGGGTGAACTTGCGAGAGAATGCTTCTGGGCACAGCTGGCACTTGAAGGGGCGCTCACCCGTGTGTGTGCGCAAATGCTGTCTCAGGGTGGTATGTTGAGAGAATGCGCTCGAGCAGAACTGGCACTTTAAGGGGCGTTCACCTGTATGAATGCGCACATGCCGCTTGTGGGTTGTCCTGTCAGCGAATGCCTGCGGGCAGAGGTGGCATTTGAAGGGGCGCTCGCCTGTGTGTGTGCACAGGTGACTCTTCATGTTGGACGTGTGGTTGCGGTCCGTCTTGTAAGTGCACAGCCGGCAGCAAAGCAGCTCGCCATCCACTGACACGAGCGATTGGTATTGCCCCCGGGACCCTGATGGTGAGGGGCCTGTGATGTCGCAGTGAGCACAGGAGAGTAAGGCAAACAATGCATCCTATATTTGATATAACTAATGTGCTAAACCTGGCAATCAAGAAGAATCGCCCCACTTATAAGCAAAATGCATGATAACCCTGGACATGCCAACCCCCATACTACTGCCGTGGCACTTAACGCACTGACACAGTACAGGTCTCACACAAGTTCCTATCTCTCGATACACATATTACTATCCTGAATACGTACCAACTCCAGCTGGCAATACATAGAGATCGGATTAGGCATGCAATTTTAATATTATGCATAACTAGTCAGATTAGTTTGTATATGTAACACTGCATTACGGGTGCCCTTTGACCTTCCCTGGCCCTTGCGCAAGAAACACCATTAATCAACACTACATTATGCACTCACTTATTCAACTAAGTATTACATGTTCTTTTTGCATATAATTTATACAGTGTAACACAACAAAAAGCATCAACTGATATTTGAACACATGAAGCATATGAAAAGAAAGATGAATATGAATGAAGGAAACTCGTAAAAGAAAATCATGTGAGCACTAAAAAAAGAATGAACACAACATTTATATAGGCTTATTAGGACCACATTTGCATGCTGAGGAAAAGACAGTCACATTTCTGTGCATTGAAGAAAGGCATTCCCTCTCTATATTAGTGCATTGTAAGCATTTTCCATGATCGCTTGTCATTTATTGGCAAAAGCAAAATAAAACGACAAGTACTCAAGGTAATTTATCCACCATTTAGTGCTTCTGTGACTGACAAAACCACACCCACAAGAACTATTGAACAGATCTGTGAAAACAGGCACAATTCCACACTATACATATAATATGTTCTCAGCTAGTACATTTGCAGTCTTCTTTTCTTTACCCTGATAATTAATTATCAGTCGGTGTAACAAGACGTCTTTGTTCTTTATGATTTCAGTAGAACGATGGGTTAGCAAATGAACTGGCCATTACTCTTGGCGCAGTCAAGCAAAAAGCATTGGTGGCAATAGGTAACCATTCATATCTATGTCACAATGTAAATCAATCATATATCAAACTGCTACGTCGAGGAAATGAAAAAACAAATATATATTTTCGGAGAAGATGCTGGTGAGCTTCTTTCCTGGCATGGTCACATCTGTAACAGCACAAAGGTAACTGTCAAAGCCAGCACAAACACGAGCAACACAGACAAAAGTTTTACCATTGCACCGACGAACCTATTTAGGCTGGGGGCACGATGCTACCCTTAATATATGAGGATCTCACATATCTATTATGAACAATTATTCGTGGGTTCATGCCATTGTACTTCAAAAGTCTGGAATACATTTTTGCAATGAAAGGCTATCGCCGTTTCAAACACAGACTTCTAGACGCCCACAGTCTTGATCACCACGGCTCCTTCTCCAAACACCGAGTGTCCCAATGCCCCTGGCAATGCTCATTCAGCCAATCATAAGTTGGACACCGAGTGTCCCAATGCCCCTGGCAATGCTCATTCAGCCAATCATAAGTTGGATTGGTTAGCACTAGTGAAGGCTCTTCTACAGCCACTTAAGACAACATCGATATATCACTCCTTAAGAGACACACTGGTACTCAAACAAGAATAAACTGCTGTGATTCAGCTTGCAGCCTGGACAAAAACACTCATCCATATTACTGTTACTCAATTTTATTTCTATTATGACTTCTCTGATTTCCTTTGCTTGTCAAAAACTTGCACTTATAAGAAAGCCAACTTGTAACGCTGAAATGCACGAGACTACAGCATCAGCTACAGCCTATGCAAAAGTTTCATGTATTAGCTGGCATGAACTTCCACACACTGTGCTTGTTGAACGATGGTCTGCATGTATTACAAGACCACACGAGAATTACTTTTTGTCGGTCAAAGCATGACATAATGTGACTGCACAGTACATCCAAACATCTACAGGTGCTGTCCCTAGATTGAAAAATCTAGTCAAAAGGAGATATCTGTAGCCTAGAGAGTGATGAAATATACATGTTTACAGAGAACAAAATTCCTGGCAAAGCTCTCCATTTCACATAGATTGCAACACTGCTACAGTACGTTTCCTTGGCTCAGGGGTGGGACTCCAGCAGCCAATTGCGCCATTTTGATACAAACGCAGATTTCTGTGCAAACTATGCCAAGCACAAAAAATTGACCGAAATTGCGCCACGCTGCGCCTGAACGGCTTACGGCATGTGTGCCCCTGCAGTGGCCGCGAACAGTGAGTGAGCACTCCGAAAAAGAGTGCGGCCTTTCACATTTCGCAGACCGCGCAATGGCGCTTCCCGCACAGTTGTCAAGTACCAAATACCGCACAGTAAAATACCAAGGTATAGACACATTGTGTGTGTGGAGAGGAAGAGGAAATGGCTGAACACCTCATACTTTTCTGTAAAGGGCTTAACCCTACAGTGCAAAGCAACGGGGCTGATTTTTTTCAAAGCATTGGGGTTCATGGACAGTGGAGGCAAAATAGACTTTTAGCGGGTAGAAATAACCAAACGGAGGCTAGCTGATTGATGGCTAAAATCAAGGCAGGGGTGAAATTTCACCCTCCACAAAGTACAAAATATGTTAATAGTCACGGCTAGGTGGCGTGTGCCACCGCCCGATTTAAAGGGTTCAGCCTCATCCCTCCATCCATCCATCACTGCTGTCGGAACGGTCAGGGCGGCTGTATTTCGAGTGCTGATACAGTTAATTGGGCCGAGCGGCGCGGCGCTCCCTAGCCGAGACCGAAAATAAGGAAAAGCAGGCGTAGGGCACTGCGTGCGAACTAGATATTAGGGAGGCGCACGCTGCCGCGGGTGCAGCGGGCGGCCGCCTCTGCCCCGAAGGCCAGTATACCGTAAAAATATTACAATCTGTTTTTATGCCCACGTCGGCGAGGCCTGAGACATTTTGACATATCGCGAGGGGCTAATTGTAGATTTGTAATAAAAAGTCGCAGTTCCGCCTGAAAGGCGAAGCATCGATTGCGATAGCAAATTAGTAGACAGCTATAAGAAGTAAGGATAGTAGTTTTATCGGCCGTGTAAACTTGTAAACATTTGCTTACTAACTAAATTAACAAGCATGGTGTCACGCGAACACAATCAAACACGAACACATCTCACTCGATGACTGTGGAAACTGGCTGTCTAAACGCTGGAGCGAGGAAGCACGGCAGTAGTAGCGAGCGCATTGACTTTCGTGCTGCCTCTCACTTCAACTCGAGATAAAAGGTGAAAACACAGCGCGCACTAAGCTATGAGCATTCGCACTCTGTCAACACCGCTGATCGCTTCCAAGATAGGGCCTGCGCTGTCGCGCCATACGCAGCAGCCGCCGGAGAACCCCCCCCTACGGTACCTTGCGCGCGACCGTAGATGGCGCGTTTCCACCCTTGCGCGAGCGAGACTGAGCTGACTGAGCTGCCATCGTCAGCTCACTCTCACACGCTTTCACTCGCACGCACAGCATACGGCGCGTGGCGATGGTGTTATCGACCCTGGACTTTATACGGAACATCACGGCAACGGCAGAAATGCGCCTGGAGTGTCCATTTAATTGACTTTGCAATAAAGACAGATTGGAATAGCTTTACGTTATACCAACCCAGGGTTGATTGCAGCTCTCTGGGTCTGCGGTGACATATCGTGACCCAGAAATTATGTTAGTGCGTCGATTGGACCGCATAGTTTGAGAACATTTTCCACTATCGTCATGAGCATCGGCACAGGAATATACTGTATAGTTCAATTGTAGTTCTACCGATATTTTCGGCCTTCACAGGAACACAAACGTTGTGCGGTCGCTCGACCCATTCTATCTTATTCTAGTATGCTATAGCTACAACACGTGCTTCTACTACGTGCTTTGTGTTGGTTTATTCTCTGTTATATTGTGATTTCGAAGTGTGCTAACATATTCCATTATTCCACCAAAATTGCGATTGGCCTGCTCCAAACTGCTGCAAAATGAAATTTACTCTGCTCCAAGTTGCTCCAAAATGCAATTTTGACTGCTCCTAACTGCTCTAAAACGCAATTTTACTTGCTCCAAAAATTGCTCCGAAATGATTTGGGCAGTCCCACCCTGCTTGGCTTGCACCCGACTTAAGTGTGCCACATGTTATTTGTACCCACTTGACCATATTCTAGTAATGTCTAACACATGTCCAACACATCTAAGCTGGCCAGAACACCCTAGCTGTGCCTTAAGCATTTTTATTGATGACGTATCAAACTGTTTTAACAATAAAGTTTAGCACTATCGTAACTACGTCTAATGCTTGTTATTCTGCATGTATTTTTCATGGTGGATTATATTTTCATGTCAATGTAAAACATATCCACCAATCGATGTGAGAGTATATTTTCAGCCCAACATCCTCTAATCTTGGAATGACAACTTTAGTAAGCTTGCTAGAAAATAAACCAAAATGCCTTCTCATTGGCTGCATTTTGCTTACTGCAATGCCTTCTTCAGAAGACAATAGGAGGTACTGTGATAACCAACTGGAGTGCAGATGAAAAGCCTTCCAATCTCAGACCAACTCGTGGAAATGGTCATCTACATGCAAGACCCCACGTGCAGTCTCACATTGAGAAGTAAAAATATGTACCCACGCAAGTTAAGCACTACTTTTCTGAAAGCAGCAAGGAGGTTGTATACAAAATAATCTCGATAAACAGAACCTGAAAAAATGGGAAAATTAAGTCCTGATTAAAAAGTGTACCGCTTACTGTGAAACACGTACAGAGGTGCAGCAATATATGTCATAGGCCCTCTTTATCATGGTAGATATATTAGGCATAACTATGTGAATATCTTGGCAGGTTAATCTCGTGGTTTGGGCGAGGTCGACAGCTACTAGAGTGGCTAGGCTTTTCTACTTTCTGTTTTGAGGAGCCACCAACGATGTATGAGAACATAGCTCTTAATGCTCCAGCCAGTCACCGAATAATATGCAGTCATACAGTTGAAGTTCAAAGTATCGAATGGCACACTGTGGGGTCCCGAAAGTTAAGCTGCCCTCATTTTGGTCGTTATGGGGTGAGTGGCCGTACCGCGATACTAGCCAGCCAGATCTGCACATGGAGTGTGTTAACAATCTATCAAAATTTTGCCCATTTGAGCCTTTGACACCAGTTTTTAGTGATGGCTTTCTGGATAAAAAAAAAACAGGTGTTTCAGAAATGTATTCGAGAACCTGCCCCATTCTGAAAAAATCTGCTATATCTTGCTTATGTGGTTCTGTTTACAGAGAGTTACGAAAATATTCATCTCAATTAGCAATAGTTCTTACAGTGCAGCTGTATGCCTCTTCCCTCCAATGCATTTCTTGTGTCCGTGGGCAAAAATGTGGGTGGATGCTGGAGCTAGTGCAATAAGGGGCTGACCCGCGTACGGAGGTGAAGCAGGCATTAAGCACTCCACCCTTAATAATGATAATAAAATTATATTATATTAATATTATTATTATTAATAATACTAAATGAAATAAATAAATAAAGATTTCCATCCCCAAATTTCAGTTGGCCCATGTCTACTATAAGCTTCCCCAAGTATTTTCTATGGAGCCCTATCTAAGGGTATTCTCTGACATCAATTTATTTTGTTTAAATTGTTACTTATCACTTATAAAGCTACCAATCATCTTCATTCACGCTATTATAACAATTAAATGTCTTAACTTTGTAAATTACGCATTTTTGTGCAGATACAAGGCATTACACTTTTCAATCAAAATCAACACCAAATCAAACACCAATGCATTTACAGCACCGTAACCGTGCTAGCCACTGCATTTCTTACAACAGAATGCCAGACACTTTCACACCAACAAGGCTCCACGCAGCGGCACGGCCTAGGTCGAAAGCTGTCTCCACCCTGAAAGCGGCGGCACTGGCATTGAGGCCCTCTAGGCGAATCAGGCTTCAAGCACTCCGCCCCTAATGATAACAATAATAAATCATAATGAACGAAAGAAATATCATTTGTGAACAGCACTCGGGCTCACGAGCAAGAAGCATTGCCATATACGCAAAGGACAAGATGTATGTACAACCATACAACCTTGAGTCACAAGAGGACAATGCCACCGACTGTTGGGATGTCTGTGCCGTACAAAAGAAAGATGGAATTGTGATATCCACTGTGTATATATCTCAAGGTACACACAAGTGTGATATCGAGAAGTTCATGACCACATACTTTGCATGTGTTAGCTGTGATGACAATATCCCTGTGATCATCGTTGGAGACCTGAATGTGGACATTTTAAAACCAGACAAGAAATGGTTCAACCAGTTTGTGCTAGAAAAGTTTACTTTCAAGTGCAACACCAACAATCCCAAGTCCTTCAACTACTCAACGGACATGCATAGATTTAACTTTGGCCAAGATTCTGTCAACGGTTGTAACCGAACCAATCAGTGTATATCAATGTAATCACAAAGCTATCGTCACTACCATTACAAAATAATGAAAATTAATACATGTACCCTTGTCTAGCCATGTGATGTCTGCAGCTTCGCTGGTCATCCACCTTTACAGAGTGGAATGGCTCCTTAATTTTTTTTTTTTGTATTACCCAAACACAAAACCCACCAACTTAAAGACTGTTGTTCCATTTAAGCCGCCATTCCATTTAAGCGATTTCCATATACCGACATTCTACTGTATGTGCCGAGATGGAAAGGCACGGGAAAATAATGTGTCCCGATATGCCTCTCACATCTCATCTGCCATTAGGGATATATTTGACAGATAATTCAAGAACCTGATGTACTGTAATACTGAAGCTGACTTGACAGCCTAAAATGCACTTCATGTTTTCCTTGCTCAAAATGTTCAACATCATAGAAAGTGGAGTGGATAAAGCGAACGAAAACAAAGCACTACTCTCAAGTCATAAATATGCTGAGAATTTCAAGATTATTGTCAGATCCAGAAATGCTGCAGAGACTCTATATATACGGGTCAGTAGATTTGGTTGCACTGTGTATAACATTATCTGTGGGAACCGTCCTTTTTGATATAACCGAATTAAGGTTGGTCACTTCTGCTGAATAGGTTGCCAAGTTCTTCAGTTGCCTATTGCAGAATTTCAGTTTGTTGGTTCTCGAGATATCCAAATCCATTAATTGAACACGTACTTCATTTACTCGTGCAGTGTTCGCACTTATGTATTTCTGAGTTTTATTGGGTGCAGGCCAAAAGGCAGCTTTACTGCTATTCACTGACACCTCAATATGCAGTCACTGCTATGCAAAATAATGCAACCCCAGGCGGCCGACTATGGACACACAGTTGCCGACCAGTTTCTTGAACACTGACAATACCACCAAGGTTACCAAATAATCAGGCAGAGAGAAAAACTAATTGCGACGGTAAAATTGATTCAGTAATGTACAGCACCTAAACCACAGGAAATTTGGTTACAGACCTTTGCCAAGTGTTCGTTGTGCTGCATTAAAGTATATTTCACTTGAAATTTTGTGATGGCCGAGGCCGCAGGTGCATTTCATCACAAAGTCCATCACTAAGTCCAATGTGTGCTACGGGTCATCATAAAGTGCAGATACCACAAACACGACATTGAATCCGCAACCCTGTCAATCTAGAATATGCTACACAAAATAAGTTAGGAGCTTCATTTGCTTCATGCCCACAAGCAAACTTGTGGGCATGTCACTGCTTGGACAGGTCACCAAAAAAGAATCAATGCTGAAAACAGGATTCTGGCCCTCTAAATTCCATTTTGAATTCTGTCAAGATTAAATATTTAACATTTTCTTCAGACAAATTATCCTGCATGTATTGCGCCATCGTTAAAGAAACCGTGCCACATACAGTTTTACATTTGTCTGATAAACTAAAACCATTGGGTTACAGTGCTTCTGCCTGTCTTTAGCAGTTCTGGCTACTTTTTTCTGAAGTGACTGTCTCCAGTGCAGTGCCACTGTGCTAGGCTAAAGTTATGAACTTTTTTCTTTCCCTTGTGTTTATATTATAATTCAAAAAGTTGCTTTAGAAAAATATCTAAAACTTAATGTACTCAAAGATGGTATTTCATGTGTTTCTAAACTTAAATGGAGGGTGCAGCATTAAAATTTTTTTCATATGCAGTAAAACAACATTAAAAAAAATATGCTCTTGATATAGGGGCTCAGTCAAATGTGAACATGACTTTCTTGACGACCACATATTATTATAGAGAGTCGTATCACGACTTTTATTCTAAAGAGACAGGTACTTGTCATTTGGCAACATACAATAGGATCCACATATCGCCCAACTAGGTCCTTCGTTTAATGCTACCTCGACGGTACGTACAGTATGCGGCACCATTATTGCGTATGGACACTTGTAGTTTGGCTGCCAGTACACAGCCGCTCGTAACCTACAGCTAGACTCACTAAAATGCACTAAAAGACAGTACAGTCATCGTATGGCTTGAAAGAACTAGAAAGGCCCATTTCTCATGGCACTTCTACGTAACACGATAGAGGCCGGAATGAAGCATAAGATGTTACCGTAAGAACCATATATTCAAGCCACATTAACACAAGAAAAGTAGATGAAACATGTCGACAAAACTAACATAAACATTACTGACTTCCGAAACATAAAAAAAAAAAAAAATTAGAATTGGGAGTGATCTTCTTCTTTCTGGGGTTTTACGTGCCAAAACCACTTCTGATTATGAGGCACGCCGTAGTGGAGGGCTCCGGATTAATTTTGACCACCTGGGGTTCTTTAACGTGCACTACAACGCAAGCACACGGGCGTTTTTGCATTTCGCCTCCATCGAAATGCGGCCGCCGGGGCCGGGATTCGACCCCGCGCCCTCGTGCTCAGCAGCGCAACGCCTTAGCTGACTGAGCTACCCCGGCGGGTGAGAATTGGGAGTGATACTAGATACATTGTTCAGTAACACAGTAACGCCAATTATAGAATATCACTAATGTGCAAAATGAAAACAAATGCAGTTCAAGAAGCCAAGTTAGCAATTGGGACATTTTATACAATGCAAGAATGTATTATACGTGAAGCCAGATAACACACAGTCTGTCTTTTCATGGATCCAGAAACGTCCAATCTTTATGCAGCAACTCCGACCCTTCCTCTTAACGCCATAAAATTCAAGATAACATTTGCAAAACCATGCACTGCTAACCTGCCAGCACAATAATGTAACGATAAATGTAATGTTAAAAGGCACTCAAGAGAATGATTATTTTTAACCATATCTACCATGATAGATCACCCTGACTTCTTCATCATCATATCCATTATAATGAACCACTATTTCAAGTAATGCAATGTAAGCTAATTAAAAAAGGAAACGCACTTCATGCTATAACCAACTGTAACACTATGTAGGACACTGCAAATGCGTTATGTGTGACTGCATGAGAACTGAAGGCACTGTGGCATAGAGGGTACAACTTGAGTCTATGTTCATACTGCAAGCACAGGTTCACTCATTTCACACTGACAAGCATACAAAGTACACCTATACCTCAGGCCATAGACCTACAAGGCCACAGAATGACAAAGCAAATCTACGAAGTCTCTTTGGAGAAACACTTAGATTATATGAACCCTACATAACTTTAACATTATTTCAACTCAACAGAAAATGGAGTTTACAAGACACTTTAGGCAGACACCCATCGAACAAGGATTAGCCTTCAAGGCTTGATTACAAACTACGGCAGCAAGCACATGCACTGATATCACATATCACTCCTGTTTGGCAGGCTGCAAGTTTTTAGGCAGGTAGCGCACTGGTAGCTATTGCAACTCGAGCCGTGCCTTCAGCTGTGGTCTTGCTTGTTGCCTTCACTTCAGCTGTGTATGCAGCTGTGGAGGCTTGGTGGGCATGAACTTGGACTCGTTGAAGTAGCCAGATTGCTCGGACAGGGTTCAGAAACTGTAATTGTCTGTACCTGCATGAAAAGTCCAGTTGCGAAAATTTCACACATGTGAAAATATTGTTACGGGGAGGTAGACACAGCAGGAAAACATATTTACAATATATTTACAAGGTGATGAAGTGCTAAACCATATGGGCGAGAGCGTGCAAGATCAAAAACGTTTTCTTCATTGACACTCCTTTTGAGGAATAGTACCGTGATAATATTAACACCAGCACAATTTCCAAGCACAATCTCCAAGTCAAAGACAAAGCACGGACAAAGCACAGATGAAGTACAGACTTTTTCTTACAACTTCTGCGGCGTTTTTTCCCCTTTTGTGCAAACTGAAAATATGTGTCATTCCAACACACTTGCCATTAAAGAAACACACCCACATATTCTTTATGAATATGAACTTGTCAGATGATCAATGCTGACTTAACAATCAATGCATGGTAGCTGGATATTTGCCCACATTCACGTAACTCCTTAGTGCTGTCGGTGAAGGCCATTCCCAGGGTGATCACTTAATTCCTATGACGATTGACTCTGAGACTAGCGGGAGCCCAAAGTAACTGCAGCTAATAAGAGAATGCTCCAAGCAAGAAGTTTTGTGAAAACAGGCTCTGATCATCCCTATTACCTTTTATCACATATTCAACTTCTGAGTGATGTAGTCCCACGTGCAGAACACATTTAAAAAATTTTCATGCAATTTCCCGAGTAGCAAGAAAGCTGCTTTCATGAAATAAATGAAAAATTACCCTTCAACAAGTATATTTATTATTCTAGATGAGACGCTAACCATATAGTATAGTAAGAAGTGCTCCGAAATATTCTGGTTATAATTTCACAGCACGTTAAACAAACGTTGGAAGGCTGCGGAATGCAGCAATTTATGTGAACTGTCTAATCACATCTCCAGGATAATACAAGCCAGAATAAAGTTATCAGAGATCATTAAATACACAACTGGCACCATTTATGAGAAGCAAATTCAGGCACTGGCACTGCACACAAGTTCAACTTTGCTAGATTTATGATTGAACTCCATCTCACTGATACCTGTCTAGATTTACTTCCATGTACAGTGAAACCTTGTTCATAAGTTTATAAAAAAAAAAAAAAAAAACACCTAGAGAAGAAACATGCTAACCGGAAAAACTTACTATCCAATGTCAGTAAAATGTTTGGTAGAGGCAACTGTAGTTGACACCTATGTAATGCGAAGCATTGCACGAACCGTTGCGGCATGAGATGCCCATACCCCCAGAGCTGGATGGGCCTCAGTGACCCCAAACTTGCTTTGTAGTTTTTGCAGCTGCGGCAAGCTTGCGTTTGCACTCCTCAAAGTCGAGCTGTCAGCAGCTTCTTAGGCTTTGACGGTAAGTATTGATGTGTCTACTCGGCGAGAATCGTTGCAGCACGAGTTGCCCATGTGTTTCGGCCTGTAGGTCCTGATTAACCTGAGAAGTGCTTTGTTGTTTTTCTATTGTGGGCAATCTAAGCCAAAACGAAATTGAACTGGTGAGCGATACCGGAATACGATGACGCCAGAGCGAAACTTGACGTTCACTTCATGCCACCTGCATAGGGAACAGCGCCACGTTTGGGTTATAGCCTATCAAAAGCGTGCAGTATGCTTTCAATGTCACTACACCACACGTTCTGTAATACAGACAGGTGAAGATGCTTATAACAATAGGGTTGGCAGCAACAGCTGGGAGTGCAGCGTACAGCTACTGGCAAGTACATTTGCTGGTGAAGGAAGAGAAGACTGAGTGCATGCCGGCATTTTCACGTGACACGGGCAGACAAAGTACTGCGGAGAAGCTGTTGTGGAGGGCACCTACTTACTTAGATCGCAATCGCGTCTGCCTAGCGCACAGCCGGAAAACATATTATACGAATGCAGTTTGGTGATGTAATAAATGTTGGTGTCGAAAGATTGTGTTTTATGGGAACTTTTGAACAGGTAAAAAAAAATGTAACTACTGCGTCAGTTTTTTTTTTGTTCTCAACTGCAAAAGTTGGCGCAAGGAAATCGTACGAATTGGGATCGTATCAACAAGGTTTTACTGCAACTTGGCCTTTTACTTCTGCAGCAATAGATATAATGGATTATTTTTGCTCTGCCGTAATGATATCCATAGGTGTCGCTGATAACAAAAAATTGTGGCAGGACCCATCTCATGAATGACTGTCGACAGTAATGTTTTTAGCATTGAATCAATATAGCCGAATCTCACCTGAATCTCACGGAATTTGCGCAAAAAAGCCCCCCTAACATGCCTTTATTCATTTTTTTTTACTCCATCAGATCATGCAACCGATGAAAAAAACGACTTGGAGAAACATGGTGCTGTGAATTCATGTGAAACATGTGAAACCAGTAATCCTGCTAGACACCTGTAATATACGCGCTACCGTGCACTTGTGGTGTTGTGGGACCGACGCAAGAGAAGCCAAAGAGAGAAGCGAAATTGAGAAGAGAACAGAAAGGGAAGAAGAAAAGCACGAGGCACGGGCGAAGGAGAGCGTGAGCTGCGGGGCTCGAAAGGCTGGCGGCAAGGAGGCGGTGCTGGTTCGGGAAGTGGGCGCAGCGCGTCTGGAGACCGAGCCAGTAGGCAGCCCTGCTGTTCAAAGGAGCCAGACTGTTCCGGGGACGTTCACGGACAACGGAACAGACTGTCCCGGGGACGTGCACGGCCCACGGTCGAACGGTGTTGACGTCACGGAGTGGACTGGCCGGTCAGGTGAGAGGACACGGCCTTGGCCCACGACCTGGGCTATATTACGGCCTTAGCCCAAGACCTGGGCTCCATCAACCGTTGCTAACGCAGCTCCGCATCCGGTCTCACTGACGTCTCCAGGAGAACGTAGCTCCCACCCACTCATCGACCGTGCGGGTCGCCACAACCCAGCTTGACGTGGCAGGCAGCATCGACAAGGGGCTATACGACTCATCCTCCGCCTCACCCTCGGCAACCACCTCGTCGTCTGAGCCGACGCAACTGACCGGGTAGATCCGCGTGTTACTATCGCCGTGACTAATATATTTACCGCGTCATTGACGGGTGGAACATTTAACACTTATTTACTGCAAACCTTTCCATGCATATTTTCCATTTATTCTTTGATGTGTGTCATATATACAAGTGCTAATGTGTTATAAGTGTACAAACGGCTCTGTCTATTACTTGAACCAAGGTTGCCCTTGAGTGCGCAACACTAAACCTGAACCTGTCATCACAACACCTTTACCAGTCTTTGGAAAGCGATTCCGACCAGGGGCAATACCTATAAGTGATCACAAAATAGTTCAATATATTGATAATTTTAAATATAAAATTTACTCATTTGAAGCTTATCTGAAAACTCCCTACAACTCAAGAGTCTCCTGGCATGGTGAAAAGCAGAAATTTAACTTTGTTTCTCCGAGGGCGCATTGAACGTACAAAAGTTCCCTTTTTGTTTTCATGCATGAATGTCGCAAGGTACACATGCTGTGGAATGGTCTTGGATAAACAGATTGCTGTCCTAGCGTTAAACTCTTTGCAACGGCCAGCTGTGATACCATGGTGCGAATCGCTCGGTTGCTTATTTTTATTCAGTATAAGGTAGAAATGGACACAGTGCAAAAGCAGACCAGCCCATATGGACAAACACCGTGCTGCCTGCAGCACAGTTGTACTGAATATCGCGTGTGAACATGCCCAGCTGCAAGTCCGTTACAATGTGCCATTTAAACAACCAATCGTCATACATTGGTAATGAGACGATCAGGCCATGATCAGGCAGATGCTGTCAGATACGAAAATGGCTTTTGGCCTGCAGAGCGTCCGTGTCCAATCCCACCCACATGCAAGCCGATAACAATACTGAAGTGCTTTCAGTGTGGACTGATGGCCTGCCAATCACGCAGCCATGATTCCTGCACGACGCTGCTGTGATGGTCTTCCCGCAAAATGGGCAGGTGGCATTTCGGTGGTTTTCTAAAATTAAATCCAAACTGTAACGTAAAAACTGACCATGCAGGGCTGGGGTCTGTTTCGCTCTGGCCACTTGCGGAACCCTAAAATCCTGTTCGCGGAAACTTCACAAGAAAAACCTGGCAGAGCAGGCAGCTCAAGTTTGGCATCCTATGCCGAGAGCCATTCAGCGAAAAGATCAAGTGCCAATCACGTTTTCTTGTGGAATGTGTGTATCATACCGGGAGGATTTTTACGTTCCTGAAGCAGTGTGTCAATCCTCTTTCCGGTAACGAACAAACACAGGTGGTATGCAGACCATTGAACTCTTTGCGCTATCGGTATGCTTCACCGCATTGCACGGCTGTTTTGCAGAACCTTACTAAACCAAATCCGTCATTTTGGAGTATACAAGCAAAACCCTTGCAACCCGAGCGAGCCATCTGTATCTTCAGACACGCACCTTGCTCGTTCTTCCATGGCATAAGTACTGATTCAGATTCAATCATTTGCTTGACATCTGCCAAAAAGTGCCCTTATGTAGGCATGAATATTTCTGATAACGCCAAAAGTGATCACGGTGCCGTTAGGAGAAGCGCACTTCCAGGCACACAGCGT
This sequence comes from Dermacentor silvarum, assembly GCF_013339745.2. Lineage (NCBI taxonomy): Eukaryota > Metazoa > Arthropoda > Arachnida > Ixodida > Ixodidae > Dermacentor > Dermacentor silvarum. The sequence continues at coordinate 150,390,295 of NC_051163.1, read as the reverse complement.
TCAATGTATCCTGTGTGGCGGTGAATAAAGTTCAACATTTGCATAGAGCAGTACTATACTTTTTCATCAGATTTCCAAGAATGTTACAACTGTTCGATAAAGACAATAATGCAATATGTCCAGGTATGATATATCGGGTATTGACTGCACACCATTCCAAGCATGCAAACCAGCTCTACTTCATATGCACATGTGACATCACCGATGACTTCTCAAGTGTCCCAGTGCCCACTTGCTCATGTCGTTACCTAGGTGTAAAAATGCCGACCACTGTTATGCGGTTGCTCAAGCCCAACAACTCTGATAGTTGATAGCAACAACAGTGGTTTAGTCTGTACTAGAACAGTGAGTAACATGGTAGTTTTGTCGAGTTAATAAAAAGTTATTAAAACATAGCACTTCCAACTAGGAAGACCAATAATATTAAATGTTAATTTTACCAGTGTTCTGCTGAAAAATGTGAAGAAAAGACATGAAGTTTGGCACATACTACCGTATTTCCTGGTCTATAAGTCGCATGTTTCTATAAGACGCACTCACCTCAAAATGGCAGTTCTTGCAGAAAAAAAACGTATATATAAGTTGCACCGGTGTATAAGACGCACCTGTTCGTTCGTTAAGTGACTTAAAAAAATTACAGTGACATTTCACTCCATGAACGTGGGTCACGCGCAAGCATATTGGTGCCATATATTTCCACTCCAGGCACATTTCTGCCATCGTGGTTGCCGCGATGTTCCGTATAAAGTCCCAAGGGCGATAACATCGTCGCCGCGCGTCGCATGCTGTATGTGCGAATGAAAGCATGCGACAGTGAGCCGATTCGTGCACTAGGGAGGAAAGCAGGAAGGCAGCACGGGAGGGAGAGGAGCGGCTTGTACTCTGGTAGCAACTGCATAGTTTGTGCAGTGACGTGTGCCGTATCTTGACAGCAATGTGCAGATGTGACAACTTCGGGGTCGGTCGACTCGCTGTCGGCCTGCCGCCGCTTGCGTTGCTGCTCCATCCTTCTCGCACGGCGCTCGGAAACTCGACCACAAGAAGAACCCTGCACTTCGACAGTGCAAACAGCACATGTAGCAATTAAATCAACCAGTGCGCTTTGTGTGGCCATAACCTCGAATCCGATTTTGATGACAGTCCCCCCCCAAAAAGAAAAGTCGCACCATAGTTAATAAGTCGCCACCGACGAAAAATTCAGAAAAAAAAACCACGTCTTATACACCGGGAAATACGGTACTCTGCCCAGGTCTCAATTTTACATTCTCGTTTTTTTTGGCTAACATCTTAAGTTAAGTGTAATTTCAAGAAAGTTACTACCACAGTCATGAAAACATGTTAGGCCAATCCACATATGAGGTAAGCCAGACCTTCAATATGCAGGCATAGCTGGGAAGTCACATGAACACATTGTTTAAAGAAATTCTCATGCAGAATGGATTAAACTTCCCTCAAGGTAACATTCAAAGAATCTCCATGGTTGAGGGAGCCAGAATCTTTTCACGGCAGTTTATAAATCACCTGCTCTCATAAAGAACTTGATCATTCAATTGAAATAGAAAAAAAAAAAAAAACTGCATGCCCTCACCTTTAGGACTTCTTCCCTTTGTGACTGAGCATGTGGTTTGTGAGGCTGCGTTTATGTGAAAAGGATGCACTGCAGTGCATGCATAGAAAGTGACGCTCTCCTGTGTGGGTGCGCAGATGCTTCTTGAGGGAGAACCTGTGAGCGAATACTTCTGGGCACAGCTGGCACTTGAAGGGGCGCTCACCCGTGTGTATCCGCAAATGCTGTCTCAGGGTGTCACTTTCAGCGAATGCGCTCGAGCAGAACTTGCACTTTAAGGGGCGTTCACCTGTGTGTGTGCGCACATGCCGCTTGAGGTTGCCATCGAGAGCGAATGCCTCCGGGCAGAGGTGGCACTTGAAGGGGCGCTCGCCCGTGTGTGTGAGCAAATGCCGTTTACAGCTGCTACTGTGAGGGAATGCACTCGGGCAGAGGTGGCACTTGAAGGGGCGCTCGCCTGAGTGCGAGCGCAAGTGTGTTTTCATGTTGTATTTATCCTGGGTCTTGTAAGTGCACAGCCGGCAGCAATGCAGCCTTCCGTGCACTGACACGAGCGAGTCGTACTGCTCCAGCGACTTTGACGGCAAGGAACCTGCAAAGGCAGAGAGAGCACAGGAAGGCTGTGTGAACAATCTGTCACACATTTGCTAAACTAAAGAGCTACATCTGGCAACCAAAATGGGTTGCCACACTCCCAAGCAAAATGAGTGATAACGTTGGCCTCCCAACCCACATATTACTGCCGTGGCAACAGTGCAAAGATGCGGCAAGCTTGTCTAAAGCAAGTTCTTCTCTCTATATATAAATTACTACCCTTGTCAGATAAAAACTTCCGCTGGGAATAAACAGAGGTCGGATTTGGCATGATATTGTGATTTTAGGCCAAAACAGTAAGCTTAGTTATACAAGTAACACTGCATTACACAGTCACCTATTAAATGAGCTATTGCATCTTTTTATTTTATAGAATTTATACAATGCAGCACAACAAGAGCATCAACCGATATTTGAACACATGAAGCATATGAAATAAATTGAGAATATGAATCAAATAATTATGAAAGAAAATGAGAAGCATACGAAAATAAGAAAAAGAATAAACACAGCCTTCGTAGAGGTTGGAATGGCATCACACTTGCAGATCGGGAGAATACTGCCGCATTTCTATGCATTAAATGAAGCTCTTTCACTGCACTTGAAACTTCTTTGGCAACTGTATCTTCTTAAATAGGTGAAAGAAAAATGTCATGTTTGAGTGCTGAGGGCAACTTATCCACTAATTAACCTTACTGCCACTGTCATTACCACATGTACGCATGCAAACTAATGAAGCGATCTCTGAAGATATGCACAATTCTGTCTCATGTTCGCTGCTAATACATCACAGTATCTTCTTTCTTTACCCTGATGCTTACAAAACAGTCACTGCAATGAAGCTTGATTTCAGTAGAATGATAGGTTAGCAAGCAAATTTGCCATTACACTTGGTCTAGACAAGAGAAAAGCATATGCGGCAATGGGTCTACAGTCATATCACAGTCACAATCGATCACATATCAAACTGCCGTGTCACGAAACAGAGCAAGCAAGTGGATGCTTTTCAAGAAGAATCTGGTGAGCTGGTTTCCTGGCAAAGTAAGAAAAGCACAACTTTTGGTCACGCTTCGTAGGAGCCATAGACACATCTGTAAATGCAGAAAGGTAACTGTAAATAAAAGCTAGCACAAACACACCCACAAGAACTTTTTTCCATTTGTATAACACATTTATGTTGGGCAACGGTGCTACACAATTTATGATTCCATATATCAATTATATACAATTATTCATTGACTCATGAAAAGCGTACTTCACAAGACTGGAATATGTACTTTTCAACATAAGAGCATCGCTTTCTTGAGCACAAATTTCTATCCACCCAGAGTCTTGATCACCCAAACATCAAGAGTCCCAATACTACTGGAAATGTTCATTCAGCAGATAAAAAATTTGATTGGCAAGCACTGGTGGATGTGCATCTTCAGTCACTGAAGACAATATCAATATTTATGGTCAACATTTATATTTAAGCACTTATATTGATGATGCATTGCATTCTTTTCTAAAAATAAACTGCAGCACTACCACTCGCAATTCTTGTTAGCATGCACAAGCCTCTTGCATAAAACTTTATATTTTCATTCTTTGTAAAATGTATCCTCTTATAGATGTGAGATTACTTTTTCAGCCCAACATGCTCTAATCTTTGGATGGCAAATTTAGCAAGTTTGCTAAAAAAAAAAACCCAAATACAGTGTAGACCGCTTATAACGTAAGTCGCCGGAGTCGCAAATATCTGCACTATAGGCGGCACCGCACTATAACCAAAACAACGATTTTCAAGCCCTGCAAGAATGCCAAACATGTAGACCAAGAATGTACACACGCTTTGTACTATCGCGCGCACACTGCGATTACCGTGTCCGCTATCCCAGCGATTATGTACAGCGACATTGCGGTGCTGAAGGCACGCGCCCGACACACGCACCGAGTCTGGACGAATTAAATACTATTTGCTGCAACACCTTCAGTCGAAACCGCGGTCGCTATCTATGCGATCATCGATGGCGACTACGCAGTTTTTTTTAGGCACGCGGCCGACACGCGTACCGAGTAAAAACGAAACTGTCCGCCGCAACCGCTGCGGAGAAAACCGCGCCCGCTATCGACGCGATCGTGGATGACGACTACGCAGTTACGAAAGCCTGCGGCCAACGTGGTGTTATGCGCGGCGGCTCGAAGCGTTCCGGCGTTGCTGTCATTCACGTACGATTTCAACTGGTGGCTGTGGCGATGCGGACTCCGCCGCTTCGTTTCGGTTGGACGCTAGCCGCCTAGCGGCGTTCTTGCTCTTTTGCGTCGCACATTGCAGCGCTCCTCGCTCACCGAGCTCCGAAAGTAGTCCGAATTAACCGATGTGCGGCCAAATAAGTCCGAATTAACGAGAGTTTGATTGCATTGAATAATGCATGCGCCGGCCGGGGAGCACGCACCTTGTTGAGAAGCGTGCTTGCTGCCGCCCTTGTCGGCGAGATTTTCCCGCAAAAGCCGCATTATAACCGGTATTTCGTCTCACGCGGCTGCACTGCAAGCGGTATGCGTATGCATGGAGTTCTATGGGAGGGTAAACGGGAGCCGGAAAAGGCCGTGCTGTAGCCAGTTCTGCACTATAAACGGTTAGGTTATAAGTGGTCTATACTGTATTAAGTGACTACATCACCTGGCTCTTCAGTGTATCGGGCGTCAGAAGATTTGCAGCCTGTGACAGCATGGGCAGTCATATTCGGCCGTTCCCTGTATTCTGCAGACCCAGCTGTGAAAAACCCCATCCACCAACAAGCAAAAATGCAGCAAAGTTCTGGCATGGCAATTTTGACCTGTTTAAGTTGAAGCATGTACAGCTTGGAGTACTGAAGTTAACTTCACGAAAGCCCCTACCCTCATTGACAGAATGAATATGGAACGTTGATTCTTCACTGCCAACTTCCACGTCCTCGGACTTGTAATCAGACGCTCGTCGAAGCTGCTCCATATGAGTTTTGCTACAACAGGGGTCTCCCATGCAGGAACTCGGACACAGCATGGTGGTAAAGGTGGTATGAAGGTGAAAAACTCAGATTCGCTTGCAAGAATTGCACCTTTTTCTCTGGAAAAAATTTTAAACTAAGACTAGGCCCCTGCAGACTACGGCGACCGCTATTTCCAGCTAAGTATGTCTTGAGCTCCTTGTTTTTTGATTCAGTTACATTGTTGTTGCCGAAAGGGAGGTCCAACATATACATCTTTAGCCACATTTCCTGTACTGAGAGCCATTTACAGCTTACGTAGACTTGCAACTTCTTATTTTACTTCCATTGTGGCGACTGCTTCACAGCTTCAATCGCTTTTATTAGGTCATCCTCATTCACACTGGATGCTACTTGCCTGAGCATTTTCTTCACAATGTCGACATCTTCTACTTCATTTTCTTTTTTCCAAAGCCATCTGTGCCAAGCCTCTTCTCTGTGAAAATCACGCAGGACTGGCCGACTGTTCGGGGAGGCAGGAGAAAGTGCGCTGATTTCCGCCAAGCTGTAGTCCACTATACAAAACATAGGACTCGGAGTTGGGTTCCGGCCCTTGAAGGTGTTTAGCACCTCTTCGATGCAATCAGTCATTTCAAATTGTACCATGAAGGCACCTGCAATAGCATAGGAACTTGCAGTCTTCACTACAATCAGGAATAGCGGTAGGGCATAATCCGTTGTTTTATATGTGGCGTCAAAATATACCACATCATCACTATACTTGAGCATCAGTTCCCTCATGAACTCGGTCTGAATGCAAAGCAGCAGTGTCTGCTCACATTGCTCTGCCACAGTATCCAAATTTAAGCGTCACAGTCAGGTAACTCATCCTGTGGCTCCTCTTGCCCTTCTGCAGTTAGCAAAATGCAGTCAGTGAGATGGTATATTTTATTGTGTCCTCAGAGTTGTCTGCGCTCGACGAATGCTAGCGTGCACTGCACAAAAGACAAGTGTGTTTTCGCTCACGTCTCTACGTCTGCTCCCAGCTGCGATCGCGGAACACGCGTCTCCGTTACTAGGCGACGGCCAGTCATGCGCAATGTAGCGCCATGTGGCACGTACTGTAAAGAACCTCACCCTAGTCTGCCCCTGCCCTGGTCGTGGTAGAGTCCACAGAGGAAGGAAATATACAGGGTCAACTGCCGGAAGGCGAGTGATAGTTCTGGTTTCAAGGAGCTTGCGCACTCCTAGCGGTTGCCGGACATTTTAGGTTGTTTTTTCATTTCTCTTTTTGGGAATTTTAAATCGGGCAAAGCGCGAGAAGTGGTTGTCTCCGTGTGTCGGTCGAGCTTGCCTCCATTCACCCTTGCCACTCGCTCAGCGATATCACAAGTGGGATTGCACTCGGTCAGATGCTTTGGTTGCCGTGTCAAGTATGAAGATGGGGAAGACTGATAAGCTTGATCAGGCGTGCAAGGAACGGAAGACGCAGGAAACCACGCCAACCAAGTATTATGGCGAAGTCGGGGCATTGCATGTCTTGTGCGGCTGTGTGATGTTCTAACACTGAGATTTCTAGTTCTGTGAAGTTTTCCAGATTTCCTAACGACACCAGGTAAGCACAAGTATTTCACTTTCACGAATTGATGGCCGTTGCTGTAGCAAAATTGGTAGTGCAACGCACGCGCAATGCGGAGGTTGCGGGTTCGGCTCCCACTGGGGACAAGTTATCTTTTCGTCCGCTTTCATTTCCCTTCTCTTCATTATTTTCTATACTATTCCAATTTCAACCACATTTAATTTCCCTGATGCTTTCCTTGGCTTCCTTGTCTGTTGGCTTTAAGTGGTCATGACCTACAAAATCGAGCCCCTCGGTTTCCCTTCTCCCCTGAGAAATGCGGCATCAATCCAAGCCTTTTTAGACGTGTTTTTACTCTTTGCAGCGTGGGCCATTTTTCGTCACGGCGCAGATTCGCTAAGGTCACCGCCAAGGGCACATCCTAAGGCTTTCGCCTTAAATAAAATGTCGTGGTCTCTCAAAAGTTAAAGAAAAGGGAAGCAGCCCTTTAAGTGAACGTTGAGCCAACTTGCACCAAGCAGCTTGGATGTCGACGACAGCATTGTTTAGCAACTAAGCAATTTAGTTTGCTTCTCGGATTCAGATAGTATTTGCGAGGCCCTTTCAAACTTTCGACACCAACGGTAAATCTTGCTATGCTTGCAGGGACACTAAAAGAAAGTACTGATTTAAGCCATATTGTTGGACTATAATTCTAGAAGATTAAATCTACGAATTTTTCTAAGAGCAGTTTCTTGGCCCATCCACTGCTTGTTTTCATCCGGTGGCCATGTGCTTACTATATGTGAATAATAACTGCTATGCACAGTACTGTTTTGCAGTCTCTAGGGGTGGAATCGTAATGGCCAGTTCCTATTATCGCTGCCATTAACTAGAACTGAACAAATTTGTGGTTGTTTGTGCACTAACAAGCCCCCTCCCCTCCCCCCCTTTTTTTTGGAACAAACAGTGAGTGTTGTCATAAAGTAATGCGATAGTCTAGCCTTGCATATTCCTCCTCAGTGTCCTTTAACATTATGGTTAAGGTTACATGATTGCGCTTTTGCATTTGTTTGGCTGAATATTTAGACGTGATGCAGTCTGCACAGAGATTGGGCATTTTGGATGCAACGAAAGATTACAAGTAATCTATACATGCGTTACCTTTTCCCATTGCATATCAAGTCACAATCCAGGACTTGATCACTTGAACTGAATTTCCATTTTGCACATCACTGTTACTCATTATTTGTCATTAGTATAGTCCTACATGGTGTATCTAGATTCACGCTCTTTATTTTAGTGTTTGAGAATGCACTACTGTGTGCATTATTGACCCTTTTCACGGAGCAGTTTGTTTTAGATAAACGAGATGGCGCTCACGGCGGCACGCCATACCTCTCCTCAGCGATCGTGCACGAGTACGAATCCATTACCGCTTCTACCTTGCTTCGGTGCGATCAGCTGTCGGAAATGCAACTGAGTTTTCGCTAACACACTGTGCTCCACTCATGCTAGATTGAATCATGTGGTTGGAAGACGTGTGCAATAGTTGGTTGTAAAAATAGTGACTGGGATGTTAAGCAATAGAATGAATATGTATGGCCAAGTTCGCCGACCGCTGCTGCAACTGTCCGAACGTGTTACCGGCGCTTCGTGATGTACGGCTTTCCTCGAGTATACAGAAATTTGCTCATCTGCCAGCCTTGTATCGCTAACCTTCAAAGAAAGGGCTTCATCCCCAGGACTTCGGTAAGAGTGAGTACTACTCGGTAAACAATGACAAAGAAAAGGGAGTAGCGCCACTTCCTGTCATAGTAAGTTTCGCGCACGTTATCTATACACATCTGTCCCAAATGGCAGGAAAACTTACGCCCACTCTATTGCCGACGTATCAAGAATAAGTGAATGGGCGCACACTTGAATATATGCGCACTGTATACGCGCAGTAAATGACGGACTACACCTATGGCGCACGAATGGTCGAAGCTGAATGTTTTGTGACGGTCCACAAGAGTAAGCGAGTTACCAGCTGTAATATATATTTGCTACAAGGTATTACAATGTACAAAACAGCTACGTTTCAAGCCTTGTGCACAGCAAGAACAAATCTATCGGAACTGAGCACACCCGCGAGCGATTAGGCAGAAAATAATTAGATAGTGGCCGCACTGAGGAACTTCACGCAGTCAGAAACTGACAAGCCACTGCTTCAAAATATTTGCCGAATAAAGAACAAAGCGCAAAACACACTAATCCTGACTGAATTCATAATCGCAAAGCTTGGATAGCTTGGAATACATATTTAGCCCTGCTTTTAGAACAAGCATCATATCCGCTGCTTGCGCCGTTTGAACATAGCTTAATCAGCTCCGAGAGTGCTTTTGCATGTTCTCTGAAGCTGTGATCAAAGCGTCGTGTCGTCCACCTAGTCACCGTCTACGATATCTCCGAAAACAGAGGTTTTCTAAGCCGTGCCGGCGTCATACACTTCCATTGTAAACAAGTAGGCAACGGAGGCAGTTGAGGCAAGCCATGTACGCGTCACCACGTGATCAAACATGGCAGCGCCCACAGGATCACCGTGAAAAGGGTCAATATTACAGACTGTTTTGCTCTCTATTGTTAGGTATGAGATATCATGAATGTACGCTGTGCTCCTATTACTTTGTTTGTAGCAAGCATCATAATCTTCATTCCAGCATCTGTTGTAGAGCTTTGTAGTGACACTAGAAATTTGCTTTCGCAGTGCTTTTTTGATACCATGCATTGTACGGTCTCTTCATGCATTTTGCCGAGCCTGTAGCTGTAGGTCACTAGTTGGTGACCTACAGCTACACTTGCTCTTGCTACACTCTTGCTATCAAACTACAAGTGTGAATGTGTACTCACACATTGCATTTGATCAGTAGCAATCCTGATAGCAGCTGATGAAGGACTTAGGTGTGGGATATCTATGCATCCTCTGCTTTCGCCAAAAGATGGCAAGTGCCCGTGTATTCTGAACAAAGTTAGCTTCGATAATGCTTCATTTAGCCTCTCTGTTTACTGGATAATGTCATAGAAACATTTTTTTAACATGTGAACGAATATCTCTTAGGCTTTTAATTTAATTTTAATTTAATTTAATTTTAATGTGAAATGGTGATTTTTAGTGCATAATTAAAACACTTACAGTGGTTGTGCCCTAAACACGAGTATAAGTTGTTTTTACCCTTCAGGGAAACATAATAATTGCCCTGCCACTGTTACTCATGTACCTTACACAAAAGACTATAAAAAAAAAGGGCCAGAACGTCTAAAGCATGGCTGGTGAAAGCAGTGTGGCAGGATGCATTTGGTCAAACAATCTGATAGCATTTTTAAAACAGACATATTAGTGGTATGGCTCGTTCAAATATAGCTGACGACGTGCAGCATATATTTTAGGTAAAGCTTTGAATACATGACAGGAGTAACGTAGAAATGTACCAATATTTTGTTATAAATCTGCCATTAGCACTCTGCGATAGGTCAAAGTAGCTCGTGTGGCCGGGGCCTGAGCCATTCTGATCTATCACAGAGGGACAATGATGAATTCGGAATGCTTGGGGGCGGGTGAAACGACTTGAAGTTTCTGAGTAGCAGCATGCCGCCTATCAAGATCTCCCTCCCCTGCCTGCCCCTTCCCGTGGTCAAGTTCCCGGTCAATTATCGTTGTTCTGCAACACACGCAGTTGGAAAGGTTGCGCACAGCGCGCTCGAATATTCGCATGCAAGTTAGCATACATGCCCTCAAAATGATGCTACACCATGTCGCACTATATTGGAAGGAACAAAAAGGATTCTCAAAGGCAGTTGCAAAAGCGGGCTTCACCCAATAATGTAGCACATAATGGAGAAGTCTGCCTTAAGAAAGTTACTACGGAAGTTGCGTTTATAGGGACACTAATGAGAAACACTAAATCAGTTTATATTAATAAAGCATTCTTTTAAAGCTCTGTTTTCATTAATATCGCAGTAATAGACTTATTACCACAGAGAATGACAGCTAATGTTTCTTTTTTAAATTTCGCGCCAGAACTCCACCATTGGTATATGAGAAAGATTTCAAGATATCTTTTATTTCTTGAATTTCGGCCGTCATGGCTCAGCAAGAGTAGTGGAACTTGGTATGTTTATTTAGTCTTTGGCTCTTTTAGAACACAATGTATAGTTCATCTTACCGATATAGTCCACCAAGCATAATATCAGTTTAAGGCAGGAGTTTTTTGGTATGAAGGGTGAATTACTAATACAGGGGCAGTATTCTGTAAGAGTCCAATTAGCGGACTGTCCATTTCGGCTGTCGCTGATTGGCTGCTGCTTCATGTGCAGGAAGGTGCCAGCCAGTCTCCTTCCTGCACGTGAAGCAGCAGCCAATCAGCAACAGCCGAAATGGACCGTCCACTAATTGGACTCTTACAGAATACCGCCCCACCTGAACTTTTTTTTTTCTTTATAGTGTCCCTTTAATTAAAGGAGCAAGAACGCATTAAGAAAAGGCAGATAGAACGAAAGGAATGGACGAATATGAATCGGTATTGCTGGCACAATAATAAATACTACTAGGGGTCCCTTATGCTACAACAAAGACGACGCGAAGGCGAAAGCCCGAGCGCCGCTAACTAAATGACACGACGACCACTTTTTACGTTCTGTGAAATTTCTTTTGACATTTTCTTTATTCACGTTTTTTTTTTTTTACATTACGGATCATCCCTATGAATCCACATTTGGAATTCATTTTTGCAAGTCACTCTTATTTCACCAAACTCTGACCGTGACTCAGCACCATTTTTGCCGAGTCATGTTCACGCTGAAACCATATTTTGCAGTCATTTTGCAAGTCATTCTATATTCACTGAACTCGTACGCTGACTCAAGTTTTTTTTTTTCTTTTGCTGAGTCACTCTCTCTTGAACCTTCCAATTTCACATACATTTTTGCAAGTCACTCCCCCACTCCATAACCCCTCGATTCATTCTTAGTTCGCACTTGATTCACCCCTATCACTGCTTGGTTCACTTTCATTCAATCTATCGTCTCAGTTTTACTTCCATCGCACTTGGTTTGCTCTATTACTCTAAATTTCCAATTTTCATAACTCTTGATTCACCCTATCGCAACTTGATTCACCTTCATTCACTCTTACTTACTCTTGTTATATTAGCTCACTCTATCTGATCATTACCTTTCGTTGACTCTTATCACTCAACCTCTTTAATTAGCCACCTATTCACTCTTAATTCACCACTCTGTATACCCATTATCACTTCAGTTCACTTGCTTATTCTTCCATCCTTAATCGTGGTTGTGTGCGCATTATCGCCAGGCCCCAGAAACTCTCGAGTTCACCAAATGTCCACAGAAGGTGAAAAATCAACCACGGCGCGTTCCAGCATAAGCTCGCTAGTGGAGCTACTGTAATTTGGTCGCATACTTTATGTCGCATTTTTTCTGCTAGGGGCGCTCAATGCTGCTCAATATTTTATATATTAATGTACATATAATAACCGACAAACATAGTTACGGTGTCATTTTTTTACAAAATAAGCAGTCTATTGTTTTTTGTCGGACTTCTGTTATTAAAGTCCGTGCTTTGTTACTTCAATAAAGATTTTGAGGCCTCACTGACATGTGATCAGCAGCAGCCCACTGGTATCGATTGCAGTCCGTGCCGTTTATCGATTCAAATTGTACGGCGGTTATATTTGCGAACGAGGCGGTCGTTTCCTTTGAGCAGCATCACGCAGGTTCGTTTTAATTAGATATCAATAATACCGCAGCCAGTTTATGCGTCGAACATTCGATAGCTGCCACCAAGCGAACGTGTTTAAAGACGGTGAACTTTATTAGCTGCGGCGTTTCACTGGCGGCTGCATGCACGGCCTCCGCCGTTAGTGATCTGCCGCGTCTGGCCGCGTAATGATGTATTGCTCGAAAACAAGGAGCTGGCCAGCACGAAAATTCATCGCTGGAACCGAGCACAGTCTACTTGAAGACTACCCACGAAAGCGGATTAACCTTGCAGCCCCTGGGCTTGTGCACCGGTGAGGAAAAAAGCTGTGCCTTGCATTTTCAACTTTGAATTTCTTTGCGTGCAAGGCGAATAAAGAGATTCCTGTCGGCATTTCTTAAAAGTAGAAAATGGTAATAATTATAAAGTTATGGCCCATCCAAAGAAATTCAAATGAGGCTCTTGCTATTTGGCCAAGTTGCTAAAATTGCTAACATTAGTACAGCATAAATAACAAAGTTTTGGCTGGGTTCTGCATAAATGATGCACCGAGATAAATTCACTGCACATTAATGACAAGTGTACTTCCAGTGATACAGTTAGATTAACTGCATTTGAGACATAATAAAATGACTGTGTTTATTACTAGTATTTGGCAGAAACAATTGTCATCTAATCAAGGCTTGACTAAGCACAGCCCACACAAGGACACCACTGAAAGAAGTGCACACTCAAAACAGTGTTGTGTGCTTTTCTGTCATGGAGCGTTTTGTGCACTGTTCGTCATACATGAATCACAAACTCACCCACACTTGAACCATAGTAATTGAGGCTCTTTTTTGACGTTGCTCATATTTGGACTCATCACTTTTGACTCTATAGTCTCTCTGGACGTACAAGTCAACAGTGAACGTGTCACCACTGGAAGTAACATCAAGGGCCAGAATCCTCACAGGGTATGTTTCTGAACACTTCAACTAGAACCGTGATTTGTTCATTTAAGGGACTAACTTTTGTTTCACCATTTTTTGCTTGCATGTGTGTCATGGTTTTGTCATTTCTCTTTTCAGGAAGACGGACAAGAGAGAGATTATTGGTCTGCAAGCTGCCCACGCTAAGCTACAAGATGCTCAACTTCCACCATAATGACAACAGGTCCTCTTGAACTACGTACCTCACTTTGAAATGTTTGGAAGTTTACCAGATAGAGAGGTGTGAGCCCTATTAGGAAAGCAGCAGTCTACAGTTCTGTAGACCGCTGCTGAGAAATTTAACATACAAGCTTAGTTGCTGTTAAGGGCGCTTTATGACAATCGGAGAAGTAACATGTTGAGTCCCAACTTGTTTCCTTTCCAGTCATTATAGCCATGACGACCTGAACAGACAATGTAGCAAGCTCCTACTTGCTAATGCACAAACGCTGTCATCTGCTCTTTGCAAATCAGTTTGACGGGCATTAGTACCACGAAGCATCACATGCTCCCTCACAATGATAATTTGTTACATGAAAATACAAAGAATTTTAAAATGATCAAAAGCGCTCAATGCAATTTTAATGCAATTTTAAGGAAATGATACTTCATGTTGACTGAAACGCTGGCAGTCACTCATTTTATTATTTGTTTAAAGTACCCTCAGGGCCACATGGCATTAAAGAGAGGAGTGGTTACAAAGTGGTAGAGTAAAACAAACAAGTGCAGTGAGTTCTTGTAACATAATCATTCTCCTGATTATACAATGTTAGCTAATGTTTTGCAAAAAAAAGTTTATCTGTGATGGCTATGATACTTGGCTGTTCCATTTCTGAGATGTACGGTGCATGAAAGACTTCGTGTTACATGAATCAATTCCTACCTTACTGCGATGATCGACGCAGTTTGAAATGCACTGGTGTGATAGAAAATTTTATGAAAAAGCAAGAGATGGCTGACTTTGCGGTGATTAGCTAGTGGAATGAGTGCTAGGCTAGTCTACATTGAGGTTACACTCGCAGTACGGTTATAATTAGAAATAATCAAACGAGTAGAGTTATTTTGTACTAGTTCAAGTGAAGCAAGATTAACGCGACTGGTATCTTGTATTGCAGATGCATATTCAAGTTTCGAGCGAATTAGACTTGTAAAGCTGTAGTTCAAAAGTAGATGGTGGTTTGTAAATGTTGCCCCGTAAGTACCCGAACATGTGATTAGCATTGCTAATGACGTACTCTATATTAATGGTCCAATTTAAGTTATTTGTAATGTGTACACTGAGATATTTATATGACATGACAAAATCTAAGGGAACGTTAACATGGCAAGTGCTAGGATTAGAATTAGATCTGGAAATGCACATTATTTTACATTTGTTTACTACAAGAGGCTCATATACAGTTTGCATGAAATCAATAACTAGGCTAGCCCTGCACCATAAGAGATATCTAAAAAAGGCAAGCTCACACAACCGGCCAGCCTATTTCACACTTCACGAACTTGAGAAATCACTAAAAACAAATTTTCTTTCTCTTCAAACAGCAGATGACAAACCTGAGCACAGTGTGCTTACAAAAAGATTTTGAAATGTACTCGCAGAATAAGTTCGGCTTAACATTCAGCTAATCAACCGTGAACGAGCAAGGGAAACCTCAGCGTGGGAACTTGTCTTCGTCTCGGCCCTCACAAATATGTTTGCTTGGTGAAACGCTGGCTCCAAGCTGAGGCTTCCCCTGCTCACCTGTTACTCAACTGAAGTGTTCATCTCCTTGCAACCTCTTTGCTGTGTTTGAATACATATACCGAGATTCTTTTTCAATATGAAACCACAAATTCCATTTTCCAAGGATGTGTGAGCATTAATTGGGCTCGCTTATATGTTGATTTAGTGTCCTTGTTTATTCACACAATATTTCCAGAAGTCCTTGTAAGCACTGCTGTCGCCATAACGTTCCTTGGTTTCCCTACGAGTACTCCACTTCTGTCAAAGCCTTTACTGCCGCACCTGAACACTAAATGTGCAGCAGAAGAATATCAAGAGCAAAAAATATATGATGTAAAATTTAGCATACCCCCTCCCCCCCTACACTTCGTGCCTCTCGCCAATGTGTTACGAGAGCAATGGGACATTGCAGCTCGTGCTTATCTTGCTGACAGTAAATTTTTGCCGAGCAATTTTTTATGTTCCTTTCTTTAACCTAGCTGAAATCGTCGAACGCAGAGAATATAAAACGTCAACCAGCACTGTATGCAATACAAGTACGCGGGCACCACTGCATAAATATCACTGTCTGAACCTTCGTTCTCCTTGCTTTACGTCACGCCGAACACGATTGAACTTCGCTCGATGTTAGCTTTGGGTTCCATTAAATAGATGGTTATCTGTGTCTCTGTATGTTGTAAACTCAGCGTCGGACAACATTAGGTCCACCTGAGCTGTACGAAAATTGTGCGCATGTACTGCTTCATTCACCATTGACAATAAACAATGTAAGCTTACTTGTTAGAAGTGTTTTATTGCCAGTTGAGGCCTCTCAGTCACCTGGCGACGTACTAAAGATATCTGTAGTCATGTTAGAGTACAGTAGACACGAATACCGCCCCGAAAGCGGTAACAAAAGGCCCAAACCAGCGAGCGAGCAGCGCGACGAGCCCTACGAACCGCTACCATAGCGGCCATATTGCTCACTGCGTAATGATCATAGCCTCCTATATATGGTAATGATGATGATACTAGTTTTGATTCTGCCAGCGCCATTTCTCAGTCTCATACTTTAGTTCAGAACGCCACCACTACGCTTATTTCCGTTGCACTGTGACAGTTTCCCTTCTCCGAGTTTGTGTGGGTGTTCTGTGTTATCGCCTCTTATCCTAAGAGGACCATTTCGTGTCGACGACGCGATTTTTGAAGCAGCCTTGATACGGAGAATATAAGGCTTTCGCCTTAATAAACCCAAGGTGGTTTTTGGAGAAAAGGTGTTCTTAGCTGACTTCACACAGGTTTGGCGTATCTGGGTGTCCAGTAACCACTTCCCGAAAAATAACAGCCCAATCTAGATGCAACAGCGAGTCGTAAAAGTTATCAAAATGTATAACGCTCGAGACAAGAAGCGAGAATTAGTCGCAGAGTAGGTAAAATCCATGGCAGGGGCATAACTAACGCCAATATACCGTGTAGATCGTGTAAGGGTCGCACTTCGTTTTTTTTTTTTTTTCTTTTTTAAGATTGTGACGAGGCGCGGCGCTGACACGGAACCGGACCATTTGGTCCAATTTTTCTGACTGTGAGTTCAGAGAACTTCTATGCAAGCTTCCCCACGGAACGCCTTCCCCGATTTGTTCGTTGTGGCTAGCTCCTCTTTTGTTTAGGCCACCGATGTACTGACTTGTCGACCGTCGACGCCGAAATTTTGGGCTGCGAAGGACCTCTCACCTGTACACGTGAGAGGTCCTTACTCGCGATTATACGGTAGTCGAAAATTTACCACATCGCACTATTTGGGACGAACTCCACCACTGGAAAAGCTGGCGCCACCGTCGGCGTAACGTCGTATGAGGGATCACGTGGACACAGCGGCTGCGTCGTCTGATTCGGAGTCGCCGAAGCAAGCTGAAAACGAAAGTTTAGTCCCACCTGCGCTACGGTTCTGATTAAGCGGGTATGTTTCCCGCTTCGGGTGTCTGCTTGACAACACTTGAAAGCACTATAATAGGTCGTGGCTGCCTTTGAAGGCGTCCGACATGGTAGGCTATTGCTCGGTACCGCAGTGCCGGATGCGTACGCAACGGAGCCCGGTGTCAGCCTTCACACGTACCGCAGGCCAAGAAGCTGCGTGTAGCTTGGATTGCGAAACTTATAACCGGCAAGCAGCCGTCGGCTACACGTGGCTACACCGCGAGGAAGATTTCTGCTACGCGGTGGGGCTGCGATGTTCAGTGAGTACCAAAAAGCGCACACTGAGAAGCTCGTTCGCGCGCTCTGCCCAGTTAATGTCACGAACATTTCGTCTATGAACTTGCCAATGCTAGACATTGGCAAGTTCGCAAGAATGGAAAGGGAACGGCAACAAGCACACTCAAAAAAGGCATGGCATATATGCTCATGTTTGTGTTAGCACCAAACAATCAATGTACTGCTTAACAAAATGACGCAGCGGAAAATTCCTCTTTGAGAAGACCGATAAACATACAGTGCGACGCAACTTGAGAAATAACAATATTGAAACGTCCAAGAATTTACAAAAGAAAAAAATGATTAAATCGTCGCGATGTCACATGAGTCGCCGTATACCGTCGAAGTCCCTAGTTATAAAGAAATTATTTTAGAACAGCTCTGACAGCTTCCTCGCAACAATGGTTGCTTGTGTACTGTCAAATGTTCATATGCTGCGGCCGCATTGAGGTTTCATTCTGTTAAGCTCCATTTGGTTATACGGACAGCTCTATAAGAACATATTTCATAGTCTGCTCTCTTTCACGCAAGGTGGTCGTTCGGGGGACTCCATCGCGTCGGCCGCGCGCAATGGGCATTCACTGTACATATTCGGTAAACAGATAGCGCCTGTAAACTACTCTGTGCTTTGTTTGCCCAAGAAATTATTATTTTGACAGTAATAAACTTCCCTCGTTCGCAGAGTACTGACAGAAAAGGCCAGGAGGGCTCCTGCGTGGTGTTTTTATTGAGCGCGGACAGCCACACATGTGAGGAGCGCGCTGTGTTATCCCTCGCACTACGCAAGCGAGGCGCTTGCGACAGATGGAGACTCCGAGTCCTCGCCCCCGACATCCCCTGTAAAGCGTGCACCGCCGTAGATATCAATATGTTGAGGCGAAGCCATCGTACGGCACCCTTTTGAGAAATGGTGCGAGTTCGCTTGCACTAAACAGACCTCGCGCGAGGTAATGATGCTTGGAAGCTGGCTTCGGCTGTGCCCACAAGAAGCGTTGATCAGTCGCAGGCTAGGTAAAATTAACGGCATGGGCGTAATTAGTGCCAATATGATTCACATCGCACTATACCCCTGTAAAGCGTGCACCGCCGTAGATATCAATATGTTGAGGCGAAGCCACCGTACGGCACCCTTTTGAGAAATGGTGCGAGTTCGCTTGCACTAAACAGACCTCGCGCGAGGCATTGATGCCTGGAAGATGTCTTCGGCTATGCCCACAAGAAGCGGTAATTAGTCGCAGACTAGGTAAAATTAACGGCATGGGCGTAAATAGCGCCAATATGATTGCACCATAAAGGCATCACCTCCGAGATAGGGTCGCCGAGCCTCTTGGTCAAAAAAAAAAAAAAAAAAAAATCGCAGCTTCGCCCGAAAGTCGAAGCGTCGATTGCGATAGCAAACTAGTGGACAGCTATACTTTAGTGCTTCAGCACATAAAACGGCGTTTTTTTAAAGAAAGTAACTGGGACGCCAATGCATTGCTCCGCAAAGTTCGGGAACATCTCGAAATTGGTGCCATCCTGAGAATTCGTTCCAAGTGGATGCGCCTGGCGAACTCCCCAGATAAAATTTGTAAATTGCAATATGGCCCATAAGGTAAATAGTTAAAAACTTAGTGAAAAAGTTTGTAAATTGCAATATGGGCCATAAGGTAAATAGTTATAAACTTAGCGATTCTTTGTTAATTTATCGATTGCACATTTCAATTTTTTTGTGCATGTCCGCCTCTTCGAACAGACCAGCTCATCAACTAGAACTATGCTATCTGCTACAGGCAATCTCTACATAAAAATTTTTGAAAGTGTTCGCTGAAACACCCTGTATATAGACCGGCACACAGTTGCCCCTTCCCGGCAACTGCAGCTCATGCAACTCTAATCTTTACAGGGAAACGTTTGCGGCAAACACATTGCGCGAAGGCGAGCTATCTGTTTTTTTTTTGTGTGTGTGTGACCTCAGGTAAGGAACAAAAGTGCTTTGTGTAACAAATAAAACAATTGGATGCTGTCACAGAACAGGCATGTGACCTCAGTAAGGAACCGAGGTCACAAGCCTGTTCTCTGACAGAATCCATTTTTTTTTTGTTACACAAGGCACTTTTGTTCTGTTTACCATCAACTTACCATTCTGACAGTGATCTGACTCTGTTTACTGAATGTACCCACTGCATTGAACATGATAAGGCACTTTTCTTGTTTACCATTCAGTTACCATTGATTTAGCAATTTCACTGTGATGTGACTGTTTACATAGTGTCGCTTCTGCTTTGCTTGTCTGAAATAAGTGGAATGGCAGGTTTACTTGCTGCCCTGCTAGTCATTCCAATCAGAAGAAAAGCAAACAAATACAAGCTGGTTTTATTGCAGTGACTGAGTTGGGTAAACGGATAAAATATACACCTCAATGTAGCAGTAGAGAATGTAGTTTTGCCAAGATAGTATCCAGGATGCAATTGTGACAGATTTAAGTTATGGTATTTATCAGATTCTGTTGCGCCCACTTTTTTCCCCTAAGAAAATTGGGCCGAGAATTGCCCTGTGTTGTGCATTCGAATACAAAACTAAAACCGCGTTTGTATGCTTTACCGCATAACAGGGCAGTGTTGCAGCAAAGCTGACTTTAGGAAACTGGCGGCTATTGCAGTGGCAAGCATTAGACCCCTGCCCATTTTTCATACCAAAAGCTCGGGTGCGCATTATATTTCTACTTTGTTTAGGAGCTTTGGTGTCATTTCTACACTGTCTACAGTGGACCCACAGAAAGCGGGCTCCAGTTTGTTTCGGGGGTGTGTTAGAATCTGGCAAGTACTGCCAAATGAATCAGCAGTGTGTTTTGACGTTTTTTTCTGCATCTTGTTTAATTCGACTAGCCAGGTAATTCTATCAGTATCGTTGGTCCTGTCAGTGTCTAAGTAACGGAAGTCAACTGTCAACTGCATACAGTTGACTTCCTCAATGTGCACGGCCTTAGGAGCTCCTTCTCCAAGTTCTTCGGCATACCACTGAACGATCTGAGCAAGCAACACAGCACACTCTCCTTCAATGACTCACACTTTTGAAGCAGCCCTTAACCCTACGTTGTCATCTTTATTATCGGCCACTGGCAAGCACTGCCTGGGTGGCTAACACTGCTGCCCAATACAGCCTCTGCATTTCGTAGCCCCTAAGACAAAAGCCCTGATCAGTAAAGCAACAAGTGCACAGTAGCTTGAACTGACTGCGCTATCACAGGAACAAAGTCTTGCTGGTTCCCATGATAGGCCGGCCCGCACAATTGTATCAGCATCTGAAATCGTGATGCAACATGCATATGCATGTGCACCAACGCACAGTCATTCACAGTTCTACAAATCTGCCACTGTGGCATGCCATTCGACGGCAGTGTCCTCATTGTCATCAGCGCTGGTCGCCTTTTAAAGTGCAGCTCTTACGGGCCTGTTCCGGCGGCGAGCGTTGGCGTAATGGAGTGAACGAGTGCAGCAAAGGATGAAAGACCCCGAGGAGGAAAGCGGACAGGAGGGTGTAGCGGAACCATGAGGCAGAAAGCGGAGGAGGGTATGGCAAAAGCGGGAAAAGAAAAGTGCAGTGCGGCACACTTTGCTATAAGCACAATTATAGCAAATGCCTAATATGTCACAAATGTATTCATAAATCCGCAGAAAGGATTGCAAATTTGGCACATTAGTATTGTGCACTGGTCTCAAAAACTGTACGTTTCTGTTTTCTTTGCTAACTTCTTATATTGAGTGTAATTTCAAGAAACTTATTTCAAATGTCATGAGCACAATTTAGGCTAATCCACATTCAAGATAACACAAAGCTTCAATATGCTGGCATAACTATATATGTCACTAGAAGGAACATTAAAAAAAATTTTCATAGACAGTAGTGACAGACTTCCTCTAGGTAATATAACAAGACTCTCTGAGGTTCAAGGACCCAGAAACCTTTCGATGCTGTTTAGAAATCACCTACTGCCATGAAAAATTTTATCAATTTGTTTATTCACAAAAGAAGTGCACATCCCTAACCTTTAGGGATTCCATGTTTTGTGACGGTACAAGTGGTTTGCAAGGTGGTCCTTTCGTGAAAAGGACATGCCACAGTGTATGCAGGAAAAGGGACGTTCTCCTGTGTGACAGCGCACATGCCGCTTCAGATTGTAACTGTCAGTGAATGCCTCCGGGCACAGATGGCACTGATAGGGGCGCACGCTTGTGTGTGTGCGCAGGTGCGACTTCATGAGCTTCTTGTCCTCAGTCACGTAGGTGCACAGCCGGCAAGAATGCAGTTGGCCTTGTATAGACACGAGCGACTGGTATTTCTTCGAGGGCCCCGACGTGAGGGAACCTGCAAAGTCGCAGCGATTATGGGAGAGCGTTGCAAACAATGTTTCACGCACTATGAAACCGGAGTGCTATACCTGGCAATCAAAAAGGGTTGCCACATTTATACGTAAAATATGTGATATACCTCCGGACTATCCAAACCAGATATTACAGTTGTGGTAACAGTGCACTGACACATTACATGTCTCACACAAGTTCCCTTTTCTATATACTTAAATAACTGTCCTTAATACATACAAACTCCTACTGCCAATACGTAGAGTTCAAAATTGACATGCAATTTTGACATTAGGCATTGATAGTAGCATTACTTTGCATACACAACACTTGTTTATATACTCACCTATCAAACTATTACATGCTTTTTTTTTTTTTTTTCTTCATATGGAAGGATTAGCACAATGCATGAACTGATGTTAGAACACATGTAGCATATGTTAAATGAAATATGAATATGAATGAAAATTTATAAGAAAATTAGATACATATGAAAGTAAAAAAGAAAAAAAGAGTAAAACAGCATTTACAGAGGTCAGAATTGCACCACATTTGCTGGTGGAGAAAAATACAGCAGCATTTTTGTCTCTCTATTTGTGCACTGTAATCATTTTCCATGATGATTTGTCCATTCCTTCAGGAAAAGCAATATGAACCTACAGAGTACAGAAGGTAACTTATTCACCAATTAGTGCTTCTGCCACTGACACAACCACACATGCACAAACGTTTGAACAGATCTCTGAATACACGCAATATTCCATATACATCGAATTCTCTGCTAGTACATTGCAGTAACTTTTTTTTACCTGATGATTAATGATCAGTCAATGCAATAAAGCCTTTTTTTTTCTTTATGATTTCAGAACAATCAGGGGGCGGCAGGCGAATTTGCCATTAGACTTGTTCAAGACAAGAGAAGCATAGGTGGCAATCAGTACACTGTTGCATCATCATCACAATGGTAAATCAACCATAAATCAACCTGCGTTGTCATGTAACAGAGCCAACAAACAGATGTTTTTTAAGAATAAGCTGGTTAGATGGACTTCTTGCAAAGTCTGAACAACACAACCTCTTACATACTTTGTAGGAGGCATGGATACATCTGTAACGAAACGAAGTAACTGTCAAAGCCAGCACAAACACTAACACACCCACACAATCTTTTTTTCTCTGAGTCAACAAACATATTTGTGTTGGAAGCACGGTGCTACACTTCACAGTATGTTATCACCTCATATATCGATTGCAAACAATTATCCACTGGCTCCTGCCAAACCAACTTCGTAAGACTAGAATACCTCTTTTGCAATAAGAAAGCAGCACTGTTTTGAGCACTAACTTTTCTACACCCTACATCTTCATCCCATTGGCTCTTCTTTCAAAAAACAAACGTCCCATTGTTCCTGGTAGCACTTGCTCAGTGCTTTGAAAGTGCGATTGGCAAGTGACTACTCCACCACTTCATGCAGTGGCGTAGCCAGGGGGTAGCCCACTGGGCACGTACCTCCCCCCTGCCCCCCCTTCTGTTCCAGGCGAAGTACGTGCCCTCCACCCTTTCCTAAAATATATTTCTCACTATGCTCAGTGCAGCACTCACAGCCTCTACAAAGACGTCATGTATTGGCATGAACTTCCACGCTATGCATGTTGAAAAGTGCTTGGCACGCAATAAAAGACCACAAGAGCTTTTCTGCATGCTTCAAGAATAACATAATGTAATCCACAGAACCTCTGAACACAAACAGCCGTTGCTGTCACTAGGATGAAAACACTAGTCAATTTGAGAGACCTGTGGCCTAGCAAGTGTTGAAGTATACATGTTTCAATGGCACAAAGTTCCTGGCAAGACAGTCTAGTTCACATCAATTGTAGCACTGGCACTGTGTTTCATTGGTGCCTGATCCAAATCCATGCTCCATGCATGGCATTCATCCCCAATCTTGCATATTTTTGAACAGGCTAGTAGTGCACAGGCTGTAGTCCTAGGTTGCCCAGGATACCCTAGCTGTGCTTTAAAGTGTTTATACAAGTGTGTGAATATTTAAAACTTTGAATACCGATTGAAATGCCCCGCCCTGTATTCAATTCATATTCGATTCAGCAATTATCCAAAGTTGTAGAGTATTTCTTTCCACTGAATAGACATAAGGGATAAAAACACTTATTGCTGTCTCAAGAGAGGCGGAACGAGGAGTGTGATGACTCTTTAGAATGTTTCTGCTGCAGCAGTGCTGCTGCTGTGGCACAGAGGCACTAGTTTCTGAGGAAAAACACAGAGCAGATGACGTCAGCTCAAATACCTAGGGGTATAAAAGCATTTTGACACTGGTTCTATTTTGAAGAATGTAATTCATTCATGAATGAAACTGTAACTAGGCTGATCTCAGAAGCAGCAACTGAAGTGAGAGGTAAGGCACCAAGGCAACCAGTAGGTAAGCTCTCCCAAGTAACAAAGGACCTAATAAAGAATCGACAAAGCATGATAGTGTCAAACTCGAGAGATCAGATAGAATTCGCGGAACTGTCAAAACTGATCAACAAGAAGCAAGTAAGGGATATTCGAAATTATAACCTGAGAAAGATTGAGGAAGCCATAAAATGTGGATGCAGCATGAAATCAGTGAGACGAAAACTTGGCATAGGACAAGGCAAGAGGCATGCACTGAAAGATAAGCAGGGTAATATCATCAGCAATTTAGATGACATAGTAAAACTAGTGGAAGAATTCTACACTGACCTGTACAGTACCCAGAGCAGCCAAGCTACTTTCATTCGAAGGATACAGACACTCCTTCTATAACTAGCGATGAAGTTAGAAGGGCCCTGCAAGACATGACCCTGGGAAATGCGGCTGGAGGAGATGGAATAACAGTTGATTTAAAAAAAGACTGATGAGATCTCATGCTTGAAAAGCTTGCAGCCCTTTATACGCAATGCCTCACGGCTTCGTGTACCAAAGAACAGGAAGAGTGCCAACATTATACTAATACATAAGAAGGGAGGCGTTAAAGAACTGAAAAATTATAGACCCATTAGCTTGCTTTCAGTACTGTATATAATATTCATCAAGATAATTTCCAATAGAGCCAGAGCAACACTTGGCTTCAATCAATCAAGAGAACAGGCTGGCTTCAGGAAGGGATATTCTACAATGGATTGCATCCACGCCATCAATCAGGTAATGGAGAAATCTGCGGAGTACAATAAGCCTCTCTATATGGCTTTCAGAGATTATGAAAAAGCATTTGATTCAGATCTGCAGTCATAGAGGCATTGCGTAATCAAGGAGTAGAGGATGCATACATGAATATCTTGGGAAATATCTACAAAGATTCCACAGCTACATTGGTTCTCCACAGGAAAAGTAGAATGTTACCTATCAAGAAAGGGGTCAGGCAAGGAGACACAATCTCTCCAATGCTATTTACTGCATGCTTAGAAGAAGTATTCAAGCTCTTAGACTGGGAAGGCTTAGGAGTGAGGATCAACGACAAATATCTCAGCAACCTATGGTTTGCAGATGACATTGTCCTATTCAGCAACAGTGGGGACGAATTACAACAAATGATTGAGGACTTTAACCGATTAATATGATTAATATGCAGAAGACAAAGATAATGTTCAATAGACTCGCAAGGGAACTAGAATTCAGTTTCACCAGTCAGCCTCTAGAGTCTGTGAAGGTACATTTATCTAGATCAATTACTCACGGGGGCCCTGATCATGAGAAAAAAAATTGCAAAAGAATAAAATTGGGTTGGCAGGCATTCCCAAATCCTGACTGGGAGCTTACCACTGTCATTGAAAAGAAAAGTATGCAATCATTGCATGCCAGCGGTGCTAACATATGGGGCGGAGGTTAACAAAGAAGCTTGAGAACAAGTTAAGGTCTGCACAAAGAGCGATGGAACGAAAAATGTTAGGCCTAACATTAAGAGACAGGA
Source organism: Dermacentor silvarum (assembly GCF_013339745.2). NCBI lineage: Eukaryota > Metazoa > Arthropoda > Arachnida > Ixodida > Ixodidae > Dermacentor > Dermacentor silvarum. Next base: position 150,364,651 of record NC_051163.1, on the reverse strand, counting down.
AGAGATCGGTGTGGATCGCAGAGCAAATGGGGATAGCCGATATTCTAGCTGACATTGAGAGAGAGAAATGGAGCTGGGCAGGCCGTGTAATGCGTAGGATGGACCATTAGAGTTACAGAATGGTGCAAGAGAAGGGAAGCGCAGTTGAGGATGGCAGAAAACTAGGTGGGGGTGATCAAGTTATGAAATTTGCAGGCAAAAGTTAGAATCAGCTAGCGCAAGACAGGGGTAACATAAAATATAGGCTGATGATGAATTCATTAATGTGCAGTCAAACACTGTCACCTTTGAATTAGTTCCCTTGCGCAGAATTATAGTGCTCCCAGCATTTCTTCCACTTCACGAATATGTCGTGGATGTCGCTTCCGGAAGGAGTCAAGCACCCTTATGCAATTCGAGCTTGATTAATGCAATCGTGCAAAATTGGTGACTTTGAGCTGGGTTTTAAATTTTGGGCAGAGAATGAGAAAAGTGGGAGCTGAATCTGACGATTACAGCAGAAAGCATGCTGCTTCCGTTAAGAAACTCGTGTGTGTGGAGTGATCTGTGGCAGGATACATTGTCGTCGTGCAGAATCGAGCTGCTTATGTGCCCCAGATCGGGCAGTTTTCTCCAAATGGCCTCCCTCAGACGCCCTAAAACATGGCAGTAAAAATGACAGTTCAAAGCCTGGCCATTCACGACCAATTCCTGATGCACAATACTGTGAATGCCAAAAAACACAATGAGCATACACTTTGTCGAGCTGCGGATATGTGTAGCCTTTTTTCTTTTTTTTTTGTTTTAGTCGTGGAGACACTAGGCTTTTCCTCAGCAATGACTGCTGCTTCTTGTCAGGAGCATGCCCGTACACCTAAGTTTCATGCCTAGTAATGATCCTTAATGTGAAACGAGGGTCATGCATCAGGTTTCAGGAGAATGTGCTATGCTTCGCAGCCCAGACTGATAGCTGATGACAACACTTTCAATCCAACTCCACTTCTTGATAATGATGGGACACATAAGTTTCCAAAACTGTTCGTGTGGTTTGACAGCGAAGTCTAAAAATAAAAATGTGGTTGATCCCTCTTATATAGGAATCGGTATAGAACACGAAAGTGAAACGTGTCTTCACAGAAGTAGTGTAATGTTTATTGCACATTGATATATAATGTCTATTGGTGTTTTGTGGCTAAAGCGCCCTTAGGCGTTGATGCACCCACGCTGACGCCTGGTGGCACGTCTCCTCCATCACGACTACCAACGTCGATGACCATGAGCAACCGTCGTGCATATGGAAGCTGCACTACGCTGCACACGCTAGCACAACGCGAAAGACGAAGCACTTAACTGACACACTAATACAACGCGCAAGACAAAGCACGTAACTGAATCGTCACCGAGTCAAATCAGCGCGTACAGCGCGTCGTAATTGCAGCCTCCGCGATCAACTTCAGAAACATTTTCAGAGCTAATTGCGGAGGCCACGCTCCGCTGTGCTGAGTACGGTGAACGCCACCTAGGTGGCGTTGGTAGTGCTTCTTGATGCCAGCGTCCCTTCGAATGCTGGCATCGAGGCGTCGTAGTGCTGAGACCACCGAAGCGTTCACTGTCGGTGCGCGTTAGTGTCATAATGCAGTACTTCTCTTTTCTGCTCGTAGGCGGCGGCACCGCCCCGAGCAAGAGCGCGGGTACACGGAGGAGTGTTAGATATATAAGGCGCGTCTGTGTAGCAAATGCGTTTGTGGCGCAATGGGTTAAACGCTCGGCGATCTATCGTCGCGGACCGAGAGGTCGTGGGTTCGATTCCCAAATTTTGGATGTTTGTGGAACTTTTTCTTCTGGTTTCTTTCTTTGTATTATGTTCGTGTACATTGTAAGAACGTCACATCCGTGACGGAAATACGTCAGTGAAGTCTTGGTGGACCCAGGCATAAAACACTTTCGTGTTAATAAACACACCTGCACGTATTAAACAATGATTTTCTCACAGGAGTACAGAATCTGCAAATATGCTGCAATAGAATTGCATGGCTAAACAAATTTGTTCTGACGCTCCTCTCATGTCCAGCCTGACATCATGAATTCATCATATTTTAAGCACGCATTAACTATAATTGCAAAGGAGGCCTAACAACCCAGCAGTACAGCTGCATTCAACATGAGCTGAAACAGGGTGCTTGCATTTGCTGGGGCTCAAAGAGTGCACTGCAGCACCGACCCTGGAAAAATGAGAAAACTAAACACCCTTCCAACTACTGGTAATTATTAAGTCAACTTATTGCATTTCGCCACCACTGTGCAGTCCTGGAGAAGTTTCGACCAGACACCATGTTGCAGCTCTTCTGACACCGATTTCAATATATTATTTCCTGAACTTTGTGAAGAAATACTGACACGTATACATGTTTATCTTTCACCGGTGGCCGCTTTCCACCGGCTAACAAATGTTAAACGTTATCGCTCGGCGCAGGACGCGCCTGTATCGGAAGTTTCTAGAACGTTATCGATGCTTCTTTCCGTTGCCTGTTTTCACCGACGCTTATGTTATCTGATTGTATGACCGACGCGAATTGTCTAGAACTTTCTGGAAGACACGCGGGCATCAGGGATTAATCTGGAACATTCGATGACTCAGGTATAAAAGCCGACGCGCTTCGCCGCTGATCAGATTTTCGACGATCGCCGACTGTGTTTGCCGCTATCGTTGTGCTTTGAGTGTACCTTGCTTTTGTGGACACAGGTTCGCCCAATAAACAACCAGTTTCGTCGTACACAGTTTTACGACTGTTTTCTTCAGCGTCACTACTACGTGACATCTGGTGGAGGTGCTTTTGTGTCCATGCAGCGGACGCCCCCGCAAAGCCGCGACCCAAGCCCGAAACCGGAGGACGAGACCATTGTCGCCAAGGACCAGCGAGCTAGCCGTAGGCAGCAAGGACTTTTGCCAGAATACGGACTTCTTTCCGAGAAGACCACAGCGATCAAGGCCAAGTCAACGACCACAATGGCAGCCCCAGCGTCCCCCATCCTGCTGCAGCAACCTCGGGAGCCACCGACCTTCCGTGGATCATCAGCTGAAGACCCTGAAACATGGCTGGAGACGTACGAGAGGACCGCGACATTCAACAAATGGAGCGACGATGACAAGCTGCGCCATGTCTATTTTTCGTTGGATGACGCTGCTCGGACATGGTTTGCAGGGTTCGTACACAATATTTGGCTGGAAATTCAAGGACATTTCAAGGATTTCAAGGATGCAAAAAGGCAGAATTCAAGGAGTGTTAGCGTAATTTTATTTCCTCACATGACTTAGGAAAGGAGCCCTATTTTCGCATTAATTTCTCTTTCAAGAGCTGTTATCTCCGCTTCTTTTTCTTTGGCTGTTCGACGGAAACTTCGTCGCCTTTCGCCTTTCTGGTGGGTCTTCAAGGCAGATTCCCCCATCGTTGCAATGTTGACCGTCTTCTGACATAATGCGCACATTGCTCGATAAGGATCGCTTGGTTCCGGTCTCACCCAGTGACGATAGTCCGTATGTTGCAGCCACGCAGGCTGAAACTTGCACTTCCCGCCTGGCATCTTGTCAAAGTAAACACACAACGCAAACGCGAACTTCACTGAAATGGCGCGCACGAGGCCGACAAACGGCCCGACTATAGTACCTAAAAGACACATACTAGTGTGCCGAGAGCGGGTGTCGCGGTAGCACCGAGTGTGATGCCTGCCGCCGCCGGCTGCTTGGTGCGCTGCACTTCGAGACTGTGCCGGACCATGCTGAGACATGGGCGGACTTCAGGCAAGACACGACGCGAGTCTCCCCATTTGCCCGGCGATCTGCCTCTTATGTTCTTGTCCCAATCCGCAATACGTTCGGGGTCTGCGGACGCGCTGGGTAATGAGATGAGCCGTTTCTTTCCGCCTCTCTGGCAAAATCGCGAGCGACCTGTTCAAAGTTTCTTTAGGCAGACGAGTGCACACATAGATGCAAAAAACCCACTCACAATAAGAAAAGACTGCAACGAAAGCGGCAGCAAGGCGAGAAATGAACTAAGCATTGCAATCGACGCGTAGCAATCAACGCATCGCAAACAAACGCGAGTCGAACACCGCAGGATTTAGCATGGTGCCGACAGGCATCGCCGTCTGGTGGCCCGCGGCGGCAGGCATCACAGCCCGCGCCACCGTCCCGCGTTGGAGACTCTCGGTGGACGGCACACTAGAGTATATTCTAGGCACTATAAGCAAGCCGAGCGAGCGATATGTCTCGCATTGGATTGGATTTCCAATGCATATTAGTTGCCAGACGACGTAGGGGCTGCGAGATTTAAAACCGAAACTTCCTGATGTTGCCCTTTAGTCAACACAGCTTGTTTTCATGGGCATTCGTAAGCGAAAGGGCCTTAAATATCAGCATGACTTGCGGATGTACATCGTTATTTTCCTCTAGCGGAACAAATCCCACGGGATTTTCAAGGATTACAAGGAGCCCACGGGTATTCAAGTAGTTTCAAGGGCCCTTGAACTTATACTGTCAATATCAAGGACATTCAAGGATTTCAAGGGGCTGTGCGAACCCTGCAACCAGAACAGAGAGACCACCCTGGTGACTTGGGACCTATTTCGCGAGAACTTCGGGAGGACCTTCACGAGTGTCATACGAAAAGAAAGGGCTGAAGTTCTCCTGGAAACCAGAGTTCAATTGCCAAACGAGAGCATCACGATCTTCACAGAGGAGATGACTCGCCTCTTCCGCCACGCCGACCCCGACATGTCTGAAGAAAAGAAAGTTAGGTTCTTGAGGCGGGGCGTCAAGGAGCATCTATTCACCGGATTGATGCGCAACCCGCCCAAGACTGTGGCAGAATTTGTTTCGGAGGCGACAACGATCGAGAAGACGCTTGAAATGCGAGCCAGGCAATACAACCGCCGTGCGCTGACAAACTACGCCGAAGCTCAAGCTCTAGGCGCCAACGACCTGCACGAGGCGATCAGAGCGGTTGTACGGGAAGAACTACAGAAATTATTCCCAAGATCGCAGCCTCAGGTGGCTTCAATCGCTGACATAGTTAAAGAAGAGGTTCAGCGATCACTGGAAGTGCCAGAAGTTCCGGCATCGCCTCAACCACAGCCGCAAGCGATGACCTACGCCGCCGTCGCCCGTCGTGAAGGCCACCCTCCGCGCTCGCGCCAGGGCCCCGTAACGCCGCAGTTCCGCCGTCCACCGCCGCCGCCGCCAGCACGCCCGCCCGTCGCCCAGCGCAGCTACCAGCGGAAGACGGACATTTGGCGCGCCCCCGACCACCGCCCGCTCTGCTATCACTGCGGGGAAGCCGGCCATGTCTACCGCCGATGCCCATACCGCGAGATGGGCCTGCGAGGGTTCGCCGTCAGCGCGCCACGTCCACAGCTTGGCGAGTGACCACGTGACATCGCCGACTACCTTGCCGGAGCCCAGTGGCAACCACGACGACCCTCACGCTCACCGTCACCAGGCCGCTACATCTCGCCGCATCGCCGCCTGTATGCCGGCCCAACCCGGGGCCGATCTCCCAGCCCATACCCGGGAAACTAAAAGCAGCAACCGATGGAGGTGCGGTTGCTGTACGACGCAATGCCGAAGATCTTCCGCCGCCGCCGACGACGACGATTCGCGAATCATCACGACGAGATATCAGCACGCCGCCTAGCAACAGCCTTGACAACACATCGACGCGACGTAGCAGCAGCAGAGCAAGCCGACGCAGCCGTGATCCGACGCCACGAATTAACCGCAACGCCAGACGCCGGTCTACCGATCTAGACGTGCTCATCGATGGTCATAACGTCACCGCTCTCGTCGACACTGGCGCCAACTATTCAGTTTTCAGTGGCACGTTCGCCGCCAAGTTAAAGAAGGTGAAGACGGCCTGGCAAGGACCCGATATACGGACAGCGGGAGGTCACCTAATAACGCCGGCTGGAATCTGCACAGCGCGAGTCACGGTAAACAACCGCACTTACCCGGCGAGCTTCGTAATCCTGCCGCACTGCTCCAGGGACGTCATCCTAGGCATGGACTTTCTAAACCAACATGGTGCAGTCATCGACTTAAGGTCCAAGTCGATAACGCTTTCAACACACAAAGCGATACCGCCGGATACAAGCATCAGTTACCATGCCTTGAATGTGCTTGAAGAACAAGTCACCGTTCCGACGCGCTCCAGCGTAATGATTTCCGTCGGTACCGAAGTGCCTGCAGACATGGAAGGCGTCATCGAGGGCGATCATCACTTACTGCTCGACCGTGAAATTTGCGTCGCTAGAGGCATAGCTGAGCTACGTGCAGGGAAAGCAAGGGTGATGCTCACGAACTTCAGCCCCGAATATAAGCACATTAACAAAGGCACCACGGTCGCCTACATCGACGAAATAGTACAAGCCAGCAGTGCTTTCGCCTTCACGGATTCCAGTGCACCTGCAACGACGACTATAATACCTGAGCCAACTTTCGACGTCAATCAGAACCTTCCCAGGCATAAGAAAGAACAACTAAAAGCTCTGCTCCTGCAATACAAGGACTGCTTCTCGTCGTCGTCAAAAGTTCGACAAACCCCTGTCGCCAAGCACCGCATCATCACCGACGAAAATGTCCGCCCACTCCGTCAGAGCCCGTACCGTGTTTCGGCGCGCGAACGTGAAGCCATAAGGCACCAAGTCGACGAAATGCTACGCGACGACATCATCCAGCCGTCCAAGAGTCCGTGGGCGTCCCCCGTGGTGTTAGTGAAGAAGAAGGATGGAACCCTACGTTTCTGCGTCGATTATCGGCGACTCAACAAGATCACGAAGAAGGACGTATACCCCCTCCCATGGATTGACAACGCCTTGGATCGACTCTACAACGCAAAGTATTTTTCGTCGATGGACCTCAAAACCGGCTACTGGCAAATCGAAGTCGACGAGAGGGACCGGGAGAAGACTGCCTTTATAACACCAGACGGACTGTTCAAGTTCAAGGTCATGCCGTTTGGTCTTTGCACGGCACCTGCGACTTTCCAACGCGTCATGGATACAGTACTGGCAGGCTTGAAGTGGCAGACTTGCCTCGTCTATTTGGATGACGTCGTTGTGTTTGCTTCAAGCTTCGAAGAACACCTGCAGCGCCTTGAAACAGTTCTTCAAGCAATCAAAACCTCCGGACTCACGTTAAAGCCCGAAAAGTGCCGCTTCGCATATGAGGAGCTCTTGTTTTTGGGCCACGTCATCAACAAGTCTGGAGTGCGCCCCGACCCTCAGAAAACTGCGGCCATCTCCAACTTTCCTCCGCCCGCTGATAAGAAGGCAGTGCGTAGATTTCTTGGACTGTGCGCCTATTACAGGCGCTTCGTCAAGAATTTCTGACGGATCGCTGAGCCACTGACGTATCTCACGAAGGCCGACGTCGAGTTCAAGTGGGAGATGCCGCAAGTCGAAGCATTCGAAGAACTGAAGCGACGCCTGCAATCGCCGCCAATACTTGCGCATTTCGACGAAAACGCTGATACCGAAGTCCACACCGACGCAAGCAGCGTAGGACTCGGCGCCGTGCTTGTGCAAAGGACTGACGGGCTAGAAAGGGTTGTAAGTTACGCTAGCCGGTCGCTATCGAAGGCGGAAGCAAATTATTCCACATCAGAAAAGGAGTGCCTCGCCATCATCTGGGCTACATCAAAGTTTCGCCCCTACCTCTATGGCAGGCCCTTTAAAGTTGTGAGCGACCACCACGCCTTGTGTTGGCTAGCTAACTTGAAGGATCCTTCAGGTCGCCTCGCACGCTGGAGCCCGAGACTTCAAGCATTCGACATCATGGTCGTTTACAAGTCCGGGCGAAAGCACTCTGACGCCGATTGTTTGTCTAGCGCCCCCGTCGAACCGCCGCCACAAGACGACCAGGATGATGACACTTTCTTGGGACCCATCAGTGCCGACGAATTCGCCGAACAACAACGAGCCGACCCGGAACTAAGGAGCCTTGTAGACTACCTGGAAGGGAAGACCGTCATTGTGCCGAAGGTGTTCAGGCGAGGATTGGCGTCGTTTTTCTTGCAAAACGACATTCTCCTAAAGAAGAACTTCTCGCCTCTCCGAGCCAACTACCTCCTCGTGGTACCCTCAGCATTGCGTCCAGAGGTTCTGCAAGCTCTCCATGACGACCCAACGGCTGGACATCTCGGTTTTTCACGCACTCTCGCGAGGATACAAGAAAAATACTACTGGCCTCGCCTCTCTGCCGACATCGCCCATTACGTAAGGACATGCCGAGACTGTCAGCGATGCAAAACACCGCCGACAAGGCCAGCCGGACTTCTACAGCCAATCGAGCCACCTCGCCGACCGTTCCAGCAGATCGGGATGGACTTACTGGGGCCTTTTCCGACGTCGACGTCCGGGAATAAATGGATCGTCGTCGCTACGGACTACCTCACCCGCTACGCCGAAACAAAAGCCTTGCCCAAAGGCAGCGCCGCCGAGGTAGCCCGATTCTTCGTTGAGAACATCCTCCTGCGTCACGGTGCCCCAGAAGTCCTCATCACCGACAGAGGCACGGCCTTTACGGCAGAACTAACTCAAGCCATCCTGCGGTACAGCCAGACAAGCCATCGCCGCACCACCGCCTACCACCCGCAGACGAATGGCCTCACCGAGCGCCTAAATAAGACCATCGCCGACATGCTGGCAATGTACGTCGACGTCGAACACAAGACGTGGGATGCCATCCTTCCGTACGTGACCTTCGCATACAACACGGCCGTGCAAGAAACGACGCACATGGCGCCGTTCAACCTGGTCTACGGAAGGAACCCGGCAACGACGCTTGACGCCATGCTACCAGACGTCGCTGACGAAGAAAATGTCGACGTTGCCACTTATTTGCAGCGTGCCGAAGAAGGTCGACAGCTCGCCCGCCTGCGCATCAAGAACCAGCAGAGGACCGACAGCCGACACTACAATCTACGACGACGCTACGTCGAGTACCAGCCCGGCGACCGTGTTTGGGTCTGGACTCCGATTCGCCGACGAGGACTTAGCGAGAAACTGTTGCGTCGCTATTTCGGACCATATAAGATAATCCGACGTATTGGCGCACTGGACTATGAGGTCGTGCCAGACGGCATTTCGCAATCACAGCGGCGCCGGGCACGACCTGAAGTCATCCATGTGGTGCGTCTTAAACCTTTCTACGCCCGCTGACGACCTTAGGTACTTCGTTACTTTGTTATTGTTTTTTTTTGTTTGTTGTTTATTACGCATGGTTTTGTTTTCGCTTTCGTGTTTGTAGCATCGGGACGATGCTTTTTAAGGGGAGGGTATTGACACGTATACATGTTTATCTTTCACCGGTGGCCGCTTTCCACCGGCTAACAAATGTTAAACGTTATCGCTCGGCGCAGGACGCGCCTGTATCGGAAGTTTCTAGAACGTTATCGATGCTTCTTTCCGTTGCCTGTTTTCACCGACGCTTATGTTATCTGATTGTATGACCAACGCGAATTGTCTAGAACTTTCTGGAAGACACGCGGGCATCAGGGATTAATCTGGAACCTTCGATGACTCAGGTATAAAAGCCGACGCGCTTCGCCACTGATCAGATTTTCGACGATCGCCGACTGTGTTCGCCGCTATCGTTGTGCTTTGAGTGTACCTTGCTTTTGTGGACACAGGTTCGCCCAATAAACAACCAGTTTCGTCGTACACAGTTTTACGACTGTTTTCTTCAGTGTCACTACTACGTGACAATACATTGACGTTTTGTGAAAAAAGGAAGTGGAACGACAGTCCCTTTTTTCCGCAAGTTTGGTGGCACATATCTCAAACAGTGCCACCCATAGAATTCTTTTTAAGTAGATATGCTTTGCAGTCTCACCGGCTCCAATTTGTAAATTGCAATCTGTGCCATAAAGTACTTGGTAAAAAACTTAATCAGTGAATTTGATTTGAGAGCAATGATATGAACACTCCAGGCACATTTCTACCGTTGCCATCGAGGTTGCCGTGAGGTTCCGTATAAAATCGTTGCTGTGCGCCATACGCTCTATGTGAGAGTGAAAGCGTGAGAGGGTGAGCCGGCAAGTGCAGCTCAATCTTGCACACGGCAAGGGACGAAAGCAAGAAGAAACCGCGCCGTCATCCATCTTGCGCACGACTCCGGGGAAAGAGTACGGAAGAGGGGTGCGCGCGCCTGGCCAGGCCGCTGTATCTTGAAAGCCACCTGCGCAGGGGACAGAGTCAACCGTGCTCTGTGTTTTCGCAGCTTAGTTTGCGTTGATGCAAGAGGCACCACAAAGGTCAATTCGCTCAATGCTGCTGCCGTGCTTCCTCACTTCAGCATTTTAACAGCGAGTTTCCGCAGTCATCGAGTGAGATGTGTTCATGTTTGCTTGTGCGTGCATGACAGCATGCTTGTTAATTTAGTTAGTATGCCAATGTTTACAAGTTTAAACGACAATAAATCTTTTATCGTTACTTTGTATAGTTGTCCACTAATTGGTTATCGCAATCGATGCTTTGCCTTTTGGGCAAAACTGTGACGTTGTTTTTAGTTAGTTGATCATGCATTTTGATTTCTCATACAAGTAATGTCCGCCTCTTCGAGTAGACCAGCTCAAAGACTAGAATTTTGCTACTATATGCCACAGGCAATTTTTAAAAGTTGCTATTCTTCACAGAAACACATGGTATATATTGGTGAGAATGAGGGCACGTGGCAGTAAGCACAGTGCACAAGACATTTGATAACTGAGCATGTTCTTCACTTCTGCCATATCCCCAGCGAGCTGAAGAGAAAGTGTGTGTGTGCTTGCATGCATCAATAAAAATAAATAAATAAAAATGTACGACAAAGGAAGACAATATAGAATGTAGAACATTAGAACCCTGTCATGTGCGCCGTGTTTACTACTGCTGCAAATTACAAGCTTGCCCAACTTCCCGCACTTAGTATATTTACTTGCATTTGGGCCAACATACTGTTCTTTAAAAATCTCCAAATACGAAGCTCACCGGATGACACACATTTGAGACTGTCATGTAAAGAGCAAATAGTGCACATTGCCCAGGCTCATTGACACAAGCTCTCAACAAACCACAATCCAACTGCTACAATGGTGGCAACACGGAAAGACAGGACTGTGGCGGTGACCATGGGTTCAACTGTGGAGACTCCTGCTCAGCAGGCTATGGCCAGAATGCCTGTGGCAGCATGCTGTCAGGCAGGACACGCCCTGCTAGCTGTTGCTATTCTGGCTTTGGTCTTGGCTATCTCCTTCACTAAATTTTTGCATGCAGCTCTGGAGGCTTGGTGGGCAGGCACTTGCACTCTTTGAAGTTGCCGGATTGCTCAGACAGCGCTCTGAAACTGCAATACCACTGGATGCACCTGTGTAAAGAGTCCAGTTGGCACATGTTTTACACATTCCGAAAGCTTAACACCAGCGAGAACTTTAGGTGCCAGACAACGCAAAAAACAGCTTTTTCCGGCTGCTGCTCAGAATTTTTATTTCGCTCAGCATTCTTAGGACACTTTACGGCCTTTTCACTAGCTATCATTGTCTCTAACCATCTTCCAGCCAATTTGAGTCATTGCGTTAAAAGGCTGAACACCATGCTGAAGGATCCGGGTTCGAAACCAACTGTTGGAGCAACTTGGGTCTTTGATTATGTGACACTGGGGTATCTACTGCTCTTCCATGAACCTCTCTGATGCAAACTTTGCTTATTGGGTGTATTGCCAGTAGGTATGTGGGGCATTCATCAATGTAAAAATAAAAGAATCCATTAGAAATTCTCTGGTGCTGGGCAGAATCGAACCCGCATCATATTGTAGCGGCAATGCGCGGAGTCTAGAAGAAGACAAAGAGGTGGCGTGGAGCGCGTGCTTGAACTGGGCGGTTGATCGTACCGGACTGGTTTTCGCCTTTGGCTGCTCCCTTCATGTGTTCTCATCTATCATCACCTGTAAATAAACCCATACCTTCGTAACAATTTGGTGGAGGTGCTGGGTACATCGCCCTGGACGACTACGCAGCTCTACCGACTTCGCGACGGAGCAGACGCTTGGCTGGCTTGCCACCACAAGCAGCGGACATGGAAGATTCAAGAGAAGCTGCCATCGGCGGTGAGCCCCAAGACCCTCACACAGGCCAGGCTGGCTACGCGACACCGGAGCGACATCCGAGCACCTTTTCGGGAAAGGTGCTCGGATGACTGAACTTACTGTGCTCGCACTGCGCTACCCATGACGTTATCCTAGGTATTGATTTCTTGCGTGAATGTGGGGCGACTTTGATTGTGGTAGTGGCGCCATTTCTCTGCGCAGCGCTGTGCGTACTCCCGTGGCCGAATTAATTAATGATACCTCGAACGTTTTCTCGGTGTCGAAAGATGTTTGTGTGCCCCCACGGACAGCAATGTTCGTACCCGTACACTCTTCTAGTCCTCGTACGGGATCCTGCTATGGTTTAGTCGAGCCTAATTTCAACAACGCGCTCAAGAAAAATGTGATAGTGCCTCGTTGCCTCGTGCTCGCCGTTGACGGCTCTACCCACTTGTGGACCGTAAATGTCTCGACAGAACCGATATCTCTGCCGGCAGGACTTAAACTGGCAAGCTTTGACGAAGAAACTACGATGACTGTACAAACCGTGGAACTGTCGTCTGCCGGAGCGAAATCCCATCCTGATTCCTACCCTGATTATTTCCTTGACTTTGAGCGCATGATCAACAAGTCGCTGCCTTCTGCTGAGCAGCGCCTCCTTCAAGAGGTGCTGGCAAGTTACGCTTCAGTGTTTGATTTTGCGCACGACGAAAGATCAACCAATACGCTGCCGCCGTCTCGTACGCAACATCGAATCAATACAGGGCAAGCGTCGCCAATTCGTCAGTAAGCCTTACCGCGTTTCGCCTTCAGAGAGGAAAATCATCGCCGAGCAGGTGCAAGATATGTTGCGGAAAGGAGTCATACAAGAATCATGCAGTCCGTGGGCAGCTCCGGTGATTCTCGTCAAAAAGAAGGACAACTCGTGGCGGTTTTGCGTGGACTACCGCCGTCTCAACGGCGTCACAAAAAGGACGTGTACCCACTGCCACGTATAGATGACGCCGTCGACTGTCTGCACTCCGCGTCATATTTTTCTTCCGTTGACTTGCGGTCAGGGTACTGGCAAATTCCCATGCACCCCTTGGACAAGGAGAAGACAGCCTTCGTAACACCCGACGGCCTCTTTGAGTTCAATGTTATGCCTTTCGGCTTGTGCAACGCTCCAGCGACATTCGAGAGGTTTATGAATACAGTGCTCCGCGGACTCAAATGGAAAATTTGTATGTGCTATCTAGATGACGTGATCATTTATGGCACGACGTTTGAAGAGCATAATCACCGCTTATCGATCGTGCTTGACTGCATACGACGAGCTGGCCTTATTTTAAATTCCAAAAAGTGTCACTTCGGTGAGCGTGAAGCTCTTTTACTGGGCTTTCTGGTCGACAACCAGGGAATACGACCAGATCCACAAAAGGTTGCCGTGGTTCGTAACTTTCAGCAACCAAAGACGGTGAAAGACCTCCGAAGTTTCTTGGGCCATTGCTCGTATTTCCGCCGATTTATCAAGAATTTCGCACAGCTTGCTTCTCCTCTGACGTCCCTTCTTCACAAGGACACGCCATACGTGTAGGCGGATTCCTGTGAGACTGCATTTCAGCAACTGAAGTTTTTACTGACTTCCGGACCGGTCCTGATGCACTTCGATCCCGCTGCCTTCACTGAACTGCATACTGATGCTAGTGGTATTGGTGTTGGTGCTGTGCTCGTTCAGATCTGCAGCGGTCGGCAGCATGTCGTCGCTTATGCTAGTCGGACACTTACGAAAGCGGAGAAGAACTACACCGTCACCGAACTGGAGTGCCTAGCAGTTGTATTCGCCATTCAAAAGTTCCGGCCGTATTTGCACGGCCGCGAGTTCACCATAGTGACTGACCACCACTCACTGTGCTGGCTTGCTGGGCTCCGTGACCCGTCCGGCCGATTAGCCCGTTGGGCGTTGCGCCTTCAAGAGTACAGCTTTTCAATTACCTACAAGAGCGGACGATGCCACACGGATGCCGACTGCCTCTCGCGCCTCCTGTCACCGTACGCAAACGCTGAGGACGATGACTTCGACGACTATTTAGTTGCTATGTCGTCCGACTTCCCCGACCTCAGTAGTTTCAAGAGCGAGCAACATCGTGACCCTGCCTTGAAACATTTCTTAGAATCTGCGCATGATTCACCAGGGCAGCCATTTACTATTTCTAATGGTTTGCTGTACAAGAAGAATTACTCAGCTGACGGCCCTCCATTGCTCTTAGTAGTGCCAGAAAACCTGCGCCCTGCGGTTCTTCGTTCGATGCACGATGACATTACGTCCGGCCACCTTGGCTTCGCATGCACACTACACCGAGCTGGCTCCGCCAGAGGTTTTACTGGCCGAAACTCTGGAAAACAACGAAGCAGTACGTCGCCAGCTGTGCTGTTTGTCAGCGCCACAAGTAAACAACGACTGGCCCTGCAGGTTATTTGCAACCTGTCACGCCACCGACGTCGCCTTTTGAAAAAGTTGTCATTGTCTTGCTCGGACCACTCCCGAAGACATCATCTGGCCACCGGTGGATTATAGTGTGCGTCGATTACTTAACTCGTTACACGGAAACAGCGGCACTTACATCTGCCACAGCAGCTGATGTCTCTTCCTTCCTGCTGCACCGCGTCATCTTACGTCACTGGCGCTTCACGGGTTGTTATCAGTGATCGTGGACGGCAATTTACTGCCGACGTTGTTGAAGGACTTCTGCGGCTTTGTGGTTCTTCTTATCGGCATTCCTCTCCTTACCACCCGCAAACTAATGGTCTCACTGAGCGGACGAATCGCACCCTTACCAACATGCTGTCCATGTATGTCGACGCTGACCACAAAAACTGGGACGCCGTCTTGCCTTTCGTTACGTACGTGTACAACACTGCCAAGCATGAAGTTACTGGATATGCGCCGTTCTTTTTGCTTTACGTACGCAATCCACGGAGCTTTCTGGATACTCTCCTACCCTTCCACCATCATGAAGACCTGTCCATCGCTCAGACTTTGTGTCGTGCAGAAGAAGCACGGCGACTCGCACGTCTGAGGACATTGTCCTCACAGGGCCACAGCAAAAGCCTCTACGATGCCCGGCATATTCCCGTGAGCTTTTCGCCCGGTGACTATGTTTGGCTGTGGACACCAGTTCGCAAAAAAGGGCTGTACCGCAAGTTTCTCGCCACCTACTCTGGACCCTTCGTCATTCTCGCTCGTCTAAGTGACGTAAGCTACGTTGTCGCCCAAGTGACTGCAAATAACTGGCGTTCGCGCGTGACCCAAGTTGTTCATGTGGCTCGCCTCAAGCAGTATTATCACCGACCCATTTAACTCGCTCGGTGAGCTTCGTCTGCCCCCGGGGAAAATGTAGCGGCAATGCGCGGAGTCTAGAAGAAGACAAAGAGGTGGTGTGGAGCGCGTGCTTGAACTGGGCGGTTGATTGTACCGGACTGGTTTTCGCCTTTGGCTGCTCCCTTCATGTGTTCTCATCTATCATCACCTGTAAATAAACCCATACTTTCGTAACAATATATATTCAGACACGTGTCATGCACAAACATTGTGTAGGCACTGCTAGATTGTGCAGTGTGTAGAGGGATGCGCGAGAAGAGAGCCTGGCTACATTCACGCCTCAAACATGACCTGTTTTGACATTGGCAATATAGTTTGTAGTCGCTACACTACTTTAATGCTAGTCACATTAGTGTCAACATTCATTGCGAGATGGGTTCTGCTGGAATTTTCTATTTTCTGAGCAGGTCTGAGTGATACATTAATAAGCATGATATGTTACATGGTCATATAGGAGCTAGCCCAGCACATAATTTCAGCTGAATTTCAAAGTAAATCAATGAAACTCGTTCTAGGTGTTTTTGTTAAATTTCTTTCCTTGAGGAGGTTCTGTGGCATATGGTAAAAAAAGAATGTAAATATAATTTAATTTCAAAACAATAATACAGTAGCCACAGTGCAGTGCTAATTTCACAGTACTGTGTAACTTGCAGTTCCGGCCCAAAAGCTGTGATACGGTACGTCATGAGAACCTTCGTGCAATCTTCAGTAAAACTGCAAGAAATATCATACTTTCATCAATTCATGCAAGACATGTGACACGAGTGCCTGTGCACAGCCAATTATTTGCCAGTCCGTATGTCTGGACACCTCGGCAGCCGATTCTGGCCCGAGGCAACACCCACTACACAATTTCAATACAGCACACCAGCTCCTACTTGGTTTCCAGACACACGACATCACTAAACATCACCAATACCTTCTCAAAAGTTGCAGTGCTCACTCTTTCATGTTGTTGCCTTGGTGCGCAAATGTCGACCAGTGTTATGGGGTTTGCTGATGCTCAACCACAAGTCTGACACTGGACATATAAAGCTCGAGAACAATCTCTGCTTAAGTATGTATTTTAGCTTGTGAACATTAAAGCTGGCACAATAGTTTAATCTGTATTAAAACTGTGTACCATGGTAGTCAGGTTGTATTAATAAATAAAAAGTTGTTACTAAAACATAAGCATTGCAACTAGGAAGCACAATTATGTAATATGTGAACTCCACTAACAATGTGTTGTTAAATTTGTGCAAAAGACAAAAAATTTGGCACATACTACTGTGCCCTGTCTCAACTGTATAGTTACGGGGAGATTTACAGAAAAGGGGGTTTGCTTACACTATGTACAAAGAGACTAAAAGTGGGGCAGCAACAATGAAGATGGCGGACCATAGACCTTACTTCTTCCTCCTCTTGTCTGCTCTACGCTTCAGCATCCTCTTTATCTGCCAGACAACTGGCTCATAACACTACCCTCCGGCCTGCGAAAGCACCAACTCGGTACATGTGAACAAAAACTATATTATTACGATACCATCTAGAGATGCTAAAGAGACGAGCCGCCGCGAGAAAGACGATGAAGTGTGTCTGGGCTTTTTGGCGCGAGTAAGGTGTCGGCCTGGCGGTTTTGGTTCCAGTGTAAATATATTGTAAATAGCTTCTTTCGTGTGTGTTTTTCCACACGTAACATTCTGGTGGAGGATTGCGATCCCCGTCCTCACCACGGAACTCCGAAGTGGTCGGTACATCGAGCTTGTCACCATGCCTCCCGGTGACGAGACCGCATCTGCAACGGCTTCGGCTCGACCGCCTGCTCCAATCGTCACGGTTGCCCAACATCACGACCCTGGTGTTTTCTCTGGCCTGGAGGGACAGGATGTTGACGAATGGATCAAGCTATATGAATACGCCAGTGCTAATAACAGGTGGGACCCAACGATTATGCTCGCCAACGCCATCTTTTACCTCGGCGGCACCCCACGCGTGTGGCACCAAACGCATGAAGACGAGTTAACCAGTTGGGACATTTTCAAAGAAAAGCTACGGGAACTGTTCGGCGACTGCATTGGGCGCAAGGTTGCCGCGAGAAAGGCTCTTGCATCTCGTGTTCAGACATCTACGGAGCCCTACGTTTCATACATCCTCGACGTTTTGGCTCTATGTTGCAAAACTGATGACACCATGTCCGAAGCAGATAAAGTGGCACATGTGCTAAAGGGCATCGCCGACGACGCTTTCAATTTGCTTGTTTTCGGCAACGTGTCGACTATCGACGCCATTATAAAAGAATGCCGTCGCCTTGAACAGGCTAAGAGCCGCCGTATCACACACCACATCAAGCGGCTACCAAACACTGCTGCTACGTCGATATGTGAGGGCCGACTGCGTCAGACGACCACCTGTGACGACGTAACCCGTATTGTTCGCCGCGAGCTCGAGGCCACCAGTTCTCCAGCCTTCTCCGCGACGCCTCCCGATCCGCCTGCAACCACAATTGCCATGATTCAGGCCGTCGTCAGGCAGGAATTTGAGCACATGGGTTTGAACTCCGTGTGTTCAAGGGCTCATCAACCCAGCGTTCACCAGTTCTCTAGCGGCCCTCCTCGTCCCCGGACGTCCTTTTCTGCTCCATACCGCAACCCGTCCGAATGGCGTACCCCTGATGACAAGCCGATCTGCTTCCACTGCTGTCTCATCGGCCACGTCGCTCGTCACTGCCGCAACCGATGGCCACCACCTACTCGGACGTACGCCGACGCTTATTCCCGTACCTTTCGACCTACTGTTCCCTATGCTACCCGCCACGAACCCGCTGCCGCTGACGCCCCATCTCCGAACCTTCGCTACAGCCGCTCGCCCTCACCTCGACGCCATCAGTCTCGTTCGCCCCAACCCCGCCGCTTTTCTTCGCCGCCCATCACCTCCCGGATCCAGCCGGAAAACTAACCACTGCAGCTTCTGGAGGTGAAGCTGCGTTGTCGACCCTGCCCTCAAATCCTCTGCTGACATTGCCTACGATGAAGGTATTAAGAGGTGTCTGGGGCACGATAGGGCTTGAGACGGACAACGTGTACAATGTCCCTGCGGGGATTGAGCAGATGATGACGAAGGCAACAGTGGAACGATTCCATAAGTGACCTCAGTCACTTGGCAGCACACGAGATATGGACCGGTGTACTGGAAGAGCAGTTTTTCGGGCAGTCGGACACGTCATGCTGGGGACCACAGGAGGACGAGCGATCCAGGGACAAAGTAGGTAGTCCTGTGGTGTCTGTTGTAGCGAGACTGCTGGTGGATTTGGGACTCAGAAAATTGAGTGTGAGTACTTGATGTGCATGGTCGGCACGGGCAATATTCTCTCGAGCATATTCAGTGGGTGGGCACCCAGAAGGTACCAGGTTGTCCATGAGTAATGTAGGGTTGCGACCGTATAAGAGAAGAAATGGTGAATAACCAGCGGTCTCATGCCTGGAAATGTTGTACACAAATGTCACAAAGAGTAATACAGAGTACCAATTCTGGTGGTTGTCAGACACATACATGACCAACATGTCAGTAACTGTTGGGTTTAGGCGTTGGGTCAAGCCATTCGTCTGTGGATGGTAGGCCGTAATCAATTTATGTTGCGTCGTGCAGGATTGTAGAATGTCATCGATCACTCTTGAAAGGAACTGTCTGCCCCTGTCAGTTGGCAGTTGCCGAGGAGCCCTATACTGGAGTATGACATTACGCAGCAAGAAGTCTGCAACGTAAATGGCACAGCTAGTGGGAAGTGCATGCATAATGGCAAACCGCATCACATAATCTGTGGAAACGGCGACCCACTTGTTTCCAGAGGCGGATAGGGGAAATGGACCAAGTAAATCGTGGCCGACGTGGTGAAATGGCTCGTATGGAATGTCCAGAGGCTGAAGATGGCATGCAGGCGGCAGTGTCGACTTCTTCCGGCACTGACAAAGGTTGCACAAGCCCACATAACGGCACACTAAGCGGTACATCCCAGGCCAATAGAAACGGCAGCGTGCACTGTCATATGTGCTTGACAAGCCGAGATGCCCCGCCGTTGGGTGCATTGTGAAGCTGTGCCAGAACAGTGGAACGGATATGAGCCGGGATGACTAACAGGACAGGACCGTCAGGGAGAAAACTGCGACGATATAACATGTTAGTTTGGAGCACAAAAAGGCAAAGGGAAGTATCAGGAGCGTGGGAGTGCAAATCTTCAATGATCTTGTGTACCGAAGCATCAAGGCAGCGATGTTGAAGAGTTGAAAGATGGAAAGAACACAAGGGCTGGAGTCGCTCAGGGTAGTGTACGGTGGATCTACGGGGTATCTGGAGAGGCAGTCGGCATCCTGGTGCAAGCGGCAAGACTTGTAGACAGCAGTCTTGAAGAAGTCTAAGTGCCCAACGACCAAGGTGGGGTCTATGAGAAAAGACATGGTGGTCAGTACTGACGGGGATGGAGTCGGCTGTAGAGGTAAGAGCAAAACTTGGCAATGGCCCAAACTAGAGCGAGACACTCTCTCTCTGTGATCGAATAGTTTTGCTTAGTCGAGGAAAGAAGGCGGCTGGCATAAGCAATAATGCAGTCCTGGCCATGCTGGCTGTCACAAAAGAGCGCTTAATCAAAGCGCGCGCCGCGCGTCACGCAAGCCAGCGAAAGAGCACGCCGGCCCCACGGCAACTTCAACTGAGGAGGAGAGCGCATACGCCTGAAACAGCCGACGTGACCAACGGAGTCTAGACGATGAGGCGATGGTAACCAGAGAGAGAGAGCGTGGGCACCGAGACACCTTCTCACTCGGCGAGTCGAGCAAGAGATTACTACAGTGCGAGCGTGCGCCAACAGGATGAGTCATCACCCCGCCTCGACGACGCTCCAACGGTGGCGGTCGAAGTTGCGAGAATTGACTAAAAGATTCCCAGGCTTTGGCCATGCTACGGGATTCTGACTCCGATAAGAAAGTTCGAGAACGCCTCTGGAAGCTATATAACCGCCATGCGAGAATCAGGAGGGCAGTTGAGTTCAGACCGCTCCGGTAAAGAGATGAAACGTAAAGACAGACCATCTGCAGAAGAAGGGGATTCCCCGGCAAGCTTGTCGACGAGTTCATCGAGAGTCTGCATTTCCGGAAGAAGTTCCTTCGAGATTTGCCCCGAGCTACGCCGAGATCGTCTGACTCCAAGACCAACACGGATGAATACGATTGGACACTTAGTGTTCCTATTCATCTTGTATTTTATGTGTTGGACTGATAGTGCTTGCTGTTAAATATTTCCTGTGTTTTGTGAATCTCATTTGTATTGTGTTGTGTCTAGCCTAAGCGGCCGAAAAGGCAAAACATCCGAGAGTCTATTTAGTTGACTGTAGAACGTAGGCGAGAAAAATGACGTCATCTAGATAGCACAGGCAAGTAGACCACTTGAAACCGTGAGGAAGGGAGTCCATCATTCTTTCGAATGCTGCTGGTGCACCGCACAAGAAAATGGTCATAACTTTGAACTGTTAGAGCCCATCAGGTATTATAAAAGCGGTCTTCTCCCTGTCTTTTTCGTCAACAGCGATTTGCCAATAGCCGGACCAAAGGTCTATAAAAGAAAAGTACTTTGCACCATGCAAAGAGTCGAGGGCGTCGTCAATGCACGGCAAAGGGTACACGTTCTTCTTAGTAATCTTGTTTAGATGCGGATAGCCGACACAGAACCGTCAGGTGTTCTTTTTTCTGACAAGCACAACAGGGGATGCCTAAGGACTCGTAGGTGGTTCAATGATGTCCTTTGTAAGCATTTTTTCGACTTCCGTTTTAACTACGCGCCGTTCAGTAGCAGACACCTATGGATGGGACTGGCATTCCTGGTGTCAATGCAATGAGTCAACTTTTGTCTGGCTGAGGTGGGGCGAATCAAGATCGAAAACGTCACTGTAAGACTAAGCAGCTGAAAAGTCTGGGGCAATCATTGCGTCAAAATGGGCGTCAAACGAAGTACTGGTGTCAGGTCTTCCGGAAGACTGGGGAGCATCGACAGTAAGAGCCAGAGGGTCGTGTGCGTCTAAAGGCGCTATGCTGCCCAGCGTTATACTTTTGGGAACTGTGGTGTGCGTCCAAAGTTCAGAATAGGAATACATGCCCGGTTCGCAGAAACAGTCACAACGGAGTGAGGGAGGGCTACACGCCTTGTTAAAAGAGCACCTAGGGAAGGAGAGACGACGCACTTGCCGTCAGAAATCGCAGGATCTGAGGTCAGTGTGACATACGTCGCGGTAGATGGTCGAAGGCAAACAAATTCAGTGACAAGTAGATGCGGTGGTGACTCGGTGTAGAGATCGGGCAGAGAAGGAAGTGCTAACTGTAGGAGGCCAGAAGAGGAGTCGATGAGGGCAGAATGGGTTCTCAGGAAGTCATGGCCAAAGGATTACTTCATGTGGACACTGGTGTAAAACGGCGAATAGAGCTGAGGTCTGGCGGCTAGCGAAGCTCACATGCCCAGTGCACATTCCAATGACTCAAGATCTACCACCGTCGGCTACACGAATGACAGGTAACGCCACGGGCATCAGAACCTTCCGGAGACAATGAGAAAGGCGAGCACTCATAATAGATAATTGCGCCCCTGTGTCTATGAGCGCCAAAACAGGCATGCCATCCACTTCTATGTCCAAAAGGTTTTGTTGGGTGGCCAGGGTCAAAACAGAGAATTTCCAGGTTGGTTGGCCAATGCAGCATCACCTACGGCAGCTGCACTAGTCAGTTTTCCAAAGAGGGGCATGCAAAGGTATGGCGACGGTGATCGACGGGCAATCAGTGAGCGAGAACGCCAGTTCTGTGGGGGCGGCGAGCGGCAGTCGTAGCATGGAGTCGCAGCAGCAACATCACAGATCGGCAGGTCATTGCGGGCATGAAAGGGCAAGGACCAGCTGTCTTTCGGGCAATAAGTGTACGCAGAATGAGGAGACGAAAGCCGACGATAGCGACAATGGCGGGAAATATGACCTATTCCATTGCAGTTAAAGCATATTGGTTTGTCATCATGTGTGCACCACTGGTTTGGGCCGCCGTATCTGAAGTAAGTCAATTGTGGGCTGACTGTAGGGCTACTTACAGAACAGATGGGACGGATGCCTGCGTTCACCAACTCTTCGCGTATGACAGCTCGAATCAGAGATACTGCCAGGTGGGACTCATCGTAAGAATGGGCCTGTGATGTGTGCTGCGCGACGGTGATATTTGTGGTGTGCGACAAGGTGCGGTGCATTCAAACAAAAAGCAGACGACAAGGAGAGCGCACGCCAAGGCGAATTCTATGCTGATGGAAAACGACGACGCCGAAGACCCTCCGGCGCGTGAACACGCGACGCAAGAAACAAAACAAAGAAAAAGGCATCCAATCGCAAAAGACCACGGAGCTTCAAACAGCCAATGAACAAATGACAAATCGGCCAGAGCGGCAGAAAAGCAAGCCGCGCTAGCAGTAGGGGGAAGAGTTCCAGAAGCGGCACCAGGAGAAGGTCGGCCACCGGATCAGGGGTTGAAGACGGCTGTCGGGTTCCGGACCCGAGCCACCAGGAGTTCACCCGGCTGGGGCCTCTTGCCAACCCGTCCCTGGGCGTCGCCACTCAATCCGTTGGCGAACTGCTTCCCGAGGCCGGTGAGCGTCTGCGCCCGTGGGCAGAATGAGAGCTGTCAGGCTACGGGCCCGAGCTCCATGACCAGCTGCCCGGCCAGGACGCCGCCACCGTCAACCCGTGCTGCCAAGCCAGCTGCCTTCCTGGGCATCGCCACTCTGCCTGATAGTCAGCTGCTGCTGCCCGAGGCCGGTGAACGTCTGTGCCCGTGGGCAGAACGAGAGCTGTCGGGCTACGGGCCCGAGCCCCACGACCAGCTGCCCGGCCAGAACGCCAGCGCCGTCTTCCCGTGCTGCCGAGCCGCCTGTCTTCTCACTCCACACCAGAGCTGCCCCGCACTGGTAGCCTGTACGACGGTCCGATACAACGACCTTCTATGGTGAGACCAACACTGCTTCTCTTGTCGTCTCGTCTCCGCTGCTTCGCGTCGAGACTATAGCACGCACACACGCCCGCTTCCTGCCCGTACTTTCCTGTGTTTGCTGCTGTAATGTCTTGCTAAGTGTTTACTTTATTCTTTATTCTCGCTTCTAGTTTTATTAAAAGTTTGTGTGTTTTTCAACAAACGGCTTTGTCCTCGATTGGGTTCTGGGAGGCTCCGCCTCAGAGAACCGCCAGAAACATTAACACAAAAGAACCTGTCATCACAGGGCCTGAGGAACTGATGCAGACAACGGAAGCGATCAATCTCGCGCTGGATAAGACACAGCAAGTTTTCGGCACCAGGTGGCTGGGCTTCTTCACACAATGAGCTAGCAGCGGTATTAGGGAGCCAAACGAATTGTTGTGAGACACAACGGCTCTTTCCTTCTTCGAAGCTTCGACACACTCTAATAATGTCATCGACGGTCAAGCAGTCCTTGTATACGAGTAAACTAAAGGCGTCGTCGACGATGCCTTTAAGAATGTGGCTAACTTTGTCAGCTTTGGGCATCTTGTCATCGACCCACCGGCAGAGTGCTAATATATCTTGAATGTACACATCGTATGGTTCAGTAGATGTACGGGCCTGGCACGAAAGTTCCTTCTTGGCGGCTCGCCCAGCTGGCTTCCCAAAGAACGTCCATGTTGTCAGTGCCCAAGAAGGTGCCAGTCTCGGAGGTGGGTCAAGACAATTGGTGCTGTGGTAGGTGACGCCCAAGCAGCGGGCCTCTCAGTCGATATGGTCGAATGGACCAAGAGATATCCGCTGTGAAGTTCCATGATAACCTCGTGATGCTCGTGATGTACCTCACAACTCCATGAAGATGTTACGGGGAGATCAAGAGAAAAGAGAGTTTATTTACAGTATGTACAAGGAGACTAAATGTGGGGCAGCAACAACAAAGATGGCAGACCATAGACCTCACTTCTTTCTCTTGTCTCCTCTACGCTTCAGCATTTCTTTATCCACCGGACAACTGGCTCTAACAGTATGTTTCTGTTTTCTTTGCTCAATTATCTTATGAGTCATTTCAAGAAACTTATTTACACAGTCACGAGCACATTATAGGCCAATCAGCCACAAACAAGATAAAATTTCGATATGCTGAGATAGGTGAAATGAGATGAAGGCACTCTGTAAAACATTCCCATATATACCATGGTACACTTTCCTTTAGGTAATGTTACAAGAAAAACTCGACAGTTGAGAGAGCCGTAAATCTCTCAATGAAGTTTATAAACCACTTTTTTGACATTAAAAAAATTGATCAATCAGTTGACCTACAACAAAACATCGAGCCTCTGACCTTCAGGGCTCCTCCTCCGAGTGACAGGACATGTGGCGCAAGAGGTTGTCTTTCCGTGCAAAGGATGCACCGCAGTGGACACAGGGAAAGGCCCGCTCTCCAGTGTGGGTGCGTAGATGCCGTGTCAGGTTGTTATTCTAAGTGAATGCTTCTGGGCACAGGTGGCACTGGTAGGGGCGCTCTCCTGTGTGGGTGCGCAGGTGTTCGATCATGCGTCTCTTCTGCTCAGTCTTGTAAGTGCACTGCCGGCAGGAATGCAGCTGATCACATACGGACACGAGTGTAAGGTATTGCTCCAAGGATCGCGACGGCAAGGAATCTGCAAAGTCATAGGGAGCACATGAAACCAATGTAGCAATGTGTCATATATTTAATGGAACTAAAGTGCTACATCTGGCTATGAAAAAGTGTTGCCTCACTTGAAGGCAAGACACCAGATAACCTTGGCCTGGTAGCCCAAGTATTTCTTTTATGACAAGAGTGCACTGATGCGGTACATGCCGCACACAATTTCGTTGTATACATCTCTGTTTACAATAATTCTTAATAGTAGGGGGGAAACACAAGGCAGAAAACTGGAAGTGGGCTTCATCCAAGCCTATGGCTCCATTTGGGATTTGTACGGACAGTTCTCTCCATATGTGAACATTTATACAACGCAGCACAAGAAAAACATCGACGTTGTCGTTTCTTGCTCGTCCACGTCTTTTTTGCGCAAGTTTGCCGTAGTAAGTCCAAGGGCGATAACGCTGTCGCCGCGCGCCGTATGTTGTATGTGCGAGTGCGTCTGAGGGGAGCCGACGACCGCGGCTAAATCTCTTGCGCGCAAAAAAGAAAAGCAAGGAGGAAGCGCACCTTCTTCCGTCACACTCTAGGCACCATGGGAATGGGGAGGGAGGGATAGAGGACGGCGTTGTACTTTGGCATCAACTGCGTACTGCACGGCGGCACGCGGTCGTGTGGGCTGTATCTTCAAAGCGATCTGCGTTGGGGGCAGAGTCTAGGCAGTGTAGGTGCGTAGGCGACTCATAGCTTTGTGCGTGCTGTGTGTTTTTCGTGCTCCGTTTGTGTTCAAGTGATAGAAAGCACGCAGGTCACATCGCTGATGCCAGCGTTTCGAAAGCGAGTGCCCGCACTCATCGAGTGTGATGTGTTCACGTTTGCCTGTGCACGCTGACACCGGGCTTGTTTACAAGTTTATAGGGACGATAAAACTACTATCCTTACTTTGTATAGCTGTCTACTAATTTGCTATAGCAATCGATGCTTCGGCTTTTGGGTGAAACTACGACTTTTTTTTAAATGTAAGAATTTTCTCTCATTTCACAATTTTCCCGATTTCTCGGCTCTTGCGTTTCCTGGCTCTTATGTCTTTTTTTTTTTTACAGTCCCGCGAAAAACGTATCAGTGGGGTTCTACTGTAGTAAGAAATGCTCCCAAATATTCTGGTTATAATTTCACAGCACGTTATGCTGTAAACAAACGTTGGAAGGCTGCAAAATGCAACAATTTATGCAAACTGTTTGATCACATCTCCAGGATAATACAAGCCAGAATAAAGTTATCCGGGATCATTAAATACACAACTGGCACCATCTATGAGAAGCAAATTCGAGCACTGGCACTGTACAGAATTTCAACTTTGCTTGATTTATGATTGAACTCCACCTCATTCATACCTGTCTAGATTTACTTCATACGCTTTGAAGGAAAAAAAAAAAAAACAAGAGAAGAAACATGCTAACTGGAAGAACTTAGTACCCAATGTCAATAGAATGGTTGGTAGAGTCAATTGTAGTACACATATGTAATGCGACGCATTGTGCGAACCGTTGCAGCACGAGACGCCCACACGTGCTGAGCTCGATGGGCCTAAGTGGCCTGAAACTTGCACTGTCGTTCTTGTGGCATCGGCAAGATTACGTTTGCTCTCCTCAAATTCGGCCTGTCAGCAGCTTTTACTCAGGATCCTCAGAGTACTCAGGATACTCAGGATACTCAGCTTTTAGGCTGAGTATCCTGAGTATCCTGAGTATTCTCGCTGAGTGTCCACTCAGCGAGAATCGCAGCAGCACGAGTCGCCAACCCGATTCGGGCTGTAGGTCCTGATTAACCCGAGAACTGCTTTGTTGTTTTTCTATTGTGAGCTAACGTAAACCAAAATGGAATTGAACTGTTGAGCGATATTGGAATACGATGGCGCCACAGCACAACATGATGCTCACTTTGCTCTACTTGCATAGGGAACAGCGCCACGTTTGGGTTATCTCCTATCAAAAGCATCAAGTATGCTTTCAATGTCACTACACCACACGTTCTGTAAAACAGGTGAAGATGCTTGTCACAATAGGGTTGGCAGCGACAGCTCGGAATGCAGCGTGCAACGGCTGGCAAGTATATTTGCGGGTAAAGGAAGAGAAAACTAAAAGCACACCGGCATTTCCACGTGACACGGACGGGCGGGTCTTGCGGAAAAGCTGTAGTGGAGGGCACCTTGCATGTGCCTAGTGCACGAATGGAAAACGTATCACAAGAATGCTGTTTGGTGATGTACTAAATGTTGGTGCCGAAAGATGGTGTTTTGTGGGAACTTATGAACTGGTAAAAAAAATTAACCATTGCGCCACATTTTTTTGTTTTCAATGGCGAAAGTTGGCACAGGGAAATCGTACGAAATGGGATCGTATCAACAAAGTTTTACAGTAACTTTGCCCTTTACTTCCGCAGCAATAAATATAATGGATTCTTTTCTCTCAAAATGATATCCATAGGTGTTGCTGATAACAAAAAATTGTGGCAGAACCCATCTCATGAATGACTGTCGACAGTAATGTTTTTAGCATTGAATCAATATAGCGACACAGCCTACTGCCACCATCCAAACGAGTTATGTATTAGGTGTGTACTGCAGTGGGATTCTTCTTTCATGCTTGCCTAACACTAGGCACTATCTAGCACCGCTGAAGCAAAGCCTACACATGACCTCCAAAATGCATTATTTGCCAGTGTGTGCAAATGCTAGGATGATGATTTATACGGTTTTGGGATGCAAGGGCCAATAATGGCCCCCAAACAGTGGCATGGCAATGCGTCGCACAACAACTGGACTCCTCTATTGCGCTTCTATCTGGACACGTTAGGCCATCTAGTGGCACTGCCGAGAAGTCTGTGCATGGCCTCCGAGATGAAAATCATGGCACGCCGGTGCCTGCAAACACTGAGAATTGTTTTCTTGCTTGCCGCGCACCCAGTGACACGTCCAGTGACCCAAGTTGGTGAGAGGTTAATTAAAGAGTGGCACATACCCAGTGCATTCATGGCAAAGCTCGCTGTAGCGCTGGAGTGAAAGGTGTTCCTAGAAAGTGGCACATACCCAATGCATTTGATGCATCGAGTTGCTGTCCTTGAGGAACCCTTGTGAGGCGGGTTCAATTCCACTCAACATCAGTGAACTTTAGGGATCTTTTTCTTCTATGTAGAGCGGGAGCATTCCCAATGCCACATACCTAGTAAACCAATTTGGCGTCAAAGACGTTCATTGAAGACAACACTAGAGTGACCTAGAATTGAAGAGGGACACGAAACGAGCTTCCAAAAGTGAAGCCAAACGACCGTAACACCACTTAGGGCGCTGTGATCGGTAGCACATATGCCGCCGTGTCTCGGAGGTAGAATGTCTGCTTCACACGCAATAGACTGGGTTCGAATCTCAGCAAGAGACAATCTTTTTCTCTGTTTTGAAAATATTTCATGCGTTGATGCTTTTTATTCTTTATACTGCTGCTTAAGACTTGTTTCCGTTGCTATGCAATGCAACGAAAAGTCAAGCAGGAGTTGAAGGAATAATAACAAAATAACAATTTCTTGCAGTGAACGAACATTTCTGCAGCGCCACCTCACGAGAATCAACAAAACTATTCCAATCAAAAGCATGGCTTCCGAGAAGTGCACGCATACAAAGCCCCGCTGACGTCTGCTTGACAGGCTGCGCCGTGCACTGAAGGCTCATTCACACTAGGCCAACACGACACCGATTTTGGTCAGCCGACTGTTGGCGACATCAGTCTACCTGACAGAAAATGCTGAGACAACGGTTTAAAGGAAGGATAACATTGCTTCCAACAGTCGGCTGAGCAAAATCGTTGTCGTGAAGGCCTAGTGTGAATGAGCCTTGAGCACACGGCGGAGCCTGTCAAGCAGACGTTGGCGGGGCTTCGTATGCGTATGCTATTAATACCATGCTAGCTCTGAGTGTGTTTTTTTGCTGCGATATTTCTTTGAGTGTTTGTTTTATGGGTTACATTTCGTTTTATTAAAAGTTTGTGTGCGTTCTAAAACAAACGGCTTTATATATCCTCAATTGGGTTCTCGGAGGCTCCACGCTCCACCTCAGAGAACCATCTAAACTGTTAAGGAAAAAGAACCTGCATCACAGTGACCTATGTCGACATGAAAGAGGTTTGTTTCTCCCTATAGCTACATTGCCGCTGTACAGCAGAAAATCTACTGGAACATCAGCATGTATGTACACATTTTTATTTTTATTTATTTTTATTTTTTATTTAGCAATACTGTAAGCCTTCACAGGCTCATACAGGAGTGGGTCACAAGCAAAAGAAAAGACCTTGTGGGCCAAAAAAAGGAGAAAGTGATGAAATGCGGTAATTATTACAATGCAAATGATTAAGATACAAACAGAACGAACAGAACAAAGAAAACAGCGCAAGGCAAATAATACAGGCAAGGGGGAAGAGCTGCAAAAATGCAGACGTAGTGGTGAAACAATCGAAACATAGTTGCACAGCACAACGTTGTAGTAGAGCATTAAACAATTGCAAGCAGACCTACTCACAGAAAAGTGCACATATTTTGGTTTCAAATTATTCAATAGAGTCAGCATGGTCAATTTCTTCTGGCAAATGATTCCAGGCTTCAAGTGCAGTGGGAAAAAATGAATATTTAGACGTGTTACAGCGCGCAGAAAAATATCTTATGCACTTATCATGATTTGTTCTTTCCGAATGTTAGAAAGGTGGCCTGATGTACTTCGTTTTATCTATGTTTTATCTATGTTCACTCACATGCAAGCCTATAACACTACACTGAAGTGCTGTCAGTGTGGATTGTCGGCCTGCGAATCAGACAGCCATTTGTCCTGTGGACCCTGCCGTGATGGTCATTGCGCGAAGTGGGGATGTGGTGTTCAGCGGTTTTGTTAAATCCAAACTGTAATGCAAAAGTCTGTCCATGTTAGACTGTTGTAAGATCTGTTTGGTCGCTTGTGGAACCCTAAAATCCTGTTCGCGAAAACGTCCAAGCAGGCATCTTCAGTTTGGCATCGCATGCCCAAAGCCATTCAGCGTAAAGATCAAGTTCCAATCACGCTTTCTTGTGGAATGTGTATATCAGACCAGGAGGCTTTTTCGTTCCCGAAGCTGTGTGCCAATCCCCTTTAGGGTAACAAGCGCAGGTGGAATGCTTCACTGCATGGCACTGAGCTCTTTGCACTATCAGTATCCTTCACTGCATTACAAGACTGTGTTGCAGAAGCTTCCTACACCGAATCCGTCATTTTGGAGTGCAAGCAAGACCCTTGCAACACGAGCGAGCCATAGGTATCTTCAGACATGCACCTTGCTCATTCTTCCTCCATGGCAGAAGTACTCTTTCAGATTCAATGACTTGTCTCACAGCATCTGTCAAAAAGTGCCGTTTTGTAGGCCTGAATATTACTGATTACGCCAGAAGTTCGCAAGGTGCTATTAGAAAAAGTGCACTGCAAGGGCACAGCACGGCGCAGCGTTCGATATATCGTATGTGGTGGTGAATGGGAGTTCTATGTTATGTATAGTGCAGTGCTTTACTTTTACATTGAAATTCGAAGAAAGATGCTAGAACTGCTCGATACAGGCAATAATTCAACGCCATTCTAAGCCTGCATATCAGCTCTACAAGTATCCACACATGACATCACAGCACATCACCAATGACTTAACAAGAATTCCAGTGCCCACTTGATCATGTCGTTGCCTTGGTGTGAAAATGCAAACCCCTGTTATGGGATTGCTCAAGCCCAACAACTCTGATACTGGACCAATAAAGCTTGAGAACATTACAGCAGCTACACTAGCTTAGACTGTACTACAACAGTGGGTAATATGGTAGTTTTGTTGAGTTAGCAATTCAATAGTAGTTATTAAAATATACTGCTTCCACCACTTCCAACTAGGAAGAACAATTAAATCAAATGTGAAATCTACCAGTGTTCTGCTGAAAAATGTGCAGAAAGGACAAAAAATCTGACACATACTACTGTGCCCTGGTCTCAATTTTACATTCTTTTTTTGTTTGGTTAACATTCTAAATTATGAGTAACTTCAAGAAAGTTATTGCCACAGTCATGAAAACATGTTAGGCCAATCCACATATGAGGTGAGCCAAACCTTCAGTATGCTGGAATAGCTGTGAAGTGAAATGAACACATTGATTAAAAAAATTCTCATAAATAGTGGATTCAACTTCCCTCTAGGTAACATTCAAAGAAACTTCATGTTGAGGGAGCCAGAATCACATGGCAATTTAAAAATAACCTGCTCCCATAAAGAATTTGATCATTCAATATATGGACAAAAAAAAAAAAAAGCATGCCCTGACCTTTAGGGTTTCTTCTCTTTGTGACTGAGCATGTGGTTGTCAAGGATGTTTTGATGGGAGAAGGACGCACTGCACTGCATGCATAGAAAGTGACGCTCTCCTGTGTGGCTGCGCAGATGCTTCTTGAGGGAGAACCTGCGAGCGAATGCTTCTGGGCACAGGTGGCACTTGTAGGGGCGCTCACCCGTGTGTATGCGCAAATGCCGTCTCAGGGTGTTACTTTGAGCGAATGCGCTCGAGCAGAACTTGCACTTTAAGGGGCGTTCACCTGTGTGTGTGCGCACATGCCGCTTGAGGTTGCTATCGAGAGCAAATGCCTCCGGGCAGAGGTGACACTTGAAGGGGCGCTCGCCCGTGTGTGTGAGCAAATGCCGTTTACGGCTGCTACTGTGAGGGAATGCACTCGGGCAGAGGTGGCACTTGAAGGGGCGCTCGCCTGAGTGCGAGCGCAAATGTGTTTTCATGTTGGATTTATCCTGGGTCTTGTAAGTGCACAGCCGGCAGCAATGCAGCCTTCCGTGCACTGACACGAGCGAGTCGTACTGCTCCAGCGACTTTGACGGCAAGGAACCTGCAAAGGCAGAGAGAGCACAGGAAGGCTGTGTGAACAATCTGTCACACATTTGCTAGAACTAAAGAGCGACATCTGGTAACCAAAAGGGGCTGCCACACTCCCAAGCAAAATGAGTGATAACGTTGGCCTCCCAACCCATATATTACTGCCGTGGCAACAGTGCAAAGATGCGGCAAGCTTGTCTAAAGCAAGTTCTTCTCTCTATATATAAATTACTACCCTTGTCAGATAAAAACTTTCGCTGGGAATAAACAGAGGTCGGATTTGGCATGATATTGTGATTTTGGGCCAAAACAGTAAGCTTAGTTATACAAGTAACACTGCATTACACAGTCACCTATTAAATGAGCTATTGCATCTTTTTATTTTATAGAATTTATACAATGCAGCACAACAACAGCATCAACCGATATTTGAACACATGAAGCATATGAAATAAATTGCGACTATGAATTAAATAATTAGGAAAGAAAATGAAAAGCATATGAAAGTAAGGAAAAGAAAAAACACAGCCTTCGTAGAGGTTGGAATGGCATCGCACTTGCAGATGGGTAGAATACTGCCACATTTCTATGCATTGAAGTACTCCTTTATTGCACTTGAAACTTCTTTAGCAATTGTATCTTCTTCAATAGGTGAAAGTAAAATGTCACAACAGAGTGCTGAGGACAACTTATCCACTGCCACTTTAATTATTCTTACTGCCACTGTAATTACGACACATACGCATGCAAACTAATGAAGAGATTTTTGAAAATACGCACAATTCTGTCCCATGTTCGCTGCTAATACATCACAGTATATTCTTTCTTTACCCTGATGCTTACATAACAGTCACTGCAATGAAGCTTGATTTCAGAAGAATGATAGGCTAGCAAGCAAATTTGCATTACACTTGGTCTAGACAAGAGAAAAGCATATGTAGCAACAGGTCAACAGTCATATCACAGTCACAATCGATCACATATCAAACTGCTGTGCCACGTAATACAATAACGAAGTGGATGCTTTTCAAGAAGAATCTGGTGAGCTGGTTTCCTGGCAAAGTCAGAAAAGCACAACTTTTGGTCACGCTTCGTAGGAGCCATGGACACATCTGTAAATGCAGAAAGGTAACTGTAAAAGCTTGCACAAACACAAACACACCCACAAGAACTTTTTTCCATTTGTATAACACATTTATGTTGGGCAACGGTGCTACACAATTTATGATTCCATATATCAATTATCAAGAATTATTCATTGACTCATGAAAAGCGTACTTCGCAACACTGGAATATATATTTTTCAACATAAGAGAATCGCTGTGTTGAGCACAAACTTCTATCCACCCAGAGTCTTGATCACCCAAACATCAAGAGTCCCAATACTACTGGAAATGTTCATTCAGCAGATAAAAAATTTGATTGGCAAGCACTGGTGGATGTGCATCTTCAGTCACTGAAGACAATATCAATATTTCACTCCTTAAGGGACAAATGGTCAACATTTATATTTAAGCACTTATATTGATGATGCATTGCATTCTTTTCTAAAAATAAACTTCAGCACTACCACTCGCAATTCTTGTTAGCATGCACAAGCCTCCTCCATAAAACTTTATATTTTCATGTCTTTATGAAATGTATCCTCTTATAGATGTGAGATTACTTTTTCAGCCCAACATGCGCTAATCGTTGGATGGTAAATTTAGCAAGTTTGCTAAAAAACAAACCCAAATACAGTGTAGACCGCTTATAACGTAAGTCGCCGGAGTCGCAAATATCTGCACTATAGGCGGCACCGCACTATAACCCAAACAACGATTTTAAAGCCCTGCACGAACGCCTAGTTCTCACCTAGTTGCTTCATCAGTTGCTACTTGGATGGTACTTATTGAATGCGGTACCAATGGTACACAAAGACACCTGTTGTATGGATGTCAAAGCACACCTACTTGTAACCACCTACACCTACAGATTCACTAAAATGCACCAAAATACAATACAGTCAGTGTACGCAGCTTCAAATTTGTACAATAGAGACTGGAATGAAGAATATAATGGATGCTAGAAACACACTACAAGGACCATGCATTCAAGGCATCCTCAAAGAACAATGGTATCTGAAAAATGTTCGCTAAAATACTATAAACAAAAGTGGCTTCTCATATAGCAAAAAAAAGGAGAGTAATTAAAGGTATGCTGTGCAGTAACACAGTAATGACATGTAATGAATACCTGTCATGTGCACAGTAAAAACAATTGCACTTCAATGAACCAAGTTCAGAATCGTGACATAATATACAATGTAAGAAGGTACTGTACTAGAAGCAAGGTGACATGTAGTCCTTCCTTCCATCCAGAAACGTACAAATATTGTGCAGTAGCTGCAACTCCTTGGGTTGACAGCACCAATTTCTCTGAACGCAACAGTACTCACGATAATAAGTGCCTAACCATGCATTACCAACTTGTCAGCACAATCATATAACATACCCATAATGTTAATAATCATGCAACAATAACCTTAATGTTAAAGGCCACTTAGGACAGATGCCATATCAGAGTATATCTACTCTGAATCACCCTGACTTTACTTTGCTTCCACATAATATTCCCAAGTTCATCTACTATTTTAAGTACCACATTGTAAGCTAATAAAAAAAAATGCCCTTCATAGTATAACTACTGCAAGTGAAAAGAACACACGTACTTCAGTGTTTCCTGCACACGTGTTACATTGGGCAAATTAGTATTCGGTGTAGTCGCCACAATTTCGGCAACACGGAATTCCCACTTGTTCTGCTAAATAAGCACGAGAACAGACAGCGCGCTAATGTTTAAATGAGCAAAGCATCTGTACATCACTCTATTTGTTGCTTGCGATTCACTAGTAAAAGAATTCTCTTCCAAGATGTAGCTGCAAAATTTACCCTTTTGGACCACTATGGCTACAGACTTTGAGCTGGCAAAGAAAGGATGATTAAACAGAAGATCCTTACGCAAAGTGGTAAGATATAACACTATGCAGGACACTCTGTGTGTTTGTTACGTGTATTGCACCAGGACTGAAGGGACAGCGATATAGAAGACACAATCAGCGTCCACATTCACAATGCAAGCCTGACTACGCCCATTAAATGTTGAGAAAACGTACACGGTACACACATTTCTCAGTTTTTGGTCCAATGAGGCTCTAGAATGACAACACAAATCTACATGGCTTCTCAGGAGAAACACCTCATTAGTATTACACCTACAAAACTTTACATTCATTCCACACTGGAGAAAAGACAGGATGTCACAAGAGCAAACAACAACAAATAGATATTAATAAGAAGAAAAATATCAAGTCAAATGGGAATAGAAAATGAAATGCCGAAAGCGTACTTTGTCCCTATCATGTGCAATAATTACAAACTGCCACAAATGACAAACTTGCCTAACTTACTACACATTCAACATTTACTTGAATCTGTGCCAACATACTTGTGTTTAGAAGTGTCCCAATATCAAGCTCGAGGGATGACACACTTAAGAATGTGGTTCAAGGAGCCAAGATTGCCCACTGATCAGACTCATCGACATTATCTCTCAACAACAAACAATCCAACTGCTACAATGTTGGCCACACTGAAAGAGCGGACTGTGGCAATGGCCATGGCTGCAACAGTAGAGGCTCCTGGCCTGCGCGCATTGGCAAGAATGCCTGTGGGAGCATGCTGCCAGGCCGGAGGTGCCTTGCTAGCTGTTTCAACTTCGGCTGTGGCTCGCATGTGGTTTTGGGAGTCGCCCTCACTAAAGCATACACGCAGCTGTGGTAGCTTGGTGAGCAGGCACTTGCAGCCTTTGCAGTCGCTGGATATCTCGGATAGAGTTTTGAAGTTGACAAACTGCTGGCTGCATGCACAAAGAGTCCATTTGTTAATGTTTTACACATGTCAAAATCTTAAAGGCCCAGAACCACCTCTGACATTTCTTTACACATTAAAAATAAACACATGCACTGTTACACAATGCGTGACAATTATCTCTGCCAGATGAGTGAATGAGTATGTGGTTTTTAACGGCACAAGGGCCAGTTACGGCCAAAGAGCGCCATGACACATGGTAATGAATGGTCTATTATGTATGAAATGATTAAATGAGTGGGAAATACTAGATGTACCGTGGCTGTATAAAGGCCTAAACCAATTCGCTGTATAGTGCATAAAATATATGATTATTCAAATTCATGAGAATGGCTAATGATGCGTGCTATAAACATAAAATTTCCATTAGGAAGAGATGACGTAACGAAATGTATACAAGAGCACTAGTGCCTCAAGAGTGTGCTTGAAGTCAAGGACTGAGAGGCAGCCTGCAGCCTGCAAAGTGAGGCTGTTCTACAGATAACCGGACTGCTGGCTGAAGGGGAATTTGCTCACTATACGTGGGACAAAAGTACTTTTTGCGCTGGGCTTCTAGTTCCGGGCACTGGACAAGAACATGGAGGACCGTAAGAATGTTGTCACACCCATCACATGTGGGAGGATCACTTCCGGTAAGGAGGTAGGAGTGCGTTCCATAGTTATGTCCTATCCTTAAGCTGCAAAGAAGCTCTTGTGTCTTGCTGTTTTCTCGGTTATCCATGTCCCTATTCTTGGTTTGATCACATGAACCTTATTTGAAACATCAGGATCCCACTGCCTTTGCCAATATTTCCTCAACTCATGGTGCAAGAAAAGCTTCAGGTCAGTTGGGGGCGGGGGGGTGGGGGGGTTGCTGTTTGTTTCTGTATATCCAAAAACTACTGACGTGGCACTTTCATCTGCAGCTACATTGCCTTTTAAACCTCTATGGCCTGGTAGCCAGCCAGTATGATCAATTGGTTGTCCATGTAAGCTGAGCATAACAAGCCATACAGTTCATTACAAACCGAATTCTTGTGTTTTTGTAGACTCATTTGAGCTTTAGCGACACTCCATGAGTCTGTGAACATGATTGCATTTGACACTCAATGAGTCTGTGAACATGATTGCTTTTGTACTAATATTCATTTGCTTTATGTGTTCAACTGCCAAGACGATTGTGTATGCTTCCGCTGTGAAAATACTTGTATGTGGATTTAGTGCACCAGACATTGAAAAAGACAGTCCCAGGGCTGCGTAAGTGACACCAGTAAACAATTTGGATGCGTCCGTATAAAATTCAGCACAGGAATACTTCTCCCGAAGTTCCAGAAAATGCGAATCTAAATGTTCCTCACATGCCCATTTTGATGTTTCTATGAAAGAGATGTCATATTTGATGGTCTGCCGTTCCCAAGGCAGTACAAGCCTAGTAGAGCCATTAGAAGGGGGATGCCTGTTTCTTCTGACAGTGCTTGCAATCGGTAGGACAGAGGCGGCCTAGTGGCTGGGCGGTTAAGGAACAGCCTAGCCGTGGACAAGTCGTGCATAATTGAATGACATGGATGATCTACAGCTGATTTTACCTTCAAGGAGTAGAAAAAGCTTAAACATGTCAGTATGGAGCCATTCGTTTGATTCAACGTAAAGGCTTTGCACAGCACTAGTCCTGAAGGCACTGGTAGAAAGGTGGATGCCCAAGTGGTGGATAGGATCTAACATTTTCAAAGCACTAGGCGCAGCAGATAGACTATGGCTCCGTAGTCATGACATGATAGACTTTTGTACAAGCTTATAACGCATCTCCTGTCGCCTCCCCAGGATGTGCATAACAAGAGCTTCAGTAGATTCAAAGTCTTGAGGGACTTTGCTTTAGATACTTCAAGTGCAGGACAAAAGTTTACTTGCCGTCTAAAAGGATCCCTAAAAATTTGTGGTCACGGCTTAGAGATAATCATTCTTTTCGGAAAATGGAGTATTGCCTGAGGAAGTTACTTCTTGTTGGTTTTACGTGTGTCTCCTGAACACACAGCGCCTTTGGATTGTATTTGAGTAGAAGTTCTTTAATGTCATCGAGGTTGTGCATAAAGCCTCTCATGTTCCAGTGTGATATTTGTGCATCCATATTAAGTTTTTGTGCTGTGTGTCAAGAGGATTCAAGTTGGCTTATGGAGCCTCTCCAGGCCCTGTAATCCGTGGTGTGTTTGTCTTGGAGCGGTCACGAGCATCACACCGCTCTCGAGGTGCTGGCTGCGCCATCTGGTTTGGAGATGCGTTTGAGCGGGGTGGTTTCTGGCTAGGCCTTGCCTCGAAAAGCAGGGCCTTCGAGAGCACCAACCCAAAGGTCGATGGGCCCTCCTTCAGAGGTGGCGCAGTAGCGCTGGCTGCTGTCGCCTGGGAGGTTGGTGGACCCAGCGCGTTGTTGAGAACTTTTGGAATGGTGAAAGGGTTCTGACTGTCTTTTCGGGGCATTGACTATGTATGATGTGGTAGCATGGGAA
This sequence comes from Dermacentor silvarum, assembly GCF_013339745.2. NCBI lineage: Eukaryota > Metazoa > Arthropoda > Arachnida > Ixodida > Ixodidae > Dermacentor > Dermacentor silvarum. The sequence continues at coordinate 150,326,248 of NC_051163.1, read as the reverse complement.
TAATTGGACAAAAAGTTGTTGAGTTTCTTCGGTGCACCTTCTTTTCGAAAGAGGGTGATCAGGCAGTAGGGGAAAGGTACTTAAAGCCATATATACTTTATTTGATTTCGGCAACTACGCCAGCTGCCCACCACTGAACCCAACAAGGGGACGCTATGAGATCCGAAGCAGATGCAGACGCAAGCTGTGAGTAGCTACTATAACCTAATATAAAATACCCTAGGCTAGATAGACTACACCAGCTTAACCCTTGCTGCATGGGAAGTCGGAAGTAAGAGGAACAGAGGAGGATACAGGAAAGAGTGGAAGTCAGAGAAAAAGACGAAGATCGGCGAACAGGATAGGAAAAGGCAACTACTGATTCTCCCTGGGTGAGTCAGTTCGGACGTGCCGACCATGCGAAGCAGAGGCCGAAGGGGTGTGTTACCTCCACCGAGGAGCCATAAAGGTCCAAGCACTCAGCACTGGCTCAACCCCCAGGATCCCCTTTTCCCCGAACATAGCTAAGCCACACAAAGTTAGGCGTGGGAGGGTCCAACCCCCCTGTGCTCGGGTCCGTGGTGTCGCAACACACCAAACGCCTGCTGACGCAGACGCCCCTGCGGGGATCTTTGCCGAATGCTGTGATACGATATGCCCTGGGGATGTCCCAAATTAAAAAAAAACACCATGCTTCTCTCCTGGCTTTTCCAGTGCCTCCTTCGCATTTCGTGATGTCACCAGGGTGCTCCAGGTAATATCACCACATCACGCTGTCAATTGGCAGACCTATGACAACCTAAGTTTTCTGGTTCATATGCTGGCGAGCCTTGTTGCAGTTGATGTAGTTGCATGCCTGCTCCTCCTGATTGCGTTGCGCGTTTTGGTTTGTGATCCACAGTGCCACGTCACTCGAATTTCAAGTACACATTTAATAAAGTCAAAATACACCAAAATAAACACAGTATGTAAGTTCCTCTCGACACCGACGCAATGCCCCCGCTTTTATTTTTCTCGTAGGCGCCAATGACATATACCCTCAAAATGGTAATGGAACGTCTCTGCGAAACATGGCAGTACGGTTTGTGTTGTGGGTCTGATGGTGCGGCGGTGGGAGGCAAGCTTTCATTGCGCATTTACTTGCTCTTTCTTTCTTTTTATGTGATGGACCCATTACTAACGTATTGTAAACAAGACAGTGGTCACAGGGCAGTGGTTGCATATCATTCACAACTCGGGTACAATTGCGGCATAGCTTCACAGGAGCACGAGCCCACACGGCAGCAACAGTGAGTAGTCGACAAGTGTGGAATTGTGGTAACCATAAGTGAATCTCATTTTGGAAAAAAAAAGTGTGAATTTAACACTGGTGATTATGTAATGTCCACATGCCAGTGAAAGGAGTACACAGCAAAGAGAAGAGACCACACAAGGGTAGAAACGCGTAGGAGAAGGAGAGAGAGAGAGAGAGGAAAGGCAGGGAGGTTAACCAGAAGTGAGTTTCCGGTTTGCTACCCCACACTGGGGTGGGAGATAAAGGGGTTCGAAGGGAGGAGAAACTAACATTGACCATATGGGGTACGCAGCGATGCCACGAAGGCGTCCGAATTATTGGGCACGTCTGAAAAAACGGGCGTTCGGCAAATCGGTCGTTGACTGTAATTCAATAAAAGTAATGAGAAAAAAGAATTCCTCAGACTGTGCACTTTAATGTCAAAGACCTATGAACAACAGTAAAATGGCCAAACGAATGTTTACAAACAATGGTAATGATTGGTTTTAGCTGTGTGGACTGCAAACGGCTGCTGGATCCTGTTTTTTTCTCCTGATCATGAAGGACAGGCGAGTCATACACAAGTAGGAGTGTTGTCTTGCACAACAGTATAGAAGCTCGTCAGTGCCTAATCTTGGTTAAGTCCCACAGAATGTGCACAAAAAAAAGCTAACATGCCTTTACTAAACTTCTTTTACTCCATAAGATCATGTAACCAACAAAGAAGAGGGAAAAGAAATATTAAGAAAAATCCAATGACTTTTAGATAAACGATAAAGGCTGCCACAGTGACAGTGTTGTGTGAATGTTGCTGTACTGTCGAATGCACAATGCAGCCCCAACAGCAGGGGTATGCTATAAGAACCTTTGTGTACTTTACAGTAACTCCACGAGAAACATGATACTGTCATTTATTCATGTGAACCATGTGAAAACAGTAACCCTGCAAGGCACTTTCATCCCCAGTCTTTGGAAGCTGATTCCGACCAGAGGCAATACCTATGAGTTGATTCCAGATATATTAAGCTTGAAAGGGATCACAAAGCATTTGAAGCTTATTTGAAAACTCTTGGACAGTCTTCTGGGATGGTGAAAAGCATGAATTTACCTTTGTTTCTCCGAGGCTGCATCGAACATACAAAAGTTTACCTTTTGTTTCATTGTGTGACTGTCGCAAGTCACTCGTGCTAAGGAATGATTTTGGATAAACCAATTGCCATCCTAGCCCTAAACTCCATGTGTCGGCCGACCGTGATACCGCAGTGCGCCTCGCTCGTGTTGAAGTGCTTGTTGTGCATTTTTATTCAATATAAGGTGGAAATGGACAAAGTACAAAAGCGGACCGGTCCATATGGACATACACCGTGCTGCCTTCAGCACAGTTGTACTACAAGTTGTGCGTGAATGTGCCCGGCCGCGAGTCCGTTACAATGTACCATTTAAAGAACCAATCATATGAGACAATCCGGCCATGACCAGGCAGACGCTGTCAGATACAAAAGTGGATCTCGGCCTGCAGAACATTAGAGCCCAATCCAACTCATGCGCAAACCTATGAGCACGAATGAAGTGCTTTCAGTGTGGACTGTCGGCCTGCGACCCTGCCGTGATGGTCCTTGCACGAAGTGGGGATGTGGCATTCGCTGTTCTTGTTTAAATCCAAACTATAATGTAAAAATCTGGCCATGAGGGGCTGGGGTCAGATTTTTTTTTGTCGCTTGCAGAAGCCTAAAATCATGTTTGCGGAAGCTTCACAAGAAAAACCCAGCCCAGCAGGCATCTCCAATTTGGAACACAGACCCAGAGCCACTCAGAGTAAAGATCAAGTTCCAATCCTCTTTCCGGTAACACACAGATGCAGGTAGAATGCTTCACTGCATAGCACTGAACTCTTTGCACTATCAGTATGCTTTACTGCATTACAAGGCTGTGTTGCAGAAGCTTATTAAACCAAATTCGTCGTTTTGGAGTGCAAGAAAGGCCCTCGCAACACGAGCGAGCCCTCCATATCTTGAGAGATGCACCTTGCTCATTCTTCATCCATGGCATACGTACTGCTTCAGATTCAATGACTTGTTTGACACTATCAGCCAAAAAATGCCGTTATGTAGGCATGAAATTTCTGATAATGCCAGGAGTTATCACGGTGCCATTAGTAGACGTACACTGCAGGCGCACAGCGTTCAATGCATCATGTGTGGCGGTGAATATAAGTTCTACATATGCGTAGTGCAGTGCTATACTTTTTCGTTGAATTTCCAAGAATATGTTACCATATGTCCAGGTATGATATATTGGGTATTGACTGCACACTATTCCAATCCTGCAAACCAGCTCTACTTCATATCCACCATATGACATCACCGATGACTTCTCAAGTGTACCAGTGCCTACTTGCTCACGTCGTTGCCTAGGTGGGAAAATGCCAACCGCTGTTATGGGGTTGCTCATACCTAACAACTCTGATAGTGGACCAATTAAGCTTGAGAACATTACAGGCCACATTCGTTTATACTGCTAGAACAGTGAGTAACGTGGCAGTTTCGTAGACTTAGCAATCCAACTAGGAAGTCCAATAATATTGAAAGTGAACTGTACCAGTGTTCAGTTGAAAAACGTGCAGAAAAGACAAGAAATTTGGCACATACTAATCTGCCCTGGTCTCAATTTTACATTGTTTTTTTTTTTTTTACTAAAATCTTAAGTTATGTGTAATTTCAAGAAAGGTACTGCCACAGTCATGAAAACATGTTAGGCCAATGGACATATGAGGTAAGCTAAACCATCAGTATGCTGGCATAGCTGTGAAGTCACATGAACACAATTTTCATATAGAGTAGATTCAACTTCCCTCTAGGCAACATTCAAAGAAACACTATGGTTGAGGGAGCATGATTTTCTCACGACAATTTATAAATCACCTGCTTCCATGATGAACTTGGTTATTCAATTGATGTAGGAAAAAAAGAACTGCATGCCCTTGTGACGACAGGTTCTTTTGTTTAATGTTTCAGATGGTTCTCTGTGGCGAGAACCCCATTGAGGACAAAGCCGTTTGTTGGACAACACACCCAAACATTTAATAAAACAAACGAAAAGCAACCCATAAATCAAACAGTCAATGAAAAACTCATAATACAGAACACACTCGGAGCTGGAATGCTAATGATAGCAGGCAAGTTCGGGCAGGCCGCGAGTATGTGGCGCACAACAGTCTCGACGCGGAATAGCGGATGTGAGACGACGAGAGAAGCAGCGTCAATCTCACCAATGGTCAGGGTGTCGGATCGTTGACCGGACTACCGGAGCGTGGCAGCTCTGGCTTGGAGAAGGAAGGCAGGTGGCCTGGCGGACGGATTGGACGCCTTTTCTTTTTATTTTCTCTTGTGCCGCGCGTTTACGTGCCGGCCGCTCTTCGACGTTGTCGTCTTTCAGCCAGCACGGAATTCGCCTCGACGCGCGCACTCCTTGTTGTCTGCTGTCTGCTTCTTGCACTGCTTGTTGTCCGCGCACTTCACACACCACAGCCCTCAGGTTTAGGACTTCTTCCCTTTGTGACTGAGCATGTGGTTGGTGAGGCTGTTTTGATGTGAGAAGGATGCACTGCAATACATGCATGGAAAGTGGCGCTAGCCTGGGTGGCTGCGCAGATGCCTATTGAGGGTGAAACTGCGAGTGAATGCTTTTCGGCACAGCTGGCACTTGTAGGGGCGCTCACCCGTGTGTATGCGCAAATGCCGTCTCAGGGTGGAACGTTGAGCGAATGCGCTCGTGCAGAAGTGGCACTTGAAGGGGCGTTCGCCTGTGTGAATGTTTACATGCAACTTGTGGGACAAACTGTCAGCGAACGCCTGCGGGCAGAGGTGGCACTTGAAGGGGCGGTCGCTTGAGTGCGTGCGCAGGTGTCTTTTCATGTAGCGTCTTACCTCGGTCTTGTAAGTGCATAGCTGGCAAGAATGCAGCCTTCCGTGCACCGACACGAGCGAGTCGTACAGCTCCAACGACCCTGACGGCAAGGAACCTGCAAAGGCAGAGAGAGCACAGGAAGGCTGTGTGAACAATCTGTCACAGATTTGCTAGAACTAAAGAGCTACATGTGGCAACCAAAATGGGCTGCCACACTCCCAGGCAAAATGAGTGATAACGTTGGCCTGGCAACCCACATATTACTGCCGTGACAACAGTGCAAAGATACGGCAAGCTTGTCTAAAGCAAGTTCTTCTCTCTATATATAAATTACTACCCTTGTCAGATAAAAACTTCTGCAGGCAATGCACAGAGGTTGGATTTGGCATGCCATTGTGATATTAGGCCAAAACAGTAAACTTAGTTATACAATTAACACTGCATCACACAGTCACCTATTAAATGAGCTATTGCATCTTTTTCTTTTACAGAATTTATACAATGCAGCACAACAGGAGCCTAAACTGATATTTGAACACATAATGAAGCATATGGAATAAATTAGGAATATGAATCAAATAATTATGAAAGAAAATGAGAGGCATATGAAAATAAGAAAAAGAATAAACACAGCCTTCGTAGAGTTTGGAATGGCATCACACTTGCAGATCGGGAGAATAATGCCGCATTTCTATGCATTAAATGAAGCTCTTTCACTGCACTTGAAACTTCTTTGGCAACTGTACCTTCTTAAATAGGTGAAAGAAAAATGTCATGTTTGAGTGCTGAGGGCAACTTATCCACTAATTAACCTTACTGCCACTGTCATTACCACATGAACGCATGCAAACTAATGAAGCGATCTCTGAAGATATGCACAATTCTGTCCCATGTTCGCTGCTAATACATCACAGTATCTTCTTTCTTTACCCTGATGCTTACAAAACAGTCACTGCAATGAAGCTTGATTTCAGTAGAATGATAGGTTAGCAAGCAAATTTGCCATTACACTTGGTCTAGACAAGAGAAAAGCATATGTGGCAATGGGTCGACAGTCATATCACAGTCACAATCGATCACATATCAAACTGCCGTGTCACGAAACAGAGCAAGCAAGTGGATGCTTTTCAAGAAGAATCTGGTGAGCTGGTTTCCTGGCAAAGTCAGAAAAACACAACTTCTGGTCACGTTTCATAGCAGCCATGGTCACATCTGTAAATGCACAAAGGTAACTGTAAGAGCTAGCACAAACACAAACACACCCACAAAAACTTTTTTCCATTTGTATAACACATTTATGTTGGGCAATGGTGCTACACAATTTATGATTCCATATATCAATTATCAACAATTATTCATTGACTCATGAAAAGCGTACTTCGCAACACTGGAATATATATTTTTCAATATAAGAGCAATGCTGTCTTAATTTCGTTTTTTAGAGCACCAGGGCAGCAGAAAATTTGTTTACAGACTTTTGCTCAGTGTTGGTTGTGCTCCATGAAAGTAAACTTTACTTGAAAGCTCGTGATGGCCGAGGCTGTAGGAGAGTTTTGTGTTCAGTGATCGCGAAGCGCAATTTGCATCGAGGATCGTCGTGACATGTAAGTACCGTGCACACAACCTTGACTGCGCAACTGTCAGTCTAGGCTGTGCTGCAAGAAATAAGTCTAGAGCTTCATTGGCTTCATGCCCATATTCAAACTTACACCGTTCTGCCCAGAAACAGCCCACAAGAACTTGGTTGGCCTTCGTTTTAGGCTGATTGTGCCCAGAGAACCAAACTCCACTTCACACACGTTGCTGGCACTCCAGCCCGTGCGTGTGATCTCACGTATGTTTAATGAAACTTTTTTTCGAAATTCTCATGCTCTAAATTATGGGTCACGCCTTACACAAGTGCAGGCCTTCCGCGAGTAAATACGATTATTCTGCAGTTAAAAGTCGCACCACTTGGCAATATTTTGTGCAGCCTGCACTGGAGCATGCATTTAAATTTCTAACATTTTTAAAAAATAGCTGTGCAACTCATATTAACTGTTCGGAGAGATTACTAGGAGGGAGTCAATGCTCACAACCAGATTCTGGCTCCTCTTTCTTTACCACATTTTATATTCAGAGAAGATAGAATTTTTAACTCTTTTCAAGAACAAATTATTCTGCATGTATTGAGTGTTTTTTAAGCACATTGAGTACTTTTTAAGCACATGAATTTTTTAAAGATGACTCCACATTATGAAGCATCTTAGCACAACCTTTATTTTGAATACTCAGGCACTGGTTGTCCTTTGGCAAATTCCCAGAGGATACGTATATCTCTCACCTAGTTGCTTCATCAGTTGCTACTTGGATGGTACATATTGAATGCGGTAACCAATGGTGCACAAAGACACCTGTAGTTTGGATGTCAAAGCACACCTACTTGTAACCACCTACACCTACAGATTCACTAAAATGCACCAAAATACAATACAGTCAGTGTACGCAGCTTCAAATTTGTACAATAGAGACTGGAATGAAGAGTATAATGGTTGCTAGAAACACACTACAAGGACCATGCATTCAAGGCATCCTCAAAGAACAATGGTATCTGAAAAATGTTTGCTAAAATACTATAAACAAAAGTGGCTTCTCATATAGCAAAAAAAGGAGAGTAATTAAAGGTATGCTGTGCAGTAACACAGTAATGACATGTAATGAATACCTGTCATGTGCACAGTAAAAACAATTGCACTTCGATGAACCAAGTTCAGAATCGTGACGTAATATACAATGTAAGAAGGTACTGCACTAGAGGCTAGGTGACATGTAGTCCTTCCTTCCATCCAGAAACGTACAAACATTGTGTAGTAGCTGCAACTCCTTGGGTTGACAGCACCGATTTCTCTGAACACAACAGTACTCACGATAATACGTGCCTAACCATGCATTACCGACATGTCAGTACAATCATGTAACATTACCATAATGTTAACAATCATGTAACAATAACCATAATGTTAAAGGCCACTTAGGACAGATGCCATATTAGAGTATATCTACTCTAAATCATCCTGACTTTACTTTGCTTCCACATATTCCCAAATTCAACTTTTATTTTAAGTACCACATTGTAAGCTAATTAAAAAAAAAAACACTTTATAGTATAACTACTGCAAGTGAAAAGAACACACATACTTCAGTGTTTCCTGCACACGTGTTACATTGGGCAAATTAGTATTCAGTGTAGTCGCCACAATTTCGGCAACACGGAATTCCCACTTGTTCTGCTAAATAAGCACGAGAACAGACAGCGCACTAATGTTTAAATGAGCAAAGCATCCGTACATCACTCTATTTGTTGCTTGCGATTCACTAGTAAAAGAATTCTGCTCCGAGATGTAGCTGCAAAATTTACCCTTTTGGACCACTATGGCTACAGACTTTGAGCTGGCAAAGAAAGGATGATTAAACAGAAGATCCTTACGCAAAGTGGTAAGATATAAGACTATGCAGGACACTCTGTGTGTTTGTTACGTGTATTGCACCAGGACTGAAGGGACAGCGATATAGAAGACACAATCAGCGTCCACATTCACAATGCAAGCCTGGCTACGCCCATTAAATGTTGAGAAAACGTACAAGGTACACACATTTCTCAGTTTCTGGTCCAATGAGGCTCTAGAATGACAACACAAATCTACATGGCCTCTCAGGAGAAACACCTCATTAGTATTACAACCACAAAACTTTACATTCATTCCACACTAGAGAAAAGAAAGGGTGTCTCAAGACATGCTTAAGCAAATAACAACAAATAAATACTAATAAGAAGAAAAATATCAAGTCAAACGGGAATAGAAAATAGAATGCCGAAAGAGCACTTTGTCCCTGTCATGTGCAATAATTACAAACTGCCACAGGTGACAAACTTGCCTAACTTACCACACATTCAACGTTTACTTGTATCTGTGCCAACACACTTTTGTTTAATAATGTCCCAATATCAAGCTCGAGGGATGACACACTTAAGAATGTGGTTCAAGGAGCCAAGATTGCCCACTGATCAGACCCATCGACATTATCTCTCAACAACAAACAATACAACTGCTACAATGTTGGCCACACTGAAAGAGCGGACTGTGGCAATGGCCATGGCTGCAACAGTAGAGGCTCCTGGTCTACGCGCATTGGCAAGAATGCCTGTGGGAGCATGCTGCCAGGCCGGAGGTGCCTTGCTAGCTGTTGCAACTTCGGCTGTGGCTCGCATGTGGTTTTGGGAGTCGCCCTCACTAAAGCATACACGCAGCTGTGGTAGCTTGGTGAGCAGGCACTTGCAGCCTTTGCAGTCGCTGGATATCTCGGATAGAGTTTTGAAGTTGACAAACTGCTGGATGCATGCACAAAGAGTCCATTTGTTAATGTTTTACACATGTCAAAATCTTAAAGGCCCAGAACCACCTCTGACATTTCTTTACACATTAAAAATAAACACATGCACTGTGTACACAATGCGTGACAATTATCTCTGCCAGATGAGTGAATGAGTATGTGGTTTTTAACGGCACAAGGGCCAGTTACGGCCAAAGAGCGCCATGACACATGGTAATGAATGGTCTATTATGTATGAAATGATTAAATGAGTGGGAAATGGTAGATGTACTGTATCTTTATAAAGGCCTAAACCAATTCGCTGTAGAGTGCGTAAAATATATGAGTATGCAAATTCATGAGAATGGCTAATGATGCGTGCCATAAGCATAAAAGTTCCATTAGGAAGAGATGACATAACGAAACGTATATAATAGCACTAGTGCCTCAAGAGTGTGCTTGAAGTCAAGGACTGAGAGGCACATGCTGAGAAAACATTTCGCACTGCAGCTGCAGCCAGCAAGGTGAGGCTGTGCTACAGATAACTGGACCAAATAATTTGCACGGAGTCTACGTCCGCTAAAAACTTTAAGTCTGTTAGAAAGTCAAAAAGTGGCTCGTGGCTAAGCAAAAATGCTGGCTGAAGGGGAATTTGCTCACGATACACGGGACAAAAGTACTTTTTGCGCTGGGCTTCTAGTTGATTCAGTTTTGTAGAGCACTTAAACCACATAAAATTTGTTTATAGACTTTTGTTCAGTGTTTGTTGTGCTGCATTGAAGTAAGTTTCACTTAAAATTTTGTGATAGCCGAGGTCGCAGGTGCGCTTTTCATCACTAAGTCCAATGTGTGCTACAGGTCATCAGAAAGTACAGATACCACACAGACGACATCGAATCCGCAACCCTGTCAGTCTAGACTGTTCTGCACAAAATAAGTTGGGAGCTTCATTGGGTTCATGCCCACATGCAAGCTTACATCGTTCCGCCCAGAAAGATCCCACAAGAACTTGGTTGGCTTTCGTGGTAAATGTTGGCTGATTGCCCCCATGGAACCAAACTCGGCTTCAGCTCACGCACATGATATCATGTGAAACATGGTAAAAGACTTTTTTCCAAATTTCCGCACTCCAAATTGGTTATGTGGGCCTTACAGAAGTAAACAGGGTAATTTACAGTTAAAAGTCATGTCAATTGGTAATATTTTGTGTCGCCTGGACTGGAGGATTCACTTGGATCCCCTAACTCAAATGTCACTTACTGGACAGGTCACCAAAAAGGAATCAATGCTGACAACCGGATTCAGGCCCTCAATTCCATTTTGTATTCTGTCAAGAATAAATAATTAACACTTACTTCAGACAAATTATCCTACATGTATTATGCCATCTTTAAAGAAGCCGTGCCACATACAGTTTTACATTTGTCGGATAAACTAAAACCATTGGGTTACAGTGCTTCTGCCTGTCTTTAGCAGTTCTGGCTACTTTTTTTCTGCAGTGACTGTCTGCAGTACAGTGCCACTGTGCTAGGCCGAAGTTACGAACTTTTTCCTTTCCTTTGTGTTTATATTATAATCCAAAAAGTTGCCTTAGATAAAGATCTAAAGCTTAATGTACTCAAAGATGATTTCATGTGTTTCTAAACTTAAATGGAGGGTGCAGCATTAAAATTTTTTTCATATGCAGTAAAACAACATTAAAAAAAATATGCTCTTGATATAGGGGCTCAGTCAAACGTGAACAGTGACTTTCTTGATGACCACATATTATTATAGAGTCGTATCACGACTTTTATTCTAAAGAGACAGGTACTTGTTGTCATTTGGCAACATACAATAGGATCCAACATATCGCCCAACTAGGTCCTTCGTTTAATGCTACCTCGACGGTACGTACAGTATGCGGCACCATTATTGCGTATGGACACTTGTAGTTTGGCTGCCAGTACACAGCCGCTCATAACCTACAGCTAGACTCACTAAAATGCACTAAAAGACATTACAGTCATCGTATGGTTTGAAAGAACTAGAAAGGCCCATTTCTCGTGGCACTTCAAAGTTACACGATAGAAGCCGGAATGAAGCATAAGATGTTACCGTAAGAACCATATATTCAAGCCACATTAACACAAGAAAAGTACATGAAACATGTCTACAAAACTAACATAAACATTACTGACTTCCGAAACATTAAAAAAAAAATTAGAATTGGGAGTGATACTAGATACATTGTTCAGTACTACAGTAACACCAATTAATGAATATCACTAATGTGCAAAATGAAAACAAATGCAGTTCAAGAAGCCAAGTTAGCAAAAAATGGGACACACTATACAATGCAAGAAAGTATTATACATGAAGCCAGATAACACACAGTCTGTCTTTTCATGGATCCAGAAACGTCCAATCTTCGTGCACCAACTGCAACCCTTCCTCTTAACGCCATAAAATTCAAGATAACTGCAAAACCATGCACTGCTAACCTGCCAGCACAATAATGTAACAATAAATGTAATGTTAAAATACACTCGACGGAATCATTATTTTTAACCATATCTACCATGATAGATCACCCTGACTTCTTCATCATATCCATTACAATGAACCACTATTTCAGGTGATGCAATGTAAGCTAATTAAAGAAGGAAATGCACTTCACGCTATAACCAACTGTAAAAGTATGGAGGACACTGCAAGTGTGTTCTGCGTGACTGCATGAGAACTGAAGGCACAGTGGCATAAAGGGTTCAACTAGATTCTATGTTCATAATGCCAAGCACAGGTTCACTCATTTCACACTGACAAAGCATACAAGGTACATATACCGCAGGCCATAGCTGAATTAGGTCACAGAATGACAAGGCAAATCTATGAAGTCTCTTCGGAGAAACACATAGATTATATGAACCCTACATAACTTTAACATTATTTCAACTCAACAGAAAATGGAGTTTACAAGACACTTTAGGCAGACACCCATCGAACAAGGATTAGCCTTCAAGGCTTGATTACAAACTACGGCAGCGAGCACATGCACTGATATCATGTATCACTCCTGTTTGGCAGGCTGCAAGTTTTTAGGCAGGTAGCGCACTGGTAGCTATTGCAACTCGAGCTGTGCCTTCAGCTGTGGTCTTGCTTGTTGCCTTCACTTCAGCTGTGTATGCAGCTGTTGAGGCTTGGCGGGCATGAACTTGGACTCGATGAAGTAGCAAGACTGCTCGGACAGGGTTCGGAAACTGCAATTGTCTGTACCTGCATGAAAAGTCCAGTTGCGAAAATTTCACACATGTGAAAATATTGTTATGGGGAGGCAGACACACCAGATAGACGTACTTACAATATATTTATAAGGCGATCAAGCGCTAAACCATATGGGCGAGAGTGTGCCAGATCAAAAACGTCTTCTTCATCAACGCTCCTCTTGAGGAATAGCACCGTGACAATATTAACACCAGCACAATCTCCAAGTCAAAAACAAACCATGGACAAAGCACAGATGAAGTACAGACTTTTTCCTACAACTGCTGCGGCGTTTTTTTTTTTTCCCCTTTTGTGCAAACTAAAAATATGTGTCATTCCAACACACTTGCCATTAAAAAAACACACCCACATATTCTTTATGAATATGAACTTGTCAGATCATCAATGCCGACTTAACAATGAATGCATGGTAGTTGGATATTTGCCCACATTCACGTAACTCCTTAGTGCTGTTGGTGAAGGCCATTCCCAGGGTGATCCCTTAATTACTATGACGATTGACTCTGCGACTAGTGGGAGCCCAAAGTAACTGCAGCTAATAAGAGAATGCTCCAAGCAAGAAGTTTTGTGAAAACAGGCTCTGATTATCCCTATTACCTTTTATCACATATTCAACTTCTGAGTGATGTAGTCCTTGTGCAGAACACATTTCAAAAATTTTCATGCAATTTCCCGAGTAGCAAGAAAGCTGCTTTCATGAAGTAAATGAAAAATTACCCTTTACACAAGTATATTTACTATTCTAGATGAGACGCTAACCATATAGTATAGTAAGAAGTGCTCCGAACTATTCTGGTTATAATTTTACAGCTGTTATGCTGTAAACTAACGTTGGAAGGCTGCGAAATGCAACAATTTATGAAAACTGTCTAATCACATCTCTAGGATAATACTAGCCAGAATAAAGTTATCAGAGATCATTAAATACACAACTGAAACCATTTATGAGAAGCAATTTCAAGCACTGGCACTGCACACAAGTTCAACTTTGCTAGATTTATGATTGAACTCCACCTCACTGATACCTGTCTAGATTTACTTCCATGTACAGTGAAACCTTGTTCATAAGTTTTGAAAAAAATAAATAAAAAAACACCTAGAGAAGAAACATGCTAACCGGAAAAACTTACTATCCAATGTCAGTAAAATGTTTGGTAGAGGCAACTGTAGTTGACACCTATGTAATGCGAAGCATTGCACGAACCGTTGCGGCATGAGACGCTCACATGTGCAGAGCTGGATGAGCCTTAGTGGCCCGAAACTTGCTTTGTAGTTTCTCTAGGTTGTCGGAGGGGGAAATTCGTTATATCGAGGGGGCCTCCCGCTGTCACTTCGTTACGTAGAGGTCTCAAATACATGTGCTTCTATGGAGTAATGGTGGGGAATAGAAAAACTTCGTTATATTCAGGAATTCGTTATATGGAGGTTCGTTATAAGCAGGTTTAACTGTACGATGACGCCAGAGTGAAACTTGATGTTCACTTCGCACCACCTGCATAGGGAACAGCGCCACGTTTGGGCTATCACCTATCAAAAGCGTGCAGTATGCTTTCAATGTCACTTCACCACACGTTCTGTAAAACAGACAGGTGAAGATGCTTGTAACAATAGGGTTCGCAGTAACAGCTGGGAGTGCAGCGTACAACTACTGGCAAGTACATTTGCTGGTGAAGGAAGAGAAGACTGAGTGCATGCCGGCATTTTCACGTGACACGGGCGGACAAAGTACTGCGGAGAAGCTGTTGTGGAGGGCGCCTACTTATTTAGATCGCAATCGCGTCTGCCTAGTGCACAGCCGGAAAACATATTATACGAATGCAGTTTGGTGATTCTAATAAATGTTGGTGTCAAAAGATTGTGTTTTATGGGAACTTATGAAAAGGTAAAAAAAAAAATGTAACTACTGCGTCAGTTTTTTTTTTGTTCTCAACTGCAAAAGTTGGCGCAAGGAAATCGTACGAATTGGGATGGTATCAACAAGGTTTTATTGTAACTTGGCCTTTTACTTCTGCAGCAATAGATATAATGGATTATTTTTGCTCTGCCGAAATGATATCCATAGGTGTTGCTGATAACAAAAAATTGTGGCAGGACCCATCTCATGAATGACTGTCGACAGTAATGTTTTTAGCATTGACTCAAAATAGCCGAATCTCACCTGAATCTCACAGAATTTGTGCAAAAAAGCCTGCCTACCATGCCTTTATTATTTTTTGTACTCCGTGAGATCATGCAACCAATGAAGGGGGGAAGGGGGGGGGGGGACGACTGCATGCCCTCACCTTTAGGGCTTCTTCCTTTTGTGACTGAGCATGTGGTTGGCAAGGCTGTTCTGATGGGAGAAGGACGCACTGCAGTGCATACATAGAAAGTGACGCTCTCCTTTGTGCCTGCGCAGATGCTTCTTCAGGGTGAAACTGCGAGTGAATGCTTCTGGACACAGGTGGCACTTGAAGGGGCGTTCACCCGTGTGCCGGCGCAAATGCTGTTTCAGGCTGCTACTATGTGTGAATGCACTTGGGCAGACGTGGCACTTGAAGGGGCGCTCGCCTGAGTGCGTGCGCAGGTGTGCTTTCATGTTGCTTCTATCCTCGGTCTTGTAAGTGCATAGCCGGCAGGAATGCAGCCTTCCGTGCAGTGACACGAGTGAGTTGTACTGCTCCAGTGACCCTGACCGCAAGGAACCTGCAAAGTCAGAGAGAGCACAGGAACGCCATGTGAACAGTCTGTCACAGATTTGCTAGAACTAAAGAGCTACATCTGGCAACCAGAATGGGCTGCCACACTCCCAGGCAAAATGAGTGATAACGTTGGCCTGGCAACCCACATATTACTGCCGTGGCAACAGTGCAAAGATGCGGCAAGCTTGTCTAAAGCAAGTTCTTCTCTCTATATATAAATTACTACCCTTGTCAGATAAAAACTTCTGCAGGCAATGCACAGAGGTTGGATTTGGCATGACATTGTGATATTAGGCCAAAACAGTAAACTTAGTTATACAATTAAAACTACATCACACAGTCACCTATTAAATGAGCTATTGCATCTTTTTCTTTTATAGAATTTATAAAATGCAGCACAACAGGAGCCTAAACTGATATTTGAACACATAATGAAGCATATGGAATAAATTGGGAATATGAATCAATTAATTATGAAAGAAAATGAGAAGCATATGAAAATAAGAAAAAGAATAAACGCAGCCTTTGTAGAGGTTGGAATGGCATCACACTTGCAGATCGGGAGAATAATGCCGCACTTCTATGCATTAAGTGAAGCTCTTTCACTGCACTTGAAACTTCTTTGGCAATTGTATCTTCTTAAATAGGTGAAAGAAAAATGTCATGTTTGAGTGCTGAGGGCAACTTATCCACTAATTAACCTTACTGCCACTGTCATTACCACATGTACGCATGCAAACTAATGAAGCGATCTCTGAAGATATGCACATTCTGTCCCATGTTCGCTGCTAATACATCACACTATCTTCTTTCTTTACCCTGATGCTTACAAAACAGTCACTGCAATATAGCTTGATTTCAGAAGAATGACAGGTTAGCAAGCGAATTTGCCAGTAAACTTGGTCTGGACTAGAGAAAAGCATATGTGGCAATGGGTCGACAGTCATATCACAGTCACAATCAATCACATATCAAACTGCTGTGCCACGTAATACAACAACGAAATGCTTTTCAAGAAGAATCTGGTGGGCTGGTTTCCTGGCAAAGTCAGAAAAACACAACTTCTGGTCACGTTTCATAGCAGCCATGGTCACATCTGTAAATGCACAAAGGTAACTGTAAAAGCTAGCACAAACACAAACACACCCACAAGAACTTTTTTTCCATTTGTAAAACACATTTATGTTGGGCAACGGTGCTACACAATTTATGATTCCATATATCAATTATCAACAATTATACATTGACTCATGAAAAGCGTACTTCGCCCCAACACTGGAATATATATTTTTCAATATAAGAGCATTACAGTCTTAATTTAGTTTTTAGAGCGCCAGAGCAGCAGAAAATTTGTTCACAGACTTTTGCTCAGTGTTGGTTGTGCTCCATGAAAGTAAACTTTACTTGAAAGCTCGTGATGGCCGAGGCTGTAGGAGAGTTTTGTGTTCAGTGATCGCGAAGCGCAATTTGCATCGAGGATCGTCGTGACATGCAAGTACCGTGCACACAACCTTGACTGCGCAACTGTCAGTCTAGGCTGTGCTGCAAGAAATAAGTCTAGAGCTTCATTGGCTTCATGCCCATATTCAAACTTACACCATTCTGCCCAGAAACCGTCCACAAGAACTTGGTTGGCCTTCGTTTTAGGCTGATTGTGCCCAGAGAACCAAACTCCACTTCACACACATTGCTGGCACTCCAGCCCGTGCGTGTGATCTCACGTATGTTTAATGAAACTTTTTTTCGAAATTCTCATGCTCTAAATTATGGGACACGCCTTACACAAGTGCAGGCCTTCCGCGAGTAAATACGATTATTCTGCAGTTAAAAGTCGCATCACTTGGCAATATTTTGTGCAGCCTGCACTGGAGCATGCATTTAAATTTCTAACATTTTTAAAAAATAGCTGTGCAACTCATATTAACTGTTCGGAGAGATTACTAGGAGGGAGTCAATGCTCACAACCAGATTCTGGCTCCTCTTTCTTCACCACATTTTATATTCAGAGAAGATAGAATTTTTAACTCTTTTCAAGAACAAATTATTCTGCATGTATTGAGTGTTTTTTTAAGCACATTGAGTACTTTTTAAGCACATGAATTTTTTAAAGATGACCCCACATTATGAAGCATCTTAGCACAACCTGTATTTTGAATACTCAGGCACTGGTTGTCCTTTGGCAAATTCCCAGAGGATACGTATATCTCTCACCTAGTTGCTTCATCAGTTGCTACTTGGATGGTACATATTGAATGCGGTAACCAATGGTGCACAAAGACACCTGTAGTTTGGATGTCAAAGCACACCTACTTGTAACCACCTACACCTACAGATTCACTAAAATGCACCAAAATACAATACAGTCAGTGTACGCAGCTTCAAATTTGTACAATAGAGACTGGAATGAAGGGTATATTGGTTGCTAGAAACACACTACAAGGACCATGCATTCAAGGCATCCTCAAAGAACAATGGTATCTGAAAAATGTTTGCTAAAATACTATAAACAAAAGTGGCTTCTCATATAGCAAAAAAAGGAGAGTAATTAAAGGTATGCTGTGCAGTAACACAGTAATGACATGTAATGAATACCTGTCATGTGCACAGTAAATACAATTGCACTTCGATGAACCAAGTTCAGAATCGTGACGTAATATACAATGTAAGAAGGTACTGCACTAGAGGCTAGGTGACATGTAGTCCTTCCTTCCATCCAGAAACGTACAAACATTGTGTAGTAGCTGGAACTCCTTGGGTTGACAGCACCGATTTCTCTGAAAACAACAGTACTCACGATAATAAGTGCCTAACCATGCATTACCGACATGTCAGTACAATCATGTAACATAACCATAATGTTAACAATCATGTAACAATAACCATAATGTTAAAGGCCACTTAGGACAGATGCCATATTAGAGTATATCTACTCTAAATCACCCTGACTTTACTTTGCTTCCACATATTCCCAAATTCAACTTTTATTTTAAGTACCAAACTGTAAGCTAATTAAAAAAAAAAAAAAACACTTTATAGTATAACTACTGCAAGTGAAAAGAACACACATACTTCAGTGTTTCCTGCACACGTGTTACATTGGGCAAATTAGTATTCAGTGTAGTCGCCACAATTTCGGCAACACGGAATTCCCACTTGTTCTGCTAAATAAGCACGAGAACAGACAGCGCGCTAATGTTTAAATGAGCAAAGCATTCGTACATCACTCTATTTGTTGCTTGCGATTCACTAGTAAAAGAATTCTGCTCTGAGATGTAGCTGCAAAATTTACCCTTTTGGACCACTATGGCTACAGACTTTGAGCTGGCAAAGAAAGGATGATTAAACAGAAGATCCTTACGCAAAGTGGTAAGATATAAGACTATGCAGGACACTCTGTGTGTTTGTTACGTGTATTGCACCAGGACTGAAGGGACAGCGATATAGAAGACACAAACAGCGTCCACGTTCACAATGCAAGCCTGGCTACGCCCATTAAATGTTGAGAAAACGTACAAGGTACACACATTTCTCAGTTTCTGGTCCAATGAGGCTCTAGAATGACAACACAAATCTACATGGCCTCCCAGGAGAAACACCTCATTAGTATTACAACCACAAAACTTCACATTCATTCCACACCGGAGAAAAGAAAGGGTGTCTCAAGACATGCTTAAGCAAATAACAACGAATAAATATTAATAAGAAGAAAAATATCAAGTCAAACGGGAATAGAAAATAGAATGCCGAAAGAGCACTTTGTCCCTGTCATGTGCAATAATTACAAACTGCCACAGGTGACAAACTTGCCTAACTTACCACACATTCAACATTTACTTGAATCTGTGCCAACACACTTTTGTTTAATAATGTCCCAATATCAAGCTCGAGGGATGACACACTTAAGAATGTGGTTCAAGGAGCCAAGATTGCCCACTGATCAGACCCATCGACATTATCTCTCAACAACAAACAATACAACTGCTACAATGTTGGCCACACTGAAAGAGCGGACTGTGGCAATGGCCATGGACGTAACAGTAGAGGCTCCTGGCCTGCGCGCATTGGCAAGAATGCCTGTGGGAGCATGCTGCCAGGCCGGAGGTGCCTTGCTAGCTGTTTCAACTTCGGCTGTGGCTCGCATGTGGTTTTGGGAGTCGCTCACTAAAGCATACACGCAGCTGTGGTAGCTTGGTGAGCAGGCACTTGCAGCCTTTGCAGTCGCTGGATATCTCGGATAGAGTTTTGAAGTTGACAAACTGCTGGCTGCATGCACAGAGTCCATTTGTTAATGTTTTACACATGCCAAAATCTTAAAGGCCCAGAACCACCTCTGACATTTCTTTACACATTAAAAATAAACACATGCACTGTGTACACAATGCGTGACAATTATCTCTGCCAGATGAGTGAATGAGTATGTGGTTTTTAACGGCACATGGGCCAGTTACGGCCAAAGAGCGCCATGACACATGGTAATGATTGGTCTATTAAGTATGAAATGATTAAATGAGTGGGAAATGGTAGATGTACATCTGTATAAAGGCCTAAACCAATTCGCAGTAGAGTGCGTAAAATATATGAGTATTCAAATTCATGAGAATGGCTAATGATGCGTGCCATAAACATAAAAGTTCCATTAGAAAGAGAGGACATAACGAAACGTATATAATAGCACTAGTGCCTCCAGAGTGTGCTTGAAGTCAAGGACTGAGAGGCACGAGCTGAGAAAACATTTCGCACTGAAGCTGCAGCCAGCAAGGTGAGGCTGTGCTACAGATAACTGGACCAAATAATTTGCACGGAGTCTACGTCCGCTAAAAACTTTAAGTCTGTTAGAAAGTCAAAAAGTGGCTCGTGGCTAAGCAAAAATGCTGGCTGAAGGGGAATTTGTTCACGATACACGGGACAAAAGTACTATTTGCGCTGGGCTTCTAGTTGATTCAGTTTTGTAGAGCACTTAAACCACATAAAATTTGTTTATAGACTTTTGTTCAGTGTTTGTTGTGCTGCATTGAAGTAAGTTTCACCATTAATTTTGTGATAGCCGAGGTCGCAGGTGCACTTTTCATCACTAAGTCCAATGTGTGCTACAGGTCATCAGAAAGTACAGATACCACACCGACGACATCGAATCCGCAACCCTGTCAGTCTAGACTGTTCTGCACAAAATAAGTTGGGAGCTTCATTGGGTTCATGCCCACATGCAAGCTTACATCGTTCCGCCCAGAAAGATCTCGCAAGAACTTGGTTGGCTTTTGTGGTAAATGTTGGCTGATTGCCCCCATGGAACCAAACTCGGTTTCAGCTCACGCACATGATATCATGCGAAACATGGTAAAAGACTTTTTTCCAAATTTCCGCACTCCAAATTGGTTATGTGGGCCTTACAGAAGTAAACAGGGTAATTTACAGTTAAAAGTCGTGTCAATTGGTAATATTTTGTGTCGCCTGGACTGGAGGATTCACTTGGATCCCCTAACTCAAATGTCACTTACTGGACAGGTCACCAAAAAGGAATCAATGCTGACAACCGGATTCAGGCCCTCAATTCCATTTTGTATTCTGTCAAGAATAAATAATTAACACTTACTTCAGACAAATTATCCTACATGTATTATGCCATCTTTAAAGAAGCCGTGCCACATACAGTTTTACATTTGTCGGATAAACTAAAACCATTGGGTTACAGTGCTTCTGCCTGTCTTTAGCAGTTCTGGCTACTTTTTTTCTGCAGTGACTGTCTGCAGTATAGTGCCACTGTGCTAGGCCAAAGTTAACTTTTTCCTTTCCTTTGTGTTTATATTATAATCCAAAAAGTTGCCTTAGATAAAGATCTAAAGCTTAATGTACTCAAAGATGATTTCATGTGTTTCTAAACTTAAATGGAGGGTGCAGCATTAAAATTTTTTTTCATATGCAGTAAAACAACATTTAAAAAAAATATGCTCTTGATATAGGGGCTCAGTCAAACGTGAACGTGACTTTCTTGATGACCACATATTATTATAGAGTCGTATCACGACTTTTATTCTAAAGAGACAGGTACTTGTTGTCATTTGGCAACATACAATAGGATCCAACATATCGCCCAACTAGGTCCTTCGTTTAATGCTACCTCGACGGTACGTACAGTAGAGCACTGCACGGGCCCGGGCCGGCCCGAAAGCCCGGGCCCGGCCCGGCCCGCGGGCCGGGCCGTCCGAATCGTTTTGTCGGCGGGCTCGGGCCGGGCCCGGGCTTAAAGCCGCGGGCCCGGGCCGGGCTCGGGCTTGAAGCCACGGGCCCGGGCCAGACTCGGGCCCGCTCATTGAAGGGCCTAAGTAGGCCTTCAAGCACACACGACTGTTATGCATTGCATGGTTCAATGGATTCTGTGCCAAGCTGAAGTGACACGTGCAAGATGACTGTCATCATCATCATCAGTCTATATTTATGTTCACTGCAGGACGAAGGCCTCTCCCTGCGATCTCCAATTAACCCTGTCTTGCGCTAGCTGATTCCAATTTGCGCCTGCGAATTTCCTAACTTCATCACCCCACCTAGTTTTCTGTCCTCCTGTACTGCGCTTCCCTTCTCTTGGTATCCATTCTGTAGCTCTAATGGTCCATCGGTTATCCATCCTACGCATTACAGAGCCTGCCCAGCTCCATTTTGCCGCTCAATGTCAATTAGAATATCGGTTATCCCCGTTTGTTCTCAGATCCACACCGCTCTCTTGACTGTATATCTTATCAGATGACTATATCTTATCAAAGAAAATAGTAAAACAGATGAAGTTCTCATTTTTAATAGCGGAGCTGTTTCAGCCGGGCCTAATGTGTCCGCTGAATCCAAAAATGTGGGCCGATCCTGGCAGCAGTGCAGAAAGGGTCCAAGCGCAATGGCACATACACCTGTGAACTAGCGAAGCTGAGCCTGGATAAGTCTAGCTAAGAATAGTGGGGACTAATTGCCTATCGATAGGAAATTGATAGCCAATCAATAGCTAGTCGATAATCGATCAATAATCAATAAATTCCCGAAAATGCTGGGGATGACTTGGTAGTGCTTAGCCTAGCCCAAATACGTGGCCAATACCTTACGATAGCCAATCGGCAGCCAATCAATAGCTAATAGATAATGGATCAATAATCAATAAATTCCGATAACTTGGTAGTGCTTAGCCTATCCCAAATACGTGGCCAATATCTTGCAATAGACAATCAATAGCCAATCGATAATCAATCAATAATAAATAAATTCCGGGAAATGCTGGGGATGACTTGGTAGTGCTTAGTCTAGTCCAAAAGCCAGGACTAGCTAGGTGCCCATCATCTCCACTGTCTCTTTAGCATTGCGCAGCCAGTGCAAGCTACGCTAATTTGTTTTTTCCTTTTCCGCAAAAACGAACATTGTTTCCGCGTAAGGAAAAATAAATTATACAAAGAACCACTCCTCAAACCATTTCCATGTTACCGCTTTTGCGATCGCACTATTACCAGTGTCGATAATATGGCGTTATTTTAGCGCTAAGGCCAGTTACTTTTTGCCTCAATGCATAAAACAGCGTTTTCCTCAAAAAGTTAATTGGAACGCCCATGAATTTTGTCGGGCATATTGAAAATTAATATCTCGAAACTGGTTCAGTCCTGAGAATTCGTTCCAAGTGGAGACGCCTTGCGAACTCAGCGGCTATAATTCGTAGATTGAAAGATGTGCCGTAAAATAATTAAAAATTTAATTCACGTAATTATGTTAAATATTCAAGTAGGCGTTTTTACCATCCATTAGGCCATCCATGTCAGAATTAGCTTGTAACTACAAAAAACAATTAGCCTCCTTAGAGCGTCGTCGCATTAATGGGAACACAAGAAATCCTGAGATATGGTCAATTCCATACTTCAGAACACTCTATAAGCATCAGTCGTTAATACATGACCTACCATTCACTTTCAACAGATACAAAAATGGCGGTAATTCCAGTAAGAAGGAACTCAGCTGACACTTTGGTCACTTGTAATGTATCTGATGTGATTATTATTCTGCCTTTCTGTATGGTTCTGAGTATATAATGTAAATCCTGTTTCGTTTTCTTAGCAAATGTTGATCTTGTAAAATTCAGTCTCATGCTATGTTGTATAGCTGGTGCTGGGTTGTTCTGTATAGCTAGTATTGTTATTGTAGTGTTGTTTAAAATGCATTCTGTTAAAACTTTTCCAATTCTGTTAACTCGCCGTTACGCAAATATTCTTTGCCTTTCCATTCATAGCTATTTCGTCTATGAGGAATTCCAGCGATAGCTGGAAATATATGTGAATTATTTTGCATGTGTGGTCTTTCGGGTCATGTCAAGCTACATATGTAGCTTTTAGTCCAAAATGACCGTCCAGCATGTAAACTGGACGATAAATTGATTTGATTTGATTGATTTCGTCGGACACTTTGAAAATTATTATCTCGAAACTGGTTTAGTCCTGAGAATTCGTTCCAAGTGGATACGCCTTGCGAACTCGGCGGATATAATTAGTGGATTGAAAGATGTGCCATGAAATAATTAATTAAAACGTTAATTAGCGTAATTATGTTAATTCTTCAATTAGGCGTTTTCATTTCTCGGGGAAGTAATGGCCACCTCATCGAGTAGTTTAGATCAAGGATTGTAACTGTGCTATCTGCCACAGGCAATCTTTAAAAATTTGGTTCAGCTAAAATGAAACGCCCTGTATATTTACATGCTAAACGACATCATTGAACCATATCGTACAAATCAAGGTAAGTACATGCGCACCACCAGAAAAATAGTAGCACAGGCAATGGGCCCGATTACTGATGTTCCCGTGGGAGAAACAAAGATTTCGGCCTTTTATTGCTTGTATACTGCAGCTGATTAAACCTCGAGAAGGTGAGGCTGACAGATACGGTACAATCTGTAAGTAAAAAAAATGAATTTTTTCTTACAGGCCGGGCCTGGTCATGCACACGCGGGCCCTAGCTAAGCTTAGTAATGAACGCCCGGGCGCGGGCCGGGCCCGGGCTCAGTAACACGGGCCCGGGTCGGGCCCGGGCTTGGAACCATGGGCCCGGGCCGGGCCCGGGCTGGTCTCAGTCATGTACGCTCGGGCCCGGGCCGGGCTCGGGCTTTGTATTACGGGCCCGGGCTGGGCTCGGGCCTCGTAAAGCGGGCCCGGGCCGGGCTCGGGCCGAAAAATCAGGCCCGTGCAGTGCTCTAACGTACAGTATGCGGCACCATTATTGCGTATGGACACTTGTAGTTTGGCTGCCAGTACACAGCCGCTCATAACCTACAGCTAGACTCACTAAAATGCACTAAAAGACAGCACAGTCATCGTATGGTTTGAAAGAACTAGAAAGGCCGATTTCTCGTGGCACTTCAAAGTTACACAATAGAGGCCGGAATGAAGCATAAGATGTTACCGTAAGAACCATATATTCAAGCCACATTAACACAAGAAAAGTACATGAAACATGTCTACAAAACTAACAGAAACATTACTGACTTCCGAAACATAAAAAAAAAAAATTAGAATTGGGAGTGATACTAGATACATTGTTCATTACCACAGGAACGCCAATTAATAGATATCACTAATGTGCAAAATGAAAACAAATGCAGTTCAAGAAGCCAAGTTAGCAATTGGGACATATTATACAATGCAAGAATCTATTATACGTGAAGCCAGATAACACACAGTCTGTCTTTTCATGGATCCAGAAACGTCCAATCTTTGTGTAGCAACTGCGACCCTTCCTCTTAACGCCATAAAATTCAAGATAACAATTGCAAAACCATGCACTGCTAACCTGCCAGCACAATAATGTAACGATAAATGTAATGTTAAAAGGCACTCAAGAGAATGATTATTTTTAACCATATCTACCATGATAGATCACCCTGACTTCTTCATCATCATATCCATTATAATGAACCACTATTTCAAGTAATGCAATGTAAGCTAATTAAAAAAGGAAACGCACTTCATGCTATAACCAACTGTAACACTATGTAGGACACTGCAAATGCGTTATGCGTGACTGCATGAGAACTGAAGGCACTGTGGCATAGAGGGTACAACTTGAGTCTATGTTCATACTGCAAGCACAGGTTCACTCATTTCACACTGACAAGCATACAAATTACACCTATACCTCAGGCCTTAGACCTACAAGGCCACAGAATGACAAAGCAAATCTACGAAGTCTCTTTGGAGAAACACTTAGATTATATGAACCCTACATAACTTTAACATTATTTCAACTCAACAGAAAATGGAGTTTACAAGACACTTTAGGCAGACACCCATCAAACAAGGATTAGCCTTCAAGGCTTGATTACAAACTACGGCAGCGAGCACATGCACTGATATCACGTATTACTCCTGTTTGGCAGGCTGCAAGTTTTTAGGCAGGTAGCGCACTGGTAGCTATTGTAAGTCGAGCTGTGCCTTCAGCTGTGGTCTTGCTTGTTGCCTTCACTTCAGCTGTGTATGCAGCTGTGGAGGCTTGGTGGGCATGAACTTGGACTCGTTGAAGTAGCCAGATTGCTCGGACAGGGTTCAGAAACTGTAATTGTCTGTACCTGCACGAAAAGTCCAGTTGCGAAAATTTCACACATGTGAAAATATTGTTACGGGGAGGCAGACACAGCAGGAAAACGTATTTACAATATATTTACAAGGTGATGAAGCGCTAAACCATATGGGCGAGAGCGTGCCAGATCAAAAACGTTTTCTTCATCGACACTCCTTTTGAGGAATAGTACCGTGATAATATTAACACCAGCACAATCTCCAAGTCAAAGACAAAGCACGGACAAAGCACAGATGAAGTACAGACTTTTTCTTACAACTTCTGCGGCGTTTTTTCCTCTTTTGTGCAAACTGAAAATATGTGTCATTCCAACACACTTGCCATTAAAGAAACACACCCACATATTTTTTATGAATATGAACTTGTCAGATGATCAATGCTGACTTAACAATCAATGCATGGTGGCTGGATATTTGCCCACATTCACGTAACTCCTTAGTGCTGTCGGTGAAGGCCATTCCCAGGGTGATCACCTAATTCCTATGACGATTGACTCTGGGACTAGCGGGAGCCCAAACTAACGGCAGCTAATAAGAGAATGCTCCAAGCAAGAAGTTTTGTGAAAACAGGCTCTCATCATCCCTATTACCTTTTATCACATATTCAACTTCTGAGTGATGTAGTCCCACATGCAGAACACATTTCAAAAATTTTCATGCAATTTCCCGAGTAGCAAGAAAGCTGCTTTCATGAAATAAATGAAAAATTACCCTTCAACAAGTATATTTATTATCCTAGATGAGACGCTAACCATATAGTATAGTAAGAAGTGCTCCGAAATATTCTGGTTATAATTTCACAGACGTTATGCTGTAAACAAACGTTGGAAGGCTGCGGAATGCAACAATTTATGCGAACTGTCTAATCACATGTCCAGGATAATACAAGCCAGAATAAAATTATCAGAGATCATTAAATACACAACTGGCACCATTTATGAGAAGCAAATTCAAGCACTGGCACTGCACACAAGTTCAACTTTGCTAGATTTATGATTGAACTCCATCTCACTGATACCTGTCTAGATTTACTTCCATGTACAGTGAAACCTTGTTCATAAGTTTTGAAAAAAAAAAAAAAACACCTAGAGAAGAAACATGCTAACCGGAAAAACTTACTATCCAATGTCAGTAAAATGTTTGGTAGAGGCAACTGTAGTTGACACCTATGTAATGCGAAGCATTGCACGAACCGTTGCAGCATGAGATGCCCATACCCCCAGAGCTGGATGGGCCTCAGTGACCCCAAACTTGCTTTGTAGTTTTTGCGGCTGCGGCAAGCTTGCGTTTGCACTCCTCAAAGTCGGCCTGTCAGCAGCTTCTTAGGCTGAGTAGTTTGACAGTAAGTATTGATGTCTCCACTCGGCGAGAATCGTTGCAGCAAAGTTGCGCACGTGTTTCAACCTGTAGGTCCTGATTAACCTGAGAAGTGCTTTGTTGTTTTTCTATTGTGGGCAACGTAAACCAAAATGAAATTGAACTGGTGAGCAATACCGGAATACAGTAAAACCTGGATATAACGAAATTGACAAATTCCCGAAAAACTTTGTTATAAAGAGGGTTTCGTTATACGCAGGTTCGGCACGAAAATTCGAAAAAGAAACCCTTACCGTATTTACTCGATTCTAACGTGTGCTCAATTGTAACGCGCACCCATTTTCCGTTTTCGCCGAAGCACTCATCCTTGGAATGTCACACCATGGTACCGGATGCGTGGACGCGTGTCAGTTTCACACAAGCGCGAGGCATCAGAAACGAAGAGCGAGCGTCACGATGGCAGTCATAGCGTCGTATAGTGTTACAGTAGAATCTCGCTGTTACATTCCCGGGGGCTGCGTTTTCCCGGCTGTTCGTTTTCGGCCGGTCCCGGCACAGCTCCCATAGAACCCAATGCATTGGTAACCCCGCTGCTGCGTTGCAACTAGTGGGACCATTCCCGCATCATACGTTGCGAACTGCCGGCCCTGAGCGTCCATTTTGACTTTTCATGTCGCTTGGCTTGGTGGCTTGACGACAGGCATTGGCCGCTCAAAGTGCTGGGGGCGACAACTATGACATATTTTCGGTTTCCGCCAGCAAAAGTATGGCCCTTGAGATCCGTATTTGCTATATAAAAACGGTGTCTATGACGCGTTGTGACCCTAAAATTGGTTTTGGCTCATAGATATCCCGTATAAACTCCAAGAACAATAATGCAGTCACCGCGCGCCGTATGCTGTATGTGCGAGTGAAAATGCGCGAGGGGAGCCGACGACCACGTCTAAATCTCGCGCGCGCAAGAAAAGCAGGGAGGAAGCGCGCCTTCTTCCGTTGCGCTCGAGGCACCGGCGAGGAAGCGAGGAGGAAGGGATAGCGGGGCGGCGTTGTACTGTACTCTGGCATCAACTGCGTACTGTGCGCCGGCGCGCGGTCGCGTGGGCAGTATCTTGAAAGCGATCTGCGTTGGGGCAGAGTCTAGCAGTGTAGGTGCGTCGGCGGCTCGTAGCTTTGTGCGTGCTGTGTGTTCTCGGCGCTCAGTTTGCATTGAAGCGATAAACAACAGCACGAAGGTCACTTCGCTCGCTTCTACAGCGGCGCTTCCACACACCGCCAGCGTTTGACAGCGCGTGTCCGCGCTCATCGAGTGTGATGTGTCACAGCCTGTACCAGCGCGCCGGCAACATCAACTGGAAAAGGAGAGAGTGCCGGCTTGGCGGGCTATTAACCAGCTGCAGCAAGCGGCAGGATCAGGTTTGAATGAAGGGAGGGGGAAAGGTCACGCCCGCGGTGGCAAGTTCGCCGGGTCGAGGGATGCAGGCCCGCCTCGCACACGCACGCACACGTGCGCTCGCTTCGCATTCCGTCGCAGAGGAGAAGGTGCTTCCGGTTGCTGCTCGCGCAAAAATGACAAAATTCAGGACGACATCTCTAGGTTGTCGGAGGGGGAAATTCGTTATATCGAGGGGGCCTCCCGCTGCCACTTCGTTACGTAGCGGTCTCAAATACATGTGCTTCTAGGGAGTAATGGTGGGGAATAAAAAAACTTCGTTATATTCAGGAATTCGTTATATGGAGGTTCGTTATAAGCAGGTTTAACTGTACGATGACGCCAGAGTGAAACTTGACGTTCACTTCGCACCACCTGCATAGGGAACAGCGCCACGTTTCGGTTATCACCTATCAAAAGCGTGCAGTATGCTTTCAATGTCACTTCACCACACGCTCTGTAAAACAGACAGCTGAAGATGCTTGTAACAATAGGGTTGGCAGTAACAGCTGGGAGTGCAGTGTACAACTACTGGCAAGTACATTTGCTGGTGAAGGAAGAGAAGACTGAGTGCATGCCGGCATTTTCACGTGACACGGGCGGACAAAGTACTGCGGAGAAGCTGTTGTGGAGGGCACCTACTTACTTAGATCACAATCGCGTCTGCCTAGCGCACAGCCGGAAAACCTACTATACGAACGCAGTTGGGTGATGTAATAAATCTTGGTGTCGAAAGATTGCTTTGTGGGAACTTATGAACAGGTAAAAAAAAAAAACTTAACTATTGCGTCATTTTTTTGTTCTTAACTGCGAAAGTTGACGCAAGGAAATCGTACGAATCGGGATCGGTTAAACAAGGTTTTACTATTACTCAGGCTTTTACTTCAGCAATAGATATAATGGATTATTTTTGCTCTGCCGAAATGATATCCATAGGTGTTGCTGATAACAAAAAATTTTGGCAGAACCCATCTCATGAATGATGGTCGACAGTAATGTTTTTAGCATTGAATCAATATAGCCGAATCTCACCTGAATCTCACAGAATTTGTGCAAAAAAGCCTGCCTACCATGCCTTTATTATTTTTTTGTACTCAGTGAGATCATGCAATAAATGAAGGGGGGGGGGGGGGACTGCATGCCCTCACCTTTAGGGCTTCTTCCTTTTGTGACTGAGCATGTGGTTGGCAAGGCTGTTCTGATGGGAGAAGGACGCACTGCAGTGCATGCATAGAAAGTGACGCTCTCCTTTGTGCCTGCGCAGATGCTTCTTCAGGGTGAAACTGCGAGCGAATGCTTCTGGACACAGCTGGCACTTGAAGGGGCGTTCACCCGTGTGCCGGCGCAAATGCTGTTTCAGGCTGCTACTATGTGTGAATGCACTTGGGCAGACGTGGCACTTGAAGGGGCGCTCGCCTGAGTGCGTGCGCAGGTGTGCTTTCATGTTGCTTCTATCCTCGGTCTTGTAAGTGCATAGCCGGCAGGAATGCAGCCTTCCGTGCAGTGACACGAGTGAGCTGTACTGCTCCAGTGACCTTGACCGCAAGGAACCTGCAAAGTCAGAGAGAGCACAGGAACGCCATGTGAACAGTCTGTCACAGATTTGCTAGAACTAAAGAACTACATCTGGTAACCAAAACGGGTTGCCACACTCCCAGGCAAAATGAGTGATAACGTTGGCCTGGCAACCCACATATTACTGTCGTGGCAACAGTGCAAAGATGTGGCAAGCTTGTCTAAAGCAACTTCTTCTCACTAAGCATTAATTAATACCCTTGTCAGATAAAAACTTCCGCTGGCAATAAACAGAGGTTGGATTTCGCATGACATTGTGATATTAGGCCAAAACAGTAAACTTAGTCATACAAGTAATACTGCATTACACAGTCACCTATTAAATAAAATATTGCATCTTTTTATTTTATAGAATTTATACAATGCAGCACAACAGGAGCCTAAACTGATATTTGAACACATGAAGCATATGAAATAAATTGGGAGTATGAATTAAATAATTATGAAAGAAAATGAAAAGCATATGAAAGTAAGAAAAAGAAAAAAAACACACAGCCTTCGTAGAGGTTGGAATGGCATCACACTTGCAGATGGGTAGAATACTGCCACATTTCTATGCATTGAAGAAATTACTACTTTAGTGCACTTGAAACTTCTTTAGCAATTGTATCTTCTCAAATAGGTGAAAGTAAAATGTCACAACAGAGTGCTGAGGGCAACTTATCCACTAATTATCCTTACTGCCACTGTAATTACGACACATACGCATGCAAACTAATGAAGAGATATCTGAAGATAGGCACAATTCTGTCCCATACATTACCTTAAGCAAACTATGTTCGCTGCTAATACATCACCGTATCTTCTTTCTTTACCCTGATGATTACGTAACAGTCAGTTGAATGAAGCTTGATTTCAGTAGAATGACAGGTTAGCAAGCGAATTTGCCATTACACTTGGTCTGGACAAGAGAAAAGCATATGTGGCAATGCGTCGACAGTCATATCACAGTCACAATCGATCACATATCAAACTGCATGTCACGAAACAGAGCAAGCAAGTGGATGCTTTTCAAGAAAGAATCTGGTGAGCTGGTCTCCTGGCAAAGTCAAAAAAGCACAACTTCTGGTGACGTTTCGTAGGAGCCATGGTCACATCTGTAAATGTAGAAAGGTAACTGTAGATAAAAGCTAGCACAAACACAAACAGACCCACAAAATTTTTTCCATTTGTATAACACATTTATGTTGGGCAACGGTGCTACACAATTTATGATTCCATATATCAATTATATACAATTGTTCATTGACTCATGAAAAGCGTACTTCGCCCCCCCCCCCCCCCCCCCCCAACACTGGAATATATATTTTTCAATATAAGAGCATTGCTGTCTTAATTTCGTTTTTTAGAGCACCAGAGCAGCAGAAAATTTGTTTACAGACTTTTGCTCAGTGTTGGTTGTTTTCCATGAAAATAAACTTTACTTGAAAGCTCGTGATGGCCGAGGCTGTAGGAGAGTTTTGTGTTCAGTGACTGCGAAGCGCAACTTGCATAGAGGATCGTCGTGACATGCAAGTACCGTGCACACAAGCTTGACTGCGCAACTGTCAGTCTAGGCTGTGCTGCAAGAAATAAGTCTAGAGCTTCATTGGCTTCATGCCCATATTCAAGCTTACACCGTTCTGTCCAGAAACCGCCCATAAGAACTTGGTTGGCCTTCGTTTTAGGCTGATTGTGCCCACAGAATCAAACTTCACTTCACACACGTTGCTGGCACTCCAGCCCGTGCGTGTGATCTCACATATGTTTAATGAAACTTTTTTAAATATGATTATTCTGCAGTTAAAAGTCGCACCACTTGGCAATATTTTGTGCAGCCTGCACTGGAGCATCCATTTAGATTTCTAACACTTTTTAAAAATAGACGTGCAACTGATATTAACTGTTCGGAAAGATTACCAAGAAGGAGTCAATGCTGACAACCAGATTCTGGCTCCTCTTTCTCCACCACGTTTTCTATTCAGAGAAGACACGATTTTTAACACTCTATTCAAGAACAAATTATCTTGCATGTATTGAGTGCTTGTATAAGCACATTGAGTGCTTTTTAAGCAAATGACTTTTTTAAAGGTTACCTCAGATTATGAAGCATCTTAGCACAACCTTTATTTTGAATACTCAGGCATCTGGTTGTCCTTTGGAAAACTTCCAGAGGATAAACAGACCTCCCACCTATGTAGTTGCTTCATCAGTTGCTACCTGGATGGTATTTATTGAATGCGGTGCCAATGGTGCACAAAGACGCCTGTAGTTTGGATGTCAAAGCACACCTACTTGTAACCACCTACACCTACAGATTCACTAAATTCACCAAAATACAATACAGTCAGTGTACGCAGCTTCAAATTTGTACAATAGAGACTGGAATGAAGAATATAATGGATGCTAGAAACACACTACAAGGACCATGCATTCAAGGCATTCTCAAAGAACGATGGTATCTGAAAAATGTTCGCTAAAATACCATAAACAAAATTGGCTTCTCAAATAGCAAAAAAGGAGAGTAATTAAAGGTATGCTGCGCAGTAACACAGTAATGACATGTAATGAATACCTGTCATGTGCACAGTAAAAACAATTGCACTTCAATGAACCAAGTTCAGAATCGTGACATAATATACAATGCAAGAAGGTACTGTACTAGAAGCAATGTGACATGTAGTCCTTCCTTCCATCCCGAAACGTACAGAGATTGTGCAGTAGCTGCAACTCTTTGGGTTGACAGCACCGATTTCGCTGAACGCAACAGTATTCACGATAATCAGTGCCAAACCATGCATTACCAACTTGTCAGCACAATCATGTAACATAACCATAATGTTAACAATCATGTAACAATAACCATAATGCTAAAGGCAGCTGAGGAGAGATGCCACATCAGAGTATATCTACCCTAAATCACCCTGACTTTGCTTTGCTTCCACATAATATTCCCAAGTTTTATCCACTATTTTATTTACCATATTGACAGCTAATTAAAGAAAAGAATGCCCTTCATAGTATCATAGTACCACACCCACAAAACTTTACATTCATTCCACACCGGAGAAAAGAAAGGGTGTCACAAGAGCAAACAACAACAAATAAATATTAATAATAAGAAAAATATCAAGTCAAATGGGAATAGAAAATGGAATGCTGAAAGCGTACTTTGCCCCTGTTATATGCAATAATTACAAACTGCCACAAATGACAAACTTACCTAACTTACCACACAATCAACATTTACTTGAATCTGTGCCAACCATACTTTTGTTTAAAAGTTTCCCAATATCAAGCTCGAGGGATGACATGCTTAAGAATGTGGTTCAAGGAGCAAAGATTGCCCACTGACCAGACCCATCGACATTATCTCTCAACAACAAACAATACAACTGCTACAATGTTGGCCACACTGAAAGAGCTACTGTGGCAATGGCCATGGCTGCAACAGTAAAGGCTCCTGGTCTGCACACACTGGCAAGAATGCCTGTGGGAGCATGCTGCCAGGCCGGAGGTGCCTTGCTAGCTGTTGCAACTCCGGCTGTGGCTCGCATGTGGTTTTGGGAGTCACCCTCACTAAAGCATACATGCAGCTGTGGTAGCTTGGTGAGCAGGCACTTGCAGCCTTTGCAGTCACTGGATATCTCTGATAGAGCTTTGAAGTTAACAAATCGCTGGCTACATGCGAAAAGAGTCCATTTGTTCATGGTTTACACATGTCAAAATCTTAAAGGCCCAGAACCACCTCTGACATTCTTTTACCCATTTAAAATAAACACTTGCACTGTGTACACAATGCGTGACAATAATCTTTGCCGAATGAAGGAATGAATGCGTGGTGTTTAACGGCGCAAGGGCCAGCTACAGCCAAAGACTGCCATGACCTGTGGTAATACTTTTTGTATTACCACAGGACCCACAGGTAATACATGACCCGTGGACATACTTTTTTGAGGGTTTAGTTTAAAACCGTTCTCGTCCGCCCACTTGAACAAATTATTTAAGCCAAGGTGTACCTGTCGCTCGCTGATATGAAGGTTACATAATTTGTAACCTATGTAGATGTCATCCACATATACGGAATAAAACATAGTATGTGGTACGACAGTATGGAGCGAGTTCATTTTGACAATAAATAAAGTACAGCTCAGCAACTTGCGGTACACCAGTCTCCTGCGTAAATTGACGCATTAGGATATTGCCAATTTGAACATGGAATGTGCGGTTCGAGAGAACTTTGGATCACGTTCAGCAAGTTGCCTCGCACGTCCATTCCAGCCAGATCACGAAGCATTCCAAAATGCCAAGTGGTGCCATATGCTTTCTCCATATCTAAGAACACCGACACGAAAACCTGTTTATGCACGAAGGCATCAGAGATATTTGTCTCGATGTGGACAAGGTGAAGTGTAGTGGATCTACCTGCCCTGAAACAGCTCTGATTCATTGCTACTAGTGTATTGCTACTTGCAAGAAAATGGATCAGGCGGTGCTACGTCATTTTCTCAAAGAGTATGCATGGGCAACTTGTTAGGGCTATAGACCTATAACTGCTGGCCGAAGTCAGGTCTTTGCCCTCTTTGAGAATAGGAATATTATTGCCTCTTTTCAGGCAGCCGGGATGTACCCACCACAGAATATGGAGTTTAAAAGTCACAGAAGTGTTTTGTGGGTATCAGGGTGTAATTGTTTGATCATGTCGTAAGCTATCCTGTCTCTTCCTGGCACTGATTTACTAGAACAACTCAGTGAGGCGTCAAACTCCGCCATGGTTCATTCTTTGTTATTCATTCTCCGACAAGATTGTAAGATTCATTCTTTGTTATTTTCCTAACTAAAGGCAATCGCTCTGCTTGCCGCTGGTACTGTAGAAATGTATCTTTGTAATGGGCCAAACTGGAAATTTACTCGAAGTGGGCACATAGAAAATCAGCCTGGTCTTCTAGAGTGTTTCCCTGGGTGTTTACTAATGGTAGAGGAGGAAACAACCTTATTTTGTTAATTTGGCTTAGTGAGGGGTGGCTACCAGGTGATGCCTTACAGCCACCTCCTCGGCTCTTTTGATGGCCCGAAGTTGAACCGCCAGGTTCGGGTTCATAAGGATTGGTTTGCCAGCCGTTTATTTGTTAACTCGGTTCCAGGCTTTCCTTTCGTCCGTGTAGGAGTTTATGCCTTATATGTATTCTTGCCAGCTTTCCCTTTTTGCATGGCTGCGCGTTCTTCTACCCTTGGAGAGTCACGAAGGTGGCCCCAAGCGTTATTTTGCCTTCTTAGTGCATACCTACAGTCACTGTTCCACCAGGGAACCCATCGTTTGGATTGCTTTCCTTGGGTTTCTGGGATGGACATGGATGCTATATTAACAATAAATGCTGTGAAATATGCCATTGCGTCGTCGTTCTTAAGTGTACGGACGTCATCTCATGTTAGGTGGGCGAGCTTTGTGTATTGCTTCCAGTCGGCAGACTGAATTTTCCCCTGGGGAACATGGGGGGAGTTTTTATCACTTTTTGTTAACCTAAAAACGATCGGGAAGTGGTCAGTCCCGTAAGGGTTTTTAGGTGACATTTCACTTGGTCAAATCTCGGACATTTGAAACATCTGCGTGGATTTGGAATGTATTCTTACTCGTGTCTTTGTGTAACGTGTTTCAAGAGAGTCTGGCAGTACATCGTCGCAAAGGTGCGAATGAGATGTTTTGTACGAATTTTGTTGTTGTCATGTTTCATCGTTATTCTTTGTACTTTGACAACATCCTGCACCTTCCATCCTTCGACTAGTTCTTCTTTGCTCATATTCAAGAGATAATCATCTGATACAGCACCTCTGGATGTGTTCATCGAGCGATGTGGGGTTACCGCAATTTCAACATCCCCAAAAGCAAGGAGATTTGAAATCTTTTTGTGTTGTAGCTTGTTGCGCACTTCAAGCAGTAGGTCACCGCTAGCCATATTAGTGATCTTGTATCCGGGACCCAGAACGTCGTTGAGAACTTTTGGAATGGTGGAAGGGTTCCAACTGTCTTTTTGGGGCATTGACTATGTATAACGTGGTAGCGCGGGAATGACTGGACAAAAAGTTGTTGAGTTTCTTCGGTGTGCCCTCTTTTCGAAAGAGGGTGAACAAGTAGTCGGGAAAAGATACTTAAAGCCATATATACTTTATTTGATTTAGGCAGGTATGCCAGCCGCCCACCACCGAACCCAACAAGGGGCCGCTATGAGATCTGAAGGAGACGCAGATGCAAGCTGTAAGTAGCTACTATAACCTAATATAAAATACCCTAGGTTAGATAGACTACACGAGGTTAACCCTTGCTGCCTGGGAAGTCGGAAGTAAGAAGAGAGGAGGATACAAGAAAGAGTGGAAGTGAGATAGAAAGACGAACATCGGAGAGCAGGATAGGAAAAGGCAACTACCGATTCCCCCAAGGTGGGTCAGTTCGGAGATGCCGACTATGCGAAGCAGATGCCAAAGGGGCGTGTTACCTCCGCTGAGGGGCCATAAAGGTCCAAACACTCAGCATTGGCTCAACCCGCAGGATCCCCCTTTCTCTGGACACAGCGAAGCCACGCACGGCTAAGCGCCGGAGGGTCAGACCCCCGTGTGCTCGGGTCCGTGGTGTCGCAACACACCAAACGCCTGCTGATGCAGACACCCCTGCGGGGATCTTTGCCGAATGCTGTGATGCTATACGCCCTTGGGATGCCACAAATTAAAAAAAATAAAAGAATCCCGCGCTTCTCTCCTGGCCTTTCCAGTGGCTCCTTCGCATTTTGTGATGTCACCAGGGTGCTCCAGGTAACATCACCAGGGTAAATGCCGTCAATTGGTTGACCTATGACAACCCAAGATTTCTGGTTTATATGCTAGTCCGCCTTTATGCAGTTGATGTAGTTGCACACCTGCTCTTCCTGATTGCGTTCTGCATTTTGGTTTGCGATCCACAGTGCCACGTCACTCGCATTTTAAGTACACATTTTACAAAGTCAAAATACAGCAAAATAAACCAAGAATGCAAGTCCCTCTCTACACCGATGCAATGCCTCCACTTTTTTTCTTGGAGGCGCGCGCCAATGATATACACCCTGGAAATGGTAATGGAACGTCTCTTCAAAACATGGCTGTACAGTTTGTGTTGTAGGTCCAATGGTGCGGCAGTGGGAAGCGGGCCTTCTTTGCGCCATTTGCTCTCTCTTTCTTTTTATGTGACAGACATTAATAACGTATAGTGAACAAAACGGTGGTCACAGGGCAGTGGTTACATGTCATTCACAACTCCGGTACCAACGTGGCATAGCTTCTCAAAGGAGGTCGAGCCCGCACAGCAGCAACACTAAGTTGCCGACAAGAGTTGAATTGGGATAACGATGAGTGTATCGTGTTTTGGAGAAAAAAAAAAGGGTGAGCATGACATTGGTGATTATGTAGTGTCCACGTGGCATTCAGAGGAGTACACGGCAAAGAGGAGAGACCACACGAGGGTAGAAACACAGCGGAGAAGGAGACACGAGCGGCGGCCACAATGTCTATAATCAAACACCTGTTACTCTGTGATTACGGTATGTGGGGACGCTCGAATCTCAAGCATTCCATTGATGTTTTCCCTGCATGGCTCTCGCATCTCCTGTAATCCAGCTTTGCCATGTAGCTAAGCGCCGCTGGCAGTCAGTGTAGTTACAGAACAGTACAAGAGATGGCGTGAGTGTTACGCCGGTAACACCACCAAACGGAGCTATTACTGAGTCCCAAAAGGGAGTAGCCTCTTCCACTTTGGTTTGGAGACGGCACGGTGCCAACGTTCCAACGTTCACGGTCCAACGTGCCAACGTTCACGTGACTGTACATGCGAACGATTAGACGGTGTGCAGCATGGGAGTATTCTGACATGGTGAGTAGGACTTCCTCGATATGTCGCGGGTCCATCGGTATTTCCTTTGCTAGTAATTCAGCTAGCTGGCATTGGTGTATGAAAGGTGCAATAAATGAATTGCGATTGTTTGCACTACTGTGTTGTCATTCCTTTGTCCCAAGAGCAAGTTTGAGACCCCACAAGTACCACGTTGAATAATTCTAGTGGCTGCATATCATTGCAGACTGGTACACAACTGCCACAATACATGGTGTCCCACGTAACTTGCACTAAACTTTAAAAATATGCAAATGCTACATAGTTGGCCAGAACCAAGGTAGTGTTTGCCGTCGCTTAGAGATGCTCAGATAATTTTTTGCATTCTCCCTAATTACATAATTAGTCTTCATTCACCAACTTGTCAAATTTTATACATAGATGAAAAGGGTCAAGGAGAAAATCGTAGAACACATGAAAAACTCCCGATACAGCTTTCTGTTGCTCAATATGTGCTACATAAGTTTTCTTCAGAGTTTGAAAGAAGCCTGCAAATACACGCAAAGTGCCCCGAGCGGCCACTCACTCGGCAATTTTGCATGTATTCATAGGCTAATTTAACGCTCAGAAAACCACTTTTATCTAGCACATATTCAGCAACAGGAAGCTGTACTGGGAGTTTTTCATGTTCTACAATTTTCTCACTGACACTTTTCAACGAATTATAATATTTCAGAAGTTGATCAATTAATTAAGACTAATAATGTAATTAAGCAGAATGCAAAAAATAAGCCATCCCCAATCGACGGCAAACAACATTACCGTGGTTCTGTCCAGTTATGTGGCATTTGCATATTTTTAACGTTTGGTACAAGTTACGTGGGACACCCTGCATTACAAAGGTTCGATCTAGATGTGGTTCAGGGGCCTTGTTAGGAGCCCAGACAAAGCATGGACTTTTTCCCAAAGCTGCTACGACATTAGAATGATATTAGCATATTGTTTTGACGTTTCTTTCGCGAGGCCTGGGTCAGACCACTGTAACTACTCATCGAATTGAAACAGATGGCTCTCGCATCATTCGCCATCGCCTGTACCGTGTGTCACCTTTGGAGAGAAAAGTTATAGAAGAACAAGTGAACGACATGCTGACACGCAATATTATAAGGCCTTCAGCATGCCCTTGGTCTTCCCCTGTTGTGCTTGTCAAAAAAAAAAAAAAAAGATGGTTCTGTGCGCTTTTGCATCGATTATAGGGTGCTAAACAAAATTACTCGTAAATATGTTTATTCAATGCCTCGTATCGACGATGCTTTGGATACCTGACAAGGTGACGAGTTATTCGTGCACGGTATCGTTTTGTGCCATGGCGCATCGCGTGTCCTCCTGAGTGACCGTGGCAAGACGTTCCTATCGCATGTCCTTCGGGAAGTCCTCCAGGCCTCTGACACCACCCATAAGACCACATCAACATACCATCTGCAAACAAATGGTCTTACAGAGCCTTGTCATCGAACTTTGTCCGACATGATGTCAATGTATGTTCAACCCGATCACAGCAACTGGGACACCATTCTACCTTTCTTGACGTTTGCATATAATACTGCCATTCAACGTACAACCAATTACAGCCCCTTCTTCCTGGTAGCACCAAAACCGCTACCATTCAGGACAAAAGGAAAATTCGCTATGATGCGACGCGTCGCGTTGCTTCGTTCCGCCCAGGCGACGAAGTTGTTTTGTGGACACCTGTTCGCGCACCGGGGCTCTGTGAGAAATTTCTTCACAGATATGTCAGTCCCTACACCATTTTGCAAAGAACTTTGGCTGTTCACTACCGCGTCAGTCCTGTCAGCTCAGGTACTGACCACTGTCGCGACTACAGAAATCGTTCACGTATCTCGCCTGAAACCCTACATTCGCCGTACATACCCTTTCTAGCTTGCGGTCTTGCTGACCACTTTCCTGAAGGGGGGTTAAGTTGGTGTGAGCGCATTTTGGGCATAACGTCGTCGTCATCTGTACATCATCTTGTGTGAGTGCTACGTGTGCATATTGTCGTCGTCATTGTACATACAACTCATCATCGTTTGTCTCATGCGATGCTTCGTCTTTAGTGTCGGGCGGCTGCTCGGAAATAAAGGAATCGCATCGGTCGACGTCTCACAATATTTAGAATACTTTACACGCTTTCCCGTAGCTCACTATAAGCTCCTCTAACCATTTTACTGCCAATTTGGGTCATTGAGTAGTCCTAGGTCTAATTAGTAGAGCATTGGTCTGCTGTGCTGAAAGAACTGGTTTCAAAACAAACCATTAGACAAAACTGGGTCACTGGGAATGTGACGCTGAATGTCATGTGACGCTCTTCGATGACCATCTTTGATGCTAGCTTGCATCACTGAGTATGCGCTAATAGTTATCTGCCACTTTTCAATGACAAAAATGACAAACATTAACATTTTTTCTGTACTGAACGGAATCGATCCTGCATCATATATATATACAGACAATCTTGGCTGAACATATATTCCGACACGTGCAATGTGCAACCTTCGCTTTGCTGCAGCTAGATGGAGCTGCGATGAGATGGGTTGTACCGGAACTTCCGTTTCTCTTTTGCGAAAACTGAGAATAGGTGTCATGACAACACGCTGCTCCTGGGAAACACACCCATACATTCTTTATGAATATTCCCTCCTCAGACGACTGGCATAAATTTTAATATATGGCAGCTGGATATATATGCGCATACAGTCGAACGCCTCTAACAACGAAATGGCCGAATGAATAATTCACTGCTGGATCCTGCGATTTAATGCTTCACTGGTATATATATATATATATATATATATATATATGAGTTTGTGGGTGTGCGCGAGCTGTACTGGTCGCTTCCCTAAGAGGACCCCCCCACCTGCACTGAAGGGAGACATGTAGACCCGCTTCCTCCCCCCATTTACTGAAATAGTTTAGCAGACGTGGTGATGTGCTTGGCCTCGACATCGTCACGGCCACGAAGGACGGGATGGAGGCGAAAGTTGACGAAGGCTGCTAGCAGTGGTGAAGAGCCTGAAGAATAACCAAGAATTTCACCGCTGAGCTCGCCATGAGCCTCCTTGCGGTGTCGTCGGCAGCACTCGTACAGTTAGCAAAACTAAGTCTGCCGAAAAAAGTTAGTGACTAAATTCACTAAGTATTGTTTGAATTCATTTTAAATAAAGATTTTCTTTTGCCGAATATGTTTAGACTGCTTTTAGCGAGCAGTACGGTGTGCAATTTTTATAATAGAGTGACTTGTTTAAAGAAACATTTTGGTAGTCCCAAGCACCTTGTTATAAAGGCCCGCTTGACTGTAAGGTCAGCTTTTGAAGCGACATACCACCTTTAACGAAATTTGGCATGGGGACTTTCAACACAGTAAGTTTGATTACACTAGCACAAATACAAAAAAAAAAAAAAGGATGTCCCATTGAGCAAATGAGTGTGTCACTACTATAAGAAAACTATCATTTTAAAAATTCAAAAGATAGATAAAAGATTTTTGCATAAATGTTTGCTGGACACCTCATATTGCAGGATAGAACCAGCTGCTTGGAAATTTATGTCTTCTTCTGCAGAAACTGCATCACTTCAAAACTGTCTTTTTTTTTCTTGTTACAGTGATCCAGAAATCTAAACATTTTTTTTTTTTCTTATAGAGGCAATGTAGAAATTCAAGATGTCCATAGTCTTGTTCCTCACAATTTTTTCAGCCTAGAAACAATCTTACAAACAGTTTTCGTCTTTATGGTTTCAAAACGATAGTTTCCCTAAAATTGGCCGAAAAGTGCGAACTGAGAAAAATTGATACACAGATTTCAAAACATGTCGAAACCCATGCAACTGCCGGGTAAAGGGCTAATTTTCTTCTCTTCTATAGCGCAGATAATAACCAACCTTGGCGATGAGCTTTTTTATATGCTTAGAAATCCAAAACACACAAAATTAGAAAATATGTCTTTCTGATGGAAATTGTGATTTTAGCTCCGCATCCCCCCTTAAATGCTGTCTTGGAGTAGCATCCTACGTACCAATCGTGCTATTACCACGTCAAAAAATATTGTAATTAGTGGGTGCCCGAGTGCCAGCAAATGAAAGAATGCTCTAAGAAGAAACTTTTGTGAGAACAGGCCCGGATCTTCCAGTAACATCTATTGCCACATATTCAACTTCTGACTAAAGGAGCTATACAAGCAGAAAAAACTTCAGAAACTTTCCTGTAGTTTCATAAGCAATCAGTAAGCTGCTGATCTTTAAATAAATTAAATATTGCCCTTTCATCAAATCTGCGAATTGCTCCTGACGAGAGGCAAGCCATAAATCAGAGGTGCTTCCAAATATTCTCGTTATAATTTCACTGCAAATGTTACGCGGAGAGATGATGCTAGTAGGCTTTCTGATGCATCAATTTATGCGAACTGACTGACTACATTGTCATGGTACAACAAGCCACAATGAAGTCATCCAAGGTCATTAAATACAACCCTATTACCTATCTTGAATGGCAAATGCAAGCACTGGCAGTGCAATAATCAAGTTCTACTTTGCTTGCACATACATCAAAGTGTCACACAGTGGATCTTAAAAGCAAATCACATTCAACATACTAAAGCTGAATAAATATTTTCATAGCATTTCACTTACAGGATCTGTTATGTGTGCACTGACTGCAGCGTATGTGTAGAGTCCTTCATTGCTGGGTTTTACATTTTCTTTTAAATTCATAAGCTAGAAATCAGGTGTTATTTCTAAAGAGGAAAACCGGGGGAAAAATTGAGGGTTTTGTTTATCGGCTGTCCAAAGTTCTGAATTTTCCTGGTAACCTTTACAAACCATTTACACAAGCAAACGTCTCTCCTTTTGGACATAAACTTTTTATTTAAACAAGCGACATCACTCACAGGAATATGTAATGACAAATACAGCGACTAGCTTCTCATGATACGAATTGATATCTAAACATCCTTATTGTGAGGCATCATTAATACATTTAAAAGAAATCCAATTAACAAAAGCAACAGAGATGGGTTTATCAAGCCCTTTTTTACTTCGGCCTCTGCTCTTTTCTTAGACAGAGAAAGAAAAGTACAAAAGTAGTACACAGGAGCATGCTTCACAGGAAGTGTGATGTTCTATATCCCACAAGCCCT
Source organism: Dermacentor silvarum (assembly GCF_013339745.2). Classification (NCBI taxonomy): domain Eukaryota; kingdom Metazoa; phylum Arthropoda; class Arachnida; order Ixodida; family Ixodidae; genus Dermacentor; species Dermacentor silvarum. The sequence goes on along the minus strand of NC_051163.1, from coordinate 150,282,865 downwards.
TGCTGACGTGCATTATCACAGGCATTGGAAACATTTCTGTGTCCATCCTAGACCAGTTTGGCCTTTCAGCCTTGTCTGTAGTTGCACGGTTTTACTGGCTCTCAATATATGCTCTTGAAACAATACTGTTGTACTATATCTTTAAGTGTACCACCCGCACCAAAACTTTACAGCCACATTTAACAGTAAAGTTGGGCTGTCGATCATATGCATATTTTGACTTGAAGTGTGGCTTCAAAGCAGCGCGGCCCCTGCTGTGAAGCCACAAATCAAGGCAAGGTTTTTCGGCCAATCAAAAGTTTCGTTATGTCCTAGGGAACCTCACTCTTTCCCCACCCCTGCGTGTTTACACTCTTTTCTCGCCTCCTTCACGGCGGCCCATCCTCCTTCTCTTCACGAGTCGCCATTTTGCGTTTAGTAGTTAGTGACTAGTGCTCGCGGCATGGGCGACCTAGAACTCGGATCACAATCTGTGTTCACGGCCACCCTTGATAGCGCAGGACAAGCTGAAGATTATCAGCATCGCCGAAAAGGGGGGGGGACAAAGCCAATTGGCTGAAGATACAATGTGGACAAGTTGTGCGTATGTGAATGACGACTGTTTTTGCAAAGATGTGAGCATTGTTGTACGCAGTCATTGTCGCGCATCGTGTGCATGTTTTTTCTTTTTTTCTTTTTATGGGACTGTGTAAGTGGGGGGGGGGGCGTGGGTTATAAGCAGAAAAACACGGGAATATTAAATAGACAAATCGGAAACCATTAATTGAATGTAACGTAGTTGGGCAACCATTCTCTCAACATCACAGCTACCATTCGTAATGGAGATCGATGACAGCACTGTGTTAATTTGCTACCTAGCGCATTGCCACTGTTTAAATGCATGCTATGTCTGGGACATCCAACGCAATGTGCCATTGTTGTGCTCGTGTAAACGCAGCTACTAAAAAATGCAAAAAGCTTTTGCTCGCTCAATGCCAGCAGCACTGAAATATTATTATTTTATGTATGCCGGCTTTCGCTTGAATGTTAAGAGAAAATGAGGTGTATACTATATTCACATCGCAATACTAAAGAAATTCTTGATAAATGTTGACCAATTACGCGCAATAGTTGGCTAAGCCACCTATTGTAAGCTAAGCCTATAACCAACCAGGGTTATAGGCTTAGCTTACACTTGACCATAAGTCAGATGCTGGGCATCTTAAGGTCGAGAGCCAACTGTGCTTAAACTATGCACTGCAGCTTGTGAACAGTTTGACAATGTTACAACTGCCATAATAGATTAGCCTGTACCAAAACAGTGTGTAACATGTCAGTCTTGCTGTATTTATATTAAACAAGAGGTTGTTATTACAACATGAGCACTTGATCTAGGAAGCACAATTATTAAATCAAATGTGAACTTTGTCTCCAATGTGATAATAAATTTGACAGAGACAAAAACTTTGGCACATACAACTGTGCCCCGGTCTGAATTGCATCTATTTCTTTGCTAACTTCGTACATTATGTGTAAGTTAAAGAACCTAATTCTCGCAGTTATGAACACTTTTTAGGTCAATCCTCATACAAAGTAAAAAGTGAACCTTTCATATGCAGGCATAGCTGTGAAGTCACACGAAGGCACTTAAGAAATTCTGATAGACAGAGTCAACTTCCCTCTAAGTAATCTTACAAGAAATTGTTAAGGTTGAGGGAACCAAATAACTCTCAATGCAGTTTTGGAATCACCTACACCCATAAAAAAATTGACCAATTGGTTAATCTACCAACAAAAGCTACAAGCCCCAGACCTTTAGTGTTTCTTCCCTGCATGAGAGGACATGTGGTTGGTGAGGTAGCTTTGGTGTGAAAAGGATGCACTGCAGTACACACAGGAAAAGGGACGATCTCCTGTATGGCAGAGCATATGCCGTGTCAGGTTGAAATTGCGAGTGAAAGTTTCTGGGCAAAGGTGGCACCTAAAGCGGCGGTCGCCTGCGTGACTGCGCACATGCCGCTTGAGGTTGGAATTGAGAGTGAATGCCTCCGGGCAGAGGTGGCACTTGAAGGGGCGCTCGCCTGTGTGTCTGCGCAGGTGATTCTTCATGGTGGACTTGGAGTCGGTCTTATAAGTGCACAGCCGGCAGCAATGCAGCCTGCCATGCACTGACACGAGCGATTGGTACTGCTCCAGGGACCCTGATGGCAAGGGACCTGCGATGTCACAATGAGCACAGCAAAGCAATGCGAACAATGTGTCATATATTTGACAGAACTAAACCTGGCAATCAAGGAGAATCACCCCACTTATAAGCAAAAAGCATGATAACCTTGGACTAGCCAACCTACATATTACTGCCGTGGGACCAGTGCACTGACGCAGTACATGTCCACACAAGTTCCTATCTCTCAATATGTATATTATTATCCTGAATACGAACTAACTTCTGCTGGCAATACATAGAGATCGGATTAGGCATGCAATTTTGATATTATTGCGATAGCAATTATGTGAACACTCTAGGCGCATTTCTGCCACCGCCTACGTCGTTGTGGTCGTCGCCATGAGGTTCCGTATAAAGTCCACGGGCGATAAAATTGTCAATGTGCACCGCACGCTGTATGTGCGAGTAAAAGCATGCAGCGGTGAGCCAGCAATCACGGCTTGCGCACGCGAGGGCTGGAAGCGGGACGGAACCACGCAGTCTTCCAGCTGCAGACAACGATTTGAACAGAGAGTAGGCAGGTGGAGGGGCAGCGCTTTCCTGCGGTCGCGTGCTCCCGCTGGACCAGAAGGCTACAGGGGGGGGGGGGGGCTGTATTTTGAAAGCCATCTGCGGCGGGGGCAGAGTCCGCTCCGCCCTCCCAGTGCGTTGACGGCTACGATTGTGTTGATGCGAGCGCCAGCACTAAGCTCATCTCGCGCTGACTCGCTCCAGTGTTTGGACAGCTGGTTTCGCGGTCATCTCGTGAGATGCGATCATGTTTGCGTGTGCGTACGTGACAAAATGCTTGTTAATTTAGTTAGTGTGCGTGTGTTTACAAGCGTACATGGCCTATAAAGCTACTATCCTTACTTTGTGTAGCTGTCAATTAATTTGCTATCACAATCGATGCTTCGCCATTCAGGTGAAACTGCCACTTCTTTTATGCATAAATAGTCGAATTGCTTTGTATATGTAACCATGCATTACGGGTGCCCTTTGACCTTCCCTGGCCCTTGCGCAAAAAACACCATTAATCAACACTACATTATGCACTCACCTATTAAACTAAGTATTACACATTCTTTTAGCATATAGTAATATATACAGTGTAACACAACAAAAAGCATCAACTGATATTTGAACACTTGAAGCACATGAAAAGAAAGATGAATATGAATGAAGGAAACTATCATAAAAGAAAGAAAATCATGCGAGATTAAAAAAAAAAGAATGAACAAAGCATTTATATAGGCTTATTAGCACCACATTAGCATGCTGAGGAGAACACAGTCACATTTCTATGCATTAAAGAAAGGATTCTTTCCTTATATTAGTGCATTGTAAGCATTTTCCATGATCCGTTTTCATGATCCTTTTCCATTTATCGGCAAAAGCAAAATGAACCAAGATCCTCAAGGTAACTTATCCACCATTTAGTGCTTCTGTGACTGACAAAACCACACCCCCAATAACTATTGAACAGATCTCTGAAAACAGGCACAATTCCACACTATACATATAATACGTTCTCAGCTAGTACATTTGCAGTCTCTTTTTCTTTACCCTGATAATTTACTTATCAGTCGGTGAAACAAGACGTCTTTGTTCTTTACGATTTCAGTAGCATGATGGGTTAGCAAACGAACTGGCCATTACTCTTGGCGCAGACAAGTGAAAAGCATTGGTGGCAATAGGGAAGCATTCATATCTATGTCACAATAAAATCACTGCTATGTCAAGTAAATGAAAAAACAAATGAATGCTTTCGGAGAAGACATGCTGGTGAGCTTCTTTCCTGGCATGGACACATCTGTAACAGCAAAAAGGTAACTTTTAAACCCAGCACAAACACGAGCAACACAAACTATTTCCCATTGTACCGACAAACGTATTTTGGCTGGGGGCACGGTGCTACGCTATAAATGTGGTACAGTATAAATACACGATAAATGGACCTTCCAGAAACCAGAGAATTATGTTCTGATGAACAAGAGTATTGTTTACTGAGAAAGCTGTGCAGAGGAGGTGCCACATTACATGCCATAGGCCGCCCTGGTAATCTAGTTAGATATGTTAAGCATAAATATGTGAACATCTCGGCAAGTTAATCCCATGGCTTGGACGGGGTCGACAGCTACTGCAGTGTCAAGGCTATGCTAGTTTCCGTTTTGAGGAGACATCAGTGACGTATCAGAAGATAGCTCTTACTGCTCCAGCCAGTCACCGAATACCATGCAGTCGTACAGTTGAAGTTGATAGTATCGAATGGCACACTGTTGGTCCCGAAATTTAGGTTGCCCTCATTTTGGCCATCTGTGGGTAAGTGGCCGTACCTCGATACTGTCCAGCGAGATCTGCACATGCAGTGAGTTAAAAAATCTATCAAAATTTACCAACTTGAGCCTTTGACACCAGTTTTTAGGGATGGCTTTCTGGATAAAAAAAACAGGTGTTTCAAAAATGTATTTGAGATCCTGCCCTATTATGCAAAAATTTTCTAGACCTTGCTTCTGTGGTTCTGTTTACAGAGAGTTACGAAAATGTTCATCTCGATTAGCAAAATTTTTTTACAGTGAAGCTGTATACCTCTTCCCCCAATGCATTTGTTGTGTCCGTTGGCAGAAATGTGGGCCGATCCCAGAGCTAGTGCAATAGCAGGCCGACCCAAGGACGGAGGTGAAGCAAGCTTCATGACCTCCAGCCTTAATAAAATTAATAATAAGAATAATATTACATGAATGAAACAAATAAATCAAGATTTCCATCCCCAAATTTCAAGGTGACCCACCCCCAGATTTCAGTTGGCCCACGCCTACTATAAGCTTCTCCATAAATTTTCTATGGAGCCTTATCTAAGGGTATTTTCTGTGATCAATTTATTTTGTTTAAATTGTTCCTTATCGCTTATAAAGCTACCAATCACCTACATTCATGCTATTATAACAATTAGACATCCTTGTAAATGATGCATTTTTTTGCGCTATTTTTAAAGAAGCTGCGCCAGATACAGTTTTACATTTGTCTGATAAACTAAAAACATTGAGTTATCGTGCCTCTGCCCGTCTTTAGCAGTTCTGGCTACTTTTTTTCTGAAGTGACTGTCTGAAGCACAATGCCACAGTGCTTGGTGAAAGGTAAAAACTTCTTTTCCCATGCGTTTATATTATAATCAAAAAGTTGTCTAAGAAAGAGATCTAAAACTTAATGCACTCAAAGATGGTATTTCATGTGTTTCTAAACTTAAATGGAGGGTGCAGCATTAAAAGATTTTTTTTCATACAATAAAACAATATACAGAAATTATGCAGTTGATAAAGGGGCTCAAACAAATGTCAAATGAATTTCTTGAAGATGACCACATATTATTATGCAGTGTCATATCACGACTTTTATTCTAAACAGACAGGTGCTTGTCATCGTTTGGAAACCTACAAGTGGATCCCCATATCTCCCACCTAGGTCCTGCATCGGCTGCTACCTCGACGGTACGTCCAGTAAGCGGCACCATTAGTGTGCATGGATGGTTGTAGTTTCACTGCCAGTACACAGCCACTCATAACTCACAGCTACAAACTCACTAAAATGCACTAAAAGAGAGTACAGTCATCGTATGGTATAAAACAACTAGAATAGCCTATTTCTTGTGGCACTTCAATGTAGCACAATAGAGGCTGCAATGAAGTACATGATGTTTGCTAGAAACACTGCACAAGAACCATATATTCATGCCACATTAACACAAGAAAAGTACATGAAACATGTCTACAAAACTAACATAAACATTACTGACTTCCGAAACATTAAAAAAAAATTAGAATTGGGAGTGATACTACATACATTGTTCAGTACCACAGTAACACCAATTAATGAATATCACTAATGTGCAAAATGAAAACAAATGCAGTTCAAGAAGCCAAGTTAGCAATTGGGACATATTATACAATGCAAGAAAGTATTATACCTGAAGCCAGATAACACAGTCTGTCTTTTCATGGATCCAGAAACATCCAATCTTTATGCAGCAACTGCGACCCTTCCTCTTAATGCCATAAAATTCAAGATAACAATTGCAAAACCATGCACTGCTAACCTGCCAGCACAATAATGTAACGATAAATGTAATGTTAAAAGGCACTCGAGAGAATCATTATTTTTAACCATATCTACCATGATAGATCACCCTGACTTCTTCTTCATCATATCCATTATAATGAACCACTATTTCAAGTAATGCAATGTAAGCTAATTAAAGAAGGAAACACACTTCATGCTATAACCAACTGTAACACTATGTAGGACACTGCAAATGCGTTATGCGTGACTGCATGAGAACTGAAGGCACTGTGGCATAGAGGGTACAACTTGAGTCTATGTTCATACTGCAAGCATAGGTTCACTCATTTCACACTGACAAAGCATACAAGGTACATATACCGCAGGCCATAGCCGAATAAGGCCACAGAATGACAAAGCATATCTACGAGGTCTCTTAGGAGAAACACTTCGATAATATAAACCCTATATATGTACCTTCAACAATCATCCAACTCAATAGAAAATGGATTTCACAAGACACTTTAGGCAGACACCCAATGAAAAGGATAGGTCTTCAAGGCTTGATTACAAACTTAGGCAGCGAGCACATGCACCGATATCACATATCACTCCTGTTTGGCAGGCTGCAGCAAGAATGCTTGCGGCAGCAAGTTTTTTAAGCAGGTCGTGCACTGGCAGCTATTGCAACTCGAGCTGTGCTTTCCAGCTGTAGTCTTGCTTGTCACCTTTACCAAAGCTGTGTATGTGGTTTGGTGGGCATGCACTTGGACTCGTTGAAGTAGCGAGATTGCTCGGACAGGGTTCGGAAGCTGCAAAGGCACTGTCTATAGCTGCGTGAGAAGTCCAGTTGGCAGCGTTTCACACATGCCAAAACCTTAACACCAAGAGAAACTTTAAATGCTAAACAAAGCACAGACTTTTTCCCACAGCTGATGTGAGCTTTTTCCCTGTCTTTTGTGAAAACTTAAGATAGGTGTCATTACAACACACTTTTAACAAAACACTTGCGGGGCGAGTTGGTGATACATTATTTTCCTTTCTTAAGATAGTAATCCAGCGCTACTTTTTTAAGGCAACGATACAGAAAGACATGACAGGACGGGTGCTGTGCCACAACAACATACAACATACTTGCTTCTGAAGAACACACCCACACATTCCTCATGAATATGCACTTGTAAGGTAATCAATACTGACATAACAATCAATGTATGCTACCTGGATATTCGCTCTTATTCTTAAAACTTCTCGCAAGTGCTATCTGTGAGTGCAATGCAAAGGGTGGTTTAAAATTAACAATCATTCTCGTGATTAGCAAGCACCCAAACATCAGTAAATGAATGAATGCTCCAAGCAAGAAGTTTTGTGGACACAGTTCTTGATCTTCTATAACATTTTTCATCACATAAACAACTTCTGAGTGATGCAGTTATACAAGCAGAACAGACTTAAGAAACTTTCCTGCAGTTTCAGGAGCAGCAAGAAGTACGCTGGTGATCTCGAAGTAAAAAAAAAAAAAAAAAAGAATTACCTTTCCACAACCATGTAAATTATTCTTAGTGAGAGGCAAGCGATAAAGTAAGACGCGCTTCCAAATATTGTCTATACTTTCCCTGCGTACACGTTATACTGTAAACAAATGTTGCATTTCACAGCCTTCCAACGATTAATGCAAGCTGTCTGATTACATCTGCAAGATAATACAAACCACATTCATGTTATCCGAGGTCATTAAATACAAACTTGGTACAAATCATGAGAAGCAAATGCAAGCACCTGGCACAGCAAACAACAGGTTTAACTTAGCTTTAACGTACATCACGATTGCCCCCCAATAGCTCCTAAAACCAAAACGTACTAAGCATACTACAGCTGAATAAGTCTTTTCATATCGTTTCACTTGCTGCTGCTGTTATTACTTGAGTGATTACTTGCGGTTACTACGTATGTTTATTGTAGTGTTTTACATATACAATATCTAAAGTTCTGTACAAATAAAAACTTGGGGTGCAACACAATTTAGGCTTAAGGTCTCGCACTTTAGGCTTGTGTTTCCTGAAAGCAAATGAAAAAATATGGGATGTGACAGTCATGGGCTCATTGTACAGTGTGTCATCCTCTCTTCTGCAGTGTTTGCTGTGTTCCTTCAATGCAAGTGTGAAGCTAGATTTTTAAAAAGTAACAGTGTAACATTTTGCATGGGCACAAAGTTTTATGTATATAACAGACACACACCTGGAAACTTTAAAATTCCTAAGAATGCCGAAGAACATGCACCCCATGTACAATGTCGAGAGAAGAAAATGCCTCACGAAAACGATCCTCAAAAACCACGGCTGTTACGTGCTGTTACATACGTAACATGCTGTTACGTATGCCACTGCATCATCAATATTGAGTGTACAGATATTATCTCTAGTCGATTCCAGATATTTCGAACTCAATAAATTTAAAATTTTGTTTATTAATACTGTCAGCCCCATTATTGACGGTATTACAGAAGTGGAACGTGAAAAAAAGGGAAGGAAAAAAAGAAAAGTGTACATAGATTGCACAAATGAACACCCTGTCGCATGCAGACAAAAAACGAAGAAAAGATACAAAGGCGCAGATACACGGATTAACAGCTTGGCAATCATGATATATGCAAGTCAGCGCACATACTAGTGGCCACAGTGATTGTTCTGTCCCTGTCTGAGATCTTAGAAATCCCAATGAGATCCCGATAATTCGAAATTTTCTCATTCGAATTGACAGATAATTAAAGCTCCTCTGTTGGTGCCAGCACAGTACTATGTACTTGAATAGAGAAAAACTCTCCCGAATTCGAACTCCAAAAATCTCTCCCACCCATGCACCACTTTTCGAACAAACCTGAGCCATGAGCGAAGGTTCGATGCATCACTAGCTACTGTAATGTTGCATGACACGAGAAAAGAGGCGTGGGAAGCCGAGAGCAAACGGGGCAAGCATAGCAGCGCACACCCCCTTTTTCCATCCAGCTTTAAAGGGGGTAGGAAGGATCACGCAGCGCACGCTTGATCACATTACGGCACGCTTACCTGCCTCTCTGCCCCTCCCCAACCTCCCTCTTGCTTGATCACATTACCAACAGCACCTGCACCCGTCTCCTAGCGCATGCTCGATCACTTTATCTTCAACATGGTTCACGCATGAGTACAGTGTGCATGTCAAGCCACCATTCCTCTAGGCTCACCCTTGCCCGTTTCTGCTCGCAACCACAGCAAACGACGTGGAAGGCGCGATACTATCGCACTTGGACTTCATACGAAATGTAAGCTTCTTCCAACACATGTTGCACGCTGATGGAGGAAAGATAAGACTTTTTCAATGCGAGCCCACTGACAGTATTGGTTTTGCGTGCTACACTGCTCAAGCGATCAGGTGCTATACTTAGAAGGGGCTCTCCTTAGTTCGAACTTTGTTCTATTTGAATAAATTTCCAGTCTCCTCTGTAGTTCGAATTAATGACATTCTACTGTATTTAACTCAAAATTAACAATTATGTATTAGTCAGAATGCTCTCGAGATCACGAATAAATGTTATTTCTCTCTCTCTCCAGATCATGAAATCAGCCAATAGCATTAGAGGGTGCAGCTGATTGCAATAATGCTGCATCACGACATTGCAGAAGCGAGAGCAAGTGATTTTTCAATGTTTTTCACCTGACATTGAAAATTCTCTGCTGCATGCAGTGCAGTAACATATGGCTCATATGTTCACAGCAGCCTCTACGACAGATCGGCAACATTTTCCTATTAGGCTCAAAAAGTGTTTTAGGGCTTCTTTAATTTGATATACAGGAGCAAATGAAAAAAGTGAATACATTCAGACTGAATAATATGGCTTTGAGTGGACAGAGTGGAGCACACATTTTCTGGGTAATTGAAATCACCATCTAAGAAGAAAAAAGCGAATTTGCAAATTTCTTCATGACTTGCTTGATGGCGTTGCCAAGAAGATTTGTTCTGTCTTTGTGTAACCATCGTGATCTATTCAATGGTTCATGTCAACAACTACTTTTACTATCTATTTGTCTTTCATATACTCGATTTGACTTCATTCACAGATTCAGTGACACTATAGAAGTTGTCTTTGAACTTAAGACACACTGTGTAAGCTTTTTCTTTTCTTTTTTTTTTCAACGGCAGCAACCTGCATCTTCAAAGTACTGACTCACATGCTGTTTATTATCATTCAACCTTATTGTTTTGCAGTGGCATTCTTCTATCAGTGCAAGCATTTTCTTAATCCTAAAGCCGAGGCTCGCTTCCACGTCCCCCACACAGGGCAAAGGCAAGGCAAGGCACGTAGATACCAGAAAAAGAAACGCCTAGGACAAAGGGCTTTGACGGTCTAAAGGTCTAGTGAATGGAGCATCGAGCTGCTGAGCAGAGAAAACAGCGTTTGAAACCAACTGTCAGCCAAATTTGGCCACTGGGTGACACTGCATATGTGCCACTCTTCAATGACGCTCTTTCAGCCCAACTTGGGTCACTGTGTACGTGCCGCTGAGTGTGCGCCCACTCTTCAATGGCAAAAAAACGTCCTCTTAAAATTTCTCTGGTGTTGGGTGCAATCGAACCCTGCCATTGTTCAAAAGGACAAAACATAGGAAAGAAGAGAAAGAAGACACGAGAAGAAATAAAGTGGAAAACAAAAGGAAATAGAAAAAGAAAAGAAGACCAAGAATGCATGAGCGGTTCAGAGGAAGAAATATAGAAGAGAACGATGCGAGAAAATAATGAAGCGGCAAAACAAAGAGAAAAGAACTGAAACAAAGGAAGAAAATGAGACAAAAATGCAGCAGGAGCTTCATAGCCAACAGGACTAAAGGTGAAAACAACAAAAACAACAAGGACACATAGCAAAAGGAAGGAGCCGAACTATGTGTTGGGATGGCAGCGAGAAGAATGGGCTAGAAGCCGGAAGAGATGGACGGTTCGTGGAAATAGCAGCAGTTCGGTGGTGGCAGTGCTTCAGCTACTGCATGTCGCAATATCTTGGCACCTGATACCGGCCAGAGGCAACACACACAGCTCCATTTCAATCCCGCATACCAACACTACTTAGTATCCACATGCAACATCACGTGACATCACCGGTGCATTCTTAAGACTTCCAGTGCCCGTTTTCTCATGTCGTTGTCCTAGTGCACAAATGCACTTTTACACCGGACATTATAAGCTTGAAAATGAACTGTGCTCAAGCTATGCATTGAAGCTTTGAGAACATTTTTTGAGAACATTACAGCTGCTACAGTGGTTTAGCTTACACTAGAACACAGTGTAACATGGTATTCTAGCTGTACTAATAAACAAGAGGTTGTTATTAAAACATACAACTTGAAATAGGTAGCACGAACAATACTAAATCTGAAATGTACCACCGGTTGTTAAATTCGAGTTGATAATTTCGCCAGACAGGAAATTTGGCTCCTACTACTATGTTATGGTTTCAATTTGTTTTTTTTTTTTTTTTTTGCAAACTCCTTATATATTGTGCTGACGTCAAGAAACTATTTCCACAGTCATGAATATATTTCAGGCCAATCAATACTCAAGATAAAGCAAAACTTTGATATACTGGCATGGTAGTGAAGTACAAGGAAAAACTTGTAAAGAAGTTTTCATAGAGGATGGAGTCAAGTTCTCTCTAGGTTTACTACAAGAATCTATGGCTGAGGGAGACAGAAACCCCTCTATCACCCGTCATAGCAAAACTGATCAATCTGCTAACAGAAAAAATGATCAATCGGTTAACTGCAGTCGACTGACCTTTCTTTAGGGCTTCGATGCGTGGCTGGACATGTGGCTCAAGAGGGCCTCTTTCCGTGGAAAGGATGCACCGCAGAGCACACAGGGTAAGGGATCCTCTCTTGGGTGGTTGTCCATATGCCGCTTCAGGTTGGATCTCTTGGTGAATGCGTCCAGGCACAGCGGGCACTGGTAGGGGCGCTCACCCGTGTGTGTGAGCACATGCTGTTTCAGGTGGTGATGACGAGTGAATGTGCTCGAGCAGAGGTGGCACTTAAAAGGGCGCTCACCCGTGTGTGTGTGCAGGTGTGTCTTCATGTTCTGCAGTCTGCCACACACGGACACGAGCGACTGGTACTGCTCCTGCGACCCCAATTCCAAGGAACCTGCCAAGACACAGCCAGCAGAGGACGGTGAATTAAACAATGTGTCACACACGTGATGAAACTGCAGTACTACACCTGGCAACCAAGGAGGCCTGGCACACTTGTATGCAAACTTCGTGATAACTTTAGACTACCCTAACCGCTAAGCTTGTGCGACTATTCAATATTTTTGAGTATTTATTTGAATACTATACTGTTCTACATTTGCTTTGACTCAAATTTCAGTATTCAAAGTTTTCAAAGTACTCGAAACGAACGAATATACATATTTTTAAGGCTTATGAACTTATAAAAGAAATCTGAGTGATAACCAGCAGATATCAACCGCAGATAACACCCAAGTTATTGTAAATATAGCCTCCATTCACTGGATGCACGAGTCATTCGTGTTGTATCTTCAGCCAGCTGCTTTGTTCCCCACCTCTTTGGTAACACTGATTGTTAAGAACTTTGCCCCAAAGGTTCCCTAAAGGTAAAGATGGCCTATCTTTTACCATGAGCTTCCAACTGATAATGAGTAGGAGTATTTAGATTTAAACATCTGGTTTTTAAAGAACATGTCTGCTGACGCTATTCACCGTGAGCGAGGAAAACAACTGTTGGCCTATGACCCTGCCCGATAAAAAACTGTTAAGAGGTATCGCAACGCACTGGCTAGGGTCCGCACTTAGAAGGTCGTGTGTCCTCGAGCTCGAGTCTAGTTTTGAACATCAGGTCCAGCGGCTTTTAAATGCCGGATTCCCTCGTTCGGTTATTACCTTGGTGGCAGAAACCTTGCTGCAGAAGCTCAAACCAAGCAATAATCCTAAGGTGAGCGAGGGAGATGAACAGGATTCCTAAAGACAGGCACAGGTGGCACCTTATTTCCACAAGGTGAAGCACAACCTCAAGAAGGTGGCGGACAGGTATGGGGTACCTGTTGTGCTTTCAGTCTCGAACAAACTGACTTGCCTATGCCCCCGAACCACAAGATGTGCTGTGAAAACATGCAGACAAGCACGCAAAACGCTATGCGCAGTGTTAAACTGGAGTGGTCTACTAGGTACCGCTAAGTTACGGAAAGACCTACGTCGGGCAGGCCGGCCATTGTGTGAACAACCGAATGAAGTAACATGCCAACAATTTAAAACAGGGTATGAGCACGCATCTTTTTGCACGTTGCAGATCGTGCTGCTGTGAGCCACATCTTTCTGAGGTGATGATCCTGGGAAAGAGTAGAGATAAAACAGCGTGGGAACTGCTAGAGGTATATCATGTTCATATCAGCGGTCAAGCTTGTGTTAGTCAAACATCTATTTCGTTATATGATGTGGAAATGAAATTGCTAGGTTTGTCACGTACAAGACGACTTGTCGTTTGCTCTTTGCCGTCCCCTAGTGTCGAGAGTGTGTGCGTGATATATATGTAGCAAGCTTTGTGCTTAATAAACCATTGTGAGAGTAGCACCAGCTTTTTTTTCTACTGTCTGTCGGTATTAATCTTTTCTTTCTGTATTTTTGCGCTACAAAATCATGTCATTCACCAAACACCGACTCGCCCAAGAAAATGTCACTGTGCAGTATATATATATATATATATACACACATATATACATACTGTCGTAGCAAAAGTGCACTGATGCAGTATGTGTCTCCCACAAGCTTCTGTGTCACTATGCACAAATACCTATTCTGAATACATACAAAACCCTCTACTGGCAATAAGGAGGTCGAAATTGGCATACAATTTTGATATTATGCGTAAATAGTCAAATTACTATGTATATGTAAACACTACATTATACAATCACCTATTAAGCTGAGCATTGTATTTTTTTTAATTTTTTTTCACATCACAATGTGGCCGAACAAAGGTGACAACGGATATTTGAAGGATGTGAAATGAAATATGAATATGAATGAAAGAAATTAGTATGAAAAAAACGAAAACATATGAACCCAAAACAGAAAGAATAAACACAAGATTTCCGTGCATTCAACAAAGGATTTTTTATCTCTATTAGTGCACTGTAAACATTTTCCTCTCATTTTTCAAATTGCTTCAGCAAAAGCAAAATAAAACAAAATAGTGAAAGTAACTTAACCATCAATTATTGCTTGTCACCGACACACACACACAAACAAACAAACGACTCAACAGATCTCTGCAGAAAGGCACAATCCTACCTTATACATTACCTTGGCATTGCACTTTTACTGCAATTATTATCGCTTACTTATTTTACTGGAATTATTATTATCTATCACTGCAATTATTATTATTTTTTTTGCAATTTCAGTAAGATCACAGGCCAGCAAGCAAATTTGCCATTACACTTCATCCATACTATAGTAAAGCACGGATGCCATCTGGTAAGCAGTCTTATCAATGCCACAATAGCAAATCGATCATACATCAAACTGCTGTGCCATGTAACAGAGCAAACAACAGGATGCTTTCTGTGAAGAATCTACGAAGGTTTTATAGCAAAGCTGGAAGCACACAACTTGTTCGACGTCTTGTAGGGGGCATGGACACCTCTGCAACAAAAGAGAGGTCACTGACAAAGCCAGCACTAACAGCAACAACACACTCTCACAAACGTTTCCTGCTTTGTATCGACACACACAGTCAAGTCGAGAGCAGGGTGCTACACTTGACGATATATTAGAATCTTATATATCTATTATGAACAATTATTTTGTGACTCATGCCAAAACAACTTTGTATGTTTATCTAAGAAAGCAGCATTGTTCTGAGCACAATAACTATTCTAAGTCTTGATCACATTGGCTCCCTTTTCAAACAACAACAAATGCTCCTGCCAGCACTCACTCAGTGCATTAAAAGTGTGATTGACGAGTACTGGTGAAGGCACTTTTACTGGACTAGATTTGGGCTCTTTTCTCACTATTTCCACCAATCTTAACCCTCCTTGTAAAAGTGTATGAAAGTAGGTGTACAATCTACAAATATAGTGCAGTCAAACCTCAATATAACGAAGTTGTACTTGCATGTACAATGTAAAATAATGCAAATGCAATAATGGAAAGAATGCTAGCCTCTCAAACATAACAAAATTAAAGTGATTCTAGGTGTACCATGCAGCACTGCAGTAAAGACAATCAATGAATACCACTTATGTGTAAATTCAAAAAATTGCAGCAGAACCCATCTCACAAAGACTGTTGGCGGTACTGCATTAGGATTTAATAAATATACAGCAACACAAGGTATTGCCACCTCCAAAACGAGTTACGTACGAGGCCTGTATTGTAGCGGGGCTCCTCTTTTGCGCATTCACATAGCGCTATCTTGTGCCAGCGCCGCAAAGCATGCGTGTGACCTCCAAAATGCATGGCACGCCAGTGCATGCGAACGCCGAGAAACGCGTCATGTAACAACTGGGCTCCTCTCTCGCATGATGATGATGATGATTTATTGACATCCCCTTTGAAACGGGGTGGTGACAAATAATCACCCAGCCTGCTTGAGTCAATCAGGTACGCTATACATGCTTTACATTCTAACATTTTCCTCTACATCTCTTTATTCTTTTTTCACTACCTCAAAAGTTCTCTATATACCTTGTACGCTACCTATGCCTGTAACGGATCCGGTCGTATCAATCTCTTCCCTCCTTTTCTTCCACCGATACTCTAAATGTCTCTTGCTTATCTCGACTACTGACCAGTTGATGCTTCCGTCTACTGTAAATCCAAGCGCTTCTGGATGGTGTACATTAATTACGGGTCTCACTGGGTAAATCCCTTGGCATTCCATTAGGATGTGCTCGGGCCGTATTCTGAAACGTTCCACTTCGGCAAAATTTCTTTTTTAGCTTTCAGGTGCGCGCTGATTGGCTGGTTGAGCAAAATTGAATGACGTCGGGCTTAACCATCCAATCAGCTCATCCAATTTTGCTAAAACAGCCAATCATCGCGCGCCTGAAAGCGAAAAAGAAATTTTGCCGAAGTGGAACATTTCAGAATACAGACCCCGAGTGGTCTTTGCATTTTGGCTGCAGCATACACATGCCCCATCTTGTCGTATCTGCTCCGGTATGTTTTTGTCCTTAGGCCAGCAGCTGAAGCCTCCAATCGTACCGATTTTCTAGAGCGGTGGCACAGACCTAGTTACCCAAGTTGGCGTCAAATATGTCCACTGAAGAGCGGCACACACCTACTGGCACATAACCAGTGTACCCAGTGCTGGCATCAAAGAGGTTCACTGAAGACCAGCACGGACCGAGTGGCACGTACCCAGTGCTCTAAGTCCACGCCAAATTTCTTTGAATAGCGGTGCCTACCCATTCCTGCATCTGCAGCGATCAAATGTTGGAGTGAAAGAGGTTCGTTGAAGAGCAGCACGTACGTACACATTGGCACGTGTCCCAAGTTGGCCCGATAGTTGATTTCGAACCCTGTTACCTTTAAGGCACAACGGCCCAATGCACTAACAATACCCAGTGACCCCGGTGGGTGGTAAAATGGTTAGATACGAACAAACAAACAAACAAACAAACAAACAAACATAGAGCCCCCGGAAAGTGCGTGATGTACCAGAAGTATGCTAATACAATAAAAACAAATACTTGATTCTATTTAACGAAAATTCTATTGATACAAAAGTATTTTCCAGACCTTCGTATACTGGAAGTGAGCTGTGATGAGTGCTGGCATACTAATTTGGTGCTCTTTTTAATAAGAGTAGAAAGGAAAACATATCTTGCTTGGGTCCAATGTTTCACTTATACAAGATGTGGGATTAGTGTTGTTGGATAGGAAACCATCTAAAGTGATGGAGGAGACCACGGCACCTCATGCTTGAGATGAGATGGATGGACACAGCAAACCAAGTTTAGACACTTTAATGGCTGCTGCAACAAAATAATGTGGTTCTTTGAAGTACTGGATCAAATGAGCATTCACACTAGGCAAGATGTCAAGGCAGTTTACTACACGGACAATCTGGTGAAGTTTGAAAATAACCGTGGATATAGTGTATTTCAAAGGGCAAGTTTATGAGTGGACTACATCTCATGTGCACCTGTCTAGATCTACTTGTACATAACTTGGCCCTCTACTTCTACAGCGATAACAATAACAAGATTTCTTTCTCTATAGAGATGAAATCCACAGGTGTAGCTCATACCCTAAATAAGCAGAAGGCCAGGCCAAGAAATTCAACCAGAACCCAACTACGAGAATTCTCTATGTTATGCGAAAGCATTCGCAAAGCACACATAACTGTCAACTGACTGTCAACTGACCATTACAGTCAACTGACTGGAGCATGACAGTGTGACCATTTGGCTTTCATTGCTTTTGTAGCCAAACACACTAAGCTTCTCTCGAGAGCACAACCCTCCAAGCACAAGCCATACATGCCATTACAGCCAATTCAGCGGTGCGTGATGATGAATTCCATTTGGCGTCATTGCTTTTAGGAGCCAAATGCATGGCGCATCTCTGAAGACTTTCTAACTCTCCAAGCACGAGATCTGCATGTCATTACAGCCAAATGACCGGAGTGGGTTGGTCTGTCAATTTGGCTTCGCTTATTTTGCAGCCAAACGCACTGCACATCTCTGACGACCTTCTATCTCTTCATGCACGAGCTGTGCATTACAGCTAACTGACCAAAGCATAACGATGCGTCCATCTGGCTTCGTTGCTTTTGCAGCCAAACATACTGCCCTTCTCTGCAGACCTTCTAACCCACCAAACACAAGTCGCACATGCCATTACAGCCAATTCAGCAAGGCGTGATGGTGTGCCCAGTCAGCTTCATTGCTTTTGCAGCCAAAAGCACTGTGCATCTCTGAAGACCTCCTGACACTCCACGAAAATATTAGAGAATTTGCAAACCAAATTTTATGACTGCCAAGCAGTTCACATGACCTATGGACACCAGTCATATGATAATGACTTATGTTTACAGAGGCAATGCTCAATAATGGTCTTCAATGGGCAGAGTGCACAGGACTGATGCATTCTTTTTATAATGAGGTAAGATATAACGAAATAATGAATATACAAAGTAAGTGCATATACCTTGAAAACCCCATGCAGATCCATGATCTTAAAACCTCGTTTTAACAACATAACGTTGTTCTGCCAATGGATATAACCAACTAGATTAGTCCCCGACACCAAAAATCCCGACCATTGTGCAGCGAGTATATCACATTCCACCGAGTTCCGCACTCGTTCGGCACGACAGTTCAAAATTCCCGCTTCGAATATGCCGTTCAGCAACAATGGTCTTTCTCACCACCATTCTGTACTACACAGGTAGCTACGCACAAGCAGCACTTCTTTCTTATTATTGCACCTACATCTCGCTGCGACATGTAGCTGACGAAGCTATGCCGCACCATACGAGATCCCAATTCTCGGAGGCCACGCCTAGCTGTGCCCAGGCTACGTATCAATGATGACGCTTGCGTGTGGCGCGCTAAAGACCACTTCTCTCTCTCACTACAGCATGCCACGCTGTGCAAGTGCAGCTAAGCGTGACCTCCAAGATGTGCCAGTGCCCACTTGATTATGCTGTTGCCATGGTGTGTAAATGCCAAGCAGTGTTATTAGTATAGGCGTTGCTTATGCTTAACCCAAAGTCTGATACTGGACTTGTTATACATAAGAACAAGCTCTGCTTAAGCTATGCATTTCAGCTTGTGAAGAGCTTGAGAACATTTCAGTAGCCGCAATGGTTTAGTATGTACTAAAACAGGCTGCAACATGTGACGTCAGTCAAGTTGTCTTCACAAACAAGAGGTTATTAAAACATAAGCACCTGATTTAGGAAGCATAAATAATTATATCGAACATGAACTCTACCTCCGATGTAATGATAAATTTGTAACAAAGGCACAAAATTTGGCACATACTACTGAACCCCCTGGTCTGAATTGTATCTTTTTCTTTGCTAACTTCTCATATTATGTGTAACTTATAGAAACTTATTTTCACAGTTATAGCACATTTGAGGCCAATCCCCATTCAAGGCAAAAAGAAAACCACTGATATGCTGGCATAGCTGTGAAGTTACACAACACTTTTTAAGAAAATTCTCATCGACAGTAAGGTGAACTTCCCTCTAGGTAATCTTTAAATCTATTGTAAGGCTGAGGAACCTACTGTCACAAAAAATTTGGTCGATTGATTGATCTACAAAAGAACAGCACGTCCCTAACAGCACGTCCCCGACCTTCAGGGCTTCTTCGCTGTGTGACGGGACATGTGGCACAAAAATATGTCCTTCTGCGAAAAAGTTGCATTGCAGTGGACACAGAAAAACGGACAGTCTCCCATATGACTTTGCACATGTCGTGTCAGGCTGTAATTGCGAGTGAAAGTTTGTGCGCAGATGTAGCACTTGAAGGGGCGGTCGCCTGTGTGACTGCGCACATGGCGCTTGAAGGTGGTACGGTCAGCGAATGCACGCGGGCATAGATGGCACTTGAAGGGGCGCTCGCCTGTGTGTGTGCGCAGGTGTTTCTTCATGTTGGACTTGCGGCTGTAGTCGGTCTTGTAGGTGCACAGCCGGCAGCAACGCAGCCTGCCATCCACTGACACGAGCGATGGGTACTGCCCGAGGGACCCTTGTGGCAAGGGACCTGCAATGTCAAAGTGAGCAGTGGAAAGCAATGCGAACAATGTGTGAAATATTTGATGGAACTAATGTGCTAAAACCTGGCAATAAAAAAGAATTGGCACATTCGTATGCAAAATATGTGATAACCTAGGTCTAGCCAACCCACATATTACTGTCATGGCACCAGTGCATTGGCAATGTACATCTCGCAGTGCAGTTCCTATCTCTCTATACATAAATAAACAATACTGAATACATACAAACTCCGGCTTGCAAATACACACAGGTAAAATTTGGTATGCAATTTTGATATTATGCACAAATAGTCAAATTACTTTGTATATTTAACACTGAATTATGCACTCACCTATTAAACTAAGCATAAAATTCTTTTTTTACATGGAAGTGCAGCCCAACGAAAGCATGATATTTGAACACATTAATGATACAAACAAAATACGAATAAAACTACACATAACAAATAAAATGAAGAACACAAGAACATAACTCTGCATTCATAAAGGTTACACTGACAACACC
Source organism: Dermacentor silvarum (assembly GCF_013339745.2). Lineage (NCBI taxonomy): Eukaryota > Metazoa > Arthropoda > Arachnida > Ixodida > Ixodidae > Dermacentor > Dermacentor silvarum. The sequence continues at coordinate 150,262,336 of NC_051163.1, read as the reverse complement.
TTTGCAGGTGGAGGAGAATACTGCCGCATTCCTGTGCATTAAACAAATTACTGTCTCAGCTTTAGTGTACTTCCAGTAATCCAAAGTGAAAACAAGATGCAACTACAAAGTGCTGAAGGTAACTTGTCCACCAATTAGTGTTTCAGTCACCGACACTACCACACACACACACACACACACACTAGAATACATAGCCCACGTACATCACTATACATAACTCGCTATCCTGAATGCATTGAAAGGCTATACATACAGCCCAGATTTGGCAAGTCATCGTGATTAAGCCAAATGATGAAAATACTTTGTATATTTATTTCAACATACTGCAGCCATGAAAGGGCTATTGCAGGAGTGGGTACAAGTCTAAAGTACAGTGCAAACAAGTTTGTAACAAGGAGGAGGAGGAGGAATAAACATTTATTGCGGAACCAGCACTTTAAGATAGCCGGGCCTAAGCCTCCCATGAGGGGACGTCGAGGACTTGTCACGGGCGTGCTGGGTCGCCCAGGTTTGGTCGTCGAGGGCGGAGCTCCGCAGATCGTCACGCAACCTCGACGAGAGGGTCGTGGTGTTAATGTGTGTGTACTGTGCTGGGTACTCCCACAGCATATGCGGAAGCGTAGCCGGGTGAGTGCCACAGCACCGGCAGTTGTAACAAGAAATTAGAAATTATAGTGGGTACAAGTCTAAAGTACAGCGCAAACAAGTTTGTAACAGGAAATTAGAAATTATAAAGAAACTTTGAGAATATGGTACTACGCTGTGTTTTCACGATTGCGGGGACAAATTGGTTCGATGGGAGCGAACGCATATTGCCAGGTAAAGAATTCCATAGTTTAATCATACGTGGAAGAAAACTGTGTTTAAACGTGTTGGTGCAAGCAAAAAGTGGTTTCCAGGTTAAGTTCATGAAAACTGCGATTTGAAGACTTCAGCAACGGACAAGTATTCACAATTTAATAGTCGACAATAGTTAATGATATTGTACATTAATTTCAGTGAATCGATTTCACGGCAAACAGAGAGGGGAGCTAAATTCAATGAACGAAGGGCTCAGGACGGGGAGAGGCATCTGTCGAATCTGCACTATATAAAGAGCACAGCCCTTTGTTTGTATCGCCTCAATTTCTTTTATTTAAGAGAGATGGTTCAGGCACCAGACAACTGAAGTGTATTCAAGTATGAGCAAGATTAGAATTTGCTATAATAGAAGAATACTCTCTTCTGCGGCAGATGAAATTGTACATTTCACAAATCCTAGTTTTTTAAGTGCTTTGTTAGCTACCGTTTGAACACAGCGAGACCATGATAGAGTACTTGTGAAGATGACATCTAGATATTTAGAGTTGGATGCCCTGTTTAAAGGTGCGTTATTCTGTGAATAATAAAAAGATGAAGGTGTAGTCCTGTTTGTAAATGACATAACAATGGTTTCTGAAAAGTTAACATTCATTCACCATGTCTCACACCAGGCGCAAAACAGGGCGAATTGTTAAGGCGTATGTGGCCCTCGGAGGGGGGTTACAATTACATCGTAAAGAACACAGTTGTTGGCGTATAGGTGTATTTTAGAGGACAAGTATTTTAGTAGGTCATCTTTATAAATGAGAAATAACAGAGTACCTAAAACTGAACTCTGAGGGACACCGGATGAAACTCACATTTTTGCAGATTCTGCGGAATTAAAACTGACAAACTGTGAGCTGTTAGAAAGAAAGCTGGCTATCCAGTCAATTATTTTTTGTTGTTTAGAATAGTCCTTAGAAAGAACAAAAGTTTAGAATGAAGCACTGTGTCAAATGCCTCAAAAAATTATATTGAGTCGATCTGTTTGCCTAAATATAGTTCAAAGGAAATGTCATGTGAGAATTCTGTCAGTTGAGTTACGCTGCTGAATCCATGCCGGAAACCATGTTGAACACTATTTAGAAGGTTGCGAATTCCTATGAATTGAATGATGTGCTTGTGGACAATGTGTTCCAGCATTTTACAAGAGTGGGACATTAGCGAAATTGGTCTGTGGTTGCTGAGTATGTGCTTGACACCAGATTCATAGAGAGGCAGAACGTTTGCTATCTTCCACGAAGAGGGTACAACACCACCAGATAATGATTTTTCAAAAATGATTGGCAGGTATTAAGCAGTTCATCTAGAACATCGCAATAAGAAGGAGTTGGGAATGTTATCGGGGCCAGGAGATTTCTTGGTGTCTAATTCAAGGATAAAGTTCAGTACACCTTCTGCCAAGATTGTGAGAGATCAGAAATAGAGCAAGAAAAGGAAGCGTCCAACAAAGGATATCATTGCGTTTTCAGTAATGAATACGGAATGGAAGTATGCAATAAAGGCATTAGAAATTTGCACTGGGTCATTAACAGCTTCATTATCTAAAAGAAGATTAGAAGTACATGGCAGGTGAGAGAGACCCAAAATTTATGAGTTTTTTTTTTTTTAGCAAGCTTGAAAGTTGCACGTCAAAGTAAAAATCTTTGGCTGCATCTGAACACTGCACAATGCACACACCTATTTAGCTGAGTACTACACACTCTTTCGGTGTCACAGTAATTATACCACACGGCTGAACAAATGCACCAACTGCTACATAAACATATGAAAGAACACGAAAGACACAGGAAGAACAAACATTTGTAAAGGTGAGAATGACACCTCGTTCAATGGTGCAGGTGAATAAAGCTACATTTCTGAGCATTAAGGAAATGATTGTTTTTGTGATTGTGGCATTGTGATTGTGGCATTGCAAACAGATTAATAAATGAAGCTAGCTGTCAGTGTTAGTTTTGAGAATGCATCGACTTGAATGCTCAACACAGACAGACAGACAAGTTTACAGGACAAAGCACATAATAAAGTAACACACCTACACTAGTGCAGCATTGTCAAGAGACTATAAGCCCAATGTATACGGAATTAATGACAGCAGAGTAATAAATAAGGCTTTGTCTATGTATGTCAGTCTCTGTTATTTGTAAACACTGTAAACTTTTCCATTCGTGCTCATTTTTTTCCTTATAGTGACGAAACTTAAGCACCACTGCAGAGTACTGAGGTAACCTGTCTACAATTAGGCATCTCTCAGTGGCACTTCCATGCACATCTGCCCTCCGTCAAACAGGCCCAATTCTGCCCCATCAGTTACGTTGATGAAACTACATTCTTTAACATTGCATTACCTTTTTTTTTTCTTTTTCCTTTACAACTTAGACAATGCAATAAAACCTGATCTTTTCTTTCGCTATTCCTAGACTAACAGGGTAGCAAGCAGATTTGCAATTTTGCTAGCTGGAAAGTAACCAAGCAGAGGTGGCAGCCGGTAAACACATTCACATCACCATCACAACATTAAATCTATAAGAATCACACTGGTATGTCATGTAACAGGATCAACAAGCAGATGCTTTCTAAGAATAAGCTGGTCAGGTGGATTTCTGTCAAAATCTGAAGCACACATCATCTTGGGCACTCTGTAGGAGGGATGGAAGCATCTGTAACAGCAAAGATCACTGTCAGACCCAGCGCAAACAACAAGAGTACATTCACACAAACATTTTTTTTTGATAAACAAACATATTCTGGCTAGGGACGCTGTGCTACACTTGCCAATACATTATTATGATATATATCTATTACTACAAACAATTATTATTTCATGTGAAACTTGCTTCATAAGACTGGAATACCTTTATTTTCCGAACACAAATTTCAATCCACCCTGTCTTCATCACAATGACCCCTCTTCTATGCACTAGGTCTCAACCACGGAGTAAGATAAGACAGGAGCGCCGACTCTGCTCGTCTGGAAGGGACACATTCTGAAATGAAGGCTCCTGCTTCACGGCGTGTTCGCTAGACGGCGCTACGAATGAAGAAAAACTCTGCAGCGGAGAGGAGCAAAGGTGCGGGGACTCTCTCGCGGCGCCTGCTTGCCTATCCGTTTTGTCGTCTGCTTCGCGCCCTGACGCCTGTAGCGCACATAGCTCTTGCGGTTCACAGAGTGACATTAGCAGGAGAAACAAGTCATGTATCATTTTATTTAACTTATTTTAAACCGGCCAAATGCAGGGCATTTGTCAGGTGGCCTACATGAAGCTTTACAAGGCACAGGAACAGAAAATAAACAAATTACGAAAACTAAGACGGAAAGAAAAGCTATAGCAAATGGTAAGGCGATTAACGGCAGTTCAGGTGGTCTCAAGCAATGACAGATGACAACGAAAAGAAGTTTTTATGGAAAAGCTGACGTTTATCACTCTTTTTATTGAGCACGCATCAAGTGCTAAGATGCTTCGCTTGCTTCTTTGTTTCTCTCGGTGCTTTTCGCGTCACCCGGTTCTCTTACGAGCAGAATCGCCACATTCTCATTAAACATAATAATTGGGAATTCCTGCCAGTGTTTCCTGCTTATTATTTCACAAGAGAAGCTCTGATTATGCGTCTGCATAACTGGGGGAATCATCTCGAAGGCAAGGCTGAGAATTTACAGGGTAGCCAGCCGGTATTTACACGGGCTAACCTCCTTGTCTTTCTTTCCCTTTCTCTCTACATTACGGCATGTCTCTGGACAAGAAAAGGCACCTGCATTGTGTGTAGTTGTACAGAAATTTAAATTGAGCTCCTCCCGTCCTTCCGCATTGGTGTCTTCTGGTTCAACCTGGCATTCAGCATCATTGAGCTACGCCAGGCTTCCCTAAACAAATTGAAGGAACTGCTCCGCTTCGAAGTCGAGGCACTTTCTTTACATCTAGTAGGACATCGCCTTTGTCTTTGCTGAAGTAACTATAAAAAATAGGCTGCTTCTCGAAAGTGTCGCGCACATATTTTGTCCATTGCTGTAAGCACTCGCTTACTTTCAGAAATGTTTTGACGCCACTGGGGCAGTAGTTGAAGATCAGATGGCGAAGCGAAGAGCGAAAACTTCTCGCGTCCTTTGCCATAACCAGATTTACAGCCGGGAACAAAACACTGTCCGGTTGCTCAGTCTCTTCACGCACAAGTATCAAGATACCTTGTTCCGTCAGGCATGAATAAACATACTGCAGACATGGTAAACAAAGCGAGGAAGACGAAAATTTCACACCTGCGCTTCCGCGCAGACGTAGAGGAGTGAAAAACAAGTACTTCTGTTGTGTCTTTTTGTACAGCATCACTTATCGTCTGTTTCCTCTAAAGACATCTAAAAATGTTTCGTATGCGTGCATAAAAGTGCTACCGCGTGTTTATTTGCGCTTTTATTATTTGTGCACATATATTTTTTGTGTTTGATTGCTGTCAAACTGAGACGGCCGAGGGTCCACGTTTGTAGCAGACGACGCGCTCTGCGGGTGCCGCACTGCCCGTTCTGCGCCGCCGCCGCCGCCGGTCTCCGCCGCTCACCGGATGCGCACGTGGAAGCAAGCTGTTGAGTGTTTTTCACGCACCTCGACAGATGGCTCTACGCGATGTATAATTTGCGTTGCACGGTTTGTCCCGAGCGAATGCGTTGCGCGGCAGCAGAGTCGGCGCTCCTGTTTATCTTACTCCGTGGTCTCAACATACTCCTGCCAGTACTCATTCAGTGGATTAAAAGTGTGATTAGTGAGGACTGTTGCAGGTTTTTTAAATTAAGGGAAAGTGACATTTAATAGACACTTTGCTCAACACTAAAAAAAAAGGGTCATCAAAGAAGAATAAACTGCTGCCGCTGACCTTGCAGTCTGAACAAATGTACTCATCAAGGTTACTGTTGTCAAAATTTATTTCAATTACAACTTCCCTGGCTTCATCATTTGTTAGAAACTGCAGAACAAAGTGAACTTGGAATGTTGTAATGCGGGAGACTACTACACCAGAAGCCTATTGGATGGCTTCAAAGTTACTTTCGTGGCTTGCGTCGTGCCACTGTGGTTGTCCACTGTCACTAAAAAGTGACAATACATCAACACAATGCAAGCAGAAAGATTCACTGCATCCGTTATACACCAGGTTAGCATTATTCCTTGTTTTCCAGAGTAAAGATGATGCAAACCAGCGCACAATGTCGAAAACAACAGCCGATAGGACATACATTGGCACCTAACAAGAGATGAAATATACTGTCCAAGGCCTCTCCAACGAACACTACTACAGCAAAGTGACCTGTATAACGAAGGATTGACTATGTCTTAGCCAAATTTTTATCTTCTATATCTAGCGTGAATGCCTCTACAACAAAGACCAGTACAACAAATTTGCCTCCACAATAAAAGAATTTAGTTATCTCCAACAGCTGATTTGTTGCTTTACAATGAGTGCCATGTAGCGATGCTGCCACTTCCCTTCACAGACGTCACAAGCTGCGCTCTACGTTAATGCCAGCAGCATGACACTTGACAAGCGTGCTGACATCAGTAGTAGTCCTGCTACAGAGCTACACAAACCGGTCAACTCGTTCGCTACTCGCAACGCATGAACGGGTGCGACAGCTGACAAGCACGTAGCAACAGACCAAGACCTGACGATGCAATCGGAACTAACGACCAGCAACATCTTCAAACCCATCCAGGGCGGGAAGGGCATGTCAACAAAGGCGATAGTCATGATGATCCTGTAATTGAACCAACAATTTTGACGGCAAGGAAGGCAATAGTAGCATTCGACCATCTGCAGCATTACTTTGCATAGCTCCTGCATTTCACCATGGAGCATGCCATGAACCTCGGTGCTGGCCACAGTCACACATTCTGCGAGACAAAGCGTGCACATAAATGGAATGGTGCATGAACTGCAAACTTTGAAGGGTAGATACAACAAAGCTGTATAGAGGCCAAAAACATTCGCTGTAGAGTGCGTAAAATACATATGTATTAAAGCCATGACAATGATGCATGAGGTGTGCCGTGTGCTAAGAACATAAAATATGTGCAAAGGGAAATGATATACTAAATGTATGGGTGCCAGTCGCACTATTGCCTCCACAGGACCCTTGAGCATAAAGGCGTCGAGGCATGTGCTCTACAAATGAGTATTATAGCAACGGTAGCCTCCAGTGAGAGGATGTGCTATGAATCTTTTGACTTTATGACTAGCAAAGTGTCAACACCGAGTAAAAAGTTTATGATGACTTTTCTTTCAAAAATTTATTCTTTCCCAAGGAGATGTAATGGGTTATGCTGTCTGTACACTAATGGAAAGTGCATTTTTTCCCTTTCAGTGTCCGCTTCCCGACACTCCAACAAGACGTCGAGGACGGTCAGCGTCCCGTCGCATTTGCCACAAACAGGAGGTGCATCACCAGTTATCAGGTAACGGTGTGTGCCATACGTGTGCGGTCTATTCTAGGTCCGCAGAAAATGACCTCGATTTGCATATTTTCGTTATTGGAGGCCGATTTCCCAAATGCGGCTTAATTAAATGCAGCTTATTTGACATTTCAGCATCCCAGATTCGTTGCCAATAGCTTTTTAGTTTTTTATGCAAAAATGACTTAAGTTCCATGACAGGGACATCTATGAAAGTGTTGCTAGATTTCATTGCTATAAATTAGACAGTTTCATCTGCACGCATGTTGCCTACGATGCCTCTACGTCTGAGGCACCCAACATATTATAACATAATGGTTAGATGAATAAGTAGCACATAGTAGCTCTGTCTTTGATGTTCTCTTTCACTTTCAGTTCTATAATTTTTTTTTCTTTTTTCAGACAAGACAGAAACGAGAGCACGCTGGGTTGCCACTGTCGAAGTTTGTGCAGCAGCGTCTGCCATCGCAGTTGTCAGAAGGGTGAGGCGGCCTCGGCAGCTCTGGAAACCACGACCGAACTTTTGACATTTGAAGCAATGGTATGGGTTTGGTATATATGGTTGAATGTGTTTTTTCATCTAGCCAGTCTCAGTGTGCAATGGTAGTGTGCTTGAGGAAAAGGTGAGGATTAAATGCTTAAACGGTATCTATGTCATTTCTTCTGATCTTAATTCTCTGCACATACGTTTTTGTCTTTGCAGTTCTCAAGGTCCTCTGTTTATGTAAAGTCAGGTCCACTTCTGATATTACCCCTCACATTCTATTCATGGAACGGTGTGACCTCACAAAGAATAGGATGTCAATCTTTCGTGCTGGTGTTTGTCACAGACTTCAAGGAGCAAGTCGCCGCTTGCCGTCTGTGTTGCTTCATACCAGAGGCCTATCCTACTGGTAAGACATTTTGCAACCATGAATGGCGAAATTGCTCTGGTAGTCTTTTCGGGATTTTAAGTGTACTACATGGTAACCGGGGTAGTTTTCTTTGAGCTGTCCAAAAGATGTTGATGAAGTAAGCCCTCTTTTTGAAAGAAGGTGATCAGGTAGTCAAGGAAACAACATGGAAGCTACAAACACTTATCTAACTTCAGCAGCTATGCCAGCCACCAAACCCCGAGCCCAACAAGGGGATGCTACAAGACCTGAAGGAATAACAGACGAAAGCTGTACATAGCTACTACAGTCGAACCTGGATATATCTAACCCGCACATAACGAATTATTGCGCACAATGAACAGCAGTAAAATCCACTTAAAAATTTTGTATAAAATTTGTATTTTATGTATCAAATTACCTATATATATAGAAATTTTTCCCGATCCCCTTCAGATTTGATATATCCAGGTTCGACTGTATAACCTAATATAATATACCCAAGCTTGGATAGACTGCACCAGATTAACCTTTGCTGCCTGGAAAATCGGAAAAGAAGTGAGTAAAATACAGGAAAGATTGAAAGACAGAGAAAATTGAAGCGGGGGACAGGAAAAGGAGATTGCCGATTTCCCCTGGGCGAGTCAGCCCGGAAGTGCTGCATACATGAAACTAAGGCCAAAGAGGCGTGTTGCCTTGGCCAAGGGGCTCTAAAAGTTGAAACACCTGGCATCGGCTCAGCCTCACGATCTCCCTTTCGCTGGACACGGCTAATACCCCTCACACACGGGCAAAAGTAAAGTCCTTTGCAGGAAACCCCTTTGGTTACTCCGTAGGACCCTTTGCAGAATGGAATTGCGCCAATGACACACAGTAGCGCACTAACTTCTTTAGGTGGTTCCACAAATGAACACTGCAAAAAAATTAATAATAAAAAATAAATTTTAAAAAGCTCTGCTTCTTAAAGTAGCAAGAGAGAAAACATTTACTAGAAGTTGCACATTAAGGTTACATTTAGTGATTGTAGAACCTAAAAACATTTTTTCCCATTTATGATGGCTTATATTGTGCATATTCGGAGTTCAACATGGCGGCGCTAGTGACGTGCGGGCGTTTGAGAGTATAGCTAGAGCAAATCTTCACTGTTCAACAAATTGCATTACCGCTAAAAATTTAAACATTTTCCAAGGTTAAAAAAATTCTTACGGCGCACCGTAGTTATGTAACAGGTTTTCTTGATGAGTTGTGCACGCTGTATGCGAGAGTACACCTTTTCACTCGAAAAGTAGATGCCTGATCTTCTTTCCCACAAAGGAACTTTGCCGGGAAGAAGACACTCCTTTGTCGTGTGTCACTGCGCTTGAATGCCTTGAAAGCCATGCACGGCTATAAGCGAGAGGGTCCAACCCTCATGTGCTCGGGTACGTGGTGTCGCAACACACCAAACGCCTACTGACGCAGGCGCCCCTGCGGGGTACATGTAACTTAGCCCTCTACTTCTACAGCGATAACTATAACAACATTGTTTCTTTATGAAGATGATATCCACAGGTGCAGCTCATAACCGAAATAAGCTGCAGGCTGGTAAAAAAATCATTCCACGAGAACTCATGTACAATACGAGAGTTACGCGAGAGCAAAACACACATACTTTATTGAAGTTCCTTTACAGCCAATTCAGCGCAGCATGATAGTGCATCTGTTCACCTTTGTCACTTTTGTAGCAAAGCGCACTGTGCATCTCCGAAGAACTCTGACACTCCACTAGTGAGCTGATATGCCCATTAATATTGTGAGAACAGAACATTTGTTTCGCTCTTCCGCTGTACTGTCCCACGTATTCTGCACTTCTTCTCAACTGTTGATGTGCATCAAATGGTTCTTGATGCTGCAAGCCCAAGTACACGAAAGGTTCATGCTGCTAGCCCAAGTTCAATGTCTCACAGAAGCGTGCCACTACAAAGATATGTCAGTTGCTATAAGTACCCTTGATTAAACGCATTACACAACTGCATTCATGAGCCTACTGCTGTGCCCACGAGATGGAAGCACCAGAATAATTCTAATGCAAAGACAGGGTCGTAAGAACATGACAGTGTAAGAACATCGCAATTGTGAAACAGGATTAAATAAACAAAGTGGGAAAAAATGCTGTCGGTTCCGTTTTTTTGCCGGGACAAGCCACCTTCTTCTGGCACACCAAGGTATCCCTGCATAGAAAGATACACAATTGAGTGAATGCGAGAACAAAAATGTTAGATATAGCAGACTAGAGACATGGCAGACCAAATTCAATGATTGCCAAGCAGTTCATATGACCAATGAACACCAGTCATATGATTTAATGAAAGCTTACAGAAGCAATGCTGTATGACTGTCTTCACTGGACAGATTGCACAGGGCTGGTGCATTATTTTGTCCATTTTCTTTTTCCTCTTCTGTGTAGGCTTAAATGATACATAGATAAGTGTTGTATGTTGGCTAGTGGTATAGGATCTGGTATAGAATCCCACATTAAATGCATAAAACTGGCTGTAGGTGCTTTTCTTATTTTTTTTTTTTTTTGTAAGGCTGTTTGGTATCTGGTGCAATATACATACGGCCAACAACAGATTTTCCGGACGGCCGATTTTTCGTATATGCCCGATAATTCGAATGCCTTCGCGGCACCACCAGTTGCACTCATATGAGGCCCTAACGTACCCCATAGAGTGACTGTATAAAAATGTCCAAAATTTTGTTCGCAAAAAACATTCGTCGTCCGATTTTCCAGACGTCTTGCCATGACTGCAGCCCTGAAACTGCATTAACGGCTTGTCGTCCCGTCTTCAGGTTGCGCTTTTAAACTTAGGCATTAATCAAAGCCAGCACTGCTGCCATTATGATTATCTTGCTGCCTCGACTGGCGCTTTCACACGCGAATCCGCTGGCTACTACTGTGGCAACATAGTAGCCAGCGGATTTGGAGCCAGGGCTAGCGTAGCCACTACTGTGGCAACGCTAGCCCTGGCTCCAAAAGAACTTCTTCTAGGGCAAGTTGGTGCTGCAATATCCTAGGTACACTTAATTGTGGCGCAAAATACATTTCGTGAAAAGGGGACAGGAGAATAAAGACAGTTGGCGCTTCACTGTCTTTCTCTTGTCCCCTTTTCATGAAATGTATTGCGCGACACAATCGAGTATGGCTAGGAAATGTAGGCCTGGCTACTTCGACGTTCACTACCAAGCTTCTTGCTGTTCCGTTCCGTGTTTCTCTTCGAAGCAATTCGCCACTGTGAGCAATGGTGCCGACTCGACATTTGTAAACCTCGCCAATGGCTTCGAAGCTCAGAAAGCACGGTGCATTGCATAATGCCAGATCCCGAAAGTCAGCTTTGCCTCAATACAGCAGTGTCAGGCGGTGAAGCATACACAAAGTCTTGCGGTGAAGCATATATGAAAGGGGCAATTGTCACGGTATTTATTCCTTAATTATACACGCGTGCACCCGCCGTCTCCTATCACAGTACGAGCACCAATACGCCTAATAAGTGTACTGACAGGCCTTTAGAGCTATTTCATACATATCTGTGGCGATTTCAGTCCTTCGGCATGCATTCTAAAAAAAAAAACAGGCATGCATTCATTTTTTTTGGACTGCCCGATTTTGCGAACGTTGTGGCGGCCCCCAGGGAGTCCCAAATATCGGAAGTTGACTGGCACACACATATACATATATGTCTGTGCCGGTGGGCTGCGCTACTACCACTCATCGGGCCTTCGACGCCACAGTAGAGCCGGCGTATTTACCGTGCATGAAGAAGAATATTTTTCTACCACATTGTCTTGTGTCTGTTGCTCAGCAGCGCTCTAAATTATGGGTTGTCAACCCTTCAGGCGAAAACACAGTGGTACCTGCTGGCATGAAGCTTGCTTCTTTCAAAGAACACAGATCGACCCCAGTTGCCGTGCTCGCAGATGCTCCACATACATGAGTTGGCGTCTGCTCGGAAGACTTAAAGATTCTGCCGATGATCAGCAAGTCGATCAGCATGGACGACCGCCGTACATTAGTGAACGTCCTCACTTAACCATCTTCGACTTCGCCCAGGGGAATAACATGCCGTCCATTTCTGCCTCTCGAACCAAGCACAGAATTAACACGGGGTCGGCGCAGCCTGTTCGACAGAAACCCTATCGAGTATCATGGTCAGAGAGCAAGGTTATCGACGAACAGGTTCACGAAATCCTACAGAAAGGAGTAATTCTGTAATCATCCTCTATGTGGCCTGTTCCAGTTATACTTGTGAAAAAGAAAGACGATACTTGGAGATTTTGTGTGGACTACCGCCGTGTCAATTCCATTACCAAGAAAGACGTTTACCCTCTTCCAAGGATTGATGACGCATTGGATTGCCTTAATTCAGCATCCTACTTTTCTTCTGTAGATTTGCGACCGCGGTACTGGCAAATCCCAATGCACCCGGCCGGATAAAGAAAAAACGGCCTTTATAATGCCGGATAGCCTTTTTGAGTTCAACATCATGCCGTTTGGGCTTTGCAACGCACCCGCGACTTTCGAAAGATTTATGAACACCATTCTTTGAGGCCTCAAATGGCATATTTGCATGTGTTACCTAGACGACGATGTCATCATTGAAAGCACTTTTAAAGAGCACAACAGGCGCCTGGAAGTCGTTTTAGACTGCATCGAACACGCCGGCCTAGTACTCAATTCTAAGACATGTCAGTTCGGTTAGCGGCAGACATTGGTGCTTGGCCATCTTGTAGACAAGGATGGTATCAGGCCTGACCCACAAAAGACAGCAGCTGTTGAAGCAGTTTAAGCCTCCTCGGTCTGTTAAAGAGCTTCGTAGTTTCCTAGGCCTCTGCTCTTATTTCCGCCGATTTATACCTGCTTTTGCCGATGTCGCCTATCCCCTGACTTGTCTTCTGCATAAGGACGCCATTTTTGAGTGGACTCATGAGTGTAACGCTTCTTTTCGTCAACTGAAGTTCTTACCTGACGACGGGTCCCATCCTTCGACATTTCGACCCAGCTGCACCGACAAGAGATCCACACCGATGCGAGTGGCATGGGGGTCAGTGGAGTCCTCGTTCAGCGATGCGAGCACGTCACTGCTTATGCGAGTCGTACGTTAAGTAAGCCTGAACGCAATTACATGGTTACGGAGCAAGAATGCCTAGCGGTCATTTTGCTGTACGTTTTTGCTCGTACGTGTACGGACGCCCATTCACAATCGTCACAGATCATCATTCGTTGTGCACATTTTCATATAAGAGTGGTCGCTGACACGCTGATGCTGACTGCCTTTCGCGAATGACGCTAAACACCACAATTTGTGATGCCGATAACTTTGACCATTTGATTGCTTCTTTGAAACCTGCATTTCCTGATAAAGAGACCTTCGAGAAGGAGCAGCGAGAAGACTTCAGCTTAGAGCCGCTTTTCAATGCTGCACATGACTCCACAACAAGCCGAGGATATTGTGTTCGTGATGGCCTCCTCTACAAGAGGAATTTCGCATCCACTGGTGCCCGCTTCCTTCTTGTAGTTCCGGAGAAGCTACGGTCCACTATTCTGCAGGTTATGCACGACGATCCTACCTCCAGACATCTAGGAGCAGCGCGTACATTTCATCGTGCTCAAGAACAGTTTTACTGGCCCCGAATGCGTCGGTTGACTGAAATGTATGTGGCCAGTTGCGCTAAGTGTCAGGCCCACAAACACCTAACTACGACGCCAGCCGGCCTCCTACAACCACTGACGCCTCCGAGCTCTCCTTTCAGAGCCAGTTGGAATTGATCTCATGTGTCCCTTTCCCTCGCTCATCGAAAGGGAACCGTTGGATCATCGTATGTGCCGACCATCTGACCCGGTACTCCGAGACGGCTGCTTTGCCATCTGCCACCGGCAGTCAAGTTTCCTTTTTTTCTGCTGCATTCGATCATTCTCCGTCGCGGCCCTCCTCGAGTAATCATTAGTGACCGTGGCAGCCAGTTTACTGCAGATGACGTAGAAGAGCTTCTTCGATTATGCGCTTCCAGTTTTCGCCACTCATCACCGTATCACCCGCAAACAAATGGGCTGACCGAGCGTACCAACCGCACACTGGTGAAGATGTTCTCCATGTACGTCGCATCGGACCATAAAAACTGGGACGACATTTTGCCCTTCATTACATACGCTTTTAACACAGCAAAGCACGCGACTACTGGCTACAGCTGGTGTTTCCTGCTCTACGCTCGTCCGCCGCAGTCACACACTGAACGCCATATTTTCTTTCTCCACCCACGACGATCTCACCATCGCCGAGACTGTCTCGCTGAAGAAGCTCGATGCTTGGCCCGCATACTGTACTCTGGCTTCGCAAGACCGGTCAAAAGCACTGGTACGACAGGCACCATTAGGATGTCACCTATTCTCCAGGGGATCTAGTCTGGCTGTGGTGTCCGGTGCGCAAACGTGGCCTGTGTCAGAAACTTCTCGCCAACCATACTGGCCCGTACGTTATTGTTGACCAGCTCAGTGAAGCAAATTATCAACTGGCGCGTCTCACCGCAACTAGACGGCGCTCCGGCAAGACTGAGGTTGTGCATGTCGCTCGTCTCAAGCCTTTCACACCGAGAACTTAACTGACTTGCCCGGCGGGCTTCGTCTAGGAGAGGAGAAATATTACAGTCAATGTAGCCGCATGAGTAGAAGAGGAAGGATTGTGAGCAGAGAAGACGAGAAAGAGAACTGTTTTTGCCCGTCGGAGGCTCGCCCTGAGGCCTGTTTAATAAACTCCGTTTTTCTCGCGTCATAACAATATATATATATATATTGTGAGCACAACATCTTCATCTCATTTTCATCTGTACATATCATCATCATGACCACGATCCGCAACATTGAGAATAAAGAAGTTTCTCAGAAGTGGTGGAGGGTGCTCTTCAGTTCCGCAAGTGCTCTCACGGGTTCTCCCTGGAGCTCTGCTCGGGTCCTCGCATCACCCCACCGTTTGCTGCAATGTTCAATCAGGACCCACCCGGCCCAATTGACGCAGCCGTCTCTGCCCAGTCTTCTTCTGTCGGACAGTCAACAGCCATCAGCGTGACCCCCAAGTATTTGGTGGCTTACGCGGTGAAGATGTCGAATACTGGCTTGAGAACTACGATAGAGTCAATCAATCAATCAGAATGAGCTTTATTTATACAATACAAATAATTTATACAAAAATAGTTGGACCAATAGCCTATGTGGCTAGTACCTGGTCCAATACAGAAATAGCATATAGGTCAACCACGTACATATTTTCTTAGTTAATAATAACATTGCATAAATGAACAAGTATTAATTTGTAAAGGAGGTGTTATTCCGATTGTCTAGACAAGAAGAAGCGTTTACATGCAAGATCAAAGTTTCTGGTTACTTTTACTTCCACAGGCACAGTGTTCCATGTTATAGCGCCAAAAAACTCCAATAATCGTTCACCGTAGACATTGCTGCCATAAGGAAGGTTTAGGTTAAAGTTAGTTGCTTGTCTGGTGTTTGCACGTGGGAAGTTAAATATGGTGTTGGGTAAGGGGAAGTTAGTGTTCAGTATTTTATGAACTAAACAGGTGATCTTATAATTTCTTAAAGCCGTAAAAGAAAGGATACGAAGGTCAATAAACAGACTGCTACTAGGGTGATGAACAGAAGAAAATGTTATTATTCTTAGGGCGCGCTTTTGCAACTGCAGTATAGGTGTTAAGTAAGTTTTATATGTTAGGCCCCATATTTCACAACAATAGCCCAGGTGGGTATGAAATAAAGAAAAATATATGCAACGAAGCAAAGCACGAGGAAAATATTGCCTGGCACGGGCCAGGGTGTAACAGCTGAAAGCGAGTTTCCTACAGACAAGGTTAATTTGTTCTCTCCAATGCAAGTGACACTCTAAAGCAACTCCTAAATATTTAACCGTATTAACACGATCCAGAGTTCGGTTCGCTAGAGTCAAATTAAAGGTACTGTAATTTAGTATTTTCCTGTTGGAGTGAAATATGATATATTTAGTTTTATCAGTGTTTAGGGCTAGTCTATTTTCCGAAAACCATTGGTCTACCTTTAGTAGTTCGCCAGATATAATGTCTTGCAATGATGAGAGCGAGTCACCTGAGTAAACTAAGGCGGTGTCGTCAGCATACATTAAAACTTGTGTCAACCTAAGTGCATGCGGTAAATCGTTAATGTATAATGAAAACAGAATAGGGCCTAAAACCGAGCCTTGTGGCACACCACATATGACATCAGTGAAATCGGAGTGATGTTTATTAATTACTACTTGTTGCCTTCGTGCTTTAAAATAGCTGTTTAAGAATTGAAGTGCGTTTCCAATAATACCATAAGTTTCCAGTTTTTGTAACAGTATGGAGTGACAGACTGTATCGAACGCCTTTCTTATATCAAGAAAAATTGACACAGCAATTTTCTGCTTGTTAAGAGCAGAGTTAATGAACTGCGAAAGGGTTAAAACCGCAGTTGATGTAGATCTACCCGCAACAAAGCCATGCTGCTGTGGGCAGATAATGTTATTGTTTAATAAAAATGCATTTAACTGTAGTACAATGAGTTTTTCAAAAACTGTGTTAACTACACTAAGAATTGAAATTGGTCGATAACTACTCGGATGGTTCGGATCGCCAGTTTTGTACACAGGGATAACCTTTGCAACTTTCAATATGTTTGGGTAAGAATTACTTCTTATCGCATGGTTAAACACGTGACGAAGGGGTATGCATAAGATGTCAATATTGTTTTTCAGGATCCTAACCTGAATACCGTCAAGTCCGGATGCTTTATTAACCGACAATTTGCCAATGATACATTTTATTTCCTCAAGTGTTACTTCACGAAAATAAAAATCATTGCTCACGCTTCTCTGGACAATGGTTGTGGGAATTGTAAGAGCAGACTGTCTATATATATCCTCACCAATTTTTGAGAAATAATCATTAAATTTATTAGCAATCTGTGGGGACACATTTTCCGGAGTAACATATTGCTTATCCTCTAATCCTACTACATCTCTTACTATTTTCCATATTTGCCTTCCATCGCCATTTTGTCGCTTAATTAAGTTAGTGTAATAGGCTTTCTTCGACTTTCGAATTAGCATGACTGATTTGTTCCGGAAAAATTTAAACTGGCTTTTGTAGTAGTTGTTAGTTTTATTATGTTTTAGTTTGTTATAATAGTAGTCTTTCTTTTTTAATAGAGCAAGTATGCTCTCATTCATCCACGGACATATGGCGTAGTCATAGTTGTGTCGTGAATCGTACCGCGATTCTTCTATCACGTGGGTAATGTAGTCAACAATGTTTTGACATTCCATGTGTACGTTGTCGTTGTATAAATTATCGAAATTGGTAGTGTCTAGGATGCTGCGTACAAGTGGATAGTTTACCCTTGTCGAGTATTTGGAATGCCTTTGGCGCAAAGGATGAAAACAATCTTGAGGCAGAAACAAAAATGTTGGACAATGATCAGCAATTGTGGTGTCATAAACACCTGCCCGTACATCGATATCAGTATTGCACAAAATGTGATCAATGAGAGTTGAAGACGTGTTGCAAACTCGAGTAGGGGATGAAATCACATTTTTAAGGTTGAAAGACTGTAGAAAGAATACGTACTCGTAGCAATCATTTCTAGATAAGTCGATGTTCATGTCACCACAAATGATAATTGGATTGCGGTTAGTTATAAGAGGGTCAATAACAGTTTCCATTACAGAGATGAAATCATTAATACATGAGCTAGGAGGACGGTAAACTACGCCTACAACAACGCCACATTCAAGCTTCACAAAAAGGGTTTCGGCACTTTGGTTGCTGTACGAACTATCAACAAGACATTGAAACCCGAGCTTGTCCCGTATAAAAAGCGCGACGCCACCACCACGGGCTGTACTTTCTCTGGGTTGCGATAGCATGGTGTATCCCGGTATCGTTACTTTTTCGTCTCTTCTGAGCCATGTTTCTGTTATCGCGATGATGTCGTAAAAAAACGAGTGTTGAGATATATAAGTTAAAAGTACATCTAAATTTCTGGCAATACTGCGGATGTTGCAATGAATTAACGATAAGAAATCATGCCCTTGCCATGTTTCTTCGACATCAGCAAAAGTACTCATTTTATATCTGTTTTTCTTTGTCTTGTGTCACGCTTACTGCACCTGAGTAAGATCCTCTGCACACGTTACATGCAGCACACGCGAATTTTCTGTTTTGCGCATGAGGATCTTCCCATCAGACACCCAGGTGAATTTCCAGTTATGATCTCTCTTTGCACTCAGCGCTTTGCCCAACAGTACCTTGTTAGCTGGACACAAGTGTTCATTAATAAAAATTGGCGAGTTATCCTTAAAGCCGAGAGCAGATGTATTTATTCTGTGCTTCTTAGCTGCTTTCAGAACCCTGTCTCTGACCTTACGGGACACAAACCTAACTACAATATTTTGCTTTGCCTTATCTTTTGTAGGAACACGGTGAATTACTTCTATGTCTGAATCCTGGATTTCAGATCCGACGCAGACAGCAATAGTTTTCATGGTTGAGGCAAGGTTTTCATCTGGAGCCACAGGAATGCCTTTCACCTCCAAATTGTTTTTACGACTGTGCTGCTGCAAGTCGACCAGTTCTTTAACTTCTCTCAGGTCTTTTGAGAGGCGGGTGTTTTCATTTGCAATTTCCCTATTCCTGGCTTTGACTTCAACTAGCTCTTTCCTTACTTCTACGATTTCTGTCTTGAACATTTCAAACTTTTCATTAATGAAATCCATACCCTTCCTCACATAATCGATCTCAGTTTCTATGACTTTAATTATCTCGTTTTTTATTCCAGCTTGTTGCTTATCGAGCCGATCTGACAAATCTGCGAGCGCCTTGGCTACCTCCTTCACAGTTGAAGGCGGTTTTTCAGACATTCTATTGGCAATAGACGGAGCAATCCAGTAGCCTAAGTATAGTATCTATTACGAAGTAGGTAGTTACTGACGTACCTGCGTAGAACAAGCAAGCGGTTACTTGCTGCTCAACTGTGTGGCTGCCTGGATTGCTCCGCTATGACGCCTTCTTCCGCCGGGGCAGCGTTTATGTAGCCGCAGAGTGACGTCAACGCTGGTTGGAGCGCAGACGCAGTTTGAAGCTTGACCGCTGGGCGATGACTTGCACTCGACTTGGTGCTGCTGCTGGCAAGCTTCACAGCGAGGCGGTGGCGAGTGATGATCCCCGGGGCTGCTGGCGATTTGAACTGCGTAGAACAAGCAAGCGGTTACTTGCTGCTCAACTGTGTGGCTGCCTGGATTGCTCCGCTATGACGCCTTCTTCCGCCGGGGCAGCGTTTATGTAGCCGCAGAGTGACGTCAACGCTGGTTGGAGTGCAGACGCAGTTTGAAGCTTGACCGCTGGGCGATGACTTGCACTCGACCTGGTGCTGCTGCTGGCAAGCTTCACAGCGAGGCGGTGGCGAGTGATGATCCCCGGGGCTGCTGGCGATTTGAACTGCGTAGAACAAGCAAGCGGTTACTTGCTGCTCAACTGTGTGGCTGCCTGGATTGCTCCGCTATGACGCCTTCTTCCGCCGGGGCAGCGTTTATGTAGCCGCAGAGTGAAGTCAACGCTGGTTGGAGCGCAGACGCAGTTTGAAGCTTGACCGCTGGGCGATGACTTGCACTCGACCTGGTGCTGCTGGCAAGCTTCACAGCGAGGCGGTGGCGAGTGATGATCCCCGGGGCTGCTGGCGATTTGAACTGCGTAGAACAAGCAAGCGGTTACTTGCTGCTCAACTGTGTGGCTGCCTGGATTGCTCCGCTATGACGCCTTCTTCCGCCGGGGCAGCGTTTATGTAGCCGCAGAGTGACGTCAACGCTGGTTGGAGCGCAGACGCAGTTTGAAGCTTGACCGCTGGGCGATGACTTGCACTCGACCTGGTGCTGCTGCTGGCAAGCTTCACAGCGAGGCGGTGGCGAGTGATGATCCCCGGGGCTGCTGGCGATTTGAACTGCGTAGAACAAGCAAGCGGTTACTTGCTGCTCAACTGTGTGGCTGCCTGGATTGCTCCGCTATGACGCCTTCTTCCGCCGGGGCAGCGTTTATGTAGCCGCAGAGTGACGTCAACGCTGGTTGGAGCGCAGACGCAGTTTGAAGCTTGACCGCTGGGCGATGACTTGCACTCGACCTGGTGCTGCTGCTGGCAAGCTTCACAGCGAGGCGGTGGCGAGTGATGATCCCCGGGGCTGCTGGCGATTTGAACTGCGTAGAACAAGCAAGCGGTTACTTGCTGCTCAACTGTGTGGCTGCCTGGATTGCTCCGCTATACAACAATAGCTACTACAATAGGGAAGACAATTCTCATAAACTCCGCAAAGTCCCTTTCTACCCCTCTGGTGTCGCTAAAGCTTCGTTCTTGAACCATGAGCCTGACTTCTCTGACTAGACCACTTTCACGCGGAAGTTTCGTGCTATTTTTGGCGTTCCTGCTATTCGTGCTGACATCGCGAAAAAGAAGCTCGACCAGTGTGTGAAATTTTCCGGGGACTCGTACACGTCTTACATTGAAGACGTCTTCGCCCGGCGGAAGCGTGTAAACTTCACCATGTCAGAAAGTGACCACATCCGCCACATCATCAAAGGAATCAACACTATTAGCCTTAACACTCCGGCTACACAGAACCCTACCTACGTACAAGATGTCATGTGCCAGCTCCTTGAGGAACTGCAATCCCTTCGCATTGTATATATAGATACAGGGATGGGACTGTCCGAAGTCATCTTGGCGCAATTTCAGGAGCAGGTCAAAATGGGTTTTGAAGCAGTTTGGAGCAGACAAAATAGTGTTTTGGAGCAGCATGGAGCAGACTAAATTTCATTTTGGAGCAATTTGGAGTGGATAAAATTTCAATTTGAAGCAGTTTGAAGCAGGCCAATCTGAACTTTGGTGGATTAATGGACTACAGCAGAATAAACCAACAGGAAGCTTGTAGTGGAAGTAAACTTCGTAGCTATGGTATACTAGAATATGGAAGAGTGGGTCGAGCGGCGGCTCGGCGCATGCTTTCCTGTAAAGGCGGAAACATCAGTTGCACCAACGATCAAACTATATATTTCCATGCCTACGCTCATGACGATAGCGGAAAACGTTCTCAAATTATGTGGTCCAATCGACACTGTAACATAATTTCTGTGTCACCATATGTCACCGCAGGCCAAGAGAGCCCCAATCTGGGCTGGTATAATGTAAAACTATACCAATCTGTTTTTGTTGCATTTCTGGCATCGCCATGACGTTTTATACAAAGTCCAGGAGCGATAACATCATCGTCACACGCTATGTACTGTATGGGTGAGTGAAAGTGTGAGGATGAGACGACGAGGGTGAGCCGACAATGGTGGCTCAATCTCGCAGCGCACGAGGGAGGAAAGCAGGGACAAAGCGCGCCGTCTTCTATCGCGCGCAAGGCACCAGGGGGAGGTGTCGTTCTACAGCCGCGGCTGCTGCGTATGGCGCAGCCACACGGGTCATATCTTGAAAGCGATCTGCAATAGTGTGCGCTGTTTTTCGCCGCTTAGTTCGCGTTGAAGCGAGGCAGCAAAAAGGTGAATTCGCACGCTGCTGCATGCCGCACTTGCTCACTCCAGCGTTTTTCCAGCGATTTCTGTGGTAATTGAGTGAGATGTGTTCATGTTTGCTTGTGCACGCGTGACACCATGCTGTTTGTTAATTTAGTGAGTGAACACACGTTTACAAGTTTATATGGCCGATAAAACTACTATTCTTGCTTCTCATAGCTGTCTATTAATTTGCTATCGGAATCGATGCTTCGCCTTTCGGGCAATACTGCGACGTTTTATTCCAAATCCGCCATTAGCACTCCGTCATAGGTCAAAATGGCTCACGCCTCGCCCACATGGGCCTGAAAACAGATTGGAATAATAGTCAGTGGCGCACCGACGGGGGAGGGGGGGGGAGGTTTCAGGTGCTGTAACCCCCCCCCCCCCCCGAGGCCGAGTTACCCCCTACCCCGCGTCCAGCCCCACCAGTCCAACGTGTACCTTCAGTGCTCCATTCACGTTGACATTAGAATTCAGGAGGTGGCTTGAGGTCGAATTTTCCTGATTAACAAAAACAGTCTATCACTGTGTTGTATTTATTGGTTCACTCTTAAATTACTTTGAGTAAAACGCTGAAGAAATAAACATGGTCATCATCCCTTGGTGTCATTATTATAATTATTAGGCATTTTATTTGCTGTTGGATTCCTCTGGGTAAAGCAAGGAAATTGCATATTATGGAAAGTGCTTGCTTCACCCCCCCCCCTTCCCCCCAAAAAATTTATCCCCCCCCCTCCCCCTGGCAGAAATCTTTGGTGCGTTACTGGGAATAGCTTTAAGGCTATGGGCGCAGTATGAGTTAGGACCGGGGACGCCTTGAATGTAATGGCATATGACAGCCAAACCGGGTGCAGCAGGTGCTGCCGCCAGGCTACGTCGATTTACTAGTATGGTCTGCCATTTTTTTTTTCTTTCTTTCTTGTGTTACCAAAATACTACGTAAAAAAATCTGAACAAACAAGCTGCGTTTTTGGGTGCACAAACAGTTACTGAAACATGACTGAAGATGGTTAGGCCACTCAATTCAATCGTTTTTTATCGCAGCATCGTATTTTTCAGGCAGAAAGACTGTATATGGGTGGTGTGCATGCAACAGCACGTACATGCTCAGCAAATGAAACGTGATACGCGAAGCACATGGTCTCCGGTGCTTTTTGCACCGACTAAGCGCTGGGGGCACTGAACTGATGCATCGTGGTGTACAGTGAAAGCGAGAACCTTTGTGACACATTGTGAGTGCATCTGGTCCCACTGCGATCACCTAGCGCTCACCATTGGCACAAAAAAAAAGGAAAAGAAAAAAAACGGGGGCAGCCACGCACTCCAAGTATCGCGCTCCAATCGCTGGGCGCTGCACGTCAGGGGCGTAGCCAGAAATTTTTGTCGGGGGGGGTTTCACCGGCCCGACCGGGGGGGGGGGGGGGGGGGGGGGGGGCAAGCTTCTGCTTTTCTCTAAGTCACGTGATCGTTAATAAATATCGGTAGTTGAAGCAGACTCTATACATGTATATCAAGGACACGGGACCGCCCCCCCCCCACCTCGTGTGTGCGTGTGCTTGTGAAGAAATTAAGTAAAAAGTAAAGTAAGCTCAGTAAATACAGTAAGTACGACAGGTACAGTGGGCGTTTGGAGCAACGGTCTCTCATCGCGCCACTGAACGGACCAGTCTTCGAAAACGCATCATTGAAACGCCCCGTGCAATTAGAGAAGAGATCATTAATTGTTAATTTCCGTTAAGCGTAGATGGCGTCGTCCTCGTCGGGGCGAAGTGAGTTTCACAAGTCAAGGACGGCTATACACATGAAAATGCACGTGTGATCAGGCTATACCTACTCCCATAGCAATAGCTTGTTCGCTGTGTCTTTGCGCTAGAAAACTTAAATACGCGCAAAAACGCGTAAGGCTTTTTTTTTTTTATATAGTATAGGCCGCCCAGTGCGTATACCGGTGTTGCGGACACAATGCCCGCCGGCTTCACTTGCTGCAGCGCGTGCCTCCGAAATATCAAGTTCGCTCGTAGCGCTCTCAGCCTATATTTTGTGGTTTTGCACCTCAGCTAAGGAGCGCTGCGCCGCTCGGCCCACTAAACCATATTCTAGTACACTCTAAACACAGCCACCCTAGCCGTTCCAACAGCAGCGACAACAGCCGGCAGTGGCCGCGTGCGCGCCTGCCACTTGCCGGAAGCGCTGAAAAGTCCAGTGTTATAAGCGCTAAAATTACTAGAAACTTTGCGGGCGGTGCCGTCCCGCGGTGTGCATAACGTGAATGGCTGCACTCTTTTTCAGAGAATGAATCCGCTCACTGTTCGCTGCCACTGCCGAAGCCGTTCTGGCACAGCGTGAGGCAATTTTGGTAAATTTTCTGTGTTTGGCATAGTTTGGCGCAGGGATTTACATCTGTATCAAAAATGTACAACCGGCGCATGAGCCCAACCGCTGTATATATATATATATATATGTAGGTATAAAATGTATTTTATATATACATTGCTTTTTTGTAAACCCTGTCTTTGTTGTATATATTGCTTTGTTACATTGGTTACAATGTTGTTACAACCATCCAGTGGTGCATTTTCCACAGTTTGACATATGTACTGGCGATTTGTCACGAGTGCAAGCACGTTAGAGCAAGAATTCTATCATGACTGTCTTCTATCATGAGCTGTCTTCTATCATGACTTGCTTTTTTTCCTTTTCCATGTTCAACATGTGTACTGCTGATTTGTCATGGGTACAAGCACGCTGCAGCAAAACTCTGTCTTGTCATGACTTGACAGCTGATAAACGCATATGGGGGCCCCCTACACCATGTACGTATTTAGGCAAAATGCCTTCCGTTTCATGTATTCCCTGACGAAGGGCAGACCTAAGCTGAAACGTAGAACATAAAGCATAGTTTCTCTTTTTTCATACATGCATCCTCAACCTACAAGTGCTCGTTCAACTACTAAATCCTGGCAAACTTTCACTTTATATATACAGTCGAACCCGTTTATAATGAACTCGAGAGTTCCGCAAAAAGTGGTCGTTATATCAGTAGTTCGTTATACAGGGGATTCACCCTTGCTGGCGTCAGCAGTTACAATTCGTCAGCACTTTGATCCGAAAACCTGATTTTCCAGTGTCATTTTTGTTCCTGGTGCGCTCCATGACTCCAGCTACAAAGTTCCGTTAGAAACGTCCATATAAAGAGCGAGATATGGCATGACGTAGCTCTTTCAAACGACGCCAGATTCTCATCATTCTTTCAAAACTACAAGTGCAGCTGCCATTTTTTTACTTGAGAGCTTGGGTATATTTTACTGCCAGCGGGGCATGACTGTATTCTGCACATGAGAAGCGAAGCGTTCTAGTTGCCCGGAAGCGTAAACTTTGGAAACTACTGTGGCATGCTGCCATTCTGTGAAGGTCTCAGACATCATGGTCTCGACATTTACGCTGCGCGTCAGCCACACCAGAGCCGTAAAATTACATTATCTATGTCGCTTTGGGAGAAAAAAAATCCTATGTTCGAAAAGTTAAACGTGACCGGGAACCATTACCAGCAATTGGCAAATGCGTAAACAAAGTGCTGCCAAATTGTGATCTCCTGATAGCGGCGTAGTAACCGTCGACCCTTTGCAACATTGCATGGCGGCAGCACGTAGTGCAGCATTCTCGCCGACTGCGGCCATGTAAGGTCGTGTCGAAAGGAACACTTCAGCCGCAGTTGTTCCCATGGTGGAAATCATGGGCGGTCATCTCCAATTCTTGAAACAGGCATAATGCAGTCATGACATCCTGATTAACAGCATTGTGGCGGTGCACACCCTGCAAAATGCTGTTTATGCTGTATGCGGCACGCAGCACACCTCTGCCCTGGAGGTGTACCTTGAAAACGCGTCACCTTCTTTGCGGCTTCCAAAATCCATGCGAGACAGTCAGTCGCTCATCTCAAAGGCCACATCATTGTCGCGATTGGACTGGAGCGAGGCGCGCGCTGCCATGCGCCCACTTTGGTCGCACTTCTGTGAATTTGGCACTTTGCGTGTGCCCTCTTTTTGCCGTGACAGAGTTCGGAGCATTCACTGTAGGAGTACAACGATCTAAAACAGATTCACTATGTCTGGAAGCAGTTTCTGGAAGCAGTTTCCATAGGGAGGGTCGAAAAATCATAAATGCACTGAAATGTGGTCGTTATAACTCAGATTGTTATATCTAGGACAGGGTTCAATCCCCGGTGGGCGGCGGTGGTTTTGCCACCCAGTCTGGCCAACCGCCCACCTCTATGACCACCCGCCCACATCTCGGGCTTCACGGTTGCTGTACTCGGGGACAACTTTCTGTGCCTATGCAGTGGAAGCTACGAGCGCGAGGGGCCGGCTTCCACAAGCGCGCTGTTACGGACAAGCATGGACGCCGGCGGGAAGCAGCCGCACACGCTTACAAGCCAGAAACAAAGGCCGGGAAGCTGGGAGTAAACGTGGACAATCGCGGTACTAGACCTCGGAAAGTGCGACCGTGTGAAATCCTCGAGAGCACGGAAGTCTGATTTCTCCGCGCGCGTAGCTGGTAAGCCCGCGGAAAGAAGCGTGAAAGAAAGAAGTGGCGTGCAAAGAAAGAAGGGCAAAACCCGATGTGTCGTCGCCTCCGCAATAGAATTAAAAAGCACGATCCGCTTGCTTACCGTGACTACGACGACGATTACAACAGGAGACGCCGACAGCCCATAAGGCGCTTCGAACCGCAAGGCTCCGGCACGCACGCCGCTGCGGCCCGGCGTGCGCGCGCGGTCGCTCGCTCTGCAACGTTGTGCGCTTCCCTCCCGCTACCCACCCTTGCGTGCGCACGATTGAGCTGCGATCGCCCCTTCACCTTCGCACACAGAGCATACGGCATACGGCGACTATTTTATCGGCCGTGCACTTTATACAGAACCTCACAATGATGACGACGGCAGAAATGCGCCTGGAGTATCCATATAATTGCTATCACAATAATAGTAAAGAACAGGAAGTCCTCCCCCGGTATTTTTTTTTCTTCCAGTGCTCTCAAAAAATCAGATAAGGCGACGAGTTTTCGACCATATGACAGAATTAAACAAGTATCTAGAATAGCACCCCCCGTAAGCTGCATTTCCAGAAATAAAGCCGCTTGCATTGTGTTGTGTGTTTGCGCTCGAACATCTGTTGTGTTGTCATTATTAAGTGTGTGCTGCCATCTAATGGAGCCACCCAAAGTTTGAAATTGTGTTTCCGCTCACCGGTCTGCACAACTCAGCTTGTGTACCTCCAAGCTTTATTTTTCTTTGCCTTCAGCTGTGGTTCGCATATTCCGGTACGGCCGCATGCGATGCCCCTGCTCGTGGCAACTGCTCAAGCATTTTTTTCTGACTTGATTTTGATGCGCTTCTGATGAAACGTTTAGGGGCAACATATCGATAACTATAAATTTTGCTACGCATCTTTCTTTATCTCTTACGGTCCACAGTATTCTTGTGTATACTGTTGGTGCGAGTAAAGCATTCTACAGACAAAATATTGCTTGCAATACATTAATGCTGTCCTTCATAAACTTTCAATCATTTCCTACTACTGGAACCTGCAATCAAAAAGAGTTGACCACACGAGCACAGTTTGGGAAAACGATTCGACCCTCGGAGTGTTAATAAACAAGATGTTGTTGAAACATAAGCACTTGATCTAGGAAGCACAATACAGTCCAGACCACTTACAACGTAACTGCTTTTAGCGTGGGACCGGTTATAGCGTGGGTTTTTTTTTTGACCACCATAGAACTCAATGTATAGGCGGGCCGTTTATTGCGTAGGCGCGCGAAGCAGAATACCGGTTATAGCGCGGTTCTTTTAAGTGCGCGACCATGAAATTGGCGCACGGAGCACGGCCTTTTCTAGGAGGCGTTGAGCACAGGCCCGCACGGCCCACGGTTGCAGGGCGCGCAAACACGGAGGAGTGGGAGCGCGGGCGCACGCGTGGAGACCAGTGGCAAAAAGCAAAACAAAAAGTCGCAGTTCCCCCTGAAAGGCAAAGCAAATTTACTAGTAGAGTATACGGAGTAAGGATAGTAGTTTTATCACCTGCATAAACTTGGCCACATCCGCTTACTAACTGAATTAAAGGGACACTAAAGGCAAATATTATTTCAACGTGGACTGTTAAAATATCATACCAGAAACCTCGAAACACTTGTTTCGTGCCAAGAAAAGACTTATTTTAAGAGAAAATTGCGTCTGAAGCGCTCGTGTACCTTTAACTCAATTCAAATCACCCGCCCGAGCAAGGAGTGGTGACGTCATGGCCACATAGTGACGTTGTGCCGGTGCCGCCGGTGAGTAAAACGGCGCCCGCAGACGGCGCTATGGCTTTTTTTTAAATTATTTTTGCGGAAAGCGCAAACGCGCGGCCAGAAACAGAGCCAAGACATAACCGACAGCAGTGCGAAAGCGGAATTATGGTGGCTAGCCACCATAGCGGAAGGTAAAGCTCGCGCCGAATTGTGAACACAGTGATCATCGCCGCTCGTCGCAATGGACCAACTAGTTGACGACCCTGATGACACATTGGCTCGCGATGCTGGGCTCGATTTTAGTGATTTAAGCTCCGATGAGCGTGACGTGCTGCCGAGGGCTCGCGCTGCTGGCGTCGTTGCTTACTACGTCGGCGGCCTTGACACCGGCTCTTCCGATCCGCGAAAGCAGCGAGGACTCCTGCAATGCGACGTCGGGCGACGAAATTGGTCACCGTCTGGACATGCCGTCGCGACTCTCAAGCTGCTAGCAGATTCAAGTGCGAGTTTAGCGAGCCAGCAACACCAGCGCAGCACTATGCGATAAACAAACTCCTGAAACTCAAAAAACGAAACCTTTTGCCCGCCCGCGTCGTTATCAAGTGTAACACCAAAAAGGTATTTTTTCTAAGAATCTAATAGAAGTAGACAAGTAGCATTTTCTTCCGTCTTATAATCCAACGGAACAATCTTTTTAATACGAGTGGTTGAGTAATAGTGACATTTTTTTTAGGAGTGCCTTCGACATCGGGTAAGTACCGGAATGTCCCTGGGGAGTCTCTTATCATGTCCTGCATTTACCTCAATTTCTTGATTACTAAAGTTCTGTTTGCGATTATATTGACGCCTTAGACGTTCTAGAGCATTGCTCTATCACTTTAGCTTGACTTTTTATTTGGCTTTAGTGTCCCTTTAACAAGCATGGTGTCAGCGCACACAAGCAAACATGACTAGATCGCACTCGACGACCGCAGACAAGCACTGTAAAAACGCAGGCGTGAGTAAACACGGCAGGAGCAGCGACCGAAGGTTCGTGTGGTCTATTGCTTCGACGGAAACTGAGCGGCGAAGGCACAGAGCATACAAAGGTCAGAGCCGTGTAGAGATCGCTTTCAAGATACAGTGCGCGACAGCCCTTAGCTGCGCAAAGTACGCAGTGGCTTGCAGAGAAAGCCGCGCCCCCTCCCTCCCGCGCTGCCTTCGCGCTTTCCTCCTTTCATGTGGGAGATTGAGTCGCCAGTTCCCCTTGCACCCGGTCGCAAGATACGCACTGAGTGCCGCAGTTAACGTCTCCTCCCTTCACTCCCTCCCATCCCCCCACGGCCTTCCGCACGACGAGAGTCGTCGCGTTTGCTATCCACCGTACGTTCGCTCTCTGTGAAAGCACGCGTCCCTAGCGCGCTTTCACTCGCACATACAGCATACAGCACACAGCAGCATACAGCATTTTTTTTTTTCAGGAGTGGGATCGTCAGCGCGCGCGTGGAGACCAGCGGCAAAAAGCGAAGCAAAAACGAGGAGAAGGGCGGGAGACTTCGGAGGAAGGAGGGCGCGTGTTTTCAGCAGCGTCTAGAGTGAACTAGATAGCAGCATCCAAGCAGGGTGCGCAAAGTGCGAGGGAGAACGGTGGCGCACTCCGTTTTTTTTTTTTCTTTCTCATTTTTTTTTTTTTCAGGAGTGGGAGCGTGAGCGCGCGCGTGGAGACCAGTCTCCAGACAAAAATAACAGCGTTCTTCTGCTGATGGCGCACTTGTTAGGGGAACTTGGTTTCTGTGCTGTGTTGCGATTGTGTTGCATGTGTGTGTGGGTAAAATATGTAATAAATTGTGTTTGAAAGGCGGGTTGCCTGTTTGGCATAAGCAAAAGCCGAAAAACGCATGCTTTGGTTTTAACGCGGTACTGCTTATAGCGCGGATGTTTACAACTCCCGCGACTTAAGTTATAGGAGGTCTACACTGTAACTGTATCAAATGTGAACTCTATGTCTGATTTGATGATAAGATTGCAGGAAAGATAAGAAATTTGGCAATTATACTACTGTGACCCCATCTGATTTGTACGTTTGTTTTCTTCGTTAACTTCATATGTCATGTGTTTTTCAAGAAAATTATTTACAAAGTCATGAACTCATTTTATGCCAGTCCAGATTGAAATTAGGCCAAGATTTCAAAATGCTTGCATGTCTGTGAAGTCACATGGAGGCACTTCTTAAATTATCATACAGTGAAGCCAACTTCCCTCTGGGTAATCTTTATTTTATTTATTTATTCTTAAAATCTTAAAAGAGAATATAAGGTTGAGGGAGCTGGAAATTGCACAATGCAGTTTTGGAATTACCTAGTGCCATAAAAATACTGATAAATTGGTAGAGCTATAAAAAAAAAAACTGCAAGTTCCTGACCTTTAGGGCTTCTTCCCTGTGTGACAGGACATGTGTCTGGAGAGGTTGCTTTGCCGCGAAAAGGATGCGCTACAGTGCAGACAGGGAAAGGGGCGCTGTTCCTTGTGGTAGTTCATATGCCGAGTCGGGTTGTTACTCTCATTGAATGCTTCCGGGCACAAAGGGCACTGGTCGGGGCACTCGCCTGTGTGGCTTTGCATATGCTGCTTGAGGCCGGAACTGCGAGCAAATGATACTGCGCAGCGATGGCACTTGAAGGGGCGCTCGCCTGTGTGTACACGCAAATGCTTTGTCAGGCTGCAACGTCTGGTGAATTCAGTTTGGCAGATGTCGCACTTGAAGGGGCGTTCACCTCTGTGACCACCCACATGGACCTTCAGTGTGGTAGAGTTGGTGAATGCAAGTGGGCAGAGGTGGCACTTGAACGGGCGCTCACCCACGTGTGTGCGCAAATGTTTGTTAATCTTGGACTTCTTCTCGGTCTTGTAAGTGCACAGCCGGCAGCAATACAGCCTGCCATGCAAAGACACGAGCGGGTGGTACTCCTCCAGGGACCCTGACGGCAAGGAACCTGCAAATTCAGAGAGAGCACATGAAAGCCATGTGAACAGTCTGTCACACATTTGATGGAACTAAAGCACTACATCTCGCAACCAAAGACGAGTTGCCACCCTCGTAGGCAAAATGTGTGATAACGTTGGCCTAGCAATCAACATATTACTGCCGTGGCAACAGTGCACCGATGCAGCAAGCTTGTGTCACAAATGTTCTTATCTCTATACACAAATTACTATCCCTGTTGGGTAGACTCCTGCAGGCAATGCATAGAAGTCACGCTGGTCATGCCATTGTGATATTATGCCAAAACAGTGATATTACTTGTACAAGTAACAAAGCTTTACACAATCACCTATTAAACTAAGTATTCCATGTTTCTTTTTCTGTGCAAGGTTAAGACAATGCAGCACAACAAACGTATCATCGGAAAATTGAACACTATAAGTATATTAAATGAATTATGAATGTGAATTAAAGAAGTTACTATAAAAGAAAATTAAAAGCATATGAAGGTTTAGAAAAAAAAGAACACAGCCTTCCTAGAGGTTGGAATGGCATCACAAGTGCAGAATTTTGCTGCACTTCTATGCATTAAAGAACACTCTCTTTTAGTGCACTTGAAACTTCTTTACCAATTGTATCTTCTTTCTGGAGTTTTACATGCCAAAACCAGTTCTGATAATGAGAAACGCCGTAGTGCAGAGCTCCGGATTAATTTTGACCACCTGGGGTTCTTTAAGCAATTGTATCTTAAATAAGTGAAAGTGAAATATTCTGGTGGAGGTGCTGGGTAAATGCTACCACTCCCAGATCGAACCCCGTCTACAAGCCCAGTATAAAGTCCGGTCGAGCTGACTCCTGTTCACGTACGGACAAGCCATCGACTTCAAGGACTGCCACCTGAGCACAAGCCTCTACCCAATAGAGTCAGAACGATGAGTACATCAGTTCTGTCCGTCTTCTTCCTCAACTGCACCGATCGAGGTCGTACTTAATCAGCCGCTAATCCCCAAATCCTTCCATGGAGACACCTTCGAGGATGTTGAGGTACTGGCTCGATCACTTTGAGCGTGTCGCAGAATTCAACGGCTGGACTCCGGAGCACAAGCTACGCAACGCCTACTTTGCCCCCGAGGACTATGTGCGGACATGGTTTGAGAACCGTGAGGCGGCCCTATCAACATGGGACGGATTCTGACGGCAGATAATGCGCACATATGCCAGCCTCGATCGCAAGGAACGAGCTGAATCTGCAATTCAGGCGAGAGTACAGTGGCCGAACTGAAAGCGTCGCAATATTTGTCGAAGATATGTGTTGACTTTTCCGACGGGCGGATCCGTCCATGCCGGAAGAAAAAAAGCTAAAGAACTTGATGCGTGGTGTCAAGCAAGAGTTATTCGGCGGCCTAATACGCGACCCACCAAGGACCATTGCAGAGTTTCTCGCGGAAGCCATATCAATAGAAAAGGCACTGCAGCAGCGAACAAGGCAGTACAACCGCGATGTGTCGACCCTATCACGTGACCCTCTCACTATACCTCTTGACAATACCGACACCTTGCGGGAGCTCATTAGGCTTGTTGTTCGAGAAGAGCTCCAAAAGCTTCAGGTGGCTCCGGGAACGGTACAGCGACTCGCTCTGGTTGAGGTCATCCGAGAGGAAATCAGGCAGGCAGTTCAAGTCCCAGAGCGAAGCGAGACATCACAGCCGGAGATACAGCAGCCACAGCCTCGCGTGTCGTATGCGGAAGTTGCGCAAAGTTCGTTGTCACCGACTTTTCACGGTGTGAGCGACGTCCCGGACTTTCATGGTGTACGCGCCGTGGAACAAGCAACTGAAGACTTCAGGCCTCGCCGCACGCCAATCATGGCTGAAGCGCGACCACCCCGCAAGAGCGACGTATTGCGCACTGCAGACCGGAGGCCCTTCTATTTTCATTGCGGTGAAGCCGATCACCCTCTACAATGCATGTCCTTACCGCCGAGCTGGGCTCCGTGGATTTTCACTGAATGCGCCGTGCCCACGCAATGGCGAACACCACCTAGAGATTGAAGCCTACCTCGCGGACACCAGGACCTCGTTTGCCCAACGATTCCATGACACCCAGTCACCGTCACTCGCCCGAAACAGGTCTTCCCGCCCCCTCTTCACGCCGAGCGCAATAAGGCATCGCTCACCCAGCCCTGCTTCCCGGGAAAACTGAGTCCAGCGACCTGCGGAGGTGAGGTCGCTGACGTTGCGAACGCTGAAGATCCTCCACTACGACGACCGCGATATGACGCAATCGAGACGCAGAGAAATCAGTGCAGTTCAGTGTCAGTATCTAGCAACGTACCAGTTACCATAGATGACCACGAAGTCACGACGTTAATCAACACGGGTGCGGACACATCTGTTATCAGCCAGAATCTCGCACGTATGATGAACCTTTAAAGTTTCGACGCAATGGGCCGGAACTCAAATTCGTACTGCAGGAGGGCACCTCATAACCCCAATGGGCTCCCATCGGCGTCTCCGAGCTGGTTTGCGTTGCCGCACTGGGCCCCGAAGGGCCGATCTCCGTAGCCGGGTTCGGGACTGTTAACCCGATTCCCTTTTGGTTGCAGCGGGGCGTCTCCGATTCACAGACTGAGCTGCACAAACGCGCCCGCTTCTGAAAGGATTTCTCCTTTCCCTAAGGACCGACTGACCCATGTTCAACTGCTGTTCACATGGAACCCCCACATTTCGTGCTTCTCTGCCGGCGACGGCCGGGGATAGGCGCGACGCTAGAGCGCCATCCATTTTCGGGGCTAGTTGCTTCGGCAGGTGAGTTGTTACACACTCCTTAGCGGATTCCGACTTCCATGGCCACCGTCCTGCTGTCTTAAGCAACCAACACCCTTCATGGGTTGCCCGACCGGCTCAGCCCTCAGAGCCAATCCTTTTCCCAAGGTTACGGATCCGTTTTGCCGACTTCCCTTACCTACATTGGTCTATCGACTAGAGGCTGGGCCGGTGCACGGCACGAGTCAACATTCGGGGCTTCATGTACATCGGCGACTTCGTCATTTTTCCTGAATGTTCAAAGGACCTCATACTCGGCATGGATTTCCTTCAGGCGAATGGTGCCATCATCGACCTGCAAGAGTCTCGAGTCAGCTTCGCTACTACGCAAGCTATAGCGAACAGTAATGACAACGACCGTGACATTGCGCTTCGCGTAGCCGATGATCACATCACGTTGCCACCCAAGAGCAG
This sequence comes from Dermacentor silvarum, assembly GCF_013339745.2. Lineage (NCBI taxonomy): Eukaryota > Metazoa > Arthropoda > Arachnida > Ixodida > Ixodidae > Dermacentor > Dermacentor silvarum. Next base: position 150,228,060 of record NC_051163.1, on the reverse strand, counting down.
CGTGCTTACCCTTGTCCGATGCGACATGGAGGACGTTGCCGAAGGAATTGCTGAGGCAAACATCCCCCTGCTTCTTGAGCGCCACATTTGCATAGCCAGAGGGCTTCTTCAGGTGCGAAACAAATGTTCAGTCGTTTAGCTAACAAACATTAGCAACGAGTATCGGCATGTACCGCGAGGAACGACAATCGCATTTATTCGAGAAATCATTGCTGTTACTGACATTGGCACATTGGAAATCGCATCGTCTCAGCAATCAATTGAATTACCCAGCCTAAAAGAACGGATTCAAGTTAACGCTACTCTGCCAGACCATCAGAAAGACCGTCTACTGAGTCTCGTGAATGAATTTGCCGACTGTTTTTCAACGTTGTCCAAAGTACGGCGTACGTCCATCACAAAGCACCGCATTATTACGGATGAATCCGCACGTCCTGTTCGCCAGCATCCTTACAGAGTGTCTCCAGTGGAAAGGGAAGCGATAAAGCAGTAGGTGAAAGAGATGCTCCAAGACGACGTGATCCAGCCGTCAACAAGCCCGTGGGCCTCCTCTGTAGTGTTAGTCAGAAAGAAAGACAACACATTACGCTTCTGTGTAGATTACAGAAAGTTGAACCCTGTCACCAAGCGCGATGTTTATCCACTGCCACGTATCGACGACGCATTGGATCGTCTACAACATGCCAAGTTTTTTCTTCGTTGGATCTTAAATCCGGATATTGGCAAATCGAAGTTGATGAACAGGATCGTGAAAAAACAGCGTTTGTGACACCTGACGGGCTTTATGAGTTCAAATTCTCCCCTTCGGTCTTTGTTCCGCACCTGCCACCGTCTGCCGGATGATGGATACCGTGCTTGCTGAACTCAAATGGCAAACCTGCCTCGTATACTTGGACGACGACGTCGTGTTCTCGAGCACGTTTGACGAACATCTCGCACGACTCGAGAGCATCGTCGCTGCGATCCGTAGTGCCGACCTCACCATCAAGCCTGAAAAATGCTACTTTGGGTTCCAAGAGCTCAAATTTCTTGTCCATATCGTTGGTCCTGAAGGCGTCCGACCAGACCCTGACAAGTTAGCTGCCGTCGCCGAGTTTTCACCACCTACAGACCAACGAAACCTTGGTTTGTGCGCCTATTATAGATGCTTTGTCGAGGGATTCTCAAGAATTGCTGAGCCTCTGGCACGGCTTACACGCAACGATGTGCCTTTCATTTGGGCGGACGAGCAGCAGCAGTCATTCAATGAATTGCGCCAGCATTTGCAAGCTGCCCCAATACTTGCTCATTTTGACGAAGACGCAGACACAGAAATCCATACTGACGCCAGCAATGCGGTTCTCGGCGCAGTTCTTGGGCAGCGGCAAGATGGTGCTGAATGCACCATTGCTTATGCAAGCCGCAGTCTCACCAAGGCTGAGAAAAACTGTTCAACCACTGAAAAAGAATGCTTATCGGGTGTGTGGGCAATTAGTAAATTCCGACCCTACTTGTACGGTAGATCTTTAAGGCTGTCAGCGATCACCACGCCCTGTGCTGGCTTGCCAACCTCAAGGATCCTTCAGGCAGACTAGCCCGTTGGATCCTGCGCTTACAAGAGTACGACATTACCGTTGTCTACCGATCTGGAAGAAAGCACCGGGATGCTGACTCTTTGTCACGCGCACCGCTCCCTACGACATCATCGGACCCTGACTATGACTTGCCATTTGTCAGCGTTGTCGACGCTGTAAAGATGGCTGAGAACCAGTGCGCTGACCCCGAGCTGCTGCCGCTGATCGAGCACCTTTAAGGAGTTGAAGGTGTTTTACCTCGCTCGCTCGCGCGCGGCTTATCATCATACTGTTTGCGCAACAACGTCCTTTACAGGAAAAACTGCGGAAGCGGTCCAAGTACGTACCTCCTTGTCGTGCCGTCGGCGCTGCGCCAAGACATTTTGCAAGCCTGCCATGATGAGCCATGGGTGGGACACCTGGGATTCACTAAGACATTAGCAAGAATACAAGAGAAATATTACTGGCCCCGGCTTTTTTCTTCCGTTCAACGCTAGGTGAAGACCTGCCGCGATTGTCAGCACCGCAAGAAACCGCCCTTTAAACCGGCTGGCTTTCTCCACCCTGTGGACCCTCCTCAAGCACCGTTCCAACAAATAGGAATGGATCTACTTGGGCCATTCCCAGTGACCTCTTTGCGCAACAGATGGATAGTCGTCGCTACCGACTACTTAACCCAGTACGCCGAAACCAAAGCTATTCCGCAAGCAAACTCGTATGAAGTGGCCAAGTTCTTCGTCCACCACATCGTCCTACGACATGGTGCACCCTCTTTTCTCATCACGGATCGCGGTACAGCATTTACAGCCGAACTTAGCAGGACGTTCTCCAGCTGACACATAGCTCTCACCGCAAGAGCACTGCCCATCACCCTCAAACCAATGGATTAACAGAACGTGTGAACAGAACGCTGGCTGACATGCTCTCCATGTATGTCGACGTAGATTACAAGACGTGGGACGAGATTTTACCCTATGTGACCTTCGCATATAACACTGCAGTACAGGAGACTACACAGTTTACGCCGTTCGAACTTCTATACGGGGGCCACGTCACGTCAACACTTGACGCCATGCTACCTGTGGCTGATAATAGCCCGACCAGCGAACACTTGGAAGAGTTCATACAAAGAGCCGAAGAAGCCCGCCAGCTTGCTCGGCATCGTATCCGGAGCCAACAGAATACCGACACCCTTCGATAGAACCAGGGTCGACGCGACGTCCATTACAATACCGGCGACTGCGTGTGGGTCTGGACGCCTATCCGTCGCCGTGGACTCTCGGAAAAGTTGCTCCGCAGGTATTTCGGTCCCTACAAGGTTGCGCGCCACTTCAGTGACGTAACCTATGAAGTCGTCCCCGGCAGTTCTGACCCCTGTTCACTCCGTCTTCGTCGCCGCGCTGAAGTTGTTCATGTAGCACGCATGAAACCATACCATGCGCGTACTTGAACGCCCAGATGCACCTGAGGAGCTCCATTTCTTGTCATGGCTGAAAGAACTTTTTGACGTGACCGAGACGGTCGCTTTTCGCATGGGGGGCAATTGACACAATGATGTGGGGCTCACGCACAGCGGGACGGCGTGCGGAAAGGTCGGCGCCATGAAAGTCGACGAAGCACGTAGGCTGCACGTTCTTCTTCTGGCCCGCCATTAAAGAGAAGCGTCTATTTTTCAAGACTCCGTCTTCGATCTACGTTACAATATTAAGACAGAGTGCTGAGGGCAACTTCTCCACTAATTAGCTTTACTGCCACTGTCATTACCACACATACGTATGCAAACTATTGACTAGATCTCTAAAGACCGGCACAATTCTGTCCCATACATTTTCTTGAACAAACTATGTTCGCTGCAAATACATCACAGTATCTTCTTTCTTTACTTTGATGATTACACATCAGTCAGTGCAATTAAACTTTTTTTTTCGTCCAACATTTCAGTAGAATGACAGGTTAGCAAGCAAATTCACCATTACACTTTAAAGGGAAAATGAGACATCCACCCAAATGTAGCAAACCACACTTTGTAGCAAACCACACTTTGTCTAGACAACAGAACAACACAGGTGGCAATAGGTAAACAGTCCTATCACAATCACAATCAATCCTGCATCAAACTGCTGTGTCATGTCACAAAGCAAACGAGTGGATGCTTTTCAAGAAGAATCTGGTGAGCTGGTTTCGTGGCAAAGTCCGAACAACACAACTTCTTGGATGTTTTGTAGGAGCCGTGGACACATCTGTAAATGCACGAAGATGAGTGTCAAAGCAAGTATAAACATTAACAACACGTCCACACAAACTTTTTTCCAGCTATATAAACATATTTAGGGTTGATGGCACAGTGCTACACTTCACAATACAGCATGATCTTATATATCTATTGCGAACAATTATTTACAATGTTACGCCAAGCCTCTTTCATACAATTGGAATATGGTTTTTTTTTTTTTTTTTTCCAATGTAATAGCACTGTTGCTTTGAACAGAAATGTCTAACCACATAGACTCTTGATCACAACGGCCCCATCTCCAAATTTCAAGAATCACAATGCTCCTTGCAATGTTTAGTCAGCAGATCAAAAGTTACTGGTGGAGGTGCATCTAGTCACTGAAGACAACGCCAATACCTGACTTCTCAAGATACAAATGGTTAACAAACAATAAACTCCTGTCATTGAGCTTGCAGCCTGGATATAAACGTTCATGAACGTCAATGTTTGAATTAATTTTGATTATGACTTCCATAAATTCCCTTGCGTTGCATGCTATGCAAGCATAACAAGACCGCAAAAGAAGTTAGAGAGTAACGTAATGTGATCCACAGTACGTCCGAACATCTACAGGTGTTGCTGTCACTATGCTGGAAACACTAGTCAATAGAACATAAAACAGTTGGCTAGCAAGTAGTGAAGTATGCATGTCTGAACACGACAAAGTTCACGGCAAAGATCTCCAGTTCGCGTAGATTGCAACACTACCATAGTGTTACACTCGTGCGCACCTGACCTGAATGCATGATGCACCACATCCACCGCTCATCTGCACTTAACCATATACTGTAGTACAGTTTAGTGCAGATGCTAGCAGGCCAGAATATCCTAGGCATGCTTTAAAAGCATTTATATTAATACAGCATCACAGTGTTTTAAAAATTCTGTTTACGACCATCACTGCCACTACTATACTACTATGCATAATAATTGACGTTATCCTCCACAAGTCTTTTCTGCAGGGAACCAGGACAGAAGCTTTGCGTGCCAACAGCAGCGCCACAACACACCACCTAGAGAGTAGAGAAAATGGTTATTTCACATCAGCAAGTTCACTGCTTATCTTGAGACATGTGCACACCTACCAACACACCTACCGTAATATGCCCAATTCCTGGAGGTTTCTTATAACTGTTATAATGGCGCCAATAATGTTACGCTTCTTCATTTTCAGCCTACTTAGGACAAATATGGTGCGAAGAGAATGCAAATAACATGCACGGAGCAATTTCTCAGAGCTGGACTTACCAAACTTGAGCAATTATTCAGACCTAGTAACAACACCCCCACCAGCAAAATGGAAGGTGAAATTTCGGCCGCCGTAACATGAATATTTCTTCAATAAATATCAGGAACATTTCTCATTTATTGTGATGCAGATAATTTATGCTGCAAATAACAACAAAAACTTGTTGTTGAAAGTTAACACCAAACGTGGGTATTGTCTATGTTCATCTTCTTGTGTCCTACTTCTGCTGCGCTACGCCTTTTGCCTCCATCATAATATAGAGCAGCGTGCTTTTTCACAGCCTCTTCTAAAAAACTAAATCAGCGAATTTTTTGTTCATATTAACAGTGCACGTATTGAATGGAAAACAATTTTTCAAATTTCTGACCAAATTTTGGTATTTTTAGGCTTAGATGGTAGTATCTTCAAAATCTTTAAGATGGGCAGTTCTGCATGTGTCCAATACCTGATACGAATAGGCATCACCACATTAATGCATAGGAGTGTATGAACTCCTTTAACACAATGTGATGGAAAAATCTTGGTTGGATGCACCGGATGTTATGAAGTGTTAATACTGGAATGCATCTGTCATTATTCAAGATATTGTGCCATTTCTGTGGTGTCCATGTCAACCAGCATCAAAACATTTTAGTGCGACACTAAACTGTCAGTGCGGATCCCCTATAGTGCTTTTTTTTGTGTGTGTGTGTACAAAACATACATTAAAAAATGTAAGCGTATTTTTTTCAACAAAACATGCTCTAATCTAAGGACGACAACTTTAACAAGTTTGTTTGAAGCTACTGAAACACAACTACCTTCTCTGTAGATGCATTTTGCTAACAGCAACATTTTTTCTAGAGAGAACAGGCAGGGCTGTTTAAGAAGCTAGTTCATGCATGAAACCACTTCCAATCTGAGTCGAAATCTTGAAATAAGTCATCCATGTGCAAGATCTCTCCCGTAGTTTCACAAGAAGGCTTAAAAATAAATACACCCACACGTGTTAAGCACTGCTTCTCTTCGCTTGGAAAGTGTAAATATGCTGCAATGAAAAGGCATGGGTGAAAGAATGTGTCCCGATGCTCCTCTTTCAGGCTGGCCTGTAATTATAAAGTTACCTGATAATTCACAAAACTAATCTACTGTTATAAGCTAATGAAGCTGGCTGGCCAGCCTAGTATGATCTTGATGTTGCACATAGCCAAAGTATCCAACACCGTTTTTAGGTTAGGGCAGATATAGCAAACAAATACAGAGCACTTCTTAAAGACATAAAAATCCGAGAAATTAAAGATTACTGTCAGATTCAGATGTACCACAGAACATAAATACATACAGATACAACTTTCAATGAGACAGTAGAGTCCTGTTCAATATAAGCTCCCTCGGGTTTGTCATTTCTGATTATTATCTTGTCAAGTTCTCCAAACGCTTTTCCCAGCCTGTTTCTTGGGTTGGTGACCTTCGAGGTATCTTCATCCATAAATTGGAGACATAATCGTGCAGTTAAACATGACAAGGCAATATTTTCTATCCATTTAGGTCCCCGACACTTTTTTCATGTGAAGCATTCTCTGCTTCATTCTTGGCACCTTGTGGCACGTAGGTACGTAGGTTCCCATATCACAACGATTTAATAAAAAAAAAAGAAAAGAATGTGTGACCAACGATTGAATAAAACCTCAGCTGTCAAGCGCAGCAGCCCAGTGCTCTAACCATTCGGCCACAATCACACAAACACTTCTCTTGTTCAAAAGCAAGCCAGCTCTTTGAAAGACTCTGCGCTTATGCCCCATGCCTGTTTTTCGTCTTCTTTCCTTGCGCCCGCTCGCGCTCTGAGGCGCCATGTTAGACTGCACTATCTCCGGGACTGGCGCAGTTACCTCAGTACTTTACTTGTAGCACGCTACATAAAAACTGTCCAGTGCTGCACCGATTTCAAGATGGCCAAAGTTAATCATGTTTCAAAATTTCTTTGCAAGAGTGCAAATGCCCCCGTTGTTTTAACTTACACCACATGAAACAGCCACTAGAACATGATTGCATAACATGTAGTTGCTGATGGCATCACATTGCGTGTTTCTCTAGCTTACACTCGTCCACTACCTGTGTAGAAACAATTGTCATGCCGTAAGCTGACGTCGAGCGGCCGGTGTGTGCCGTATGACTCCATACGATGATCCTCAACGTGCTTGTTGTCGTGGTGCTCTCGTCACAGACGCCTATGCTCACTACCCACATACACAACTAATCAATTAACAAAACCGCATTGGTCCACTGGTATCGCTTTGCAGAACAAGCAATGCTACGTAGCCAAATATCTGCAAAATATTTCACATAACATCGATTTCCACAGTGTGTGGAATCTTAACAACTTTACAAACAAGCAGCATCACTTTCCATGGCTGGATAGCTTACAAAATAAAGTCAACGCTGACGACCAGATTCTGGCTCTTTTATTTATATTTAAACCAACTTAAGCCTCTTTGTAAAAGTGCATACGAATAAGATGTAAATGGACAAATATAGTATTTTTTATTCATTAAAAATTTGATTGTTAATGCTGTCCTCTCACAAAGTAATCTGCATTTATTGGGCTTCTTCCGAAGCCATGCCATTTATACGCAACTGCTTTCCATCTGTCTGATAAATGAAAATCGCCTCATTACACTGGATTATGCTAGTAAGGCTTACACTTTAGCTGTTTTAGCTGATGCCCCCCCCCCCCCCCCTCTTTCGTTCCCAGAAATGTGTGACAGCCACAAAGTGATATTTTACTTGCCTGAAGGCAAGAACTTGTCTTTGTTACCTAGTATCTGACATGTTATTGTTAGAAAAGTTGGCTTCAATTAAGCAATGGACAGGTAAAAAATAATCAAAAATGAAATAAGTACTTGATCAGTTTCTTTATAGGTTTAATGTTAAAGGGCGATTTAAAACAATATTCAAGAGATTGTTTATCCTCAAAAAATAAGGCATCGGATGTAGGGGCTTCAACAAATGTTAACATGACTTTCTTGAAGATACCTCAGATAATGAAGCATTTTAACACAACATTTATTCAAAAAACAATTTTAAAAAGTGAGGGCAGAATGCCTTTTGTTGCGACTTACCAGCCTGTGCGAGTCCATAGCCTGTGAGTATTTCTGTTTGAGTACAGGAACACAAGTGCACTGCCTAGACTCCAGCTTTCCATTGCTGTGCCCGTTCACTTTCTCTGCATCGCTAATTGCTGCCTGCTGCACATAGATTACAATGAAAAGCTTTGACTGTCTGTAGTTGCAGAGTCTGTTCTGTATTAGACACCATCTGACTGATTTGGATGTCGACTTCGTGGATGTCCCTCTTTCATCCTGTTTTAAGTTGCTCGAGAAAGGGAGTGGTTAATGGGGGGTGACAGAAAAAATCTGCCCAGAAAATTCTTCAATTCGAACATTGCTTTGAACAAGTCTGTTCGCAAAACCGGGTACAGTCAAAAGTTCTTACTGGCAATCAATGGCTCCAAGCTGCAGCATCACATGCAGCAACATTACAATGATAAATATGAGCAGATCCTTGCTGAGAATGCAGTGCCCACGAAGCATTTGTTGCCGCATAGTCAAAATGAGTTGCGCCAAAGACCAGGCAAGTGAGCATATTGAACATACTCCAGTCGACAATACTGATGGGTTGCGTTGAGTTAGTGTTGAAGAATGGACAACGATTATGACTTGATAAACACTCCGGTTTTAGACAAGCAGATGACCCTAACCTAAAAGCCTTGGGTGCAAAGCGCAGCATAACTGCTGCATTGCTGAAAGATAGAGGGAAACAAGAAACCAGCTGAAGAGGCAAGAGATACGTCTACAAGCGACATGTTTTACTTGGAGCTTCACTGTGCCTCTACATTGAACTACACACTGTTTCAAATCGATGTCCAGTTACCCACATGATGGCAAACTGATATTTCAGCCTTTAGATATAAAAGACCTATTTGAGCAGTGCACAGCTGCAATCTCGACAGTAAACGTAATAAACACGTTGACAACAACCTTTGTCTAAGTAAGGTGTATACAGTGTTGCAACTGCCAATGGGGCAACTATAGTTGAAGCTGTCCTACTTCTCAGTGAAGAGGACCAGCAACACTGCCACTCCAGTCACTAGGAGAAACCCCAATACAGTAGTACTCAACACAGTTACTTCGAGCAGATGGAACATCCTCAAAGAAGCATGATGAAAAGTCTGAATGAATAGGGTTTTCTACAAGGAGTCAGGCGTGTTGCTCATACTGCAGTTAGCTGCGAGTGATGCATTGAAGACCGTAGGCTGTACTCATATTATCCAACAGTGCCACGCACTTGCGAAGAAGCTGTGCATCCGGACTCTTATGTCACAAATGATGTTAAGTGGCTTTATGCATGAGCATTAGGCGTACTTTTTCCAGACAGTTGCGAAGTACTTAATAACGTGGCAAATAACATTCAGCAGTGTCCGCACACCACACACTTCCCATACATGCAGCCACACTTACTCTGCCGAACCTCAGTGTAGTGCAGTCTGAGCCGGGAGTCATGTACACATCTGACATACCAGTGAGAACACTTTGTAGGACATACGAATCGCTTTTGGAAACAAATAGGACATCCGCCAAACGTCTACTTTCTGCGATCCTACCACAGATGTCCCGTGCATATCACACATGGACTTGCTGTGCACATGGACCTTTATCGGCATACACAAATATTTGTCCTCCAAGAGGCTTGTCTGAGTTTCCTTGTAACAGAATTAGGTTTTCTCACATGTTCGAATCGCCATTCGAAGGTAACATGTCTGCAGATTGTGTGTACATCGTACACTGTCAATATTTTTATGCAATTTGCTTTGAAATGTTGTTAGTTCAATGAGCCACTTGCATGCGTCGGAAGGCCTAGAAGGATGAGGAGTTTACTGCGCTTCCCATGCGTGCGTGCTAGTTTAACGTGCGCAAATATTGTGTCAGTTTTTTGATGCACGGGTGCTCTGCCCTTTGCATTTGTCACACAGCGTGATCTGCAAATGTAATAGAAATTATAGCAAAACACCGTGCAAAAGCCCTGACATATGTCAGTAAAATGTATGCAGCACGTCCCCATGATGTCTCTTGGAAACATGCAAGGGATGTCCGCAGAGCACGGAAAGTGTAGTCAAACGATCAGGTGAGAGACATCTGCAGATTGCATTCAACACATCCCTAAGATATACATGTCCTGACAATGAATGTGCACAGGATATCCATTGGACATCGTTGCTGTCACTGGACTGGAACAGAGAAACCCCATTAATACGTACCTGGAAGGAATGCAGCACAACTACGTATTAAATGGTAGTACGTACAAACCGCCATGTACAAAATCGTGTCTCCTGATGGGCGCCGCAACAACCAACAAAGAAATAAATGCTATGCTGCAGTAAATGTTGGCCAAAGTACGCACTACGAAGCTTCTTTTTTTTTTCCGGAGTGCTGGAAAAAATTCCGGCTCTCTCATGCAACAGTGCAAAGGCGATACACCAGGGTAACAACACTCAAGGAGCATTCCAAAACTTTGACGGGGAACCCAGTGGCACGCATGATGGCTGTGCGGACGACTCATCTGGCTTTCCCCTGACACGTAGATGCATGTTTGTACCAGCGTTAGCAAAACAAGCACCGCTTCATTGAAACGCGGTACCTGATGCCGCGAGGTGCCAATCGGCTCGTGCGATTTTTGTGCAGCGCGGTACTTACTAAGCGAATGCTGTCACTGCACTGGGACACTTGCTTGGGCGGTATTCTCGGACAATCACTTTTGGAGATAGTTTCACGTTCCCGATACTTTGGGTGACTTGGCACTGGACTTGTCCACATATATAAATGATGGCATCTCTGGCACTGTAACAAGCTCACTATCTTTGCACAGTGTTAATGAAGAGCGCTTTCAGCTGTATACTAGTTGACACGACCAGCGCCAAGTCGCAGGAAATCTTGCGAAAGTGAAATTATCTCCGGAAGTGATCACCCGAGAATACCGCTCCTGTACCAGTCCATACGCATACGTGTTTGCCAGTAGACCCATGGCATCGACACCCGCTTTTCTCGTGAGCGTCTGTGCAGCAACGTTTCTCTGTGCTCGTGCCACTCCTGGCTCTGCAAGGTTGCGGAACGTATCTCGTCGCTGCAACGTGCCCAACAGCAGGCTCCTTTCATTTCTGCAAGAGACATGCACTTGAAGCAGTCGCGCTCAGAGGTGGCCGAGAATGGCAACGCTTTTAGGTTACTGCTTATTAACTGCGTGCGTTAGGCTTACAACAGCGCTACACACTGTGCCACATGCCCTGCTAAGCAGATAGTTGAAGATGCTTATCGCTATAAGGTGGGTAGCAATAAGTCATACTGGCCCAACCGCCAGTGGTTATACTGTACGCTCGTGCACCCGTCGGTGGTTATATTGTTTGCTGAGGCCACAGAACACACCGTGCATTTACAATGCTTATCTGTATACACATTGCTGCACTCTCACCAAAGCAGCAATCATTGGTTGGCCGGGCTCTGTACTTTTCGATAAGGCGGAAGATCTGCGGCACAGCATGGCCATTGGCCACACTGCGAGTTGAGGTGGCATAGTCAACCTTTACGTGACAAAAAGTGATTGTGGTATCCACTAGCCGGCAGTCATACGACGAGCCACTACCGCTTAAAGGGACAATAAAGCAAAACAATAAATCAGTTTAGACTGATAAGATAGTCTTTGAAAACTCGTCATTAATTTTACAATAATAGGTTGATTATTAAGAGAGAAAATGACGGTCAATGTTTCATTTACTGAATTTCGTGTCAAAACCTGAATGGTATTCAGTCAGCGTGACGTCACTGACTTCAAGGTAATTTCTCGCATTTTGACGGCATTGACTTACTAAACATTCCCAAAACTTGCCATATCCAGCCTTGGGCTCCTTTAGAACACAATCTAGTCGATCTTTACCACTAAATAATTACCTAGGCCCTAGCAGACGCCGTAAAAAATCCATGATGTCACGGCAGGCTGGTGCGGGAGCTTGAACTCAGTGTCACCACCTGTCTTTCCTCTTTACCCTTTTTCTGGCCTACGAAGCCTTTTCTCGCGGTAAGAGAGGCGTTTCTGGCACTGCGGAGGGGTGATTTACTAATACAAAAGAAATAATTTTTCTCCTTAGTGTCCCTTTTAAACGGTCAGCCAATGCATTAGGTTCTATGGAGACTGTGTCGGGGATTCATCGCAAGTACGTTTTAACCATTGGTACGTTTTAAGTTCAGACCACTTATAATGTAACCGCTTAAGCTGCAGGAGCAGATATATATAGCGGTATTTTCTGACTTCTCTTTATCTCCCCACTGAACTTAATGTATACGCATACCTCTTAGAGCAGAGTCACAGGGAACAAAATAAAACAATCAGTGCAGCTTCACTGACCTAACGTCACGAAAGCTGATGAAACAGCGGAGCTGGTGGCTTCAACTAGGCTTTTAATTAGATTCAACTCGACTCTTTTCTTAGGTTTTAACTTGGCTTTTAGCTTTACAGTATGGGGCGGTGGTAGTTGAAGCCACCAGCGCCCCTGTTTCATGCTCGAGCAGCTTCCCGTCTTTCCTGCTGCGCACTTCTTCTTCCAGAGACAGTTGCTTCTTCTGAAGGTGGCAAGGAGCAAGATGATGAACAAGTGCTATTCCTGAACAGAAGGAGCCTTCTTCGTGGACGCGGCGGGCCCTGTAAAGGGGATATCGACAATCTCAGTGGTGCACCAAATGCAGGCTGTAGACGGGCTATCAGTTCGTGACAGGGAAACCTTGGCTGTGGAGGAAGTGGCGATAGCCCTAGCCGCGACACACTCCGCGTCAGAATACATTATTACAGATTCGCAGGCGGCTTATAGAAACTATATGCGTGGTAGGATCACGCCGCTGGCATGCAAAATTCTTAGTCAAGCTAAGACTCGCGCTGCACCTAAGCAGCTGATATGGGTACCAGGTCACGAGGGGGTTAAGGGAAACGAGCGTGCACATGCTTCAGCCCGAGCTTTTCTTCCCCGGGATCCTTCTACGTCCTCCTTTGCTGACTTTGTCTCCCCCTCTCCGTTAGCAACATACTCAGAGATACTACAGCATCTGCGCCTTGAGAGGCAGACACTGCCGGGGCCCACTAGGGGTCTTAATAAATCAGAAGAGTGTCACCTCCGTCGGCTACAAACTATGTCTTTTAATAATCCATCTAGGCTTCACGCCATAGAGCCCGAGTCTTTTTCGGCGCAGTGCAAATTTTGTGGCCAAAAGGCAGACTTATACCATATGGTATGGGCTTGTCAGAAAAATAGCAGTATTGCCATAATAAATCAGCCAACGTGGGAGGACTGGGAGGTGACCCTGTCTAGCTCGGACCTCGAGGAGCAACGAGCCCTCATCGAAAGAGCACGGGCAGCGGCTTTTGCCAACGGTGTCCCGGACTAGAGACCTGACCATATCTTCCCGTAACCCCCAAGGTTTACTTTCTTATTTTCAATAAAAGTTTTTATCATCATCTGAAGGTTAGCGATACACCGCTGGCGGATGAGCAAATGTCTGTATCCTCGAGGAAAGCCTTGCATCTCGAAGTGCCGGTAACACGTTCGAACAGTTGCAGCAGCGGTCCGCGAACTTGGCCACACAGATTCATTTCATTCCTTAACATGCCAGTCACTATTTTTGCAGCCAACTACTGCACACGTCTTCAATCCACATGATTTATTCTAGCATGATTGGAGCACAGTGTATTAGCGAAAACTCACTTGCATTTCCGACAGCTAATCGCACAGAAGCAAGGTAGAAGCGGTAATGGTTTCGTATTCGTGCGCGGCCGCTGAGGAGACGTATGGCGCGCCGCCGTGAGCGCCATCTCCGTTTCTCTAAAACAAACTGCTCCGCGAAAAGGGTCAATAGAGCAAACGCGACTTCCGTCGCGCGAAAAGCCGTGGGGGGACGCCATGCAGGGGAGGCGACGTTTAGCTGTGGCACCAAATGCCTATTTATATAAAAACGTTGCGAGGCGAGAAGGTGGATTGCCGACGCTGTTCGACGAGTGTCCCATTCTGATCTCGTCGAAAACCTCCGAGCGGCCGCCCCCGGAGGCACCGGCAACAGTCACCAACGCCGCGCGCGCGTTCGGTGCGAACGCGGGCAAAACGCCGACGGCGTCGACAACAGTTCTGCGCGTTGCTGGTGCTGCTACATGTCCAAGTTTATACAGCTGATAAAACTACTATCCTTACACCGTATAGCTCTCTACTGATTTGCTATCGCAATTGATGCTTCGCCTTTCGGGTGAAACTGCGACATTTTTTTTTTTTCTTCAAAACATCTTAAACCAGGGGTCAAAACAATGTATACAGCATGTTCATTCACCAACTTGATTTCGGCAGCGGCACATACCATGTGGCTAATATAATTGTGAATATAATTCACAATTTTGTTGACATAACGGTGAGCTTTAGAGATCACTCTGAGCGACATTTATGTTCTGGTTATACGTAAAAAATTAGTTTTCTACATGGCACAAGACGTGTGCGTGGTCAGTATACAAGGGCTACTGGTAGTTTCATTCGGCGCACAAAAAACCTCTGTATGTATATCTACAAATATATGCGCCGAGATAGCGACCGACCGAACAGCGCCAAGCTTCCAGGCGGCAACGCCAAATGCGGGAAAAGTAGGCAAAACAAAGCTTCACTTTAAAATGAAATGTGCATACATTACCTTCACAGAATGGAGATTTATTCACACAATGTCCACAGTAGACACTTTTTCTCAGTTACACCACGGCTTCACCGACGAGGCACATGTCCGCGCGCCGCCCTATGCCGCACTTTCTGCAACGATTCCGCAACCATAGCGACTGAAGTCTCTTCGAGAGCTTGTCCGGCGGCCCATGTAAGTCTCCGGAACCTCAGAAACATGTTGTCACCACCTCAATACCTCAGATCACTTCTTTAAACGAGCTGTAAAACAGTAGCGCGTCATAGAATAAAGAACCAACTCGACAAGCCAAACAAACGCGAACACAGACGCGAACGTGTTTTCTGCGCCGCCTCGTTTGTACGGTTCGTGATGCTCTGACGATAGGCTGTTGACCACAACCAGGTCGTGGTTATTACAATTCAGGAGGTGGCTTAAGGTCGAATTTTCCTGATTACCAATGACACTTTATCACTGTCTTGTATTTATTCATTCCCTCTTAAATTACTTTGAGTAGAGTGACCTAGAATTGGAGAGTGCCCGGAACGAACTTACAGAAGTGAAGCCAAACGACCGTAACGCCGCTTGGGGCGCTGCGATCGGTAGCGATTGGATATTTTACGTAATTTTACTCGGAAAAGCACCTGGAAATGGCAACCCAACAAAGTGAGGAAGTAATTTCAGAGGATACTAAAACAGAATGGACATATGCAAATTTAACAGGGTTATTTGAGCTAGAGCTTGCTAAGGTATGAGTCAGGCCCAAAGGGAACACAAATCCAGGGAACACAAATATTCAAAGCAGAGGGGTGAACCAGAAACCGATGTAGACAGAAAATGGAATAACGAATCTTAAACTGTAGAAGGGAAGCATCCCATTTGATCAATGAGAAGATTAGAAGAAGGGTACCCAATGGTTGTCAGAAGTAAACAAAAAGGATAGAAAAGCAGCGAAGAAATTTTGGAAACATCTCAACTCCTTGAGTAATAAGACTAGCGTAGAGCACAGGTTTATAGTTACAGCTCAAGGTGTTCGGCTAGAATGAGATGATCGAGGCAATGGAACATATAAGAACAATGATGACAGAAAATTTTAGAGAAAGAAACGTAGCATGTGCTCAATCTGGGGAGGATAGACTGGTTAGTGCAGTGGCTCCACTTGAACAAAGCGAGTGGAAAGGGCAGAGAAGAGCGTTTCCAGTAGCACGTCGACAGGTCCTGATGGCATCCCAGTTATGTTAATAAAGACATTGGGCCCAAAATATAAGAAAGCATTAAGAGAGGCAGTGAGCAAAACGATAATGGAAGGTAAAGCCCCCGACGGGTGGAGACTGAGCAGGATGAGCATGATATACAAGGGAAAGTTAGACAAAAGCCGACATAAACAAATACCGTCCCACTACCGTCCGTAAACCACGTCAGTTTACAGGGTGGTGATTGCAGATTATAAAGGACAGACTGTAGGCATGGGTGGAGCGCGAGGAGGTGCTGGGGGAACTACAAAATGGGTTACGGAAACAAAGCAGGTTAGAAGATAATTTGTTCTCATTGACACAGTGTATTGAAATAGCAGAAAAGGAACATGGGCCCCTGTGGCTCACATTTCTGAATATCAAGGGAGCCTATGGCAGTGTAGTCCAAAAAGATTTGTGGGACATACTGCGCGGCACTCTAGATGCATGTGGAAGATGGAGCTAAGTAATCTTTTAAAATTAAGATATCTATAAAAGTAACAAGGTGCTTATAAAATGGGAAAACAAGGTATCTGGGCAGGGGTGCCCTCTGTCACCTCCGTTGTTCGATCATGGTGTATTTACAAGGATTAGAGAAAAAATTAGAGGGGAGCGGACTTGGCTTCAACCTTTCCTTTTTCTAGCAAGGAGAATGGATTAAACAGTCATTACCAGCTAGGACTGCTGTACGCGGATGACATTGTACTTATGGCTGACAGCAAGGAAGACTTGCAAAGATTAATCGGCATCTGTGGTAAAGAGGGAGATAGCTTAGGTTTGACGTTTAGTAAAGAAAAATAGGTAGTCATGATTTTTAATGATAATCAGGGCAGCGAGCATAGGATATGCAGGAGCTAGGTTACGCTGGATGGTAGTGGATAAGTACAAATATCTTGGAGTGTGGATAAACAATGGGGCTGAGTACCTAACTACAGTGTACTAGAAGGGTACACTGTAACCTAACGGAACATGAAAAATATGTAAAACGGCTAAAGGTAGCAGAAATGCAGCTGTGATGAAAAATCGGGCACTGTGGAATTACGATAGGTATGAAGTGGTGTGAGGGATTTGGAAAGGGGTAATGGTCCCTAGTTTGACTTTCGGCAATGCGGTCCTGTGCATGAGATCAGAGGTTCGAGCAAGGTTGGAAGTTAAGCAGCGAGGGGTAGGTAGACTTGCTCTGGGAGCACACGGAAATACACCAAATCAGGGGGTACAGGGTGACATGAGATGGACGTCATTTGAGGGCAGGGAAGCTAGCAGCAAGAAAAAGTTTGAGGAGCGATTGAGAGAAATCGCAGAAAAGCGGTGGGCAATAAGGAGAGTTTTCAGTTTTGTACATGAGGAATGTTGACACAAAATGGAGGAAGCTGATCAGAAAATTGTCAATCAAATATTTGGACTGCAGGAGGGGTGCAATTAAACCAGGAAACAGCTAGCGGTTAAGAAAGAGGTTAAAGAAACAGAGAGGGGTCTGTGGAAAACATGGGATATGCAGCCGAAATCACCACTGGGAACATACAGAACTTTCAAGCAAAAAATTGCCAAAGAAAATATCTGTGATAATTCTACGGGAAGCTCTTTGTTGTTTGAAGCCAGGACGGGAGTATTGCGGACTAAGATGTACCGAGTCAAGTACCAAGGTGCGGTGCGTGTGGAGAGGCCTGCAGAGGTAACGGCTGAACACCTCATACTTTTCTATAAAGGAGTTAACCCTACAGTGCAAAGCAACGGAGCTGATTTTTTCAAAGCATTGGGGTTTAGGGACAGTGAAGGCAAAATAGACTTAAAGCGGTCGAAATAACCAAACGGAGGTCGTCCGATTGGTGGGTAAAATCAAGGCAGAGGTGAAATTTCACCCACCACAAAGTACAAAATATGTTAATAGTCACGGCTAGGAGGCGTATGCCACAGCCCGATTTCAAGGCTTCAGCCGTTTCAAGGGTTCGTCGTCTTTCGTCTTTCAAGATCACTGCGTACGTGATGGGGAAGTGAATTTTTTGGTTACTTTTTCATGACCATCCAGCATGACTAATGATGGATGGTCATGAGAAAGCTCTGCAGAAACATAAAATTATTTCATACCGCAGGAAATCCCAGATCATGCATGGTGGCTCACCTACCGTTCTAACCCGATTGCCAATGAACGCTTTTTTGCTTTATTTAATTAAGAAAATACCTCCACGTCGCAATCAGATACGAAACCGAAATCACACTTGCTTCGTTGTCAACAGCCTACCGTCAGTGCATCACGAGGCGGCGCGTAGAAAGAATACGATCTAGGGTGCCTCGATGCCAGCGCCGCCGTTCAGGGTGGTGCCAACCTTTGACCGCCCCCGCGCCGCCGCTTTCTCGCTGCGACGCCATATTGTGTCACAGCGAGCCGAATTGCGATTGCTTGGTGCCGGTGCTGAGTTCGAGGCACAGTGCGCGCGGATGCTTCGCGGACGCTTCTACTTGCTAGACAGTGTTCAGCCGCATGACTGACAAGCTATCAAGTGCATCGTGTCGACATGACGGGCTGTTGTGTTCCCAAGTGCGCCGGATCGACGCGTAAAGGACTGCGTTGTTTTCGCTTCCCCCGGGACCCAGAGCGACGGAAGAGATGGGAAGCCCAAGTAAAGCGCGATCACTGGAAGGCAACGGATAACTCCTGCATTTGCGAGGTAAGTGTCAAGAATGTTTAGACTACCGCACCGTGTTTTTCATTTAAATAAGAAAGTATTCTCTGATCCTCGCTCACGTACCTACGTTCGCTCACGAACTAAGTAAGCACTGCACCGATGCTGTCTGAGTAGCGTATGGTTTGCGAGCGCGCGTCGCATAGGCTTTTTTTCGTTTTGATGGGCGCAGTCTGTACCCTTATTTTAAGGACTGACGAAGATGCTTAGCCGCGAAATAGTCTTACATTAGCTACGAATCGTCACGTAAGCCACCTATTTTCCTTTTTCACGGGAAGCACACATCGTGTGTGTCTCTTGTTTCTTTTTTTTTTTTTTCGGTACTGGTTATTTGGGACTAAAGAACGCAGTGCTTCGTCTGGGGAGAGCGGCTGTTTTGTACGTGGTAAGCGAAACATTGTGATTTTCTCTGATTTCTCAGGAGATATCTTGCGGACCTCAGGGTGTTACGTTACATAGCTGATTTTTTAGACTTGTACATATTTGTAGCGTGGTGATCGTAAGCCGATGGTCATTCGTGCTCATTCCCGATCGTAGTGGGTACTGTGACGGTCTTTAAATGCCTGTGCACGGTATGCCCAGGTGTAGTAGAGTTAAGGGGCATCATGGGACCAAAATGTTTCGGCGCTTTCTGGCATGGTGTCTGTTGTAGCCTGTGCATTTCTTCGAAACGTGTGAAGCGAGGTAATACACCATTGCTTCTGCTAAAATTTATTTTTAAGCACTGTAATGGGTTCTCTGTATTTACAAGGCAACTTTTCATATCAATAATCACTTTTGTTGTTTTACCTGTACTTAGAAACACTTTGAAGAGGACCAGTACGAGGGAAATCGACAGGATGGGCGCCGTCTGTTAAAGTCAACAGCCCTACATCATCATGGACTATATTTTCGCAGTGAAAAACATTGCTAATCTGTATTTGACTGTCTTAGTTTCATTTACGGTTTTTGTACGTGATATGTATGCAGTGTTGTTTATTTTTTCAATGTAGTTATCAGTGTTCTAATGGGTATTTATGAAATGTTCTGTACTCGCCATCGATGTGTTTGGCTGATGCGACGTATTCGATGGTAGCTGATGTATTCTGGCTGGATATCCGGCTGGATATCTTGATTAATATTACCCGCGGTTGCGTTTTCTTGTTTGCATTCTTGTTTTCGATTTATATTGTGTGTAATAAGGTTGATGTACTCACTTGAACCCCCCCCCCATGTAATGAATAAATTAAAAAAACTCTCCCTATCGTGTGTCGAGCCTACCTTGCGATTTTTTTTTATCTCGTCTGTCAACATAACCTTCAGGCGCCACACAGTACATATAATTTTTCATGTACATATCTCTTTCATGATTGACTGTACTAGACATTGCTAAGTAAATGTATTTTGTGCATCGTTTGGTTTCTTGTGTGTACTACGCAAGATTGACACAGACAAGTTACGTAGCATTTTTCTCTACAGCACTAACTAAACCTTATTTTCACATCGCAGTTATTTTTACGCCAGCTTAATCCTGACAGCACACAGTTTTGTGGGCAAAAAACGCAAAATTGCGCGTATATATCGTCAAATAATTGCAACGAACGCGAAGAGCACGCGCAACGCAAGGGAAACTAACCGCCGTGCGCGAGTGGCTGGCTACGGTAAAGGAGGCGTGACGTGTAAACCAAAATACAACAGCGAAAAAGAAAAACTTCCACACACAGGGGGTCGCAAACCTTATATACCAAGCATCGAAGCGCAAAAAAATAGTGCGTATTTTAAACATACACACGGCATATTAAATGTGATTGAATTAGGCAACTTGGGGCATGTTCCCGGCGCCATACATTTACGTCTTCGACCTTCGACGAGTTAACGGCTATTGGTTATAAAGATATGCAGGTGGGACACCGATAAAAACATCCTCATCAAGGCAAAGCACTTGGAAGCGCGCCGCGAGTAACCCTTTATGAACGCAAGCGTAGCGGAGTCTCAGCTCGTGTGACACAATATGGCGGCGCCAGCGGGGTTGTCTCCACCCTGGACGGCGGCGCTGGGCATCGAGGCACCCTAATACGATCCTCGTACGCTTGTGACGGCGCCGTGCCAGGTTTCATTCCAAGTGATTTTAGATATCCAGCTGGTGAGAGCATGTTTTTGACGTTCCGGAGATTTCCGTGCGCCGTCGGACGAACTCGCGAAGTGGGTGAAAGCTTAGGTCGCTATGTTTGCGGACTCATTGCAGAAGGTGCGGAATGTCAAACGCAATGGACGGCGCACGGACAACGTGATGTGCATCGACGGTAACGTAGCTGTGTTTACGGCGGACATTGTGTGAACGAATTTCCATTCTGTGAAGGTAACGTATGCACGTTTACTTCTTCTTTTTCGTGAATGCAAGCACCGGAAGCATGCTTCATATTTCTTTTTACCAGAAATGGGGTGTGCGTTAGATTTTGAGCTTGCAATGCTCAGAGTGAAGGAAGACAAGACCGAGTCCGCGGTAAGAGGGCTGATGAGAAAAAGAAGTTAGAAATGGCGACATGAAGAGTGTCTGTTTATTATGTACGGGCTTGTTACATATATGAAAAGATTTTTTTTTTCTTTTTCGAAATGAGGGGGGGGGGGGGGGAGCAAATCCACCTAAAGAAACGTTTAGAAAAACTGAAAAACAAAACATATTGTATCGGGCCGAAATGCAATGCTAGCAAGGCAATTGTATGATATGTCAGCTAGCGCAGCATGTTACAGCGACCAATAATGAAAAATTATGTGGCACATTTGACCAATATTTGATTTGAAACACTCGATGCGGTTTTAGTCAGAAAACCTTGTTGGAAATGACTTTCAGAACGGTATGATGTTAATTTAGTAGAAAATCTGTTAGAGCATTGGCAATTAGGGGCACTGCTATGCTTCGTGAATACTGAGAACAATATTTGGAGAAAACAAATTCGTCTGCTTGAAAGCATAGGGAGCCTCATTTGTAATTAAGGTCTCACAGGATTTTTTTCTTGAGCCACATTGTAGGCTGTAACAAATAAATCGAAGCACAACTTGCAAAGAGACTGCCATTGTGCCTCGATAACCTTGTGTGGTAAGCACTGTTGACTCATTTTGATCTGTACACCAGCAGGATCTGGTTCACTTTCGATTTGAAACAGGATCTTTGAGCCTGTGTTGCTGGCGCTTTTTGACCCCATTCGTTGATAGGTTTTTTATAGAAAAGCTGATTATATGTGCTTGGCATAGCAGCATAATTTGACGTAGTTTCGGTTTCTGGATTTAGCTCATTTCGAGAAAAAAACCATGTTTTTCATACTATGTTCTTACGTTGAACCCACATATGCTATATCCTCGAAAAATAGGAAATTGTGTTATCAACGCATTTTCTCCTCACTAAACTATGGAGTTGCAACTTGGAGGATACATATATTCTAAAAGAAAATCGTCCCCTCTCCCCTGTGCAGAGTGGAAAATCGGAAGTCCGTCTGCTTAACCTCATTACCTTTCCTTGTTTCTCTGTCTCTCACTGAGGGAACCACACGGTGATAGCCTCGAAAATAACATGACAGTTTTTTGTTTTTTTTCCATTATCCAAATACAAAACCAACCTATATGTAGGCTGTTGTTCCGTGTAAGCGATTTGAGTTTATCAAACTTCTACTGTATATATTCACGTTGTTTTTTTTGAACAACCTTTGCCATTGGTCAGGCTGTGCTTTGTAGAATAATTGCTTTGTTTCTTGTTCCACTTTCTTTCTTTTTTGAGTGACTTCTTGCTGTACCTTCATTTCTTCTTGTATTGCTTGCCTCAAGCCTTTTAATGTTCATCATTTATGCATCCAGCACTGACTGCATAAGCTGGAGTTTCCCTCCCTCTGTGTCTCTGATAACATCTGTGCACATTTGCTGCTATGTTGTTCCTTGCCTGCTATGCTACTGCTGCAGATGCAGCTCTAGTCCAGGCATTTTTCATTTTTTGTTGAGTGATGCGATGGCAAGGCATTGATTACTAGATGACTAGATGGAGAGTTTTTCTTCTTTCTGTGGTTTTACGTGCCAAAAACCAGTTCTGATTATGAGGTATGCCGCAGTGGAGGGCTCTGGATTAATTTTGACCACCTGGGGTTCTTTAATGTGCACTACAACGCAAGCACACAGGCGTTTTTGCGTTTTGCCTCCATCGAAACGCGGCCGGGATTCAATTCCGCGACCTCGTGCTCAGCGGCGCAACGCCTTAGCTAGTTGAGCCACCGCGGCGGGTCGGCTAGATGGAGAAAAGAGGCTAGAAAGATACCTGTGCATGTATAAAGACGTACCTCCACTGACTATCTGATGTTTGTGCCTGAACACTATGTAAAAGTCACAGTTGTTGTTTTGTGCTATACTACACCCTCCACTGTACAGTGCTCAGTGATTGAAACTCAATACTTGGAGTGCATGGCTGTATATGCTAAAGACACCGAGCTGACGCATTATGCTGTACAATGAAAGCAAGGGACTTTCTGACACATTGTGACGGGATTTGGGGCCCCAGCGATGAACCAGTGCTCACTAATGGCTCGAAAAGTGCCGGCCACCATGCAGATTGAGTATCATGTGTTCAGTCGCTGAGTACTTTACATTGTTCCATCTCTTACTGCCTGTTATTTTGCACCAAGGTACATTTCCTTTTGGGCTGTTCATGCCCGGCGTACGATAATGCCCGGCGTGCATTCTTTCAGGTTCAAGGAAAATTTGCGTCGCGTCGCTGTTCACCATCGTGCAAGCTTGTGCAGGCTGTTAACCTTTTAACCGCCAATTAAACTTCCGAAAAACGTACCAAATTCGGTAATTTTTTTAAGTAGTCATAATTTTTTTCATGCAATTCTGATTCTGAAAATGTATGTTACATTATTGATTTCTGTTTAGAATTAGCACACCGAGCAGCAAAGTACGCTACCGCATAATGGTTCATCTCAGTGACGATTACGTAGGTCAATGATGCTCTAGTCAAAAAATACATGAAACCAGCCGAGAATGTCATTCTCGTCAGTGGGCTGCCGCAAGATTCCGGGCACTTAAGAGAAGGGAAACCGCGGAGGCGCAGGTGGCGGGTTATCGGTTTCACGCGCTGCCACACACGTGCACTGCATAGTGCGTCACCGTCGTCACCATCGCCGTCGCTCTCGTCGTCATCTGAAGCAATATGCAGGGTCAAGAGAACGTCCGAGTCACATTCGGACACAAATGCCATGTCGTCATTAGCTCTGCTTTCTGTACTGCTCCAAGAAACGCCTCTTTTTCGTGGAGCATCACCACCACCAGCATTCTTCTTGCGAAGCACCATTATGAAATGACTGTTTCCAGGCTTAAAACAGGCGCGAAAGGCACGAGGTGCGGTTTTTCATAGACAACTACCGCTACTAGGGTTGAAAATTGCAAGCAAAGCATTTGATGACCGTGATACGTCTATGACGGCGGAAGGAGTGGAAAATCAGGCCGGACGAGTGCGACTCGTCGTTGGCGATATTGGTACAAACTCGTGTGACGAGTACAGCTCGGGGTTGGCGGCTAAAGGGTTGAGCTATGCTGTGATGAGCTGCTTCAACATGACGGCACACTGATGGGCGTCGACAGGCGACGAGCCACACCCAGTAGCAGCATTCTTCATGTGCCTTTGCATGCACAAGCAACCTTTGCAGCCATGCACTCGCTCATCAGTACTGACTGACATTCAGCTGCCTCCGTGGCAGCCGTTTGTTAAAAACACAATATCTAGGGCTGTGACGTATCTGTACAAACAAGTAGACACTAATCCAGCATGGGGATTTGTAAAAAGTTACCCGGCCCTGTTTACAATGGGTCTTGTAACAAAAGTGTTCTATTGCAGACCAGTACGTGACTTGTTCGGGTCTTGTAAGTTGGTTCACCTTAAGGTAACACTAAAAGGAAAGTTGTATTTGTTGTGAGAAGTCCAGCCCTTGGCTTTATTTCCAAGGTGTGGCAGACAGCCTCATATCACACACTGAAAACAATGCCACGTCACACAGCATGCAGGGTTCACAGAAGACACTTAGCACAGGCACGCCACGTGGCTTCCAGCGTGAGGGTAGCACACACCCTGCAGTCTGTGTTGCAGGTGATATTTATAGGTGGCGACGCACTATTGCGACGTCGACATGCTTTGAGGAGACGCTAAAGATGCATTTGTGAGCGTCTGCTAGCCAGTTACATAAGAAATTTTTCTCCCAACCTATTTTAACAATGATCATATCCCTAACGAGTAGTATTTCTGAAGAGGGGCGGTGCTTCGTCATTGGGCAGAGCCAGGCGTTGCTTGGTCTTATTCCGGTGGTGCATCAAGCTACACGGCCTCCGATGTGGATGGTGATATGTGAGATGCTTGGGGCAGGTCGACTTGTGTTTTAAAGGTTGGCGGAGTCTTCTTCTTCTTCTTTCTTCTTTCTGTGGTTTAACGTGCCAAAACGAGTTGGCGGAGTCCACATGTGGTGGTGCTGCAAATGATCGGCATGCACGTATCGTACTTGATTTCTAACAACCACCCAATACGTGCTGGCAGACTTCACTGTGATAATTTTTTCAAGAAACCACTTCACCATTTCGCCGTACACAGAGCGCACAAAGACAGTCACCAACTGAAATCACACGTGGCACCCTGCGACATTTGTTCGCCGACGCTTTCACCCTTGTTACTTTTCCACGCATTGCACTTCCAGCATTTGGTCTCACAATGATAAATTCATTCTCAGTTTACCATGGAGGACCTACTCCGCAAGTGTCTTGCCCGTAAACATGTTGGCATTGTACGGCATGGTAAGAGAAAGTTAAAAATTCTTTGCTGAAGTGATCTACCCTTTTCTTTTTCTTGGTCTTCCATTAATTGTTTTAAATTTGCCTGCTTAACCATTTCTACAACACACTCTTACGCCCCATTGGATTGTGGGTGAAAAGATAGTGCAAGTATATGTTTGACGCCATTTGCTATTAGGAAGGCATCAAACTCTGCGGCGTGAAACTGAGATCTGTGATCAGTGACCACTTCCAGCGGCAAACCATGTGATGCGGAAAGGGATTGTACAATCTCCACTTTTCTTTCAGCTGTTCTGGATTTCATGACTGTCGCCTCTACCCATTTGGAAAAGGCATCAACAGCAACTAAAAATACCTGACCCTCTTTTTGCGCAGTCCAGATGAATCCGTTCCAGTATTGCATAGCTTCTAAGGAAACAGAGGCATGCAGGAAGGACACTTTGGCATGTTTTACAGTTTCTGGCAACTCTCTCGATGTCATCAGCAATACCACGCCACCAGACCAATAAGCATGTGAGTGCTTTTATTTTCGTCATTCCAAGTTGTTGTTTGTGCAGAAGACTGAGGAATATTTGTTGCAAGGCTTTTGGTATGTCCAAACAGCGCAATCCATCTAACAAAATGGCCAATCAGGCTAGTTGGTTGACTTGCGTGTTGGAAACTTTTTAAGGGCAATGATAGAGAGTACACGATAGAAACAACAGAACAAGGCACTTACTCGCAGCTGAAAGATTTATTGAAAGGGAGCACAAATATATACACAAAAAAAGGGGGCGATTACGCATGTGCAGCAAAACAGGGGTGACAAACCTTCTTTGCTGCAGGCTGCCTTGCCCACCATTTATTTATTTGTTTATTTATTTATTTAAAAATACCTTACAGGCCCAAAGGGCATTGAGTAAGGGGGGTTTACTTATTACAATGAAAGCACAAGCAAACTATTATGGAACAGGGTTACAATGCAAGTGAACATCAAAACGCAACGCAACAGAATAAATTGCAAAATGCAAAACAAGTTTCCAACGCAAGTGAAGAAAAAAAATGCAGCACAACAGAAGATGTTTCCAAAATAAGCACTAAAAGAGCCTTTGAGTGCAATTAAAGAAAAAAAAATGCAACACAACGCAAAATAAACGAAAGAACTCAAACGACGAGACCATGTTACAGCACTATTTAACAAAAAATATGTATCTCAAGCTTGTGGCGAAATGTGTTCAGGTTATTATCAGAGGCGATATCATCGGGAAGATCATTCCACAATGGGATGGCTTGTGGAAGTGCGGATGTGTTAAAAGCGTTCGTATTGCCAAATTTGCGTGTGTAGCTGAGGTGATTATGTAGCCTGCGTGACGTGAAAAGGGGGTGTTCAAGCTGTAACGAGGCTATTTTATTGCCGTAGACGTCCTTGTGAAACAGGCATAGGCGAGACATTTGACGGCGAATGGCCAATGGTTGAAGGGAATGATCAAGTTCAAGCTGAGTCACACTTGAGTGATTGTCATAGTTCCTTGAAATGTAACGGACGGCTCTGTTCTGAACTGCTTCAAGCATGTTAATTTGATAATGAGAAGAAGGGAACCAAACAGATGAGGCATATTCAAGTTGTGGGCGGACTAAAGTTAGATAGGATAATTTGTGAAAGTTTGAGGGGCAATGACAGAGGTTGCATCGTAGATACCCTAAGGTTTTTGAGGCTTTCGCGCACGCAGCAGTGATGTGTTCAAACCAGGAGAGGCCTGGTGTAAGGTAAACGGCAAGATATTTATAACATGCTGCCCGGGACAGCTTGTCTCTCTGTATTTGGTAGGAAAAAATGGAAACGTCACGCTTGCGTCCGAAAGAAATAATTTTACATTTGTTAGTATTTAGGGTCATGGAGCCAGGTGCTACACCAGATAGAGATAATGTTGAGATATTCTTGAAGGATCAGGTGGTCGTCGGGACTGTTTATTGCTCTGTATAACATGCAGTCATCAGCAAAGATTCTAATACTTCATGATATTTTATTTGGCAGGTCATTTATATGGATCAGGAAAAGAAGCGCGCCTAGAACGCTGCCCTGTGGAACGCCAGAAAAGACGTAGGAAGAGTGAGAAGAAGTATTATTAACAATCATGAACTGCTTGGGAAGTGAAAGGAAATTCTGAAGCCATAATAAAAAGAGAGAATCTAATTGAAGGGCAGATAATTTAGAAATGAGGCAGCTATGGGCGACACGATCGAAAGCTTTGGCAAAATCAAGCAATATGGAATCGGTCTGTAGGCCATTGTTCATGTTGGAATGAAGGTCAGTAGTCAATTCCAGTAGCTGCGTTTCGCATGACATGCCCTTCCTGAATCCGTGCTGGTTCGGAAAGAAGAATTTGTTAGTCTCCAGGTGATTGTAGACGTGGGAGGCGATTATATGGTCAAGAAGTTTGCAGCAGATGCATGTGAGTGATATCGGATGGTAGTTTTCAGGTAAATTCTTATTTCCAGATTTAAAAATCGGTATTATTTTACGTTTATCTCCAGCACTCTGCAGCAGAGTTTGCTTTCACTGCACCAAGGAAAACATAACAAAAAATGTTTACAGTGCCACCAACAAAGAAACATTCCCTTCCTTAATGCAAAGAAATGTGGCTGTATTCTCTTCCACCATCAAACATGGTGGCATTCTCAGCTCTAGGAATGTTTTTTTTTTTTGTTTTTGTGTTCTTATCTCTTGTATTTATTCATGTTTACTTCTTTAGCATATTCTTTCATATGTTTATGTATCAGTTGGTGATTTGTTGTGTTGTATGGTAAAAGTACTGTTATGCAAAAATTATGCGTAGTACTCAATTAAATGAGTGAGTGCATCGTGCAGTATTACACAATGCACTTTGACTGTTTAGGCAACTCAATGTGGCTTGCTAAATTTGACCTCTATGTATAGCCAGCCTGGAGGTTGTATGCATTCACGATAGTGAGTTACATGGTTAGATAGTTGTTTATTAAGGTGTGTATATGTGACAGTGTCTGTGACAGAATCACAAATTGGTTAATAGGTCATCTTCAGCACTGTGTACTGGTTACATTTTGTTTTCATTGTAGTGCTTGTAAAACAATCATGAAAAAAAAAGTTTACAGTGCTCTAATACAGACAGGCAATCCTTTGTTGTATGCACATAGATGTGGCTCTATTCTCCATCAGCAAACTTTTTGCCATTCTAACCTATATAGATGGTGTGTTTATAATCTTCTTTTCTTTCATATGTTGTTCATTTTCTTTCATAATTTATTAGACTAATAATCGTATTTAATTTTATATGCTTCGTGTGTTCAAATATCAGTTAATGCTTTTTGTTGTGCAGCATTCTACAAGTCCTATGCGAGAAAACATATCATACTTTGTTTAATATTTGAGTGCACTTTTTAGGCAAGATATCAAAATTGCATGCCAAGTCCGACATTTATTTATTTCAATACCTTCAAGGCCCAGGGGGCGTTGCAGCAAAAATAAAACAAATGGTATCAGCAACGAAAAAACATATGTTTAAGCGAAATACAAGATCACATTGGTAACAAGGCAGATTAGGCAAAGACATAGTTTTCTGCGGCAGTTAAAAAATTACGTGTCAGAAATATCAGCAACACAGGCGGGTAGGTGGTTCCAATGCTCGCCGTCCCTGCCACAAATGAGAACAATATGGTATACACAAAAGAAAACATTATCGTGTACAGCAGCGAAAAAGTAAGTTTAGGTTAAATGCAAATCATATTAGGAACAAGACAGATTAGGCGAACACATAGTTTTCAGCAGAAGTTTTAAATAAAGTTGGTCAGATATATCGCCAACAGGTGGTTCCAATCGCTAGCCGTCTTTGGCACAAAAGAGTTAAAGTGCGCATTAGTGCGGCAACATGGAATGCGTACCTTATGGCGATGATCTGTGCGAGGTGATATGAATGATGGCTCAGAAAGAAGATCCTCTTTTAGCTGATGATTGTGGTAATAAATCTTGTGAAAGGTTAGCATTCGCGAAAGTGTTGAACTGGTGGTGTCGGATGACGAATCCTAGTATAGAGGGTGATGCACCCGACCAATTTATTTTTCGCAGGTTGAAATCGCCAACTAAAAAGAGTGGCGAAGAAGGAAATCTAACTAAAAGTCGGTTGAGAACATCATGAAGGTCGCTACAAAAAGATGTTGGAGCATTTGGACGACGATAGCATGTGCAGAAGATTGTATCTCGATGATTAATATGAATACAGGTGCATATGATTTCTAAACAGGAAACAAGTCGCATGTGTGAAGACTGCAGGTAGTCAGCTACTGCTATTAGAACACCTCCCCCTGTTCGTTCACCACGGTCACATCGATATGTAGTGAAATTCTTTTCGCAGTTTAGTATCTCATCATTAGATATCTTGGAATTCAGCCAGGTTTCTGTGAGGACCACAATGTCT
The DNA here is from genome assembly GCF_013339745.2 of Dermacentor silvarum. Taxonomy (NCBI): domain Eukaryota; kingdom Metazoa; phylum Arthropoda; class Arachnida; order Ixodida; family Ixodidae; genus Dermacentor; species Dermacentor silvarum. The sequence continues at coordinate 150,198,126 of NC_051163.1, read as the reverse complement.
GCACTGCACGTGTCGATGAGATTACACAAATCGTCACGCTTATTAACAACACTACGAATGTTAGAGAACGAAATGCATATGTTATTTATAGGCTCGTGACCTGAAGCAGATAGCTACGCAGGGGGCTGTCCAGCTGGCGGAGTGTTACTGTGAAGGCTGTGTGAAGATGCTACGTTGTTTATGTGATATTCGCAGACGCTATCTGATGCTGAAATGTAGACGTAACACTTATTCTTTATGAACAACTTGTTCTGACGAACAGCAAACTTATCTCCACTTGCCTGTCCATATTCGAAAAGTTTTTTTACGTGAATGCCGAGTTGACATGCAAAAGTCTTCTGTAACATTCACCCCAAAACTTTTCATTTTTCTTCTATCGGAAAAAATAGTTTCCCGAATCTTAAAATTCGAAAACTTGACTATGATAAGATGGGATCGATTGGATGATAATTTACCTAGCCGATGCGCACGAGCTATTGCCTCATTGGGTAGCTGAAGGCCTATTGCAGAAAGCAGCGTCTCACACACAAGCTGTTCAGGCTCAGCCCATGTTTCGTTTTGCGCATCAGTTAAGCCGTGAAAATGAGATTATCGCGTCGTGACCTGTCTTTGAAGTCATCCAGTCGTCGATGAAGTGCCTCCGATTTATTCTGTACAGCCTCGGACACTTCCTGGACAATGTCGACCGCACTGGGGGCCTGCGAAGTAGCTACTTTTTCTTCAGCGGCAACAAGTCTATCGTTCATACTAGCCATCTGACGCTCAAGCTTTGATTGCGTTTGCCGGACTTCATTGAGCTGGGAAACTATTTCGCCATGTTTCTTGTCAATTTTTTCATTTAACGCTTTCAAAAGGGAGACGACGTCGTGATTGGACTGGCTAGGATCCTGTTTTGGTGGCCCGGGGTTCATTTCAACATCGCAGCTTAAGAGCAATAATTTCAGCACATATATGCATTCACAGGCATCAGATAGGAATACACTTGGGCATGGAAAAAGCAGCAGTTTGACATTGCTTGTGCATTTACAGTGCAAAGAAGGACATGGACTAACCTGCACCAAGAAACAGAAGAAAATTTGACGTGTCTGCATCGCTGCCGCTGTTCCATGCCCACTGAAGGCGCTCGGCGATGACCAGGGCTTAAATGGGTGCGATACACTTGATGACTGACGATGGAGCTTGCGCGGCCAAAGGTGCGGACCACTTGAAGGCAAAGGCTTCGTCCGGTGGTGCTGGGCAACATTGGCTCATTTGTGACGAGTTGCGCATAGACTGTAGACGCAGCCAAACACTTGAGATAGGGCGCTCAGTCGATGGCAGGTGGAAATCGTGCTGCAGGTCACTCGGTTCATGACAAAGGCCGCTTGACGATAACATCTGCACCAAGAAACAGAAGAAAATTTGACCTGTCTGCATTGCTGCCGCTGTTCCATGCCCATTATCTCTGCCCTGTTCCATGCCCATTATCTCTGCCCTATCTCATGCCCATTATCTCTGCCCATTAGCTCAGGTCTTTATTATTGCCAGCAGGGGTTTGTATGTATTCAGGCTAGTAATATATGTTTATTGAGATAGGAATTAGTATGAGACATGTACTACATCAGGGAACTGTTGCCACAACAGTAATCTTTGTGTTGGGTTATAATATATATGTCTGTTAGGTTATCACATATGTTGCCTACGAGTTTGGCAATCCTTTTTGATTGCCAGGTCTAGCACTTTAGTTGTGCAAAGCGTTTAACACTTCATCACCTATCCATGTTCCCTGTGACTTTGCAGGTTCTTTGCCTTTGGGGCCCCAAGAGCTGTACCGGTCGCTTGTGTCTGCAAATGGCTTGCAGCATTCCTGCCGGCTGTGCCGCTACAAGACCAAGAAAAAGATGAGCATGACAGCTCACGTGCGCACACACTCAGGCGAACGTCCCTTCAAGTGCCACCTCTGCCCGAAAGTGTTCACGGTGGGTTCTGCCCTTAAGCGACATGTGTACAGCCACACAGGAGAGCGTCCCCACCAGTGCCACCTATGCCCGGAAGCATTCCCTGAGAGTTACCACCTGACGCGCCATCTGCGCTGCCACACGGGAGAACGCCCCTACCACTGCCACCTTTGCCCGAAAGCATTCACTCAGAGTATCCACCTGACGCGCCATCTGCGCTGCCACATGAGAAAGCGTTCCTTTTCCTGTGTGCACTGCAGTGCAACCTTTTCGCAGAACGGAAATGCGTCTTTCTTTTTTAAAAATTTTATTTTAGCCTTGGCTGTGCATGTCGACAAAGAGTGAACAAAATGTATAGCCCAACAAACACGCACTCAAGCCCTTCATTATAAGGATTTCACTGGCAGCAGATGGGCTGCCGTCATGACGAATGAGTCGAGGGACACTGCTCTTATGTCAGTTCACTCAGGCTTGCACAGAACTCGTTTGCTCATGCAAAATGAATACCTGCTGAGAAAATAGAGTGAAATACTTGTGCTTACCTGTTGTCATTAGAAAACCTGAAAAACTTCGCAGAACTGAAAATCCCGGTGTTAGCGTCATCACCGGTGCAGGGTTCACCATTTCAGAGTCTGCTTCCAGCTGATGGGTTGGCCGCATAGACCGCTGGGACACCCCCTGGGTCAGACGCTCAAAACACCGATTCCCCATTGGTGAAGCTGACCCAATTATTCGGGCGCAGCCACGACAGCATGCAACCTTCCCAATCTCTTGACGATGCAGCACCATCACTGCTACCACTTGCAGTTTCGGGCAGGCCCAGCGTGTCAAGATGGACCGCCCTCCACTGCTCTCGGCAGACCAGGCCCAGTTCTGCTAACCTATGGCACATCCCATTGCACCGGAATTGCAGGAGGGAGTGGACAGCCCACGCTGGGTTGGCCGGGTGCCTAGTAGTCATTGGGTACAACCTTTTTCCCCCTCACTGCCGCCAAGGTTCTCCGACTCCAGACACGCAGCGGGAGCTCCACCTCTTAGCCGTGCAGTGATAGGCCTGCACGTTGCCCGTGATGCGCCCCGTGAATGTGGGGAGAGCTCCCATCCAGAGGCCGCGACTGCACCCAGGCTAGATGACACGGACACGCCACCATCTGCATCGTTCAGGCACCTCTGGATCATGAATAAATACCAGACTCAACCGGGGACCTGACTTCGAGATCCGACTTCCGCATTGTGGCCTCCAGTGTGCAGGATTACAGGGGCGCGCAACCAACCTACCCTGCCCTAACAACAGAGTAATTGACTCTCCCAAGGAATGCAATTCCATACCAATGCTTCCAATAATTTGGATTACAGAGGCGTACCAAAGACCCCAGCCAAATTGGTATGGTTCCTGCTCACGAGGTCTCCCACGTGAACATAGATGTTACACTTCCTTGGATGCAAGCCGGGGCTACTCGAATTTATCCCCCATCACACAGCCACACAAGACCTCAGATGCTGCAATTTAGCCATCTTCATCTAATGCTTGGTTGGCCTACTTTCCTGCGTCTTCCGTTCCTTGCACGCCTGATCAAGATTATCTGTCATATCTTTCCCATAAGGTGACTGAGCGCGATCCAACTTGTGATATCGCTCCGTGAGTGGCAAGGGTGAGCTGTGGTAAGCTCTATGGACGCACGAAGACATCCACTTCCCACGCTTTGCCCGATTTAAAATTCACAAAAAGAGAAATAAAAAAATAACTTCGTATGTCCGGAAACCGCTAGGAGCGCCCATGCTCCTTGAAACCAAAATTAGCGCTCGCCTTCGTCTGCTCGCGCCTGCGCACAGTCGTGTGGCGATCCCTCAAAAGACCGTCTCATGCCTTCCAGGGGTTGCTTTTATAGTTCGGTTCTATCCATACCGACATGAAGTGAACCACTCCATCTTAGCATAGTATGATGCACATACAAACAGGCGGAAGCGGCGACACGGCGCAGTGCTCACATCGCCCTTCTAGCTTGATAGAAGGATGTCGGTCGCACTTGCTGGCGCTTCCATGAACGAAGTGCAACTATGTAGGGTGGTAGATATGTGTATTGTTATGCTGCCAAATTACTGAGAAACACAGTTTGCCTCTTACGCCAAATAACCAACAAGTGATGGCCCTTTAGATACTGCAGCGCACGGTAGCACCGTGCTGCAGTACCACGCCATTATGGCAGGCATCGGCATTTTCGTTTGATGGCTATACGCGCTCTCTAAATGAGCACTCATGTGCGCAGTGTTTACTCGAGCAATAAGCTATTGAACACTGACAAAGAATGCGAAGAATGCAGAGCACCTGTCAAAATCAGCTGTAACCGCAATCCCCAAAACGGCGACTTGGTGGTTGTAGTCACCGTTTTCAGTGTGCCCGGGATGCTCATTCCTCGTTATCTCAGGTGATACAACACTTCTGATATTCGCATGAGAAGTGTTGATGTATGTGTTTAGCATTTCATCATTATTTCGTCTCAGCGGTGCACGGTATCTACTGTGCTTGAAGTGGACAGCAAGCGGTGGCCCTACACTTGCCGATGCAAACAAATGTGCCGTTTGTGTGTTGCATGGATACTCTGTGTGCATTATCGACCCTTCAAAGAGCGGTGGCCCCTATGGTCAAAACTGAGCTATAAAAGAAGTTATTATCATCCTATTGGCATAGTACGTTCAGTGCAGGTCTAACAGTGGCAAATGCATGAACTTGGCTGCTACGATAAGGATAACCTCCGCTGAGCGGAATCGACCCCATAGATTGAACTTGATGACGGCGGCTGGCAAGCACTCATGTTCGTGCATTTAAACTTCCAAAGCATATTTGGATTAATACACAGTACGACTAAACATGAAGAATAGTAATTACGGTGCAATGTATTCGTTCAGAGGCACATATCGTACGATGACTCGTTTTGTCGGCGTAGCTGCACGAAATACCATCATCATATTTCGACAACTTGCCGTTTTAAGTCGAGCCAGAGTCATTGCCGGCCTTGGTGTACTGTCTAGAACGCAGCCAGTCACACAAAACAAAAATTACGACGACTTACATATGCGTAAAACCATTCCAGCTGGCTTCTTGCGCGACGCCATACATTTTGTTTCTCGCGGAGCCCGCTATGTGTCGCCACAGCGCAAGGCAAAATAAAGCCTCTAAATAATTTTAAGTAGCCCCATCTGCTCTCTCCTGCCCCGGTGCCAGCAGTCACGCACTCTTCTGTCGACCATGGCTCCCCCTACGAGCAAGTCCACAAAAAAAAAAATGTGAGGAATTTTGTTAAATGTTAAAGGCCCACTTGCACGTGCACGCTGGCTGATAAGGGACTGAAGCTGCTGAACCCCAGAGACTGACAGTGGCAGATCAACCAACGCCGAGGTCGCGCGCGTTGTGGCTCAGTGCCTCACCGCTAATAATAGAGCCACACAAGCTCAACGACATTTAGACATCCTCTCTCGATGTTTCGGCAGCCAGTCTATTATAACATAAAAAAATCTGATCAAAATACGACCTAGAAAGCGCAAGCGATACGTAGATACGTAGCGACAGCGTTTGATCTGGAGAGCGTCTGCTAGTTCAGTACACGGCGTAGGAGGAGACACGGTCGACAGAAGAGAGTGAACGGTGGTGCCGGGAGAGGAGAGAGGAGATGGCGCTACTGTTTATGCAAAAGGCGGATTGGCACAAGACCCGGCGTGGCCCTTTAGTCTTTAGTCACGTGCAGTGAAATTTTAGCAAGAGTATTTGTATTCGGTTCTTACTCTATAGCTTCCCACTCATTAAGAATAACTTATGTGCTAGATAAAAGGGTTTTGCTTTATTTATTTCAAGATCAGCACCTCAATTGCTGCTTATAAAACTCCAGAAAAGCTTTTAAATCAGTTCTGCTTGTGTCACTCAGACAAGTATGTATTAAGGACGTTTCTGGAAGATCAGGGCCTCTAATGACAAATTGTTTACTTGGAGTATTCTCGTTGCTGGCATTTGGGCAACCCACTAATCACAATAGCGATCAGCATGGTACTTAAACGATCGCCCCTGGGATGGCACTTTAGAAAGCTGTTAAGTTTTGTGAATTTGGGCAAATATTTTGCTGCTATATATTGATTGTTAAGTCGGTGATCGTACAAGTACACAATTTGAAGAATGTATGGGTTTCTTTTCTAGGAGCAAGTGTGGTGTAATGACATCTATTTTCATTTTTCTCAAAAGAAAAAAAAAAAAGCTAAGTTGTAGCAGCTCCGGGAAAAGGTTGTCTGTGCTTTGTCTGCCACCTAAAGTTTCCTCTGGTTTTAAGGTTTTGGCGTGTCTAATATGCTGCCAAGTGGACTCTTAATGCAGGTGCAGCCGGTGTTTGTGCAGCTCAGAAACTCTACCTGAAAAATCTGGCAACTTCAAAGAATGCAAGTGTCGGCCCATCAAGCCTCCTTGCACAGCTTTAGTGAAAATGACAGTTGGGGTCAAAGCCAGAGTTGTAACAGCTTGCAGGGACGTCCTGCCTAGAGATACAAAATTTCCGGAAATTTTGAGCATTCGGAAAAAAACAATTTTTTTTCACGTTTTTTCCCGAAATTTTGGAAAAAATGGAAAAGAACAAATTTTCTTTAGTATACGGTCAATAGTTTATTGCCAAATGTCAAAAGCCATAACTCTCATTATGTAAATAACAGAAGTGAAATGCTTTCTGCCTTTTCACAAACAAATGCAGGGTTTAACAAATCGAAGACAAGCCAGAAGCATCACCACGAACGCTTGCAGTTCTCTGTGAACGAGTGCGGCTTCTTAGAATTGTTACGGCAGTTAGAACAAAGAACACTGAAATGTCTCTTCTGTGGCTATTTCGTCGTGGCTTTGTCTGTGGAAACATTCATCAAGATGTCTCCCCGACCGTGAAGGTCTTCCCGACAGTGAAGTGCATCCACACGTCGGAAATTGGCCGTACCATTGCAGAATCTGCTTCCACACGGCTTCATATGCGGACTTCTGCCACAGGTTGCACAAGTGCACGAGGGAAAGTCAAAATTGCCCAATAACGGGCACCAAAACATGAGAAACCGCACCCGAATGACGAAGCCACGCTGACGCTGGAGCTGACACTATGTGATATTGATGGCGAGTGGTCAGCCGTCGTTTGGTGCTTCGGTATCATGTGCAACGTTTCAGTTTCGCGTTCTGCGTTTTGCTTTCACATTTAACGCTGGGCGTTGCCAAATTTTTTATTTCTGTACATTTTTCCCCGTGGAAATTTTGGCCAATTTTTCCAACTGCGCCGAAAAAAAAGGAAAACAAACATTTTTTCCCCGTAATTTTCCCGTTTTTTTCCTCACTTCGCATCTCTAGTCCTGCCTGACGTTATGCCAATCATATTCACGCTGCAGCCTCTATACAAGGAGTCTTTACAGTTGCAGCCATGGTCACTGCCACAGTATCCTTCTTTCAGTGTTGCCGACATTGTAGCACTTGGATTGTGTATGCCATTTGGAGTGTCACCTTTGCCCAAATACATTTGCTCAGAGTTCCAACCTCAAGCAGCATGTGTGCAGTCATACGGAAGTGTGGCCGTATCCCGACACCCACTTCGCTGCATCCTTTTCACGGAAGGAGTGAAGTACCTAGGGCGCTGTGTTTTCGGAGTTTATTTTTCTTGAAATTCGGAGGGCGTTCTTTGGAGGTAATTTTCTGGCGGAAATTCGGAGTTTATCGGAGTTGTATTTCTCGTAAATCACCAATTGTCCGAAACTCGAGAGTTAAATTATGCATTATTCTCAATACTCCAAAATCTTAGGTGAATTGATATCTGAACACGAAAACATCAGAACACACGAAGCGTATTTTTGTTGTCTTGAAGATTTGAACACACAAATATTAAAATACAAAGCCCCTACGTTTGTGCGTATTACAAGCTTAGAGCTTGTTGTAATTGATGCAATCATACTTTACGAGGTTGCTGTCACTGATGGCTTCACGCTCCTTTCGATTGATGATTCTCAGTTTTGAAAATGCCCTTTCAACATTTGCTCTAGAAGTCTCGGCGCGCAGCAAGAAAGCACTGGCCACTGGACAGTGTGAAGTCTCCAAAGCGACAGGGGTTTAACAATGTTACTGATTAATTAGCTCTGCTAGTTCACAAAAATGCAGTAACATTCTTTCTATTATAATTTTTTTCTAACTTGCAGTGCGCAGATAAGCCTTCGTGCGTAGTGAGCAGAAAAGTGGCACTTCCGTTACCTTCATTTTCGATGCGTTGGCTTGGCTCAGCTATTGACAGAATAATGATGCTGGGGGCCAGCCAGCCATGACGTAGGCGTGTACTTGGGAAAAAATGCGGTACAACTATATGAAATGTTTGTGCAACAATGCAAACCTATTGTACCAGTCTATTTACCTTTAAAAATGGTTGGAAATGTGGCAATATAGGTGGTTAACCACAGTTGCTCTCCCTCCAGTGAAAGCAGGACGATGGGCGACATTCACAATTTGGGAGGCAGGCTTTAGGCATCGCTATCACTCCTCAGCGTTGCTGGAAGATGGACTCTATTTTTTTTAGAAGCTGCTCGGATCGAAAAATTCTGCTTAAAAAATATCCATGCGCTTTTGGAAGTGAGCGCTGCAGGTGGAAACACTACCGAGGGTGCGCTTTTCATCGCGCTGTAAAATACTGGGTCTGTAAAAATCGGTTGTCAGTCCCTTTAACCCTTTCACTGCCGGGTTTTTTTCTGACTGCTCCTCACCGCCTGCCGGGTAATTTTTTTTTTTTTTTTTGATGTTGGTTCAGTGGAAATTTCATGCTAGTATTCCACCATGATACTCCACAGGACATGTAAAGAGAGAAGCAACGGCGGAGGCCCAGTCCGGCCAACTTCCCGATAACGAAAACGAAACTTCAGAGAGCAGGCTAAGCTGGCGGCGGGCCCGGCGGGAGCAGTGGCACGCGTGCACGGTGACAGTCGAAGGTGGGGGCGCTACGACGGAGTTGAGAAGGAGGGCAAGGGGAGCCACCGAAGCCACTGACCACTGCCACCGAAGCGACGGCGTAGCCAAGGCCAAATGCGCTTCTCTGCCGCCCTCCTCCCTGACCTTCGACGATCTTCACGCGTGCCCGTCCATGGCGGCGCCGCCCGCTCCCTAAGTTCTATGTGTTTAGGTTATCTCTCCATAGATGGTGGGACACGAACGCAATATTTTTATTTTTTTTTTTGCACGAGTTGTTTCGGGAGTGGCAGGGAGTGAGTTTAAAAAGCGACACGAGTATACTCGGGAGTAGCAAGGAGTGCGCGTCGGTGGTTTCACGAGTTATCTCGGTAGTGGCAGTTAAAGGGTTAAAGGGAAATATTACCCCCCCATCCGTTTTATACACTGCTAGGACTTAATAGCTATGCTGAAAACTTCAGGGTTCATCTTATTATGAAAGTGGCTTGGCCTAATCTCTGGCCACTGTGGTGTAAATAAACTTTCCTGGAACTATATCTCATTGGAAGTATAATATCTCCTGAAGTACACCTTGTATTTACATTTACTCCAAGATAATGCAACCTATGATCAACCCATCATGGTTGCTTAGTGGCTGTGTTGTTGGACTGCTAAGCACGAGGTCGCAGGATCGAATTCCTGCGCCACGGCAGCCGCATTTCGATGGAGGCAAAATGCGAAAACACCCATGCACTTAAATTTAGGTGCACGTTAAAGAACCCCAGGTGGCCCAAATATTCTGGAGCCGCCCACTACGGTGTGCCTCATAATCATATTGTGGTTTCGGCGTGTAAAAGCCCGTAATTTAGTTTGAATTTTTACCTGTGATCAATAAATAAGGTGAACAGTCGACTTGATGAAAGTTGGGCTTGTTTCCTGTCAGTGCTGTTATTTGCTTCTCAAATGTCACAATATGGTATCTGTAATGAGTTTTGATGAGTTGAGCACTTTAGTATGGCTTATATTGTCCTCAAAATGCAGTGCTGCCAACTGTGGAAAACTTTTCTTAGATCTAGAGATTTTATGCATCCTTTAGAAAAATAGGGAAATTGGTTCTAATCTAGGGGAATTTTGTGCTATGACATTGAAATGGTGAAATGGCTGACGTAACAGCGTGTTTTGATTTCAGTCACTTGCAAATTGTGTTTGCATTAATATGTGAACTGATTTTATCGTACACCAGCATAGTGAATGCATCTCGCCCATTAAACAACACTTCGCCCTTTAACGAAGCACTGCTACAGAGATATTGAGGTTTTTACCTCTATATGGGCTATCAGTGGATATGCACTCTAAATGAAATATTCATTTCACTGGTGAAAAAAACGTGTGCTGTAACACCAAACTAAGGGGCATGGGCGTATCTTGGCATGAGCAGACATGGTACACCTGACGCAGAGCACGACCATGCAGTTGTTGTGAGAGGCAGCAAAGTGCACATGCGTATACTAAAATTTATCGCGAACCACCTTACGCAGAGCAGCTTGAAATGTATAAAATGTAAACTACAGTGAAATGTACTCTATTTTAACACTGTTACATTCTGTAAGTGAGGTCCAGGGCCTATCATCCTGTTAACATAACTTGCACTGCGACATCTTCTCAGCTCGAGTCCAGTGACTACACTATTTGATTGCACTGAGAGGTTCCTAGTTTCCTCATACATTAGAGTTCCTGATAGTATGAGGGAAACAAGATGCCACTGTCGGATAATTTTTTGAAGGGTCCTGTGACTTCATGGCTATGCCGAGATAAAGGAGGTCTGGCAATTTTTTGTTGTGCTTTGCCCAGAACGTGATCACGGCTGAGCAAATAAAAGTCTTACACATTTTGGTTCTCATAAAATACACATTGCATTTTTGTTTGCTCGTCCATGATATAACAAGTAAACAATGAAATGCACACTTCAGACTTGGGCGCCATATGTGTTAACTCTCTTCTTCCTGCAAATTTTAACAGATTTAACAAATAAACTTAAAAATTTTTCTTCTGCAGCTTTCGATAAATGGTGAAGCCAGGCAAGTTGGTTCAACTAAGTATGTTTTGCATGATTGAAGAATTGTTTACAATACATAAATGTAACCACATTATATGGATAAGTGTTGTAGTCCGTCTCTAACCTGAATAAGTTGATCGATACAAAGGGGAAATGTGTGTGTGCATGCTTACCTTGCATGCAAATTGTTTCTAATACATAAATGTAACAACATTGTATCGGTAATTGTTGCTGTCTGTTTCTAGCTTGAATAAGTTGAGTGATACAAAGGAGAAACGTTTGTGTGAGTATGCTGTTTGCGTTCAAGCTGGCTTTAACAGTGATCTCTGTGTTGTTACAGATGCGTCGATTCCTTCTACAGTGCATCCAAGATGATGCATGCTTCGGTCTTTACCAGTAATTCATCTCACGAGCTTCTCGGAAAGCATCCACCTGTTTGCCGTTTTATTTGACATAGCAGTTTGATCTATTGTTGATTTAACAGTGTTATCTGTTTGCACATAAACCCGAGAGTAAATAAACAACTCGCTGAATTGTTGTACATGCACTACGTTCTTTCAATTGCAGCATCCTTAAATAATTGATTAAACACTGTGACGGTGATTGTATCAAGTGAACTTTCCATTCCTCCCTCTGCCCTGTTTGTCTCTTGAAATCATGATAGAAATGAACGTGTTCTATTGCAGTCACCAAGTTGTAATCATTTGGGTAAAAAAAACAAGGCAGTGCAATGTACTGGTAGAGAATGTAGTTTCATTAAGATAACGCATTGGACAGTATTGTACCTGTCTTCACAGATCTGCTAACACAGTGCATGAGGGTGTGGCAGTGTTGCTGAGAAAAACTCCTTTGTAGATAAGTTATCTTCAGCCCTCTGCAGCAGTGTTTGCTTTCGCTGCACGAAGAAAAATATTATAGCGAGAAATGTTTACAGTGCCACCCACAAAGACATTCCCTTCCTTAATGCAAAGAAATGTGGCTGTAATCTTTCACCATCAATCATGGTGCCGTTCTCACCTCTAGGAATGTTTTTTTGTTCTTGTTTTCCTATGTCTCTTGTATTTTTCTTGTTTACTTCTTTTACATATTCCTTCATATTACATATTCCTTCAGTTGGTGCTTTTGTTGTTCTGCATGGTATAAATACTGTGATGCATAAATAGTGCCTAGTACTCAATATAATGGTTGAGTGCATTGTACAGTGTTACACATACAAAGTACTTTTGAGTGTTTAGGCAAATCAAAATAGCTTGCTAAATCCGGCCTCTATGTGTAGCCAGCCTAGAGGTTGTACCCATTCGGGATAGTGAGCTATGCATAGTGACATAGTTGTTTATTCAGATGTGTAGATGTAGTGCTTTTGACAGAAGCATTCATTGGTGATTTGGTCATCTTCAGCACCGTGTACTAGATGCATTTTCTTTTCATTGAAACTCTTGTGAAACAACCATGAAAAAAAGTTTACAATGCAGTAAAACAAACAATCCTTTGTTACAAAAGCATTGAAAATTTGGCGAGTTGGTACGGGTGACATATTTCTTGTTCATAGCACGAAGGGACACAAACAAAGACTAGCGTTCATCCTATCTGCTTCTAGTCTTTGTCTGTGTCCCTTGGCGCTATAAACTAGAAATCCTTTGTTGTATGCGCAGAAATGCGGCTCTATTCTCCTCCATCAGCAAACTTGGTGCCATTCTGACCTATATAAATGCCGTGTTTATTATTTTTTCCCTTTCATATGTTGCTGATTTTCTTTTATAATTTCTTGCACTAATATACGTAATTAATTTTATATGCTTCATGTGTTCGCATTTCACCTAATGCTTTTGTTGTGCTGCATTCTTGAAGTCCTTTTATGCCAGAAAACATGTAATTCTTAGTTTATTATTCGAGTGCACAATGAAGTGCTACCTATACAAAGTTATTTGACTATTTAGGCATAACATCAGAATTGCATACCAAATCCGACTTCTAATATACCCAGCAGGGGTTTGTAAGTATTCAGGTTAGTAATATATGTTTAGAGAGATAGGAACTGGTGTGAGACATGTACTGTATCGGGGTACTGTTGCCATAACAATCATGTGTGTGTTGGGTTATGGCATGTGTGTTAGGTTGTCACGTATATTGCCTACAATTGTGGTAGTCCTTTTTGATTGCCAGGTCTAGCACTTTAGTTGAGGGAAGTGTTTTCATTTGCATCACCTTCCCATGTTCCCTGTGACTTTGCAGGTTCCTTGTTGTCAGGGTCACTGAAACAGTACGACTTGCTTGTGTCTTAGCATGGGAGGCTGCATTGCTGCCGGCTGTGCCCTTATAAGACCATGGAAAAGACAAACATAATGAGTCACCTGCGCACACACTCAGGGGAACGTCCATTCAAGTGCCACCTGTGCCCTGAAGCATTCACTCAGAGGTCACACCTGACACGCCATCTGCGTTACCACACGGGAAAGCGTCCCTTTTCCTGTGTGCATTGTGGTGCATCCTTTTCGCAGCAGCGCCCTCTATCCCATCACACGTCCTGTCACGCAGTAAAGAAGCCCTAAAGGTCAGGGGCTTGCAGTTTCTTTTGTAGATCGCTCAATTTGTTTGTTGGAGTAGGTCAGCCCTAAACTGCATTGATAGATTTCTAGGTCCTTCAACTACAAAGCTTCTTGTAGTAATAACTAGAAATAAGTTGACTCCACTGTATATCAGGATTTCTTGAAGACTGCCTTCATGTCACTGCACTGCTATGCCAGCTTATCAGAGGTTTGGCTTATCTTAAATGTGGACTGACCAAATATGTGTTCATGACTGTGGAAATAAGTTTCTTGAAATTGCGCATAATATATGAAGCTTTCAAACAAACCAGAAACCAACATTTGATTATAGGGCACAGTAGTGTGTGTCCAGTTATGGTTCTTGTTAATTTCTCAGTACATCAGTGGTGCAGTTCGCATTTAATTTATTTGTGCTTTCTAGCTCCAGTGCTTATGTTTTAATGACTTATTTACAAACTTAATAATACAACAAGACTACCACGTTACACTCTAGTTTATTACAGATTATACCGTTGTGGCAGCTCTTATGTCCTCAAGGTTAAATGCATAGCTTATGCAGAGTTTGTTCTCAAGCTTAAATGTACAGCATTGGACTTATGGTTGAGCATAAGGAAACCCCATAACACTTGTTGACAGTTGCGCACCAAGGCAACGGCAATATTTACAAACTTAATAATACAACAAGACTACCATGTTACACAGTGGTTTATTACAGATTATAACATTGTGGCGACTCGTATGTTCTCAAGCCTAAATGTACAGCATTGGACTTGCGGTTGAGCATTAGCAAACCCGATAACGCTCGTTGACATTTGTGCACCAAGGCAACGGCGAGCGAATGGCCACTGGAACTCTTTAGAGGCCATCAGGGATGCATATCTTCCAGAAGCAGTGTGACTACCTTGATCACTTCTGAGGGTATCGTATTTGAAAAGCCTAATGCCACGTCCTCTACAAGTGAAAAATAGGATGCAAGCAAAATATTTACGTTCTTGCGCTTTGTACAAACGCACATGTACGCATGTATTTTCACCTGTGCTTTGCATACGAACGAAAAAAATGCCGTCAAAATTGGTTTGAATGCTATGGCTACGCGAAGTGCACTGGGTTGACTGGGCAGTGACTGCGGGTTATGTGTGTGCTATGGCAGTACCGTGTTCTTCTCGTGATCGAGTTGCAGAGTGCCGTGCGATAAGAACTGAGCACAACGCAAGTTGCGGCAGGCTGCCCGGGAATCGTCCGACCTCGAAGTCGTCACATCTGCAGATCGCTTTGAAGATTCGGCACGCGTCGCTGCGTGAACTACGCATTTGCTACCAGAGAAAAAGCCATCCTTCGTCCCTCCCGAGCTGCCTTCCTGCTATCTTCCTTTGTGCATGATTTGGCTCACCATCGCACGCTTTCACTGGCACATACAGCTTACGGCATGAGGGAATGATGTTATCGCCATTGGACTGCATATGGAACATTGGGGCAACCACGACAGCAGAAATGCGCCTGGAGTGTCCTATCATTGCGATTGGAATTATATAGGAATGGCACCCTTACGCTTCTGGGTTATCCGCGTTCATGAAGTGAAACGTCACTCTAATTTTTTTTAATATGCGTTACCAAATCAATAGGTGCGTGTTATACACTGCTGTGACTTACGTATTTTTGTGGGAAAAACTGCTGTTATGAGGGGGGTGCGACCTAAAAAAGGTGCGACTTTTAGGCCGGGTAAAACGGTAATATACGAAGTTAGCAAAGAAACTAGAAACACGTTTGAGACCTGGGGGCCTATTCTGTGAGTGACTACCTATCGCATATGTCAGTTTCATCTGCTGCTGGAATGCTGATTGGCTCTTCGGGCCATTCATGACCAGCCCGTACTTTTGTAGTCGTTTGAACACGTGGCGCAGGTGAAGTGCGTGTTTGTCTGCTGAAGCGCTGAAGACGAGGATGTCGTCGATGTATGTGAAACAGCAGCTCAAACCATGGAGAACCTGATCGAAAATTCGTTGAAACGTTCGTGTGGCGTTTTGCAGACCAAATGGCATCCGGAGGTACTAAAACATGCCAAAAAGTGTTATGGCTGTCTTTGGTACATCGGAAGGCTTGACTAGGTCTATCTTGCTGAATATTGTGAACCATACAATAACACGGTAAAATCCTGAATTTTTGAGGATGTGTGCACACTTGCTACGTATGAGCTATCGATCTAACTTCATGACAGTATCAGTAGCGACATTGAAGATATAGGTTTTTGAGTCCATGCGCAGTTTGCCAACTTACAGCGTGTACTTCTTTTTCTGCAGCTTAGCGAGTTTTATCAGTTGTGCCCTCGCTTGTGCCCTCAGTTGTGGCCACTTTGCAAGTGAAAATCTTCACAGATTGCGAGGTTTATTTTTATTGCGATAGCAATTATATGGACACTCAAAAGCAGATTTCTGCCGTCGGCGTCGCCGTCGCCGTCGCCGTCGCCGTCGCCGTCGCCGTGAGGTTCCGTATGACGTCATTTGGAGATGAAATCGTCGCCGGTAAGTGGTTCTTGAGGGAAAGGGAAAGGTTGGCGCTATCTTCGAACGCTGTATGTGCGAGTGAAAGGGCGCGAGGGGCGCGTCTTTCACGGGGAGTGAACGCACGGCGGAGAACAAACGCGCGTTCTGCGCCGTGCTCGCTTAAGGGCTGCAGAAGTAGGCGTCTCTTTTCTCCTTTACAATCACCATATATGTAGAGCAAACGCGCCTTCTTCGGACGCGCGAGAGGCCGTGGGGGAGGGGGAGGGAAGGGAGGCGACGTTTAGCTGCGGCACCAAGTGCCTATTTATATCAGAGGCTCCAGCAACAGTCACCAACGCCGCACGCATTTTGAGCTAACGCGGGCAAAACGCCGATGGCGTCGACAACAGTTCTGCGTGTTGTTGCTACCAAAGCCGCTCACCTTACTTCGTATGACATTGCTGTGTTGCTATCGCATTCATTGCTTCGCCCTTAGGGCGAAACTGTGACATTTTTTTTAAGTTGGAGATGATCGCTTAAGATCGCTAGTAGTGGTCAATTCCAACTTTTTCTGAGCAAAAGTTAATTATTTTTTGCTCGTACATTGCCCAATCTTCATTGGACTCATCTTCTAACCCAAAAATAGAAGATTTGAGCACCGCATCTTATTTTCCGCATTGTCGCTCATTGATGCAATGGCTGTCAGCTGATCTGAGACGCACATGGCTGCGTAATTTTTTTTCACTTCTGCTGTGCTACGTGACGCAATAATTGCTTTCATGACCGCGGTGTTAGCACTAAATATGCAAACTTCGTTTTCACATGCTTTCTGCTTTTCTTTGGTGCCTTTTCTCTTGTTTTCTTTTTTAGTGTTTATAGAAAAAACTTGTGCCATGAAGCGAAGAACTTGGTGGTGGCATAATTGGCGAGAGACTCCTTGTGGTAGCTTAGTGGCTACGGCATTCGGCTTCTGAAGTAGAGGTCGTGGGTTTAATCTCTGCCCCGGTGGCCGCATTCTGATGAAGTTGGAATGTAAAAATGTGTGTGTACTTAGATTTATGTGCAAGTTAAAAGGCCCCAGGTGTTCAAAATTAATTTGGAGTCCTTCACTATGGCGTGCCTCGTAGTTAGATTGTGGTTTTGGCTCATAAATCCTCTGAACCAGGGAATAAATCCAGGGAAGCACCAACTCTGTCTTGGGCTATTTTCTGTGTCGCGTTCGTTTCTTCAAACCAAAAATTGTGCATTGCTTTCGACCCTGTTGGAGCACAGCTGGTGAACTGCAGATTGGAATTTGTCTGATGTACATTTTTGTGCTTACTTTCTGCAATGTGCCATCCTGTGCTTGCTGTTAGTGTTCCAGAGGAAATTGTCTTTCGTATGCCAACACCTTTCATGAGGATTCGATGAATTGTATTAGTGTCACGTGATATGTTGCTACACCGATGTCATCTGACCTTAGGGACAAACCTTTGCTAGTGTACATGCACGGCCATTTCCTCTGGGGCTATTTGATTCGTGGGAATTGCATCCAAGGGCATGTTTTCCGGAACCCCTCCAAGCAGACTGTTCTTCAGTGTAACGACAGTTTCGGTGTCTACTGCCATTCAACTTAATGGCATTAAAAATGCCTCTGTATAAGCATTTTGTTGGGAAGAGGGAGAGGGGAAGAGCTTCGCGGCACTATGGGAAAGCTGGTGGGGTTCCCCAAGGCCAGAAAGTTTTAGAACCCCTTGACTATACAGTCTAACACACGTGCAGTGAAATTTGAGCAAGAATAATTGGAAGTTGTTCTAACTCTATAGTTTGACACTCACTAAGAATAACTTATATGCTACATGAAAGAGTTTTTCTTTATTTATTTCAGGATCAGCACCTCACTTGCTGCTCATAGAGCTGCAGAAGTGTTTTTAAATCAGTTCTGCTTGTGTCACTCAGACGTTCGGTATGCATTAAAAGATGTTTCTGGTAGATCAGGGCCTGTTATCGCAAATATTTTACTTGGAGCATTCCCGTTGCTGGCATTTGGACACCCACTAATCACAGTAGCAATCGGTATGGTAATTAGATGATCACCCAGGGGATGGCACTTTGACAACCTTTAAAATCAGTTTTCTGAATATGGGCGAATATTTAGCTGCTATATGTTGATTGTTATGTCAATGACGGTACAGGAGCACATTCATGAAGAATGTATAAGTGTGTCTTCTAGGAGCAAGTCTGTTGTAATTAAATCTGTTTTCATTTTTTTAAAAGAGAGAAAAGGAAACTTGCAGCAGCTCCAGGAAAAGGTTGACTGTGCTTTTTCTGCCGCCTAAAGTTTCGTCTGGTGTTATGGTTTTGGCGTGTCTAATGTGCTGCCAACTGGACTCTTCATGCAGGTACAGCCAGTGTTTGTGCAGCTCAGAAACTATCTGAAAAATCTGGCGATTTCGAAGAATGGCAAGTGTCTGCCCATCAAGCCTCCATGCACAGCTTTAGTGAAAATGTCAGCTGGGGCCACATCCGAAGCCAAAGCCAGAGTTCCAACAGCTTGCAGGGACGTCCTGCCTGACATTATACCACTCATATTGACGCTTCCATCTCTAGACCAGTAGTAGAGTGTACTAGATTGGGGGAGTGGGTCCAGCGGACGCCTTGACAAGTGCCAAGGGTGAAGCAAAAAACGTGGAAATTGTGGCAGCACTGCCGTTGCCTTATTCTGAAGCTGTGGCCAATAAAAATTGGCTTCGGCTGTTTCGGCAGCACTCATTGACTGAGGCGAGCTCACAGGTTGAGTAGCTGTCGTCTGTTCGATGCACCGTCATTGTTCCGTCGTTTGCATTCTTTCCGCCGTTGTTTTTCCATTTTATTTACAAGAGATCAGTGGGGAATAACACCAGTGTCGCCGCCACCGGGTATCCGCCTGTAGAAGTTCCATGCAACTGCGGTAGGGTCTCCGATGCGACAAGCGTCTGGCCGGCATGCGAGGCCGCTCATTCGGGAGAAAGCAACGGTGGGGCCACCAACTTTTCAATAAAAAAAGCCTCAGCAGAGAGCCTTCGTTGGACCCACTCCCCCAATCTAGTACACTCTACCGGTAGTCTCCACAGTTACAGCCATGGTCACTGCCTTTCAGTGTTGCCGACAGTGTAGCAATTGGATTGTGTTCCTCTTTCATTGCCACCTGTGCCCAAGTGCATTTGGTCACAGTTCCAACCTCAAGCAGCATGTTTGCAGTTGTACGGGAGAGTGGCCATATCCCTGCGCCCACTGCGCTGAGTCTTTTTCACGGAAGGAGTGCCTCTTATACCACATGCCTTGTCACAGATGGGGAAGAAGCACTCATTATTAAGGGCACACAGTTTCTTATAGAAAAACTGATTGATTGATTTATGTGGTGTTCATACTGCATCGAAAGGGTTCTTGCCCTTGCACGCAAAGGCTTCATAGAATATTGCTTAAAAGGGAAATATGACCCCACCATCCGTTATACACTGCTTTGACTTTGTAGCTATGCTGAGAACTTCAAGGTTCATCTTATTTTGAATGCAGCTTGGTCTAAACTGTGGCCACTGTGGTCTAAATAAACTTTTCTTGGAACTAATCTTCATCGCAAGTTTAATTTCTTTGGAAATGCACCTTGTATTTTAGTTTACTCTATCATACTACAATCGGTGTTCAATAAATATAGTGAATGGTTGAGTTCATGATTTGTTGGAAAAGCAGTACCTGTATGGATAAATACTATATTATATATCCAGGAGTTTGTTATATGGAGGTTCGTTATAAGCAGGTTTAACTGTAATTGTGCTTCCTAGCTCGAGTGCTTGTTTTGTTTTATACAAGCTTAATAGTCGTCATGCACATAAGCAAATGAGTTTCTTTGCCATCATTACTTGGGTCAATAGTTACTTATTAAGTGCGATAAACAGAGCCTCAAAAAATTTTGTGTCGGTAGTCCTTTAAGGAGAGCGTGGTCTCCAGAATAAGTTATCTTGAATAAGAGTTGTGGATCGGCATAAGCTAACCTCAAAGTAGTGGTTATTTTTTGCATACTGGCAACAACGTGCACTAGTGGGCACTCAAAGCCTCGAGAAACCTTCAGTGACGTTTAGTAATGCTATTCTGACGTTTGATGATGCCTGGCTTAAATTATACATTGCATGTTAAACCATATATGTCCCCACAGCAAGCTGGCAAAGCTTTAGTGCATTAGAGGCTGTAGAACATTTGTATTTTAATTTCTTAATGTCGCAGTTGAAGCATAAGCAGTCTGGTGACACTGAGTGGTGACTAAATGAATGGGAACCCCAGAAACTGCTCCCTCGGGTAACAGAAGCCCGTCTGAAAGGCCATGCTTTTATGAACTGCAAACAGTGGAAGTGGTTGCAGGAGCTTAAAATACATCACGAACGCCATGCATAGTTTTTAATTTTCAGTGCACTCGGTGCATCTCTGGTTTCCAACTGCTTTTTATTGTGGAAGTGAAGAAATTGTGGGAACAATTTCAGCAGTGACATTGCTGCGTAGTTGGGCTCTATAATGTGAAGAAAAAAATTGTTGCATGAGTATTGCTTGCTTGAGCCGTGCACCATCCGAATCGGAGGACGCTTAAGCTTCGCCTTTATTTCATTTCATTTCATTTTTATTTCCTTAAAGACCCCCGAGGGGGTATTACATAAGGGGTGGTTTTGTTTTTTACACCGATCAGTGCGATGATACATCTGTTATGCTATGCATGAAGCTTGATGGGCAGGTGGTAGTGGCGATGTTGCGAGAAGGGCCGTTCCACTCTTTTGCTGCTCTGGGAAAAAATGAAGCAGAAAATGTTTTAGTACACGCACGTCGGCGAGAAACTTGTAGTGCATGACCAGTGCGATGAGATATGTGAGCTGCAGGGATAATGTAAGGAGGGCAGTTGAGTGGTGAGTGAAAGAACTTGTGAAATAGAGAGAGGGTTGCAATGCGTCGGCGACAAGACAAAGTTAATAAGTTACACTCGGCTTTAAGGAAAGAAGCACTGATTTCATATGAATACGAAGCATGAATGAATCTAGCAGCACTGTTTTGAACGGATTCTAGGGTATTAGTGAGACCTACTTCGGGTGGGTTCCAGATGGGAGATGCGTACTCTAATTTAGCCCTGACTAATGATTTGTAAGCAAGTAGTTTAACGTGACTCGGAGCGTTATGCAAATGACGTTTCAAGAAGCCCAGAGTTCTGTTAGCAGATGACGTGACATTAGCAATGTGCGTGTTCCAGGACATATTGTTAGATAAGGTGACTCCAAGGTATTTATAAGTGGTTACTGATTCAACGGGGACGTTAGCTATGTTATAAGTGAAGTGAAAGGGAAATTGACGACGAGTGAAGGAAATGAGTTTGCATTTAGTAGGGTTTAGGGACATTAGCCAGTCATCACACCATTTTACTATGTGGTCGAGATCTTGTTGTAGGATCGTATGGTCAGATGGGCTAGTAACGGTTCGGTAAATGACGCAGTCGTCAGCAAACATGCGGATATTAGAAAATACATGTAAAGGTAGGTCGTTAATGTATATTAGGAACAGAAGAGGACCTTGGACAGAGCCTTGAGGCACCCCTGATGACACTGGTAGTGGGCTGGATAATTTGTTATTTGTAAACACTACTTGTGAACGGTTAGACAAAAATTCTTTTATCCAATTTAGTACATTTGGGTGCAAGTTTAAGAAGGGTAATTTTAAAATTAGGCGTTTGTGGGGTACTTTATCAAAGGCTTTCGCGAAGTCAAGAAATAAGGAGTCGGTTTGCACGTTAACATCAAGGTTAGCATGAAGGTCATGAACATAGATGGCAAGCTGGGTTTCGCAAGAGAGACCCCTACGAAACCCATGTTGAGAATGGTGAAAGAAGTTTTGAGAGTCAAGGAAATTCATGATGTAAGAGTAAATGACGTGTTCCATGAATTTGCAAGGTATGCTGGTCAGGGAGATTGGTCGGTAGTTCAGAGGTGAGTTTTTGTTACTGGATTTGAAGATGGGAACGACCTTTCCCACTTTCCAGTCATCTGGAATGATACCCGTAGAAAGAGATTGCGAAAATATTAAAACAAAATAAGCCAAAGCAACGTGCCCTATATTTTTCAGGAGTTTCGCGTTAATTTCGTCTAGTCCAGATGCCGCTGACAACTTGATCTTTTCGATGAGGGATGAGATACCACCAACAGAAAAGCTGATGTCAGGCATGAAAGATGTGACACGACATGAAAACGTAGGTAAGGAAATGTCTACTTCCTTAGTGAATACAGATGAAAAGGCCTTGTTAAAAGCATCGGGACATTCATCGTCTGAAATAACCTCTCCAGAGTCGTTAGTAAGAGTGGTAGAAGCTACTGCTTGGGGATTAATTATCTGCCAAAACTTGCGGGGGTTATTAGCTAACATATTAGGCAAATCGGTGTTAAAGCGAGTTTGGCATTACGGATTTCTGTGAGATAAGCTTTTTCAGCTGCGTAATACTTTTCCCAGTTTTGGGCGCCCCCTTTAAGTTTGGCGTTCCGGAATAAACGTTTTTTCTTGTTATCTAGCTGGTGCAAAGTTTTGTTAAACCATGGTTTTTGGCTGTTTACACCGATAGTAGTTTTAGGGATGAACATGTGTATTAGCTCGGTTAGTTTCTGCTTAAAAGTAAGCCAGTTTTCCTGAAGAGAACGATGGTGAAAATTGGCCTCATATGTTGGTAGAAAGGTGCAAAGTTGATTATTTATGGCATCATAATTACCCTTATCGTATAAGGTTATTGTTTTCTTATGCGAGGGGTTGGCAGTAGGGCCAAAACTGAAATCTACATGAATTACTTTATGGCCACTAATTTTATGGAGATAGTGAATCGAAGACAGGCTATCGGGATGGGTTGTCAGTATTAAATCCAAAATGTTAGAGGAATCGCAAGTGACACGTGTTGGTTGAGTTACTAACTGCGTTAGGTTATAGTTAAGGCAAACATTGATAAAATCTCTGGCTTCAGTTATGTTAGCCGTTGCAGTTTCTTCACTCCAATTAATACCAGAAAAATTTAAATCTCCAAAAAGAACGAGATCGGCTTTAGGATATGTCAAGGTAAGCTGGTTTAGAATAGTATTAAGTGTGCGAGAAAAGTTAGGATTGTTATGTGGGGGTCTATAGCAAACACCCAATAATACTGATTGTGGTAAAGCTTGACATAATACCCATAAAATTTCTAAGTCGGAGTCAAAGTTAATTACAGAACATGGTAATTGTTTGCTGGCTGCAATGAGAACACCGCCCCCGCGAGTGCCTTTGCGGTCTTTGCGATAAACATTCAAATTCGGTAAGTCGGCGAGTACTTCTGCGTCGGCAACATCACTTGATAGCCGTCTTTCGGTTAGTGTAAGAAAGTTGCTATCTGAAGACTTCACAAGATGAGACAGGTGATCACGTTTGGGTATGAAACTTCGAATGTTCGTGAAGATTACGGAGAAAGAGTGGAACAGGATAGCATTCATAGATTCCTAGTTGCTTATCAGGCTTTTTTTCTCGTATATTCGAATTACAATCCGACAGTAGTATGTCTGTAGGTTGTAGTTAAGTCGTACTTTACCATTTTTCTGGTAGATTTTACTTTGAGAAATTACATTTTTAGTTCACTAAACCGTTGCGCCACGCGGTGGGCCTGCGTGGTCGAAGTGGTTCCTGATGAATTTCTCCGTCAGAGCCACGGATACCGATGCTTATGCCGACACTGACGCCAGATTTCCTGCGACCCGAGGCCCTTGACGCGCTCGCATTAAAAGATGGCTGATGTGGTCTTGAACTGTTTCAATGCTGATGACACAAAGGTGGCCCTTTAGTTATTTACATCACAAAGCCTTGCGAAAATGGCGGTATCTGTTGATGGGAGGAGTTGAGAGGCAGCAATTTGAAATTTAAATTTCTGGTTAAAATGGTTTCTGGGAGCCGAGTTTCTTAATGTGTATAACCATATTGTGCCATCTACTCTCATTTACATATATAAACTGATAGCTCTTGGGCGACCGAGTCATGGGTCCTTTAAACATATGCTGTATTTCACACTCATGTAGCAGCACTTGCAAGTGAATATATCTATTCACTTGTTTTATGCCGAGTACAGTTTGGTTCTAAAGTCTACTAGATGGCACTGTTATGTATATTCAAGCAAAGCTGAACTTCTTTTCAGTATTCGTGCTCTCACTTGCTTCTCAAATGGTAACAAATTTTATCTTTGTGATGTTTGATGACTTGAGGGCTTTAATATGACTTGTATTGTCCTGAATATGCAGTGCTGGTAGCGCTGAAGAACGGTTCCTAGATGTAGGGATTTTATGCATTCTTTAGAAAATGAAGCTAAGTTTGTTCTAATCTTTGGAAATTTCATGCTGTGACATTGGAATGGTGAAGCTGCTGATGTAAACATCGGTTTTGATCTCAGTAACTTGGATATTACCTTCGCTTTAGCATGTGAACCAACTCTATCGTACAGCAGCGTAGTGAACGCATGTTGCCCTGTAAATAACAATTTGTTGATGTTCTGGGCCCTTTAACGAAGCACCGCCACTGAGATTTTGCCATTTGTACCTCTATATGTGCTGTCAATCTATGTGCACTCTAAATGAAATATTCATCTAACTGGTGAAACAAACCAAATTAAGAGGCATGGACGTATCTTAGCATGAGCAGACATGGTACACCTGTCCCAGAGCATGACCATGTGGTTGTGCTAGGCAGCAAAGTGCACATGCGTATACTAAAATTTATTGCGAACCACCCTACGCAGAGCAGCTTGAAGTGTATAAACTGTAACCTAAAGTTTAGTGTACTCTATTTTGACACGGTTGCATTCTGTAAGTGAGGTTCAGGGCCCATCGTCCTGTTAACATAACTTGCACTGCGACATCTTCTCAGCTTGAATCCAGTGACTACACTATTTGATTGTACTGAGAGGTTCCTAGTTTCCTCACATATTAGAGTTCCTAATATTATGAGGGAAACTTGATGCCACTGTCTAAAAATCTTTGGAGGGTGCTGTGACTTCATGGCTATGCCGGGATAAAGGAGGTCTGGCATTTTTTTTATCGTGCTTTGCCCAGAACATGATCAAGGCTGAGCAAACAAATGTTTTACATGTGTTAGTTCTACTAAAATACACATATCATTTTTGTTTGCTCATTCTTGATGTAACAAGTAAACAATAGAATGCACGCTTGAGACTGGGGCGCCATATGTGCCAACTCTCTTCTTCCTGCAAATTTATAAACATTAACATTTTTCTTCTGCAGCTTTCGATAAATGGTGAAGCCTGGGAAGTTGGTTCAACTAAGTACGTTTTGCATGAGTGAAAAATTGTTTATAATACATAATTGTAACAACATTGTATCGGTAATTGTTGCTGCCTGTCTCTAGCTTGAATAAGTTGATTTATACAAAGGAGAAAAGTTTGTGTGAGTGTGCTGTTTGCATTCATGCTGGCTTTAACAGTGATTTCTGTGTTGTTACAGATGCGTCGATTCCTTCTACAATGCATTCAAGATGACGCGTGCTTAGGACTTTACCAGTAATTCATCTCACGAGCTTCTCGGAAAGCATCCACCTGTTTGCCGTTTTATTTGACATAGCAGTTTGATCTATTGTTGATTTAACAGTGTTATCTGTTTGCACATAAACCCGAGAGTAAATAAACAACTCGCTGAATTGTTGTACATGCACTACGTTCTTTCAATTGCAGCATCCTTAAATAATTGATTAAACACTGTGACGGTGATTGTATCAAGTGAACTTTCCATTCCTCCCTCTGCCCTGTTTGTCTCTTGAAATCATGATAGAAATGAACGTGTTCTATTGCAGTCACCAAGTTGTAATCATTTGGGTAAAAAAAACAAGGCAGTGCAATGTACTGGTAGAGAATGTAGTTTCATTAAGATAACGCATTGGACAGTATTGTACCTGTCTTCACAGATCTGCTAACACAGTGCATGAGGGTGTGGCAGTGTTGCTGAGAAAAACTCCTTTGTAGATAAGTTATCTTCAGCCCTCTGCAGCAGTGTTTGCTTTCGCTGCACGAAGAAAAATATTATAGCGAGAAATGTTTACAGTGCCACCCACAAAGACATTCCCTTCCTTAATGCAAAGAAATGTGGCTGTAATCTTTCACCATCAATCATGGTGCCGTTCTCACCTCTAGGAATGTTTTTTTGTTCTTGTTTTCCTATGTCTCTTGTATTTTTCTTGTTTACTTCTTTTACATATTCCTTCATATTACATATTCCTTCAGTTGGTGCTTTTGTTGTTCTGCATGGTATAAATACTGTGATGCATAAATAGTGCCTAGTACTCAATATAATGGTTGAGTGCATTGTACAGTGTTACACATACAAAGTACTTTTGAGTGTTTAGGCAAATCAAAATAGCTTGCTAAATCCGGCCTCTATGTGTAGCCAGCCTAGAGGTTGTACCCATTCGGGATAGTGAGCTATGCATAGTGACATAGTTGTTTATTCAGATGTGTAGATGTAGTGCTTTTGACAGAAGCATTCATTGGTGATTTGGTCATCTTCAGCACCGTGTACTAGATGCATTTTCTTTTCATTGAAACTCTTGTGAAACAACCATGAAAAAAAGTTTACAATGCAGTAAAACAAACAATCCTTTGTTACAAAAGCATTGAAAATTTGGCGAGTTGGTACGGGTGACATATTTCTTGTTCATAGCACGAAGGGACACAAACAAAGACTAGCGTTCATCCTATCTGCTTCTAGTCTTTGTCTGTGTCCCTTGGCGCTATAAACTAGAAATCCTTTGTTGTATGCGCAGAAATGCGGCTCTATTCTCCTCCATCAGCAAACTTGGTGCCATTCTGACCTATATAAATGCCGTGTTTATTATTTTTTCCCTTTCATATGTTGCTGATTTTCTTTTATAATTTCTTGCACTAATATACGTAATTAATTTTATATGCTTCATGTGTTCGCATTTCACCTAATGCTTTTGTTGTGCTGCATTCTTGAAGTCCTTTTATGCCAGAAAACATGTAATTCTTAGTTTATTATTCGAGTGCACAATGAAGTGCTACCTATACAAAGTTATTTGACTATTTAGGCATAACATCAGAATTGCATACCAAATCCGACTTCTAATATACCCAGCAGGGGTTTGTAAGTATTCAGGTTAGTAATATATGTTTAGAGAGATAGGAACTGGTGTGAGACATGTACTGTATCGGGGTACTGTTGCCATAACAATCATGTGTGTGTTGGGTTATGGCATGTGTGTTAGGTTGTCACGTATATTGCCTACAATTGTGGTAGTCCTTTTTGATTGCCAGGTCTAGCACTTTAGTTGAGGGAAGTGTTTTCATTTGCATCACCTTCCCATGTTCCCTGTGACTTTGCAGGTTCCTTGTTGTCAGGGTCACTGAAACAGTACGACTTGCTTGTGTCTTAGCATGGGAGGCTGCATTGCTGCCGGCTGTGCCCTTATAAGACCATGGAAAAGACAAACATAATGAGTCACCTGCGCACACACTCAGGGGAACGTCCATTCAAGTGCCACCTGTGCCCTGAAGCATTCACTCAGAGGTCACACCTGACACGCCATCTGCGTTACCACACGGGAAAGCGTCCCTTTTCCTGTGTGCATTGTGGTGCATCCTTTTCGCAGCAGCGCCCTCTATCCCATCACACGTCCTGTCACGCAGTAAAGAAGCCCTAAAGGTCAGGGGCTTGCAGTTTCTTTTGTAGATCGCTCAATTTGTTTGTTGGAGTAGGTCAGCCCTAAACTGCATTGATAGATTTCTAGGTCCTTCAACTACAAAGCTTCTTGTAGTAATAACTAGAAATAAGTTGACTCCACTGTATATCAGGATTTCTTGAAGACTGCCTTCATGTCACTGCACTGCTATGCCAGCTTATCAGAGGTTTGGCTTATCTTAAATGTGGACTGACCAAATATGTGTTCATGACTGTGGAAATAAGTTTCTTGAAATTGCGCATAATATATGAAGCTTTCAAACAAACCAGAAACCAACATTTGATTATAGGGCACAGTAGTGTGTGTCCAGTTATGGTTCTTGTTAATTTCTCAGTACATCAGTGGTGCAGTTCGCATTTAATTTATTTGTGCTTTCTAGCTCCAGTGCTTATGTTTTAATGACTTATTTACAAACTTAATAATACAACAAGACTACCACGTTACACTCTAGTTTATTACAGATTATACCGTTGTGGCAGCTCTTATGTCCTCAAGGTTAAATGCATAGCTTATGCAGAGTTTGTTCTCAAGCTTAAATGTACAGCATTGGACTTATGGTTGAGCATAAGGAAACCCCATAACACTTGTTGACAGTTGCGCACCAAGGCAACGGCAATATTTACAAACTTAATAATACAACAAGACTACCATGTTACACAGTGGTTTATTACAGATTATAACATTGTGGCGACTCGTATGTTCTCAAGCCTAAATGTACAGCATTGGACTTGCGGTTGAGCATTAGCAAACCCGATAACGCTCGTTGACATTTGTGCACCAAGGCAACGGCGAGCGAATGGCCACTGGAACTCTTTAGAGGCCATCAGGGATGCATATCTTCCAGAAGCAGTGTGACTACCTTGATCACTTCTGAGGGTATCGTATTTGAAAAGCCTAATGCCACGTCCTCTACAAGTGAAAAATAGGATGCAAGCAAAATATTTACGTTCTTGCGCTTTGTACAAACGCACATGTACGCATGTATTTTCACCTGTGCTTTGCATACGAACGAAAAAAATGCCGTCAAAATTGGTTTGAATGCTATGGCTACGCGAAGTGCACTGGGTTGACTGGGCAGTGACTGCGGGTTATGTGTGTGCTATGGCAGTACCGTGTTCTTCTCGTGATCGAGTTGCAGAGTGCCGTGCGATAAGAACTGAGCACAACGCAAGTTGCGGCAGGCTGCCCGGGAATCGTCCGACCTCGAAGTCGTCACATCTGCAGATCGCTTTGAAGATTCGGCACGCGTCGCTGCGTGAACTACGCATTTGCTACCAGAGAAAAAGCCATCCTTCGTCCCTCCCGAGCTGCCTTCCTGCTATCTTCCTTTGTGCATGATTTGGCTCACCATCGCACGCTTTCACTGGCACATACAGCTTACGGCATGAGGGAATGATGTTATCGCCATTGGACTGCATATGGAACATTGGGGCAACCACGACAGCAGAAATGCGCCTGGAGTGTCCTATCATTGCGATTGGAATTATATAGGAATGGCACCCTTACGCTTCTGGGTTATCCGCGTTCATGAAGTGAAACGTCACTCTAATTTTTTTTAATATGCGTTACCAAATCAATAGGTGCGTGTTATACACTGCTGTGACTTACGTATTTTTGTGGGAAAAACTGCTGTTATGAGGGGGGTGCGACCTAAAAAAGGTGCGACTTTTAGGCCGGGTAAAACGGTAATATACGAAGTTAGCAAAGAAACTAGAAACACGTTTGAGACCTGGGGGCCTATTCTGTGAGTGACTACCTATCGCATATGTCAGTTTCATCTGCTGCTGGAATGCTGATTGGCTCTTCGGGCCATTCATGACCAGCCCGTACTTTTGTAGTCGTTTGAACACGTGGCGCAGGTGAAGTGCGTGTTTGTCTGCTGAAGCGCTGAAGACGAGGATGTCGTCGATGTATGTGAAACAGCAGCTCAAACCATGGAGAACCTGATCGAAAATTCGTTGAAACGTTCGTGTGGCGTTTTGCAGACCAAATGGCATCCGGAGGTACTAAAACATGCCAAAAAGTGTTATGGCTGTCTTTGGTACATCGGAAGGCTTGACTAGGTCTATCTTGCTGAATATTGTGAACCATACAATAACACGGTAAAATCCTGAATTTTTGAGGATGTGTGCACACTTGCTACGTATGAGCTATCGATCTAACTTCATGACAGTATCAGTAGCGACATTGAAGATATAGGTTTTTGAGTCCATGCGCAGTTTGCCAACTTACAGCGTGTACTTCTTTTTCTGCAGCTTAGCGAGTTTTATCAGTTGTGCCCTCGCTTGTGCCCTCAGTTGTGGCCACTTTGCAAGTGAAAATCTTCACAGATTGCGAGGTTTATTTTTATTGCGATAGCAATTATATGGACACTCAAAAGCAGATTTCTGCCGTCGGCGTCGCCGTCGCCGTCGCCGTCGCCGTCGCCGTCGCCGTGAGGTTCCGTATGACGTCATTTGGAGATGAAATCGTCGCCGGTAAGTGGTTCTTGAGGGAAAGGGAAAGGTTGGCGCTATCTTCGAACGCTGTATGTGCGAGTGAAAGGGCGCGAGGGGCGCGTCTTTCACGGGGAGTGAACGCACGGCGGAGAACAAACGCGCGTTCTGCGCCGTGCTCGCTTAAGGGCTGCAGAAGTAGGCGTCTCTTTTCTCCTTTACAATCACCATATATGTAGAGCAAACGCGCCTTCTTCGGACGCGCGAGAGGCCGTGGGGGAGGGGGAGGGAAGGGAGGCGACGTTTAGCTGCGGCACCAAGTGCCTATTTATATCAGAGGCTCCAGCAACAGTCACCAACGCCGCACGCATTTTGAGCTAACGCGGGCAAAACGCCGATGGCGTCGACAACAGTTCTGCGTGTTGTTGCTACCAAAGCCGCTCACCTTACTTCGTATGACATTGCTGTGTTGCTATCGCATTCATTGCTTCGCCCTTAGGGCGAAACTGTGACATTTTTTTTAAGTTGGAGATGATCGCTTAAGATCGCTAGTAGTGGTCAATTCCAACTTTTTCTGAGCAAAAGTTAATTATTTTTTGCTCGTACATTGCCCAATCTTCATTGGACTCATCTTCTAACCCAAAAATAGAAGATTTGAGCACCGCATCTTATTTTCCGCATTGTCGCTCATTGATGCAATGGCTGTCAGCTGATCTGAGACGCACATGGCTGCGTAATTTTTTTTCACTTCTGCTGTGCTACGTGACGCAATAATTGCTTTCATGACCGCGGTGTTAGCACTAAATATGCAAACTTCGTTTTCACATGCTTTCTGCTTTTCTTTGGTGCCTTTTCTCTTGTTTTCTTTTTAGTGTTTATAGAAAAAACTTGTGCCATGAAGCGAAGAACTTGGTGGTGGCATAATTGGCGAGAGACTCCTTGTGGTAGCTTAGTGGCTACGGCATTCGGCTTCTGAAGTAGAGGTCGTGGGTTTAATCTCTGCCCCGGTGGCCGCATTCTGATGAAGTTGGAATGTAAAAATGTGTGTGTACTTAGATTTATGTGCAAGTTAAAAGGCCCCAGGTGTTCAAAATTAATTTGGAGTCCTTCACTATGGCGTGCCTCGTAGTTAGATTGTGGTTTTGGCTCATAAATCCTCTGAACCAGGGAATAAATCCAGGGAAGCACCAACTCTGTCTTGGGCTATTTTCTGTGTCGCGTTCGTTTCTTCAAACCAAAAATTGTGCATTGCTTTCGACCCTGTTGGAGCACAGCTGGTGAACTGCAGATTGGAATTTGTCTGATGTACATTTTTGTGCTTACTTTCTGCAATGTGCCATCCTGTGCTTGCTGTTAGTGTTCCAGAGGAAATTGTCTTTCGTATGCCAACACCTTTCATGAGGATTCGATGAATTGTATTAGTGTCACGTGATATGTTGCTACACCGATGTCATCTGACCTTAGGGACAAACCTTTGCTAGTGTACATGCACGGCCATTTCCTCTGGGGCTATTTGATTCGTGGGAATTGCATCCAAGGGCATGTTTTCCGGAACCCCTCCAAGCAGACTGTTCTTCAGTGTAACGACAGTTTCGGTGTCTACTGCCATTCAACTTAATGGCATTAAAAATGCCTCTGTATAAGCATTTTGTTGGGAAGAGGGAGAGGGGAAGAGCTTCGCGGCACTATGGGAAAGCTGGTGGGGTTCCCCAAGGCCAGAAAGTTTTAGAACCCCTTGACTATACAGTCTAACACACGTGCAGTGAAATTTGAGCAAGAATAATTGGAAGTTGTTCTAACTCTATAGTTTGACACTCACTAAGAATAACTTATATGCTACATGAAAGAGTTTTTCTTTATTTATTTCAGGATCAGCACCTCACTTGCTGCTCATAGAGCTGCAGAAGTGTTTTTAAATCAGTTCTGCTTGTGTCACTCAGACGTTCGGTATGCATTAAAAGATGTTTCTGGTAGATCAGGGCCTGTTATCGCAAATATTTTACTTGGAGCATTCCCGTTGCTGGCATTTGGACACCCACTAATCACAGTAGCAATCGGTATGGTAATTAGATGATCACCCAGGGGATGGCACTTTGACAACCTTTAAAATCAGTTTTCTGAATATGGGCGAATATTTAGCTGCTATATGTTGATTGTTATGTCAATGACGGTACAGGAGCACATTCATGAAGAATGTATAAGTGTGTCTTCTAGGAGCAAGTCTGTTGTAATTAAATCTGTTTTCATTTTTTTAAAAGAGAGAAAAGGAAACTTGCAGCAGCTCCAGGAAAAGGTTGACTGTGCTTTTTCTGCCGCCTAAAGTTTCGTCTGGTGTTATGGTTTTGGCGTGTCTAATGTGCTGCCAACTGGACTCTTCATGCAGGTACAGCCAGTGTTTGTGCAGCTCAGAAACTATCTGAAAAATCTGGCGATTTCGAAGAATGGCAAGTGTCTGCCCATCAAGCCTCCATGCACAGCTTTAGTGAAAATGTCAGCTGGGGCCACATCCGAAGCCAAAGCCAGAGTTCCAACAGCTTGCAGGGACGTCCTGCCTGACATTATACCACTCATATTGACGCTTCCATCTCTAGACCAGTAGTAGAGTGTACTAGATTGGGGGAGTGGGTCCAGCGGACGCCTTGACAAGTGCCAAGGGTGAAGCAAAAAACGTGGAAATTGTGGCAGCACTGCCGTTGCCTTATTCTGAAGCTGTGGCCAATAAAAATTGGCTTCGGCTGTTTCGGCAGCACTCATTGACTGAGGCGAGCTCACAGGTTGAGTAGCTGTCGTCTGTTCGATGCACCGTCATTGTTCCGTCGTTTGCATTCTTTCCGCCGTTGTTTTTCCATTTTATTTACAAGAGATCAGTGGGGAATAACACCAGTGTCGCCGCCACCGGGTATCCGCCTGTAGAAGTTCCATGCAACTGCGGTAGGGTCTCCGATGCGACAAGCGTCTGGCCGGCATGCGAGGCCGCTCATTCGGGAGAAAGCAACGGTGGGGCCACCAACTTTTCAATAAAAAAAGCCTCAGCAGAGAGCCTTCGTTGGACCCACTCCCCCAATCTAGTACACTCTACCGGTAGTCTCCACAGTTACAGCCATGGTCACTGCCTTTCAGTGTTGCCGACAGTGTAGCAATTGGATTGTGTTCCTCTTTCATTGCCACCTGTGCCCAAGTGCATTTGGTCACAGTTCCAACCTCAAGCAGCATGTTTGCAGTTGTACGGGAGAGTGGCCATATCCCTGCGCCCACTGCGCTGAGTCTTTTTCACGGAAGGAGTGCCTCTTATACCACATGCCTTGTCACAGATGGGGAAGAAGCACTCATTATTAAGGGCACACAGTTTCTTATAGAAAAACTGATTGATTGATTTATGTGGTGTTCATACTGCATCGAAAGGGTTCTTGCCCTTGCACGCAAAGGCTTCATAGAATATTGCTTAAAAGGGAAATATGACCCCACCATCCGTTATACACTGCTTTGACTTTGTAGCTATGCTGAGAACTTCAAGGTTCATCTTATTTTGAATGCAGCTTGGTCTAAACTGTGGCCACTGTGGTCTAAATAAACTTTTCTTGGAACTAATCTTCATCGCAAGTTTAATTTCTTTGGAAATGCACCTTGTATTTTAGTTTACTCTATCATACTACAATCGGTGTTCAATAAATATAGTGAATGGTTGAGTTCATGATTTGTTGGAAAAGCAGTACCTGTATGGATAAATACTATATTATATATCCAGGAGTTTGTTATATGGAGGTTCGTTATAAGCAGGTTTAACTGTAATTGTGCTTCCTAGCTCGAGTGCTTGTTTTGTTTTATACAAGCTTAATAGTCGTCATGCACATAAGCAAATGAGTTTCTTTGCCATCATTACTTGGGTCAATAGTTACTTATTAAGTGCGATAAACAGAGCCTCAAAAAATTTTGTGTCGGTAGTCCTTTAAGGAGAGCGTGGTCTCCAGAATAAGTTATCTTGAATAAGAGTTGTGGATCGGCATAAGCTAACCTCAAAGTAGTGGTTATTTTTTGCATACTGGCAACAACGTGCACTAGTGGGCACTCAAAGCCTCGAGAAACCTTCAGTGACGTTTAGTAATGCTATTCTGACGTTTGATGATGCCTGGCTTAAATTATACATTGCATGTTAAACCATATATGTCCCCACAGCAAGCTGGCAAAGCTTTAGTGCATTAGAGGCTGTAGAACATTTGTATTTTAATTTCTTAATGTCGCAGTTGAAGCATAAGCAGTCTGGTGACACTGAGTGGTGACTAAATGAATGGGAACCCCAGAAACTGCTCCCTCGGGTAACAGAAGCCCGTCTGAAAGGCCATGCTTTTATGAACTGCAAACAGTGGAAGTGGTTGCAGGAGCTTAAAATACATCACGAACGCCATGCATAGTTTTTAATTTTCAGTGCACTCGGTGCATCTCTGGTTTCCAACTGCTTTTTATTGTGGAAGTGAAGAAATTGTGGGAACAATTTCAGCAGT
Source organism: Dermacentor silvarum (assembly GCF_013339745.2). Taxonomy (NCBI): domain Eukaryota; kingdom Metazoa; phylum Arthropoda; class Arachnida; order Ixodida; family Ixodidae; genus Dermacentor; species Dermacentor silvarum. The sequence continues at coordinate 150,163,497 of NC_051163.1, read as the reverse complement.
GACATTGCTGCGTAGTTGGGCTCTATAATGTGAAGAAAAAAATTGTTGCATGAGTATTGCTTGCTTGAGCCGTGCACCATCCGAATCGGAGGACGCTTAAGCTTCGCCTTTATTTCATTTCATTTCATTTTTATTTCCTTAAAGACCCCCGAGGGGGTATTACATAAGGGGTGGTTTTGTTTTTTACACCGATCAGTGCGATGATACATCTGTTATGCTATGCATGAAGCTTGATGGGCAGGTGGTAGTGGCGATGTTGCGAGAAGGGCCGTTCCACTCTTTTGCTGCTCTGGGAAAAAATGAAGCAGAAAATGTTTTAGTACACGCACGTCGGCGAGAAACTTGTAGTGCATGACCAGTGCGATGAGATATGTGAGCTGCAGGGATAATGTAAGGAGGGCAGTTGAGTGGTGAGTGAAAGAACTTGTGAAATAGAGAGAGGGTTGCAATGCGTCGGCGACAAGACAAAGTTAATAAGTTACACTCGGCTTTAAGGAAAGAAGCACTGATTTCATATGAATACGAAGCATGAATGAATCTAGCAGCACTGTTTTGAACGGATTCTAGGGTATTAGTGAGACCTACTTCGGGTGGGTTCCAGATGGGAGATGCGTACTCTAATTTAGCCCTGACTAATGATTTGTAAGCAAGTAGTTTAACGTGACTCGGAGCGTTATGCAAATGACGTTTCAAGAAGCCCAGAGTTCTGTTAGCAGATGACGTGACATTAGCAATGTGCGTGTTCCAGGACATATTGTTAGATAAGGTGACTCCAAGGTATTTATAAGTGGTTACTGATTCAACGGGGACGTTAGCTATGTTATAAGTGAAGTGAAAGGGAAATTGACGACGAGTGAAGGAAATGAGTTTGCATTTAGTAGGGTTTAGGGACATTAGCCAGTCATCACACCATTTTACTATGTGGTCGAGATCTTGTTGTAGGATCGTATGGTCAGATGGGCTAGTAACGGTTCGGTAAATGACGCAGTCGTCAGCAAACATGCGGATATTAGAAAATACATGTAAAGGTAGGTCGTTAATGTATATTAGGAACAGAAGAGGACCTTGGACAGAGCCTTGAGGCACCCCTGATGACACTGGTAGTGGGCTGGATAATTTGTTATTTGTAAACACTACTTGTGAACGGTTAGACAAAAATTCTTTTATCCAATTTAGTACATTTGGGTGCAAGTTTAAGAAGGGTAATTTTAAAATTAGGCGTTTGTGGGGTACTTTATCAAAGGCTTTCGCGAAGTCAAGAAATAAGGAGTCGGTTTGCACGTTAACATCAAGGTTAGCATGAAGGTCATGAACATAGATGGCAAGCTGGGTTTCGCAAGAGAGACCCCTACGAAACCCATGTTGAGAATGGTGAAAGAAGTTTTGAGAGTCAAGGAAATTCATGATGTAAGAGTAAATGACGTGTTCCATGAATTTGCAAGGTATGCTGGTCAGGGAGATTGGTCGGTAGTTCAGAGGTGAGTTTTTGTTACTGGATTTGAAGATGGGAACGACCTTTCCCACTTTCCAGTCATCTGGAATGATACCCGTAGAAAGAGATTGCGAAAATATTAAAACAAAATAAGCCAAAGCAACGTGCCCTATATTTTTCAGGAGTTTCGCGTTAATTTCGTCTAGTCCAGATGCCGCTGACAACTTGATCTTTTCGATGAGGGATGAGATACCACCAACAGAAAAGCTGATGTCAGGCATGAAAGATGTGACACGACATGAAAACGTAGGTAAGGAAATGTCTACTTCCTTAGTGAATACAGATGAAAAGGCCTTGTTAAAAGCATCGGGACATTCATCGTCTGAAATAACCTCTCCAGAGTCGTTAGTAAGAGTGGTAGAAGCTACTGCTTGGGGATTAATTATCTGCCAAAACTTGCGGGGGTTATTAGCTAACATATTAGGCAAATCGGTATTAAAGCGAGTTTGGCATTACGGATTTCTGTGAGATAAGCTTTTTCAGCTGCGTAATACTTTTCCCAGTTTTGGGCGCCCCCTTTAAGTTTGGCGTTCCGGAATAAACGTTTTTTCTTGTTATCTAGCTGGTGCAAAGTTTTGTTAAACCATGGTTTTTGGCTGTTTACACCGATAGTAGTTTTAGGGATGAACATGTGTATTAGCTCGGTTAGTTTCTGCTTAAAAGTAAGCCAGTTTTCCTGAAGAGAACGATGGTGAAAATTGGCCTCATATGTTGGTAGAAAGGTGCAAAGTTGATTATTTATGGCATCATAATTACCCTTATCGTATAAGGTTATTGTTTTCTTATGCGAGGGGTTGGCAGTAGGGCCAAAACTGAAATCTACATGAATTACTTTATGGCCACTAATTTTATGGAGATAGTGAATCGAAGACAGGCTATCGGGATGGGTTGTCAGTATTAAATCCAAAATGTTAGAGGAATCGCAAGTGACACGTGTTGGTTGAGTTACTAACTGCGTTAGGTTATAGTTAAGGCAAACATTGATAAAATCTCTGGCTTCAGTTATGTTAGCCGTTGCAGTTTCTTCACTCCAATTAATACCAGAAAAATTTAAATCTCCAAAAAGAACGAGATCGGCTTTAGGATATGTCAAGGTAAGCTGGTTTAGAATAGTATTAAGTGTGCGAGAAAAGTTAGGATTGTTATGTGGGGGTCTATAGCAAACACCCAATAATACTGATTGTGGTAAAGCTTGACATAATACCCATAAAATTTCTAAGTCGGAGTCAAAGTTAATTACAGAACATGGTAATTGTTTGCTGGCTGCAATGAGAACACCGCCCCCGCGAGTGCCTTTGCGGTCTTTGCGATAAACATTCAAATTCGGTAAGTCGGCGAGTACTTCTGCGTCGGCAACATCACTTGATAGCCGTCTTTCGGTTAGTGTAAGAAAGTTGCTATCTGAAGACTTCACAAGATGAGACAGGTGATCACGTTTGGGTATGAAACTTCGAATGTTCGTGAAGATTACGGAGAAAGAGTGGAACAGGATAGCATTCATAGATTCCTAGTTGCTTATCAGGCTTTTTTTCTCGTATATTCGAATTACAATCCGACAGTAGTATGTCTGTAGGTTGTAGTTAAGTCGTACTTTACCATTTTTCTGGTAGATTTTACTTTGAGAAATTACATTTTTAGTTCACTAAACCGTTGCGCCACGCGGTGGGCCTGCGTGGTCGAAGTGGTTCCTGATGAATTTCTCCGTCAGAGCCACGGATACCGATGCTTATGCCGACACTGACGCCAGATTTCCTGCGACCCGAGGCCCTTGACGCGCTCGCATTAAAAGATGGCTGATGTGGTCTTGAACTGTTTCAATGCTGATGACACAAAGGTGGCCCTTTAGTTATTTACATCACAAAGCCTTGCGAAAATGGCGGTATCTGTTGATGGGAGGAGTTGAGAGGCAGCAATTTGAAATTTAAATTTCTGGTTAAAATGGTTTCTGGGAGCCGAGTTTCTTAATGTGTATAACCATATTGTGCCATCTACTCTCATTTACATATATAAACTGATAGCTCTTGGGCGACCGAGTCATGGGTCCTTTAAACATATGCTGTATTTCACACTCATGTAGCAGCACTTGCAAGTGAATATATCTATTCACTTGTTTTATGCCGAGTACAGTTTGGTTCTAAAGTCTACTAGATGGCACTGTTATGTATATTCAAGCAAAGCTGAACTTCTTTTCAGTATTCGTGCTCTCACTTGCTTCTCAAATGGTAACAAATTTTATCTTTGTGATGTTTGATGACTTGAGGGCTTTAATATGACTTGTATTGTCCTGAATATGCAGTGCTGGTAGCGCTGAAGAACGGTTCCTAGATGTAGGGATTTTATGCATTCTTTAGAAAATGAAGCTAAGTTTGTTCTAATCTTTGGAAATTTCATGCTGTGACATTGGAATGGTGAAGCTGCTGATGTAAACATCGGTTTTGATCTCAGTAACTTGGATATTACCTTCGCTTTAGCATGTGAACCAACTCTATCGTACAGCAGCGTAGTGAACGCATGTTGCCCTGTAAATAACAATTTGTTGATGTTCTGGGCCCTTTAACGAAGCACCGCCACTGAGATTTTGCCATTTGTACCTCTATATGTGCTGTCAATCTATGTGCACTCTAAATGAAATATTCATCTAACTGGTGAAACAAACCAAATTAAGAGGCATGGACGTATCTTAGCATGAGCAGACATGGTACACCTGTCCCAGAGCATGACCATGTGGTTGTGCTAGGCAGCAAAGTGCACATGCGTATACTAAAATTTATTGCGAACCACCCTACGCAGAGCAGCTTGAAGTGTATAAACTGTAACCTAAAGTTTAGTGTACTCTATTTTGACACGGTTGCATTCTGTAAGTGAGGTTCAGGGCCCATCGTCCTGTTAACATAACTTGCACTGCGACATCTTCTCAGCTTGAATCCAGTGACTACACTATTTGATTGTACTGAGAGGTTCCTAGTTTCCTCACATATTAGAGTTCCTAATATTATGAGGGAAACTTGATGCCACTGTCTAAAAATCTTTGGAGGGTGCTGTGACTTCATGGCTATGCCGGGATAAAGGAGGTCTGGCATTTTTTTTATCGTGCTTTGCCCAGAACATGATCAAGGCTGAGCAAACAAATGTTTTACATGTGTTAGTTCTACTAAAATACACATATCATTTTTGTTTGCTCATTCTTGATGTAACAAGTAAACAATAGAATGCACGCTTGAGACTGGGGCGCCATATGTGCCAACTCTCTTCTTCCTGCAAATTTATAAACATTAACATTTTTCTTCTGCAGCTTTCGATAAATGGTGAAGCCTGGGAAGTTGGTTCAACTAAGTACGTTTTGCATGAGTGAAAAATTGTTTATAATACATAATTGTAACAACATTGTATCGGTAATTGTTGCTGCCTGTCTCTAGCTTGAATAAGTTGATTTATACAAAGGAGAAAAGTTTGTGTGAGTGTGCTGTTTGCATTCATGCTGGCTTTAACAGTGATTTCTGTGTTGTTACAGATGCGTCGATTCCTTCTACAATGCATTCAAGATGACGCGTGCTTAGGACTTTACCAGTAATTCATCTCACGAGCTTCTCGGAAAGCATCCACCTGTTTGCCGTTTTATTTGACATAGCAGTTTGATCTATTGTTGATTTAACAGTGTTATCTGTTTGCACATAAACCCGAGAGTAAATAAACAACTCGCTGAATTGTTGTACATGCACTACGTTCTTTCAATTGCAGCATCCTTAAATAATTGATTAAACACTGTGACGGTGTTTGTATTAAGTGAACTTTCCATTCCTCCCTCTGCCCTGTTTGTCTCTTGAAATCATGATAGAAATGAACGTGTTCTATTGCAGTCACCAATTTGTAATCATTTGGGTAAAAAAATAAGGCAGTGCAATGTACTGGTAGAGAATGTAGTTTCATCAACGTAACCCATGGGACGGTATTGCACCTGTCTTCACAGATCTGCTAACACAGTGCATGAGGGTGTGGCAGTGTTGCTGAGAAAAACTCCTTTGTAGATAAGTTATCTTCAGCCCTCTGCAGCAGTGTTTGCTTTCGCTGCACGAAGAAAAATATTATAGCGAAAAAATGTTTACAGTGCCACCCACAAAGACATTCCCTTCCTTAATGCAAAGAAATGTGGCTGTAATCTTTCACCATCAATCATGGTGCCGTTCTCACCTCTAGGAATGTTTTTTTGTTCTTGTTTTTCTATGTCTCTTGTATTTTTCTTGTTTACTTCTTTTACATATTCCTTCATATTACATATTCCTTCAGTTGGTGCTTTTGTTGTTCTGCATGGTATAAATACTGTGATGCATAAATAGTGCCTAGTACTCAATATAATGGTTGAGTGCATTGTACAGTGTTACACATACAAAGTACTTTTGAGTGTTTAGGCAAATCAAAATAGCTTGCTAAATCCGGCCTCTATGTGTAGCCAGCCTAGAGGTTGTACCCATTCGGGATAGTGAGCTATGCATAGTGACATAGTTGTTTATTCAGATGTGTAGATGTAGTGCTTTTGACAGAAGCATTCATTGGTGATTTGGTCATCTTCAGCACCGTGTACTAGATGCATTTTCTTTTCATTGAAACTCTTGTGAAACAACCATGAAAAAAAGTTTACAATGCAGTAAAACAAACAATCCTTTGTTACAAAAGCATTGAAAATTTGGCGAGTTGGTACGGGTGACATATTTCTTGTTCATAGCACGAAGGGACACAAACAAAGACTAGCGTTCATCCTATCTGCTTCTAGTCTTTGTCTGTGTCCCTTGGCGCTATAAACTAGAAATCCTTTGTTGTATGCGCAGAAATGCGGCTCTATTCTCCTCCATCAGCAAACTTGGTGCCATTCTGACCTATATAAATGCCGTGTTTATTATTTTTTCCCTTTCATATGTTGCTGATTTTCTTTTATAATTTCTTGCACTAATATACGTAATTAATTTTATATGCTTCATGTGTTCGCATTTCACCTAATGCTTTTGTTGTGCTGCATTCTTGAAGTCCTTTTATGCCAGAAAACATGTAATTCTTAGTTTATTATTCGAGTGCACAATGAAGTGCTACCTATACAAAGTTATTTGACTATTTAGGCATAACATCAAAATTGGATACCAAATCCAAATTTTATTATACCCAGCAGGGGTTTGTAAGTATTCAGGTTAATAATATATGTTTAGAGAGATAGGAACTGGTGTGAGACATGTACTGTATCGAGGTACTGTTGCAATAACAATAATGTGTGTGTTGGGTTATAGCATGTGTGTTAGGTTATCACGTATATTGCCTACAATTGTGGTAGTCCTTTTTGATTGCCAGGTCTAGCACTTTAGTTGAGGGAAGTGTTTTCATTTGCATCACCTTCCCATGTTCCCTGTGACTTTGCAGGTTCCTTGTTGTCAGGGTCACTGAAACAGTACGACTTGCTTGTGTCTGAGCATGGGAGGCTGCATTGCTGCCGGCTGTGCCCTTACAAGACCAAGCATAAGCAGAACTTGACGGCTCACCTGCGCACACACTCAGGCGAACGTCCCTTCAAGTGCCACCTCTGCCCAAAAGTGTTCAGTGTGAGTTCCAACCTCAAGCAACATGTGCGCAGCCACACAGGAGAGCGCCCCCACCAGTGCCACCTGTGCCCTGAAGCATTCACTCAGAAGGCACACCTGGCACGCCATCTGCATTACCACACGGGAAAGCGTCCCTTTTCCTGTGTGCACTGCAGTGCATCCTTTTTGCGGAAGCCCCATCTGTCCCATCACACGTCCTGTCATGCAGAAAAGAAGCCCTAAAGGTCAGGGGCTTGCAGTTTCTTTTGTAGATCGCTCAATTTTTTTGTTGCAGTAGGTCAGCTCTAGACTGCATCGATAGATTTCTAGGTCCTTCAACTACGAAGCTTCTTGTAGTATGAACTAGAGATAAAATGACTCTACTGTCTGTGAGGATTTCTTGAAGACTGCCTTCATGTGGCTTCACTGCTATGTGAGACTTACTTAAACAGAAAATTGCGTCATTGCGTCCAGAAACAGAGCCGGAAGGTGAAGCGCGCGCCAAATTTTCACCACGGTGATCGTCGACGCTCGTTGCAATGGACCAACTAGTTGACGACCCTGACAACGACGCATTGGCTTATGATGCTGGGCTCGATTTTAGTGATTTAAGGTCTGATGAGCGTGACATGCTGCTGAGGGCTCGCGCTGCCGGCGTCGTTGCCTACTACTACTGGTTCATTACAGATTATACCATTGTGGCAACTCTTATGTCCTCAAGCTGAAATGCATAGCTTATGCAGAGTTTGTTCTCAAGCTTAAATGTACAGCATTGGACTTATGGTTGAGCATAAGGAAACCCCATAACACTTGTTGACAGTTGCGCACCAAGGCAATGGCGATATTTACAAACTTAATAATAAAACAAGACTACCATGTTACACACTGGTTTATTACAGATTATACCATTGTGGTGACTCCTATGTCCTCAAGCGGAAATACATAGCTTATGCAGAGTTTGTTCTCAAGCCTAAATATACAGCATTGGACTTGTGGTTTAGCATAAGCAAACCCGATAACACTCGTTGACATTTGTGCACCAAGGCAACGGCGAGCAAATGGCCACTGGAACTCTTTAGAGGCCATCAGGGATGCATATCTTCCAGAATCAGTGTGACTACCTCGATCACTTCTGAGGGTATCGTATTTGAAAAGCCTAATGCCACGTCCTCTACAAGTAAAAAATTGGATGCAAGCAAAATATTTATGTTCTTGCGCTTTGTACAAACGCACATGTACACATGTATTTTCACCTGTGCTTTGCATACGAACAAAAAAACTGGCGTCATAATCGGATTGAATGCTATGGCTACGCGAAGTGCACTGGGTTGACTGGGCAGTGACTGCGGGTTATGTGTGTGCTATGGTGGTACCGTGTTCTTCTCGTGATCGAGTTGCAGAGCGTCGTGCGATAAGAACTGAGCACAACGCAAGTTGCGGCAGGTCGCCCGAGAGTCGTCCGACCTCGAAGTCGTCGCATCTGCAGATCGCTTTGAAGATTCCCCACGTGTCGCTGCGTGAACTACGCAGTTGCTACCAGAGAAAAAGCCATCCTTCGTCGCTCCCGAGCTGCCTTCCTGCTAACTTCCTTTGTGCGTGATTTGGCTAACCATCGCACGCTTTCACTGGCACATACAGCTTACGGCGTGAGGAAATGATGTTATCGCCATTGGACTTCATATGGTACATTGCGGCGGCCACGACAGCAGAAATGCGCCTGGAGTGTCCTATCATTGCGATTGGAATTATATAGGAATGGCACCCTTACGCTTGTGGGTTATCCGCGTTCATGAAGTGAAACGTCACTCTAATTTTTTGAAATCGCTTACCAAATCAATAGGTGCGTGTTATACACTGGTGTTGTGTATTTTTGCGAAAAAACTGCTGTTATGAGGGGGGTGCGACCTCTAAAAAGCTGCGACCTTTAGACCAGAAAAAACGATAATATAACCTCGCGGATATGTCAGTTTCATCTGCTGCTAGAATGCTGATTGGCTCTTCGTGCCATTCATGACCAGCTCGTACTTTCGTAGTCGTTCGAACACATGGCGCAGGTGAAGTGCGTGTTTGTCTGCTGAAGCGCTGAAGACGAGAATGTCGTCGATGTATGTGAAACAACAGCTCAAACCTGATCGAAAATTCGTTGAAACGTTCGTGCGGCGTTTTGCAGACCAAATGGCATCCGGAGGTACTAAAGTATGCCAAAAGGTGTTATGGCTGTCTTTGGTACATCGGAAGGCTTGACTAGGTCTATCTTGCTGAATATTGTGAACCATACAATAACACGGTAAAGTCCTGAATTTGTGCGATTGGGTACCACTCTCCGCGTGACCTCTCCAAGCCCTCTGCACACTCTCCAGTGACCAGAGGGCTTTTAGACCATGTGTAGCGGTGATGACCATGGACCAGATGAGGGCCAGACGTAGCCATGCTTGAGCATGTGCTTGAATCCTTGCCACACAATCTTGTAACAGTCAGGAGTAAGACGACGAGGATGTGCAAAACCCGGTGCTCCCTCAGTTGCAATGTGATGGGTCACGTCGTGGCACATCGGGTCTTGAAGAGCAGGCGCGTGGAAGAGATTTGAAAACTCTTCGAGACGTGAAGACCACGGTGGGGGAGACATTGGCATGTACTTGTACAAGACGCAGGGGTGGTCCTTGTTCGAACTCTGGCTTAAGCATGCGGCTTGCGGAGCTGTGTGCTTAAGCGTCACTTAGTTATTGTCTATTAAACACCGATGGCACGCCATAAGATCTAGTATTTTCAGACCACAGGTAGATTGGGTAACTACTTCAAACTGTTTGAAGTCTAAGGTGAAGTTAATGAATCTTGTTGAAGCAGTACAAGATGATGAGAGCAGTGCCCACTCGATGTGTGGAAAATTGAAACGGTGAGTAATTAAGTGACATCAGCCTGGAAGAGCTCAAATGCTCTTACAATGCTTTCACGCAGTTTATCTGAAAATGAGAGATCAGAGTTTGGGTGCGCTGTTTCGTAATACTAGTTGCCTATTAATAGTTTGGTGGAAGATGTAATGCAAGCTGTCGAGGTGATTTCAAGATCGGAAGCCGTGCCAATATTGAATGATGTGAGTGATTTTTAATGCCTAATAGTACATCTCCTCCTCTCCTTTGAATGCGATGTCACGCCTGCATATATTATAAGAGTTTCAGCCGTAAAGAACTTCGCAGTTGTGGATATTGGGGTGTACCCATGTTTCAGTGAAAGCGATAAAATCAGAATCACTGTCTTCAAGAAAAGATGAGGCATGCGCGCATTTGGTAGTATGCTTCGTATATTAGTGAATAATAATGATAAGGGGGAAGCAATGACAACCGGTTTGGGTTGTTTGAGGATGTGTGCACACTTCTGCGTATGAGCTATCGATCTTCCTGCACCACAGTACCAGTAGCGACATTGAAGATATAGGTTTTTGAGTCCATGCGCAGTTTGCCAACTTATAGCGTGTACTTGTTTTTCTACAGCTTAGCAAATTTTATCAGTTATGTCCTCGCTTGTGCCCTCAGTTGTGCCCATTTTGCAAGTTAAAATCTTCACAGATTGCAAGGTTTGTTTTTTTAAGTTTGGGCCCTGATGACAGGATGACTGCTTAGTCCTTTGAAATAGGTCAACCTTACAATTATTGGCCTTTGCTTCTCAGAGCTATATTTCCCGAATCAGGTGAACGCGCTCGAATTGATCGCTAGCAGTGGTCATCTCCAACTTTTTCTGAGCAAAAGTTAATTATTTTTTTGCTCGCACATTGCCCAATCTTCACTGGACTCATCTTCTAACCCAAAAAATAGAAGATTTGAGCGCCGCATCTTCATTTCCCCATCATCGCTTCTGGACGTAATGGCTATCAGCTGATCTGAGGCGCACATGGCACACGGCAGTTTCCTCTGGGGCCATTTCATTCGTGGCAATTTCTACCACGGGCATTTTTTCCGGAACCCCTCCAAGTAGACTGCTCTTCAGTTGAACGACAGTTTCGGTGCCTACTGCCATTCAGCTCAATGGCAGTGGAAATGCCTGTGTATAAGCATATTGTTGGAAAGAGGGAGAGGGTAAGAGCTTCGCGGCACTATGGAAATACTAGTGGGGTTCCCCAAGGCCAGAAAGTTTTAGAACCCCTGGACTAGTATACACTTTAAATTGTGCAGTGAAATTTTAGCAAGAATATTTGGAAGCGGTTGTTACTCTATGGCTTGCCTCTCATCAAGAGTAACTTATATGCTTGATGAAAGGGTGATTATTTACTTCTTGATGAGCACCTCAGTTGCTGGTCTTAAAGCTTCAGAAAGGTTTTTTAAAAATCTCTTCTGCTTGTATCACGCAGAAGCTGAATATGTATTTAAATACATTTCTGGAAGAGCAGGGCTTGTTATCGCAAATATTTTACTTGGAGCATTCTGGTTGCTGGCATTTGGGCACCCACTAATCACAGTAGTGATCGGCATAGTAATTAGACGATTGCCTAGAGGGTGCACTTTAGACAGCCTTTAAAAGAAGGATTGTGAATTTGGGCGAATATTTAGCTACTATATTTTTATTTTTAAGGGAATACTCTTACAAGGGCAGATTCATGAAAACTGTAAAGGTTTGTTTTCTAAGAGCAAGTGTGTTGTAATGACATGTATTTTAATTTTTCTTAAAAGAGAAAAAAAAGAAAGTTGCAGCAGCTCCAGGAAAACGTTATCTGTGCTTTGTCTGCCACCTGAAGTTTCCTCTGGTGTTAAGGTTTTGGCGTGTCTAATATGCTGCCAAATTGACTCTTCATGCAGGTGCAGCCAATCTTTGTGCAGCTCAGAAACTCTACCTGAAAAACGTGGCGACTTCAAAGAATGCAAGTGTCTGCCCATCAAGCCTCCATGCACAGTTTTAGTGAAAATGACAGCCGGGATCACAGCCGAAGCCAAAGCTAGACTCGCAACAGCTAGCAGGGACGTCCTGCCTGACATTATGCCACTCATATTCACGCTGCAGACTCTAGACGAGGAGTCTGCAGTCGCAGCCATGGTTACTGCCACAGTTCCCTCTTTCAGTGTTGACAACATTGTAGCAGTTGGATTATGTGTGCCCCTTGCTGTGCCACCTGTGCCCAAACGTGCTTGGTCATGGTTCCAACCTCAAGCAGCATGTTTGCAGTTGTACGGCAGAGTGGCCATATCTCTGCGCCTACTGCGCTGCATCTTTTTCATGGAAGGAGTTCCTCTTATACCACATGCCTTGTCACAGATGGGAAAGAAGCGCGCATTGTTAAGGGTGCACAGTTTCTTATAGAAAAACTGATTGATTGATTTATGTGGTATTCATACTGCATAGAAAGGGTTCTGGCCCTTGCATGCACTGAGCTTCATAGAATATTGCTTAAAGGGAAATATGACCACACCATCCGTTATACGCTGCTGTGACTTTGTAGCTATGCTGAGAACTTCGAGGTGTATCTTATTTTGAATGCAGCTTGGCCTAAACTCTGGCCACTGTTGTCTAAATAAACTTTTCTTGGCACAGAAAGCTACGAAAGCCTTGTTGCACTACCTCAAGTCACAGGTCTTGGCGACCGTCCGTAGACTTCATGCAAAGCTTCAAATGTGCTCGAAACTGTGCTCTCTCTGTTTCCTTTCTCTCTCTTTTCATCCCTATACCCCCTTTCCCCAGTGCAGGGTAGCAAACCGGACGTGCGTCTTGTTAACCTCCCTGCCTTTCCTTTCTATTTCTCTCTCTCTTTTCTTGGAACTAATCTTCATCGCAAGTAAAACGTAAAAAAAGAAACGCTATTCGCATGGGTACGCGGGCAATAGCACCATGCTTACAAGAATAAGAGAAACGAAAAAAGTAATTAAATTACTCGCGCAGTCAAGTGAAATACTCATGCGCGTGCAGTGACCGCTTTGCTCACCATTACGCGCTTTTCGCTCACGGTCAGTAGTGGTTTACAGCTATATTCATACGTATCTATTTGAATATTTTTTAGCCATGACAATATTTTGTTATGAACTGAGCAGACTGAGAAGGTGTAAGGGAAGCAAGAGAAAGAGCAAAGATGGCGCTAACGCCGCAATATTGTTGGCTTATTTCGCTTCAGAGATTGCGTACACGAACAATTCTTGCTGTACGCTATCTCTTCAATACAAACTTTGCGCATGATATACCTTAGGGTTCACCGTGAGCAAAGCTTTTTTCAAATTCAGACATTCGAAAGAAAAGTCATTCGATCCAGCCAATAGCTAAACAAATATATTTTTCTTCTACATTCAAATGAATAGATAGCTACTACTGGGCCTAGCCATTTACTAATTTGTTATGTAAAAGTTACTACTGCAATAGCCTTGTTTTAATAATCCGTGAAGCCTCTCTGACAAATTAACATGTATCTTCTCATTATATCATAGTTACTGCATAATGTGTGATTTTTTGCGTAAACTAACAAGCATTCATGGTGCGTGAGGATGTTTGTGCTTGCATGGTATTGAGTGGAAAATTGTCTTCAAAATTACTGTCTTTGATGCACTACAAATATCGCAATTGATTCTACATATCCCTGAAATTGTTACCTTCAATAACCGCAAAAAATGAAAAGTTTATTTTCTGGTGATTTGTTGCCTCTTTCATTACGTAACTACAAGTACGTAGTTATTGATCAGTAAGTATATTTGCTATATACGAACCAGCGAGCGTACGCAATGAATATTCCTAAAGTTACTTTCATGTTAAAATTCGCTTATTGTTTGCACTCTTGCAGCACAAGAAGGCAAAAGGCGAGTTGCACATATGTAATCCATCATGCTCGTTTTCTGACGTTTGCTCGTAATTATGAAATGAGGCATACGTATACAATCTTGCACTGTTAGCGTTTCATTTATTTTGGTTTGTCTTGTTTTTTGCCACGTATATTTCTCGCGTACCTTTTACCTATATACACGCCGTGCTATAGCTTAGTGGCTTTGGTAGGTTGTACTGCTAAGCTAGAGGACGCGGGTTCGATTCCCGGCCATGGCGGCTTACATTTTGATGGAGGCGAAATGCATAAAACACCCGTGTACATAGATTTAGGTGCACGTTAAAGAAACCCAGGTGGTCGAAATTAACGGTGCCTTCCACTGCGGCGTCTCTCATAGGCATATTGTGATTTTTGGGTGTAAAACCCCAGAAATTATAATTACTATTATTACCGTTTACCTGTGCTCTCAGTTCTTCATGATATATATGGGTAAATTCGACACGTTGAGATCGAGATTGGCATTCAACATGTTTTTATCGTCACACCTACACCATCAGAGGGATTTCTGGCCGTCGTCTTGTTGTTATCTTTAATTGTGACGTGAGTGCAAGTATGAAATGTTACTAATGCCATGACTCATCAGTCATCTAAAGCCCGTTTCAAAAGGTGCGATTTTGCAGTGCGTTTTTCGCAGCTACGATTTCCGCAGATGCAAAATTCGCAATCCCGTTTCACATGGATCTACGGCAGCTGCGTTTTTCACCTACTCGTTGAACATTCTGAATGGCGATGACGTATGAGCGAGCCGCCTCCTATTGGTCGTCTGTTTCCACCGCTACAGTGGCTACCACCGCATCTCATTTTTCGCAGAGAAGTTCGACATGCCGAACATCGAAAAAACGCACGCACGAAGGGCCCGGCGGCCTATTTTTTCGCAGCTGCGAAAAACGGGCTTTAGTCACACATTTGTGCCTTTCCACACTATACTGTGGTATGTATACCAAGTGAACGACCCGCGAGAGTTAAGCCCGTTTCACATGGTGCGATTTCGCAGTGCGTTTTTCGCAGCTACGATTTCCGCAGATGCGAAATTCGCAATCCCGTTTCACACGGATCTATGGCAGCTGCGTTTTTCGCATACTCGTTAAGCATTCTGACTGGCGATGACGTATGAGCGAGCCACCTCCTATTGGTCGTCTGTTTCCACCACTACATTGGCTACCACAGCATCTGCGTTTTTCGCAGAGAAGTTCAGCACGCTGAACATCGAAAAAACGCACGCACGAAGGGTCCGGCGGCCTATTTTCCGCAGCTGTGACATGTGCGAATTCGCAGACAAAATCGCACCATGTGAAACGGGCTTTACGCGGTTTGTATTTATTTTTGGTACCGCGGCATCGGCCAACAGACACATTCCGCTTCCCAAGAGCCCAGTTAAGGATTTCGCCCTAATAAAGAAACAACAGAGCGCGGGATGCAGTCTTGTAAAGCAAATCGAATGCAGGAAATAAAAGAAAGGAAACGATAGGGTGTAAAAGCGTTAGCATGTGCTAGTCATATCTGCTACGTTCTCTTGGTTATTATTGTGGTCTCCAGCTTATTTTCTTCTGCAGCACGTTCACGTTGCTCATTCCACACATAACTAAATGAAGTAAGTGCACGGAATGCGTTACTCAAACAGCCACGTAAGCGCGGACCAAATGAGCTACAAGGAAATAGACAAAATACCCGTATTCACAGCCGACAAACGCGTTCTCTGTGCGATAAGTCACTGCGGTATTACCTTGCGGTGACGTGGTACTTAATATATATATCCCAAATTATCGCGATGTTGGCTAATACCAACCAAAATATCAGGCTCGTAGCAGACGCCCGCCGCCTTGGCGCGGCTTCCAGGGGCGGAGAAAGCCCTGATAGATGGATGGATGGATGGATGAGGCTGAACCCTTTAAATCGGGCGGTGGCTTACGCCACCTAGCCATCACTATTAACATATTTTTACTTTGTGGTGGGTGAAATTTCACCCCTGCCTTGATTTTATCCACCAATCAGATAACCTCCATTTGGTTACTTCTACCCGCTTAGTCTATTTTGCCTTCACTGTCCCTAAACCCCAATGCTTTGAAAAAATCAGCCCCGTTGCTTTGCACTGTAGGGTTAAGGCCTTTACAGAAAAGTATGAGGTGTCCAGTCGTTTCCTCTTCTTCTCCACACGCACAGCACAACGTGTCTATACCTTGGTACTTGACTCTGTACATCTTAGTCCGCCATACTCCCGTCCTGGCTTCAAACAACAAAGAGCTTCCCCTAGAATTATCATAGATATTTTCTTTGGCAATTTCTTGCTTGAAAGTTCTGTATGTTCCCAGTGCTGATTTCATCTGCATCCCTGTTTTCCACAAACCCCTCTCTGTTTCCTTAACCGTTTTCTTAACCGCTGTTTCCTGGTTTGCACCCCTCCTGCAGTCCAAATATTTGATTGACAGTTTTCTGGTCAGCTTCCTCCATTTTATATCAACATTCCTCATGTACAAATAACTGAAAACTCTCCTTGCCCACTGCTTTTCTGCCATTTCTCTCAATCGCTCCTCAAATTCTATCTTGCTGCTGGCTTCCCTGCCCTCGAATGACGTCCATCCCATGTCACCCTGTACCCCCTGATTTGGTGTATTACCGTGTGCTCCCAGAGCCAGTCTACCTACCCCTCGCTGCTTAACTTCCAACCTTGCTCGAACCTCTGATCTCATGCACAGGACCGCATTGCCGAAAGTCAAACTAGGGACCATCACCCCTTTCCAATTTCCTTTCACCACTTCGTACCTATTGTAATTCTACAGTGCCCTATTATTCATCACAGCTGCATTTCTGCTACCTTTAGCCGTTACATATTTTTCATGTTCCGTTAGGTACTCAGCCCCATTGTTTATCCACACTCCAAGATATTTGTACTTATCCACCACCTCCAGCGTAACGTCCTGTATCCTATGCTGGCTGCCTTGATTATCATTAAAAATCATGACTGCCGATTTTTCTTCACTAAACTTCAAACCTAAGCTATCTCCCTCTTTACCACAGATGTCCATTAATCTCTGCAAGTCTTCCTTGCTGTCAGCCATAAGTACAATGTCATCCGCGTACATCAGTCCTGGTAATGACTGTTTAATCCATTCTCCTTGCTTGAAAAAGGAAAGGTTGAAGCCTAGTCTGCTCCTCTCTAATTTTTTCTGTAATCCTTGTAAATACAGCATGAACAACAGAGGTGACAGAGGGCACCCCTGCCTAAGCCCCTGCTGTATCCCTATAGGCCCAGATACCTTGTTTTCCCATTTCATAAGCACCTTGTTGCTTTTATAGATATCTTTTAAAAGATTACTTACTTAATCTTCCACATCTATAGTGTCCACTATGTCCCACAAATCCTTTTGGATTACCCCTGTCATAGGCTGCCTTGATATCCAGAAATGCTAGCCATAGGGGCCCATGTTCCTTTTCTGCTATTTCAATACACTGCGTCAATGAGAACAGATTATCTTCTTTGTTTTCGGAACCCATTTTGTAGTTTCCCCAGCACCTCCTCGCTCTCCACCCATGCCTGCAGTCTGTCCTTTATAATCCGCATCACCACCCTGTAAACCACTGACGTCACTGTTACGGGACGGTAGTTGTTTATGTCGGCTTTGTCCCCCTTTCCGTTATATATCATGCTCAACCTGCTCAGTCTCCACCCGTTGGGGACTTAACCTTCCATTATCATTTCGCTCACTGCCTCTCTTAATACTTTCTTAGATTTTGGGCCATATGTCTTTATTAACTTAATTGGGATGCAATCAGGACCTGTCGACGTGGTACTAGGAACCCTCTTCTCTGCCCTTTCCCACTCGCTTTGTTCAAGTGGAGCCACTGCACTAACCAGTCTATCCTCCCCAGATTGAGCACATGCTACGTTTCTTTCTTTGAATTTTTCTGTCATCATTGTTCTTATATGTTTCATTGCCTCATCTCCTTCTAGCCGAACACCTTGAGCTGTAACTATAAACCTCTGCTCTGAGCTAGTCTTATTACTCACGGAGTTGAGACGTGTAAGCGTGTGTCAGCACCACCTGGCGGTTTCCTCCCAAAGGGGCACGCGCGACCCGGCGCGTTCAACACACTTCCCCATTCTAGCCATTGTACCGCTGCCGCGAAACCATCTCCCGCTCAAACTGCATACTCTGCTGGGGGCGCCACGGTAGTTCTTCGGAATGAAAATGAGGGAGCAAGTGGCCTCATTCTCTCTCCTTTGCAGCGCCGCGATGAGCGCTCGGGCCGCTGCCGTGAAACCATCTCCCGCTCAAGCTAACCATCTCCCCACTGCTTCGCATCCACACATGGTTCCCTTTAGCGGGAGATGGAGTAATTTTTTTTATTTCATTTGCGAGTGATGAATTTGAAAGTGCAGCTTCTGTCGATGTGCTAATCAGCGTAGGTCCTATTTGTAAAGAATGTTAAGTCACAAGTTTTGGCAATTGATTTTGGTGACTCCGATGTCGTTGGCTTGTCTTGCCGTTCGAAAGACATTTCAGCACTGGTTGCATGAGTGTCTCGCACTGACTGAACATGAAGCATATGTGCAAAGTTCTTACAGTTTACGTATTACCAAGTTACCATCTACCATTGCATGGTAGATGGTGCTCCCGCGTGCGTCACAGGTCTGCGCTGTCACATGATCATTGCTGTTTCCAGAAGTGCCTCATACGTCACGGGGCATGAACTGTTCTTCGAAATCAAAACTGTGACTGGTCAGGATATACAAGCTTACAATTAAACAATCTTCATGTGCTTAAGCAAATGTTTTTTTGCCGTGATTGCTTGGTCAACAGTTACTAAGTAAGTGCAAAAAACACAGCCTCAAAAATTTTGTGTCGGTACTCCTTTAAGCAGAGCTTGTTCTCCAGATTAAAATATCTTGTATAAGAGTTGTGTCTGGACATAAGCAAACCCCAATGCAGTGGTTAGCATTTGCAAACTGCCAACAACATGCACTAGTGGGCACTCATACTCTCGAGAAATCATCAGTCACGTTGTGGGGATCGAGGTGCCTTCCCGCGCCTCGTCCCCCAGCTCGCGCGTGGCGCTTACCTCTATCTCTGGGAACCACCGCCCTAACGGCAACATGGCGGACATGACGAGTGCGCCGGACCTACTTTCCCGCGCAAACCCCGCCAGAACACGTCACTGCGACGCGCCCTTTTTGCCTCCCGCGCGGCAGCCCCCGGGCACCCTCTCCACCCGAGCTCTCGTCCGCTGAGAGCTTCCTCGCCGCGGCAGATGCTCACAGGCTCGCAACGAGGTGGTTACATGAGACCTACTTTCCCGCGCAAACCCCGCCAGAACACGTCACTGCGACGCGCCCTGATTGGCCTCCCGCGCGGCAGCCCCCGGGCACCCTCTCCACCCGAGCTCTCGTCCACTGAGAGCTTCCTCGCCGCGGCAGATGCTCACAGGCTCGCAACGAGGTGGTTACATGAGACCTACTTTCCCGTGCAAACCCCGCCAGAACACGTCACTGCGACGCGCCCTGATTGGCCTCCCGCGCGGCAGCCCCCGGGCACCCTCTCCACCCGAGCTCTTATCCTCGCCGCGGCAGATGCTCACAGGTGCGCAACGAGGTGGTTACATGAGACCTACTTTCCCGCACAAACCCCGCCAGACACGTCACTGCGACGCACCCTGATTGGCCTCCCGCGCGGCAGCCCCCGGGCGCCCTCTCCACCCGAGCTCTCGTCCGCTGAGAGCTTCCTCGCCACGGCAGATGCTCACAGGCTCTCAACGAGGTGGTTACATGAGACCTTTGTTCTCACAACTCCTCGTTATCGTGCTTGGCGGACCGCTACCCGGTTAGCCCTAGCGCAGCGGGCGCGCGTACTCGATCGGTCTTGCCTTGGCCCGTAAGGCCGTGACTGTGGCACTGTGCTGTATCTTGGGTGAAACGCAACCTCCGGCTCCAATGGCGTGTCGCGCCAACGCCTCCTATAGGAGGCGTTGGTCGCGCTGGCACTGACTCGTCCGCCACGCCATCGCCTTTCATCGCCCTTACGACCGCTGGTCGACAGTTTGTGGCGTTGCTGGATAGCGGGGCCTCGGTCTCGCTGTTGGGCGAAGAGGTTATGGCTCATTTGCGCCGGCGTTCTGTCCACATTAGAGCCTGCGACACCGCCTTCCACCTCGCGAGCGGCACGGCTACCTCGTGCAGCTCGGTGCGGTTGGTTGTGCGCTGGGAGAATCGCGTGCGCAGTCAGCGCTTTGTGCATCTCCCGGGTCTTTCCGTGGCCGTGATTTTTGGTCGCGACTTCCTCGCCCGTACGGGTATCGTGATTGACGTCGCAAACGGAGGCTACAGGGCTGGCCCTTCGGCCCCCTGCAACCCTTCGCTACACTCCCGATGGCCACGGCGGCCCCTCAGACGCCGGATGCCGCGCGAGTGAAGGAGGAGAGGAGACCTAGCGCGGCCCCCTTGGCTCGTGACCCTCACTCCACCTCCGAAATTGGCCCCTTGGCTGGCACGGCGGAAAACGGTCGGTGCGATCCGCTTTCTCGCGAGCATTGCGCTGGTATGGCAGTCAAGGTTCCGGCGACCACCCCGTTAAGCCCCAGCTTGGACTGCTGGCTGCCGCCTTTGACAGCTTGTCAGTGTACGAGAAGGCACGCCTGTCGCCGCTGCTGACTCGTTTCAGCGCGATGTTCACTGAACAACCGGGTTGCAGCTCCCTTGTGCGACATCGGATCGACACAGGCGATGCACTGCTGTGGAAATGCAATCCTCGCCCCGTTAGTGTGGCCAAGAGGAAGGCAATTGACCACGCATTGGATGAGCTTATTGAGACCGGTATTGTCCAGCGCTCAAACAGTCCCTGGGGTTCTCCGGTGGTAACGGTCCCTAAAAGAGACGGCTCTGTGTGGACTACCGCCGGCTGAACGAGGTCACAAGGAAAGATGCTTATCCTATGCCTAACGTGGACTCAATCGTGGCTAGTCTACTGGATGCTAGCCGCGGCTACCTGCAGGTTCAGATGGAGCCGGCTGATGTGGAGAAAACTGCATTCACCTCTCACCGAGGCCTTTACCAGTTCACCCGTATGCCATTTGGCTGCTCTGGAGCTGCAGCTACGTTCCAGAGATTGATTGACTGCATTCTCGGGGAGGCTAAGTGGCGCTATGCGCTGGCGTACCTCGATGACATTGTCATTTTCTCTCGAACGTTCGAGGAGCACCTCCACCACCTGGAGGACGTCCTCAAGAGGTTACGTGCCGCCGGGTTGACACTAAACCCGAAGAAAGCCCAAATAGCTGAGACTCGCATTTCCCTATTGGGCTTTACCATCGACAGGGCTCGTGTTCTGCCTTGCGAAGAGAAGGTCCGAGCTATCCTCGAATACCCAACGCCGGTGAACATTCTGGGCCATAGGCGCTTTTTGGGTATGGTGAACTACTACAGACAGTTCATCCCGAATTGCGCCGCTCTTCAAGCGCCCGTGACCGCACTGTTAAAAAAGTTGGCCCGATGGAGCTGGGGGCCTGAGCAGGAGGGTGCCTTTCATGCACTATCCCGAGCTCTAGTGGCCACAGCCGAACTGAAGTTGCCCGACCTCAACAGGGAGTGTCCAAGCTGACGCGAGCGACATGGGTCTTGTGGCTGTGCTGCTTCAGGTGCACGACGGCGTTCTTTGACCAGTCGCCTTTGCAAGCCGGTCATGTAACGCCGCCGAGCGCAACTACAGCGTGACTGAACGGGAATGTCTTTCTATAGTTTTTGCTTTCCGGAAGTTTGACTGCTACGTCGACGGAGTGCCATTTGTGGTGGAAACGGACCACATGGCGCTCACCTGGCTTAAGCGCTTGCGTGAGCCTTCGGGCCGCCTCGCGCGCTGGGCGTTGACTTTGTTGTGCGCTACCGGAAAGGGAGTTTAAACGTGGTGGCGGATGCTTTGTTGCGAGCCCCCGTTTCAGCGTCTGATCCTTTGGTCCGCCACTCCCATGAGCATTCGCACCAAGTAGAAGCCGGAGCCTCAGTCTCCAATGGCTCAAAAGGCGCGAACCTCACGCACTCAGTAGAGACCGGAGCCTGTGTCTCCAATGGCTCAAAAGGCGCGACCCCCGACGGTGAAGCGATCCTCGAATTGCCAGCCCCGGGAGAGGACGTTTACCTGGTGGATCCCGTTACCTCATCGGGTATCGTCTGTGGGGTCTCACACATGCTCTTGGGACAAAGGAACGACAACACAGTAGTGCAAACAATCAAAAGGTCATTTATTGCACCTTTCATACACTAATGCACACTAGCCGAATTACAACCAATAGAACATTCACATGGGCGCGTGACAAATCAAGTAAGTCCGACTCACCGCGACCCGATAGCGAGTGAATACGTTCTCCCCATGCAATGACACCATCGCCTAGTCGTTCACGTGTACGGTCACGCGAACGGTGGCGCGTTCGAACGATCCGTGTTCGTCCATACCGGTGCTCCGCTCCGAGCCACGCGAGACGTCTCGCGAAGTGTGACAGGAGACATGCGGGGAAAACAACATCAGGGGACGCGTGAGTCGCGCATCCCCACACGTCTTCAGAAGGCAGTAGTTACTAAAGGCGCAGCAGAGCGATCCGTTTTGTCGACAAATCGTTGACGGGCTCACAGAGCCGAGCTCCCAAGAGGAGCGGGGCGGCAATGCCGTCGGGCGCTCCCGGACAGCTGGTATTGCTGTTGGCGCCGAGGGCAATGCAACTGGTATTGCTGCGGGCACGTTGGATCCGTATCTGCTTGACGCCGATGGAGTTTTCCTGCGCTACATCCCATCTGAGGAGGCTCCCCAGGTGTCTTTCGAGGTGGTGATACCCCGCAGTCTAAGGAAAGCCACCCTGAGCTATTTCCATGACTCGCGGGTGGCCGGACATGCGAGTGGCTTTAAGACTTTCCAAAAGTTGTGCCGCTCCGCTACCTGGCCTGGCATGAAGCCTCGCGCGGGCAGACCCCCCGGGCTCATGCAGCCAATCGACAGCCAGCTACCCAGGCAAGTTGCGGCCTGTGACATTATGGGACCCTTTTCCAGAAGCCGCATGCATCCAATCGACAGCCAGCTACCCTGGCAAGTCGCGGCCTGTGACATTATGGGACCCTTTCCCAGAAGCCGGCGAGGCTGCGTTTTTCTCCTGGCTGTCACAGATCACTTCACGAAATGGGTTGAACTTTTTCCCCTACGGAAGTTAACGGCATGCGCAATCTGGGACAAGTTGACCGAGGTCTTTAATTGCTTCGGCTTGCCGGCGGAGCTGATAACGGACAACGCGTCCTACTTCACGGCCAAGGTGTTCGTGGTTGCGTCTGCTGCCTTTGGCATTAAGCACCGCAAGACAACCACGTATCACCCACAGGCCAACCCGACAGAGCGGATTAACCGGAACCTCAAGCCCTTGCTCACGGCCTTTGCCCAGCAACACAGGGATTGTGATGTGAAGCTAAACATTTCGACAGAATTACCTGTCTGGTTGGGAAAATTGATTAAGACTTAGAGATTGACTCCAACCAAATAAGGAAATTTACTAGCCCGACATTTCTGAACCAATTCGGCTCCTTCTTCAGGGGGTATTCTTCGGAGGTGGCGGTGTGCCGCTTTTAAAAGGTCCGTCGTAACAAAGGATAGGAAGGGGGAGAGAGCGCAAGGTGCGGAGACATTTGGCAGGGCACCTGCTCTAGACAGACAAAATAGGTGGTGGGGTGGGTGAGGGGGGGGGGGGGCAGCAGCGCAGATACACGAGTGCCACACAGTGATTAGGAAGAAAGAAGTCGACGCGTTCTTCGCCAGAAGACAGCTCGAACACAAGGTACCCCATCTTTTTTCATCAATTGATTCGTTTGCGAAGACCATTGCGTCCTCAGAGGAAAAGAAACACCGCGAAACGCAGAAGAAAAAACTCTTCTTTAATCAAGCAAACCGAAAAACCAGGAGTGTTGGACAGGCACACAGTAACGAATTTATCATCGAGAAAACTCGCAACAGAAGAGACTTCAGTCCTGGCAAAAGGTCGTAAATTCAACGTCACCACAGATAACCTCCCCCTGCCCAAGATTGTCGCTGCCCTAGAGAGCAGCATCCAGCAGCTGGACCCTAAAGTACGGGAACCGCTCAGAATAAAAGCAATAGGCATAATAAGGTGCAATAACAACCGCCGAAGAGAAAGAAACTTGTCGTCTGACGAAATAAGAGCGCTGCAATTACTGAGGGAAGATGGGGACATTTTAATTCTACCAGCGGACAAGGGCAACTCAACCGTCGTGTTAAACATGCAGGACTACAAGGAAAAGGCGTCCGCCCTCCTTAACAGCCAAGACTACGAAAAATTAAAAAAGGACCCCACCACAAGGTCCCAATCAGTACTGAATAAGACGCTGGTCGAAATTTTCCGAAACCACCCAAATTCTCGAAATCTTTATCTAAAATTAATGTGCAGGAACGGGTCCGCACCAGCCTTTTACGGCTTGCCAAAACTCCATAAACCAGGAATCCCCTTACGGCCAATCGTAGATTTTTCATGCTCCCCACTTCGATCACTATCCACATACTTGCACCAGATTATATCACCACTCACCGGAAGGACAGCATCCCACGTGCGCAACCCAGAAAACTTCATCAAGCTCATATCAAATGTACGCCTCGAAGATGATGAATGCCTGGTCTCTTTTGATGTGATCTCTTTGTTCACCAGAGTACCCATTCAGTTATAGCTATATCCGCAACAAGGGATGCCCTGGAACGCGACGACACACTCAACGAGAGAACCCCCTTGAGTGTAGACAAGATCTGCCGCCTTCTCGAGCTAAGCGTATCAAATACCTACTTCACCTTCCGAGGCAGCTACTACAAACAGGTGAAAGGAACTCCCATGGGGGCCTCAATTTACGTCACCATGGCTAACCTAAGTATGGAAAATATCGAAGACAGAGCTCTGAGTACTTTTTCCCCGAAGCCAAAAGTTTTCCTCAGGTACATGGATGATTGCTTCTGTATCGTGAAGGAGTCGCAAGTCGAAAACCTGCAGAGCCATTTAAATTCCATAGACCCGGATATACAGTTCACGTCGGAGCGCGAACAAAACGGATCGCTACCATTCCTAGATGTACAAGTTACACGAACCAACGGCAATCTAAAATTCTCAGTCTACCGAAAACCAACCCTCACAGGCCGCTACCTACACTTCTCATCCAACCATCCGGCAAACCACAAGGCATCGGTCGTAAATTCTTTATTGAAAAGAGTCGAAACTCATTGCACATTGGAATCAGATCAAAAGAAAGAAAGGAGAACGGTTCTCAACGCACTCAAAAGGAACGGCTATACAACGGAATTCATTCGAAAAACAACCCGACAACAAAAAAGAAAAAACAAACTACGAGACCTACAACCGTTGACTCCCCCTCGACCACAAAAACGAGTGTCCATCCCATACGTCAAAGGTACGAGCGAAGCTCTCAGCCGAATATTGAAAAAAGAAGGCCTCAAAGTCGCGCATAAACCGATGAACACTTTGAATATACTCATTCCTAAACCAAAAGACCGTCCACCAAAAGAAAAAGCTCAAGGCGTCGTCTATAAAATCAGCTGTGCCGACTGTCCGGCATCGTACATCGGGGAAACCAAAAATCTAAAAGAAAGAATCGGACAACATGAAAACGACGTCAGAACATTCAACCGAATACGCAGCGCCGTCGCCGAACATTCCGAAGACGCCGACCACAAGATTTCTTTCCAAGAAACCCAAATCCTCCAAACAGAGACAAGCTGGCGAAAAAGGCTACTACTCGAGTCTTGGCACATTCAGAACACGGCGGGTAATATAAACCGCATGAAGGGCTTTCTTCCTTCTTTGTAAGTTCATGGCCTTGCAGATGCGACGAAGGGAAGAAAGGACCCCCCGCTCTAGGTCAGCAACACCAAAACAACTCGTCCCCCCCGCCCCCTGTCCCTCGTCAACGCATTCCCGCGACTAAAGGGCGCCCAGCATCGGTCAACCCAGCCGACCAGCGACGCCGAAGCCCCACCCCACCACCTATTTTGTCTGTCTAGAGCAGGTGCCCTGCCAAGTGTCTTCGCACCTTACGCTCTCTCCCCTTTCCTTTCCTTTGTTACGACGTACCTTTTAAAAGCGGCACACCGCCACCTCCGAAGAATACCCCCTGAAGAAGGAGTCGAATTGGTTCCGAAACGTCGGGCTAGTAAATTTTCTTATTTGGTTGGAGTCAATCTCTAAGTCTCAAGGGATTGTGATGTCTGTCTTAACGAGATAGGCTTCTCCGTGCGGCCCTCGGTGAACCGTTCGACTGGGTACACGCCCGCTTTCCTCAACTTCGGGAGAGAGCTGCCAAACGCCATGGACCGCGTTCTGCGGACCGGAAGCAGGGCGTGCGCCACGAAAACCGGCCTTTTCGGCTACATGGCGGAACTGCGCTCACGAATAGACGGGGCCCTTGAACTGGCCCGCTCCAACCTGGCAAAAGTGCGAGCTGTAGAAAAAGCCCAGTACGACCGGTCACATAGGGACGTGCACTATGATGTCGGCGATCTCGTCCTCGGACGCAACCATGTCTTGAGTGACGCCGCCAGAGGCATCTCTGCCTCCCTGTCAGCCAAATGGTTGGGCATGTACCGAGTGGAGGCCAAAATGTCCCCTCTGGTATACAAGCTGGCTGACTCCCAAGGGAGACCAATCGGCGGTCCAGTTCACGTCTCGGACCTCAAACCTTTCGTTGCCCGTAGCAACGACTGGGGAGAGGAGGAGGTGGTCAACGAACCCCAGGCAAAGCGTGACACGGCTGGCCCCAGGCCACGCCACCGATACAACCTGCGGAAACGCACCTAGGGGCTTTCTCCCACCAGATGGTAGCCGGACTTTATTCCCTGCCACGCCGGTAAACGGAGAAACACAGCTACTGTGCGAGGGCGCACATTGAAGCGGTGACAGGCCCCTTTTGGCCCAACATACCCTTGAGTGCCGACCCGACCTTGTAGTGACGCGACTAAGGAATTTTCTCCTACCAGTAGGTATACATGGACATCTATTCCCTATCGCGCTGGTAAGTGGAGGCGGGTGGACATCGAAGTGGTGACAGGCACTCTTTGCTTAATATACCGCCGTGTGCAATATACCCTCGTATACCCTCCACCGATGTACGTGTTTGCCACAGCTCAGAAGCAACGGGACGTTGGCGGGCTATTCTCCGGCGTAAATACCGCTACAACCTGAGTAAACGGGGTGTGCTCCCTCTCCGCCTGCGCTGAACGCCGTTCAGAGTGGAGAGGACTCCCCCCCCCCCCCCCCTCCCTCGACCGCGCTTACTCATCAGGCGAGGGCATACCTCTTCAGGAATGCCGCTGCGGAAGGAAGCGCGCGCCCTTATTGGCCCAATGCTCCCTCCAATCCAGAGCCACAGACGCCGCGCTTTCCTTCGCGCCCTGCCTGACCCTCGTCCCCGTCATTTCCTTTGTTTGCTGGCGCGGCTTGTGCGGGAGCTTGTGCGGAAGTTCTCAGTTCGCTCACCGCCGCGATGCCTGCAAAGAAGCAATCGAACACGACGTGTCGCCGCTCAAAGCCGAAGTCCGGCGCGGCGGCGGGAACTGCTCGTGACAACGAAACGTCGCATCGCCCCTCCAAGCCGGCGCAGGAGTCGACCAGGCCAGCACCTGCCCCTAAGAAACGGTTGTCTTATCGAAGTGTGGCGACGTCGACTTTCCAGCAGGGACAGGAAGGCCCCGTGGCTTTCGTCTCCTCTTGGCGTTGGCGGGACCAGCGGAAAGTAGAGGTCGGAATGGCGGTTCGGGATTACCCACGCCCGTTCCGCGGCCGTGCACTCTCGGACCAAACCCAAGCGGCTGGCAATGCGGTAATGCCCGCGGACCCCGAGGAAACCTTCTAAGTTGGTTCTTTATTCTATGACCTTCTGCGACTCGTGTGGGGTGCTCGTCGTACACCAGGCTACGCATCAGCGGTCGCTGGTGCACAAAGCCAAAACGTACAATGTGGAGCAGTCGGCTCAACAGCCTAACGTAACTCTGGCCGCGCAGCCCGCCTTCGCCCTGGAATCGCTGCACTCAGTTGCGGCAGCCCTCGTCGCTGATCCGAGCTTCACGGCGGCCGTTGCGGCGGCAGTTGCGGCGTCGAACCCGGCCGTGAAGGAGGTGAGCCAGTGGCGCACCGACGGGGGGGTGGGTGGATTTGGAGGTTGTAACCCCCCCCCCCCCCCCCCCTGAGGCCGACCTAAGCTCCCCTTTTGTTTAACCCCTTTTCTTTCCTAGTGCATTTGAGTACTGCAACTAAGATGTAAGACGCGCAATCGTCTCTACACTCGCAAAAAGCGCATTTTTTGACCGAAATTAGTGCTGTTTCGATGGTATTGGCAAACTGTCAACCCCCCCCCCCCTGGCAGAGATCCTGGGTGCGCTACGGGTCATGCAGGTGTCGCGTTCTCTTAGGCTGGCAGCGGCGGTCTTTAGGAGGGGGGAAATGTGGGGATCGAGGTGCCTTCCCTCGCCACGTCCCCCAGCTCGCGCGTGGCGCTTAGCTCAATCTCCGGGAACCGCCGCCATAACTAGTGACCTAGAATATTCTAGGTCACTCTACCATAACGGCAACATGGCGGACATGGCGATCGCGCCGCACCTACTTTCCCGCGCAAACCGTGTTTCTCCCCCCCCCCCCCCCCGTGATTGGACTTGCCCCGCGAGAACACGTCACAGGGTCGCGCCCTGATTGCCCTCCCGCGCGACAACCCCCCGGCACCCTCTACATCCGAACTCTCGTCCGCTGAGCGCTTCCTCGCCACAGCAGATGCTCACAGCGTAGAGTTTCTCTGGCGCCACCGTCTATGCGAGTTTCTTAAAGGGCTGCCGTGCCCTCATGGGTAATGACGGGATATCTGTCTACGAGGCTTGTGTTGGTTGGAGTTGTACGAGGCTTCGTCTAGAACGTGGATATGGCTACACAAATAACGCGTTCTTAAAATAAAATCTACATAAAAGGCTTTCATTCACCCATATTACATCTCTCAATAAAGTTTACTCACCTACAATGCAGCATCAAGCGAAGAATAGTAAGAACAGACGACAAGCTGTTCCAAAGCGAGCGAGAACCTTGTCGTCTGCCCTCCAACTTCAGCAGCAAGCTGGTACTTTTTACGTTTCATATAATTGTACATGCAATAGTAAGTCCTCAAACTTAAACAAAACATGTTTTTGTGTAATAATAAAGCTAAAGCAGTTTTTTATGTCCTATTTTAGCAGGGAATGAATCATTGTGACAGACAGAAAGGTGCTAGCCAGGCGCGTCTTCAAGGCGTTCTGGCTCTTCAAGAACGATGCCAATCCGAATCCACAATATACCGGCATTCCCTTGCATACCACAGCGCAGCAGCGCCACATTTCCCTCTAGGTTTTATAGTGTGCAACTCTATGGCTTACAGGCCTGCCTTGGGCCTAAATTGTTTCGTGCTCAAAGTTTCAACTGGTGCAGAACTTGGGATGAAGGGTGTGACACTATGGTAAAGGGGCCACGACACCAAATTTTTAGCTTAAATTATGCATTGCGTGTTAAACCGTACGCGTCCCACACCAAGCTGGCAAAAGTTTAATGCGTTCGGTGCTGTAGAACCTGTGCATTTGAATTTTTTAATGTTGCAGTGGAACAAAATGACAAACAATGGTGACAAAATGAATGGGCACCCTCAGAAACGATTTCATCGGTTAACAAGCCGGTCTCGAAGGCCATGCTTTTGTGAACTACAAACACTGGAAGTGATTGCAGGAGCTGAAAATACGTTGTGAACACCATGCATCGTTTCGTTTTGCATGTGCGTCTCTGCGCATCTCTGGTTCCGATGTCGTTGGCGTGTCTTGCCGTTCGAAAGACATTTCAGCATTGTTTGCATGAGTGTCTTGCACTGACTGCACGTGAAGCGGTTGTGCAAAATTCTCGTTTATGGGTTACCAAGTTACCAGAGCCATTACCAGCAATAGCAAAGCTGAGAGAAGCGACATCTTGTGATGATTTGTCCAACTACAATTTGTTTGATAAATTCTTTTGTTGCATCAGCGTAAGCAGACATGGTTTACTTGGTGCAGGGCATGACAATGCTGTTGGGGTGCTAGGCAGCCGAGTGCACATGCATATACTAAAATTTACCGCAACCACCCTACGCAGAGCAACTTGCAGTGTATAAAATGTAACCTAAAGTGAAGTGTACTCTATTTTAACACTGTTACATTCTGTAAGGGAGGCCCAGGGCCCAGCTTCCTGTTAACATGACTTGCACTGCAACATCATCTCAGCTTGAGTCCAGTGACTACGTTATTTGATTGCACTGATCTGAGAAATTCCTAGTTTCCTCACACATTAGAGTTCCTGATAGTTTGAGGAAGACTTGATGCCACTGTCTTAGAATCTTTTAAGGGGTGCATCCACTTTATGGCTTTGCCAGAATAAAGGAGGTTTGGCTTTTTTTTTATGATGCTCTGCTGAGAACGTGATCACAGTTGAGCAAAGAAATGTTTTAGAAGTGTTAGTTCTCCTAAAATACACATTGCATTTTTGTTAGCTCATCCGTGATATAAGAAGTAAACAATAAAATCCACTCTTGAGACAGTGGTGCCATATGTGCCAGCTCTCTTTTCTTGCGAATTTATCAAGTTTGCAATTTTTCTTCTGCAGCTTTCGATAAATGGCGATGCCTGTGAAGTTGGTTCAATTAAGTATGTTTTGCATGAGTGAATAATTGTTTCTAATACATAAATATTGTCACATCAGATTGGTAAGTGTTGCACTCTGTCCCTAGCCTGAATAAATTGATTGATACAAAGGGGAAAAGTTTGTGTGAGCATGCTGTTTGCATCCATGCTGGCTTTAACAGTGATCTCTGTGCTGTTACAGATGCGTCGATTCCTCCTACGGTACTTTAAAGACAATGTTGCTTTGGACTGTATCAGGAGTTCATCTCACAAGCTTCTTAGAAACCATCCACCAGTTTGCCCTGTTACATGACATACCAGTTTGATTTATTATTGATTTAACACTGTGATGGTGATGTGACTGTGTTTGCGTCAAGTGAAATTTCGAGTGCTCCTTCTGCCTGGTGTGTCTATTGGAATCATGAAAGAAATGAACGGGTTCCATTGCAGTCACCAAGTTGTAATCATTGGCGTAAAGAAAAAAAAAAAACAAGGCAGTGCAATGTACTGGTAGAGAATGCAGTTTCATCAAGGTAACCCATGGGACGGCATTGCCCCTGTCTTCACAGGTCTGCTAAGACAGTGCATGAGAGTGTGGCAGTGTCAATGACACAAAATAATTTGTAGACAAGTTATCTCCAGCACTCTGCAGCAGAGTTTGGTTTTGCTGCACGAAGGAAAACATTATAGCGAAAAATGTTTACAGTGCCACTAACAAAGAAACATTCCCTTCCTTAATGCAAAGAAATGTGGCTGT
The DNA here is from genome assembly GCF_013339745.2 of Dermacentor silvarum. Lineage (NCBI taxonomy): Eukaryota > Metazoa > Arthropoda > Arachnida > Ixodida > Ixodidae > Dermacentor > Dermacentor silvarum. Next base: position 150,132,212 of record NC_051163.1, on the reverse strand, counting down.
ATTCTCTTCCACCATCAAAGATTGTGTCATTCCCACCTATAGGAATGTTTTTTGATTTGTTTACTTATGTCTTTTGTATTTTGTCTTGTTCGCTTTCTTTATATATTCTTTCATATGTTTATGTATCAGTTGTTGTTTTTGTTGTGTTGCATGGTAAAAGTACTGTGATGCTAAAATAGTGTGTAGTACTCAATTTAGTAAGTGAGGGCATTGTGCAGTATTACACCTACAAAGTACTTTAACTGTTTAAGCAAATCAAAGTGGCTTGCTAATTTGGACCTCTATGTATAGCCAGCCTGGAGGTTGTATCCATTCACTATAGTGAGTTATACATAGTGAGATTGTTGTTTATTCAGGTGTGTAGATGTGGCAGTGTCTGTAACAGAAGCACAAATTGGTTAATAAGTCATCTTCAGCACTGTGTACTGGTTGCATTTTGTTTTCATTGAAGTCCTTGTAAAACAACCATGAAAAAAGTTTACAGTGCTTTAATACAGACAAACAATCCTTTGTTGTATGCACAAAGATGTGGCTCTATTCTCCATCAGCAAACTTTGTTGTTCATATGTTGTTCATTTTCTTTCATAATTTGTTGGACTAATATTCGTATTTAATTTTATATGCTTCATGTGTTCGAATATCACCTAATGGGTTTTGTTGTGCTGCATTCTACAAGTCCTTGTATCCGAGAAAACGTAATACTTAGTTTAATATATGAGTGCACAATGTAGTTTTATATATAAGAAAGTAATTTGACTATTTAGTCAAGACATCAAAATTGCATGCCAAGTCCGAACTTTATGATTGCCAGCAGGGCTTTGTATGTATTCAGGTTAGTAATATATGTTTAGTGAAATGGGAACTTGTATGAGACGTGTACTACATCAGGGAACTTGTGCCAGAACGGTAATATTTGTGTTGTGTTATAATGTGTCTGTTAGGTTATCACATATTTTGCCTACAAGTGTGGGAATCCTTTTTGATTGCCAGGTCTAGCGCTTTAGTTGCGCGAAGTGTTTAACACTTCATTTGTATGCCTACCCATGTTCCCTGTGACTTTGCAGGTTCCTTGCCTTTAAGGCCCCAGGAGCGGTACGAGTCGCTTGTGTCTGTAAATGGCTTGCAGCATTCCTGTCGGCTGTGCCCTTATCAGACCAAGAGGAAGTCCGACATGAACAAACACATACGTACACACTCAGGCGGACGTCCCTTCATGTGCCACCTGTGCCCGGAAGCATTCACTCAGGCTACCAACCTGACACGCCATCTGCGCTGCCACACCGGAGACCGTTCCTTTTCCTGTGTGCACTGTGGTGCATCGTTTAGGCAGAAGCGCCACCTGTCCAGCCACATGTTCTGTCACGCAGGGAAGAAGCTCTAAAGGTCAGGGGCTTGTTGTTTCTTTTGTAGAACACCAAATATGTTTTTTGCAATAGGTCAGCTCTAAATTGCATCGATAGATTTCTAGGTCCTTCAAGAATAAAGTTTCTGAAATAGTATTAACTAGAGGAAAGTTGACTCCACTGCCTATGAGGATTTCATTTCATTTCTTATCATATTCAAGGCCCGAAGGCATTACACAAGGGGGGGCAATACAAACAAGTGTAAAAGTGGTTATGTACAAAACAACAACAAAAAAGAAACACTTCTGATTTTGTACGAATTTAAACGATCAAATAAAAATTACGAATTTAAAGAAGCAACACGGCAATACGTTCGCGAACATAAAAACACTAGGTGGAAGGGTTGACAAGGGTAGACTATTCCGAGTGGTTTATGATGGGTTCATGAACGATGTGCACTGGGAACAGAAAGTTATTCAAAGTGATTTGTTAGGTATTCACGAAATTTTTTGCGGTCAGTACAGGTAACGTAGTGGCCAGGGAGCCCATTCCAATAAACGATTGCATCAGGAAAAAAGGAAGTGGTCATGGCAGATGAGCGGCCGGGTAAATGTGCTATGGCAGAGCTGTGACTTAGTGAGAGGAAGTTCTTAATGGTGGTTTAAAAAGGTGGTGCTTTGAGCGTGGATTGTAATAGAAGGAGTGCAGCAAACCAAGACGAGAGATGATGCAGCAGGTCTTCAGTGTTGGTAGACCTATTGTTTGCTTCGAGGAAGTGACACTAGTTTACCGTGAATAATGTGAAGTGATGAAGCGGGTGGCTTGGTTTTCCAACGAATTCCAATCATGAGGCTAGGTAATCTTGAGATGGATGCCAGACAGAGGAAGCAAATTCGAGTTGTGGATGAACAAATGTCACCTACGCCAACATCTTCACTTCTGGGGATGCCTTTTTTAAATTTCTTTGTAGATGCCTGAGTGAGCACGCATTGCAACGTATTGTTTCGATATGTGTTGCCTAAGAGAGTGATGACGTCAAAATAAGACCCAGGTATTTGTAAGATGAAGTGGTGCTGATGCTGACAGAGCTAATGTAATAAGTGGACTGAAAGGGACTGTGCGTTCGGGTAAAAGGCATCGATTTGCATTTCGATAAGTTGAGAGGCATCTGCCATTTTTCGTACCATGACGAAATGGCATCGAGGTCACGCTGCAGGCAAAGAACATCGTCAGAGGAGTTAACAGTGTTGTAAACTACGCAGTCGTCTGCGAAAGTCATAGTTTACAATGTATGCTAGTAGGCAAGTCGTTCACGTAGATTAGAAATAATAAAGGGGACAGACAGGCGCCCTGAGGGACGCCCGAAGGCTCATCGGTAAGAGGTGAGCGGTAATGGTTTGTGGAAGTGTGTTGTGTGCGCCAAGATAGGAATTGTTCGACCCATCTGTGTAGGTTATTGCAGATTCCAAGTCCAGATAGTTTTTGCAGTAAGAGCTTGTGAGGCTCCTTATCAAAAGCTTTTGAATAATCTAAGAAAACGGCGTCGATCTGCAGGTTCCTGTCCATGATTAGCAGAATGTCGTGGGTGAATTCGGCGAGTTGGGAATTACACGATAAGTGCTTTTGAAAACCATGCTGAAATGGGTAGAAAAAATTAATTGCTTCCAGGTGTTTCATTAGGCTTGAGGCTATGTTGTGTTCTGTTCGGGACCGTGGGTGTAATAACAGAATTTTTGGTTCGCGCGTACGCATGCCGCATTGCTGGTGTGCATTCCTCAACTTTAGAAGGTGCGATGTCATAGAAAAAACACTTACTACCGATATGAAGTTTATCGAAACTGAGCTTGAATGCACATTTCTCAGTTCGGGCGAACTGTAATGATTTAGATCTATACGCGCACTTGGTAGCCTCGAAGTCTTCTCTGATGGCGTGGCTGGTATCTTTTAATTTTCGTCCATGAGATATAATGTTGCTTTTTGTCTTAAAATGGGTGAATTTCACGATGATAGGCCGCTTCATTGATTCGCAAAATTTACCTATTCGGTGTGCTCGCTCAACGGAGTTGGTTTCTAATTTAATGTTTAGATTATCTGCGCACAATGCGAGTATTTTATCTTTGGACTCCTTCCATGACTCACCGACACAGTCGTCTAATCCTAAGAATAGTAGGTTATTTTGTCACATCCTATTACTAGTATCTATGCTTGCAGTTTTTAGGGCTGCAATATCGTTGTGGATCTGAGTTGTTTGAGATTTTAAAGAATCATTGCCTGGTGGTTGTCTGGTGCATTCCAGCAGTGTTACGTGTGATTGAAGGGACGATAATATCTTGTCTTGGTTTGCTTGAAATGCTCATATGTCTACGATTTCTCCTCGAATTGCTTCTAACAAAGGTGCGAGCTCGGTAGCATCAGGTGGGCCTGGATTCAACTCGACATCACCTGAGAATAACAGCATAAGTTTCGAAAGCAGTTTAAAAGCAATCATGTCACTACATAAAGAAATCACAATGCGCCAATTTACATGAAATGGGCAAGACACCGCCATGAGAAAGCGGTCACTACTACGAAAATCCTTTGAGTTCCCGAGGTAACAAACCTGGACCGATACGTGGATCAGCATGGCAAGCCGAACGGTGTCATGCCCCACGCAGGCGACATTCCATTCCCTGTTAAGTAGTGCTTGGTGCAGTCCTGTGACAAGTGAAATAGGCGAGGCGTGGTGTTGCCAGACGGGCACTTCTGTGCGCGCTGGAACTGGATTTCCAGGAGAAAAGGTGGCGAAGACAGGTTGGTTGGTGGCGACGGGTTTAGTTTCGTTGACAGTAGATGGCGTTGGCAATCGTAACCGGTCCGGTAATGCGCACGGCAAGACAAGGGGCCAGCATAGCACGACACACGATGCCACGATTTAGCCATCTTCATCTAATGCTTAGTTGGCCTACTTTCCTACGTCTTCTGTTCCTTGCACGCCTGATCAAGATTATCTGTCATATCTTTCCCATTTTCATACTTGAGACGACGACCCAAGCAGGCCACTGAGAGCGATCCGACTTGTGATATTGCTCACTGAGTGGCAAGGGAGAGCGGAGGCAAGCTCTATGGACGCACGAAGACAACTACTTTCCGCGCTTCGCCCGATTTAAAATTCACAAAAAGAGAAATTTAAAAAATAACTTAGGATGTCCGGTAAGCACTAGGAGCTCCCATGCTCCTTGAAACCGAAAGTAGCGCTCACCTTTGTTCCGCTCATGCCTGCACACAAACGTCTGGTGATCCCTCAAAAGACCATCTCGTGCCTTCCAGGGGTTGCTTCTACCTTGATTGAAGGATGTCGGTCGCACTTGCTGGCGCTTCCATGAACGAAATGCAACTACATAGGGTGGTAGATGTGTGTATTGTTATGCTGCCAAATTACTGAGAAACACAGTTTGCCTCTTACGCCAAATAAGCAACAAGTGATGGCCCTTTCGATACTGCAGCGCACGGTGGCACCGTGCTGCAACGTAAGCAACAATGCTTGTTGCCACGTCATTATGGCAGGCATCAGCATTTTCGTTTGAGGGCTATATGCGCTCTCTAAATGAGCGCTTATGTGTGCAGAGTTTACTCGAGCAATGCACCATCGAAAAATGCGAAAAGTGCGGAGCACCTGTCACAATCAGCAGTAACCGCGCTCCCCAAAACGGCGGCTAGGTGGTTGTAGTCACCGTTTTCAGTGTGCCCGGATGCTCATGCCTTGTCGTCTCAGTGTGATACACTTCTGATATGCGCATGAGAAGTGTTCATGTATGTTTTTAGCATTTCGTCATTATTTCATCTCAGCGGTGCATGGTTTTTCCTGTGCTTGAAGCAGACAGGAGCGGTGGCCCTACACTTGCTGATGTCAACAAATGCGCCGTTTGCGTTGCACTAATCCTCTGCACACACAATCGGTCCTTCAAAAAGCTATGGCCCCTATGGTCAAAACTGAGCTGTAAAAGCAGTTTTTATCGCCCTATTGGCGTAGTATGTTCAGTGCAGGTCTCCCGTCTCAACAGTGGCGAATGCATGAACTCGGCTGCTACAACACGGCTAACCTCCACCAATGCCTCCTTTACTAGATGCCTGCCGCGTCGCTCGCTTTCCCATTGGAGCGGAGGTTCCCGTAGTTCAGGGTGGTCGCGGAGAGACGGCGCTCGGTGCCGACCCTACTTCCTGTTGCGGAGCAAGTGACGATTACGAGGCTGGCACGCGCTCAACCAATGGCTTGACGAGAGACCGTGGGTCCTGCCTCCGGGATTGCAACAGACGCCGCTGTAATCTCGGAAGCAGGGTGTCGTGGTTCAGGTTTGGAGCGGCCGCCGCAGCTAGCGCTCGCAGCCAACCCCAGAGTGGCAGGAACCAGCTTCTCGGCTCACGCGGCAGGCATCTTCTAAAGGAGGCATTGCCTCCACTGAGCAGAATCGACCCCACAGATTGACCCTGATATGGGCGGCTGGTGAGCATTCATGTTCGTGCATTTCAACTTCCAAAGCATATTTGGAATCATACCAAGCACGACTATACATGAAGAATAGGAATTGCGGTGCGATGTATTTGTTCAGAGGCACATATCGCACGGTGACTGGTTTTGTCGGCGTAGCTGCACGAAATCCCATCGTCATATTTCGACGGCTCACGGTTTAAAGTCGCGCCAGAGTCGTTGCCGGCCTCGATGTACTGTCTAGGACGCGGCCAGTCGCACAAAATGAAAATTACGACTTACAAATGCACAAAACAATTCCAGCTGCCTTCATGCCCGACGTCGTACATTTTGATTCTCGCGGAGCCCACTAGGTGTCGCCACACTGCAATGCAAAATAAAGCCTCTCAATAATACAAGTTAGTGCCATCTCCTCTCTCCTCCCCCTGTGCCGGCGTTCACACCCTTTCTGTCGACCATGGCTCCCCCTACGCGGTGCTGTACTTACTAGCAGACACTCTCCGAATCAAACGCAGTCGCTACGTATCGCTGGCGCTTTCTGGGTGGTAATTTTTGCTAAAATTTTTTTACGTTATAATATGACTGGCTGCCAAACATCGAGAGAGGATGTCTAAATGTCATTGACCTTGGGTGGCTCTATTATTAGAGGTGAGCACTGAGCCACACCGCGTGCGACCTCGGCGTTGGTTGATCTGCCGCTCTCGTCTCTGGGGTTCAGCAGCTTCAGTCCCTCATCAGCCAGCGTGCACAGTGGGCCTTTAACATTATGACTAAGCTGCGAGAGTGAATGATCCACCATCAGTATATGTGTAATTGTCTTACAGGTTTCACTGGCTAGTGGGCTACCGATCAATCTGTGGAAGTGGTTGGTTGACAAAGAGGCTCCAGAGGCTTCGCTTGTGTCTGAACAGCGGGGAGAGTGCACTCTCTTGTCAGATCCGTTTCGCCACATTTCGCTCATGGCTGCAGTCTCATGCACGTCCAGAAAGCACGTTGCGATTTGCTTATCTTGGCAGACCGAAAAGGCATGATCACTTACACAGCTTTGGGCACTTATAGGGCATCGTACACAACTGTGTAAGATAATGTGCAAGCTAGCGAAGCCACTGGAGCCCTTTTTTCGCCGGACCGCTCCCGCTGATGGATCGGTAGCTCACAATTAAGTCAGTGAAACCTGTGCAATTACATATATACTGCTGGTCGATCATTCGCTCTCGCAGCCTAGTCGTAGCGTTAAAGGCCCGCTATACACGTTGGCCACTGGCCGACGAGGGCCTGAAGCTGCTGTAGCGCGGAGGCGACGGCGGTAGATAAACCAACGCCGAGGGCGGCGCGGCACAGTGTCTCAATGCTAATAGTAGTGCCACCAAAGCACAACGACATTTAGACGCCCTTCTCTTGATGTTTCGGCAGCCCGTCATAATATAACGTGAAAATATTCCAATCAAAATGCGAGCGATACGTAGCGACAGCATTTGATCCGGAGAGCGTATGCTAGTTCAGCACACTGCGTAGGAGGAGACGCAGTCGACAAAACAGAGTAAACGGCAGCGTAGGAAGAGGAGAGAGGAGATGGCGCTACTTTTTATGCAAAAGACGGATTGGCGCGAGACCTGGCGTGGCCTTTTAGTCGACGGCATTGAGCTGCTGAAGTAGAGGTTGCGTGTTTCATCTCTGCCTTGGTGGCCGCATTCCGTTGAGAGCGGAATGAAAAAATGTTTGTGTTCTTACATTTACGTAAAATTTAAAGATCTCCAGCTGTTCAAAATGAATTTGTAGTCGTCCACTATGGTGTGCCTCGTAATTAGATTGTGGTTTTGGTTCATAAATCCTCAGAATGTCTTCTAGGAAGCCCCAACTCTGTTCTGGGCTATTTTCTGCGTCATGGTCGTTTCTTCAGACCACAAAGAGTGTATCGTCTTTGAAACTGTTGGCTGCTCCCTGGCCGACCATGTTTTCAAACGACAACGGAGCACAGCTGGTGAACTGCATGGTGGAACTTGTCCGATCTACGTTCTTGCTCTCTGCAATGTGCCATCCCGTGCTTCCTGCTAATGTCTTTCGTATGTCGATATCTTTCATGAGGATTTGCTGAATTGTATTATTGTCACGTGATATTTGATTGCAACACTGCTGTCATCTGACCTTTCTGGCACTCTTTTCCTACTTTACATGCACAGCCATTTCTTCTGGGGCCGTTTTATTCCTGGCAGTTTGATCCCGGGCAATTTTTTTCGCAACCCCTCCAAGTAGACTGTTGTTCGGTTGAACGGCAGTTTTGGTATCAACTGCCATTCACCTCAATGGCAGTGAAAGTGTCTGTGTAACATATGCATCAGCCTGCGCATATTGTTGGAAAAAGTGAGGGAAAGAGTTTCGCAGCCCTATGAGAGAGCTGGTGGGGTTCCCCAAGACCAGAAAGATTGAGCACACCTCGACTATACAGTCTAACACACGTGCAGTGAAATTTTAGCAAGAATATTTGGAATCGATTCTTACTCTATGGCTTGCCTCTCATCAAGAGTAACTTATATGCTTGATGAAAGGATAATTCTTTATATACTTCATGATCAGCACCTGAGTTGCTGCTCATAAAACTGCAGAATTGTTTTGTTTTTTTTTTGTGATGACAAATTGTTTACTTGTAGTATTCACGTTGCTGGCATTTGGGCAACCCACTAATCACAATAGCGATCGGCATGGTACTTAAACGATCGCCCTGGGGATGGCACTTTAGAAAGCCTTGAAAAGAAGTTTTGTGAATTTGGGCAAATATTTTGCTACTATATATTGATTGTTAAGTCGGTGATCGTACAAGAACGCAATTTGAAGAATGTATGGGTTTGTTTTCCAGGAGCAAGTGTGGTGTAATGATTTCTATTTTCATTTTTCTCAAAAGAAAAAAAAAAAGCTAAAGTTGCAGCAGCTCCGGCAAAATGTTGTCTGTGTTTTGTCTGCCGCCTAAAGTTTCCTCTGGTGTTATGGTTTTGGCGTGTCTAATATGCTGCCAAGTGGACTCTTCATGCAGGTGCAGCCAGTAATTGTACAGCTCAGAAACTCTACCTGAAAAATCTGGCGACTTCAAAGAATGCAAGTGTCTGCCCATCAAGCCTCCTTGCACAGCTTTAGTGAAATTGACAGCCGGGGCCACGGCCAGAGTTGCAAGAGCTTGCAGGGACGTCCTGCCTGACGTTATGCCACTCACATTCACGCTGCAGCCTCAATTCAAGGAGTCTTTGCAGTTGCAGCCATGGTCACTGCACACATCCTTCTTTCAGTGTTGCCGACATTGTAGCAATTGGATTGTGTATGCCATTTGGAGTGTCACCTTTGCCCAAATACATTTGCTCAGACTTCCAACCTCAAGCCGCATGTGTGCAGTCATATGGAAGTGTGGCCGTATCCTTACACCCACTGCGCTGCATCCTTTTCACGGAAGGAGTGCCTCTTATACCTAGGGCTCCGTGTTTTCGTAGTTTATTTTTCTTGAAATTCGGAGGGTGTTTTTTGGAGTTTATTTTCTGGCGGAAATCTGGAGTTTATCGGAGTTTATTTGTCGTAAATCACCAATTGTCCGAAACTCGGAGTTAAATTATGCAGTATTCTGAATACTCCAAAATCTTAGATGAAATGATATCTGAACACGAAAACATGAAAACACACTGAAGCATATTTTTGTTATCTGGAAGGTTTGAACGCACAAATGCTTAACTACAAAGCCCCTACGTTTGTGCATATTACAACCTTAGAGCTTGTTGTTTTGACGCAATCATACTTTACGAGGTTGCTGTCACTGATGGAAGCACTTTCCTTTCGATTGATGATTCTCAGCTTTGAAAATGCCCTTTCAACATTTGCTCTAGAAGACTCGGCGCACAGCGAGAAAGCACTGGCCACTGGACAGTGTGAAGTCTCCAAAGCGACAGGAGCTTAACAATGTTACTGAATAATTAGCTTTGATTGTTTGCAAAATCTTTCATGAGTTGGCTCATGTCGTCAGTTTCATGAAACACTAAGTTAAATATCGGCGCATT